>NC_058096.1:85052500-85677500 GCF_020171115.1 Neogale vison | reverse complement strand
TCTAGAACTGCTTGCAGGAAAAGGCACTCAGATTAACAAGGAAGGGAGTAGGAAAATGTAGAGGTGCTGAAGAGAGGGGCATCTTGATCCAAGGTTCAGAGACCAAGAAAGGGGAGATAACCGGGAAATGGGAATGATAGGAAAGAGGCAGTTAAAAGTCTGCTTTGGGGACACCTGGGTGTCTCAGTGGGTTAAGCATTTGCCTTCAGCTCAGGTCACGATCCCAGTTCTGGCTTTGAATCCCGCATGTGGCTCTTTGCTTAGCAGGGAGAACCTGCCTCTCTCTACCTCCCCCCGGCTCCTGCTTGCTCTCTTTCTCTCTCTGGGCCAAATATATTAAGTATAAGATTAGGAGCATGGGTTCTGGAATCAGACTGCCTTGGTCCTCAATTCCTCTATCACCACATGCTGTATGACCTTAGGCAAATTATATAAACGATTCTGGGGTGCCTAGATGTGTCACTTGGTTAAGTGACTGCCTTCAGCTCAGGTCATGATCCTGGAGTCCCAGGACGGAGTCCCACATCAGGCTCCCTGCTTGGCAGGGAGTCTGCTTGCTTCTCCCTCTGAACCCTCCCTCTTCTCATGCTCACTTTCTCTGTCAAATAAATAAATAAAATCTTAAAAAAACCCAAAAAACCAAAAACCAACCATAATCCATTCTGTGCTTAAGTTTTCTTATCAAATGAAGTACTTAATAGTACTTAGTTTATAACCTTTTAAGTACAAAAGAATAGAAACCATGAAACAGAGACGTGACTTGCACAGAAGTATGTGACTGCTATTTTTATTCTATAAACTGCTACATTAAACACTTCAAACATTAAAAGCTTATTTTTAACAATCTCAAAAAAAAAAAAAAAAAAAAAAAGCACGTATGAGCAAGCAAGTAACTTTAAACATACCTGTTTTGAAAACACTAACATTTTCTTCTAGTAATTTCTGCTTTTTTTTGTCAGGGGCTGTAGCAAGTACATTAGCTTCAAGTTCCTTAACTTGGACATTCAAATATTCTTCTTGCTCTGATAAACGCTACAGAAATGTTTTAACATTATGTCAATATTTTAACTAATAACATTTGCCTTAAATAGTTTAAAAGAAATAAAGACACTTAAAATCTTTAAGAAAATACTAACTTAAAATATACTGGAGACTACACCTAGTGTTCAGGCTTGGAAAAACAATTACCTATATGTTATTAAAAGTTAAATGAATCAGAACCATCATTTTGAGAACAATTTTACATATACAATAATGCCTGAAACACTGTACCCATAGTGGGTAGTAATTTTAGGAATGTAACCTAATAATTGGATGAATGTATAAAGATATACCTAAAAAGCATTATTTATTTATTTTGAAGATTTTAAGTAATCGTTAGACCCAACCTGGGGCTTGAACTCACAACCCTGAGATCAAGAGTCTCAGGTTCCACTGACTGAGCCAGCTAGGTGCACCTGTCAAGGGTATTTTAAACACAGCAATATTCATGACATGGAAAAGATTTATCAAATTGTGATACAAACGAAATGCTCAAATGCAGCTGTAAACAAAGTAAATTTACACTGGTTTGGAAAGAAAACCACAATTTACTATGAAAAGTTAGTATGACTCATTAAAAATCTATGGTAAATATGGATATATGCATAAACAAACACAAAGACCAAATATATTAAAAAGTTCAAGGATATACATAAAAATTAAGGGTGATAATCTGTGTATTTTCTGCAAACCACTTTTTTCTTTTTTTTTAAATAGTGGGTATGCACTGCTTTTCATAATTAAAAAGCACTCTTCTTTGAAAAGAGAATGAACATAAAGGCTCACATAGATGTTAAAGGAAGACTCCATTAAGTATAAACGGAAGCCAAGAATAGCTGTGGTTAGTACTAAGGGAAACGAAATCAAGACACAGGATTTCCATCTAGAGACCCACTCTCCTCCCTTATATTCTAAAATTATAAGCAAACAACAAAATGGTTCTGCCAAATATTACTGAATTCTAACAGTTTTAGCTAATATTGACAAAAGAGTACCTGGATGCTTGCAGTAAATTTTTCTAGGGTATTCCTCATTTCTTGTTCATTATGCCTTAACTCAACTACTGCTTCTTCCAGTTGCACTTTTTCCTCCTGGATTTGCATTGCTTTTTGAGAGTGTCTCTGCAACTGTGATTCCATCCTATTTACCTACAAAGAATACCAGAGAAATAAGTTTACTCCATGAGTCATTTCAGATTAGCAGCCAAATCAACCAATGAATGAAGAAAACTGAAACTTGTGATTTTAAAGACTAGAATAAAACCAAAAATCCAGTTCCAATTCACAATCCTAAAGCTTAGGAGACGGGTCGAACTGATTTCTGTATCACATTTTAAGTGGTGTATAGTTACCTATTACATCATGAAAATTTTTAAGTGGAAGCATAGCAACTATTTCAAAATATGAGAAAAACAAACAAATAAAACCCAAGATACACCTTTTTGGAAAAAGGTCGGTATCCAGGACATTGAAGTATATGTTTTTAAGGAATAAAAAAGTATAGTGTTCCAAGGGGATGATGGAACACAGAAGTTTTTTCTAGACATTTTAACATTCTCATATACTTTTGGTCATGTTAAAATATTCTGAAATAAAATCTGAAAATATGCATCAGAAGTCTTTGCTATAGTTAAATTTTTTTGAAATAGAAAAAACAATTACACACTGCAACAATAATTATATGTGGAAAAACATTAAATGTCAAATGAGTGGTTAAATTATGAAATATCCATATGATCCAAATGTAATACTAGAAAGATACATATGTGGAGCATATATTTTCTAATTAACATGTTTTATTTTTAGAGCTTTAGAGGGTTTTATATTTTAAAAAATTCCCAAAGCTTATGTCATTTATACAAAATTCAATCTGTTAACTTAAAATTTGAGTACGCTTAGGCTGAATTTTATAGTATGTATGTTACATATCAATAAGCTTAAATAAAGGTCTGACTATAATTTTATATATGCTGACCTCTTCTTCCGAGATTTCGACAACAACTGATGAACCCATCCTTCCTTTCATTACTTTGCTTCCACCACCGGTCATTGTACCTATAGAACAGAAGTCAGACTTAGTTGTCTCCCCCAACAAGATTAAATAAACTCAATGCCAGGAAAAAAGATGATTATTACCTGACTGTTCTATGATTTGCCCCTGTAATGTCACCACTCTCCATCTTCTATCTTTTTGATATGCTACTCTTGTGGCTTGGTCTAAATTGTCAGCAACTAAGGTATCCCGTAAAGCAAAGTAAAAAGCCTGGCGAATTTTCTCATCTTTTACTTTTACTAAATCAAATAACCGAGGAGTATTTTCAGGAGTTTGAATTTTGGTCATTTTATTTGCCCACACTGTCATCTAAAAGTTAAAAAAAAAAAGTTTCATTTCAGGTATCATTTATGTAAATAATATACATATATTTGTATCAGGTAAGATCATGTATACAAGGTTCTGAGTATCTGCATAACTGAGTATTATTCTACTATTATTGGAAAAGAGTTACTGTAAAATTCTATTCACTGATGATATATAAAATCTTATGGAATACACACACACGAAACTATTAAACCTAGTATTTCAGCAAACCAATATACAAAAATTAATTGTATTTCTATACACCAGTAATGAATAACCTAAAAATGAGATTTAAAAATTCCATTTGTAAGGTCATATTAAAGAGAGAAAACCTCCAAAACAGGAATTTAACAAAAAAAAAAAAAAAAAAGAAAAAGTGTACAGTAAAGGCTATAAAATATTATGGTATAGATTCAGACCTAAAAAAATGGAAGACATCCCCAGTTCCTGGACTGTTAAGGTTTAAAATTATTATGATGGCAATACTACACAAATTGATCTACGGATTCAATGCAACCTGCATCAAAATCCCAGTTACCTTCTCCTCCCCCACCCTGAAACTGACAAAATTCATATGGAAATTATAGGGACTCAGAATAGCCAAAACAATCTTGATATCAAAGAACAAAATTCGGGGTGCCTGGGAGGCTCAGTTGGTTAAGAATCCAGCTCTTGATCTCAGGGTTGTGAGTTCCAGCCTTGCATTAGGCTCCATGCTGGAGGTGGAGCCTACTTAAGAAAGAAACAAAGGGGCGCCTGGGTGGCTCAGTTGGTTGAGTGACTGATCCCGGTCATGATCCCGGAGTCCTGAAATTGAGTCCCACATCAGGCTCCCAGCTCCGCGGGGAGTCTGCTTCTCTCTCTGACCTCCCCTCTCATGCTCTCTCTCTCTCAAATAAATAAATAAATAAACAAAGAAAGAAAGAAACAAACAAAGGAACAAAATTAGAGGACTCTTGATTTCAAACTTTTTTTACAAAACTATAGTAATTAAGACAGTCCTAATGCAAGGACAGACATACAGATAAATGAAGAGTCCAAAAATAAACCCTTACATTTATGGTCAGTTGATTTTTGACAAGGATGTCAAGTAAATTCAATGGGGAAAGAATAGTCTTTCCAACAAATGGTGCTGGAACAACTGGACATTCACATACAAGAGTAGAGTTAGACCCTTTAACACAGTATTATAAAATTAAAATGGATTAAAAACCTAAATGTAAAAACTAAAGCTATAAAACTCACAGAAGAAAACAGAAGGTCAACCACCATGCCCTTGGATTAGTAGTAATTTCAGGTATGACACACAAAACACAAGAAACCATATTAAAAATTTATCAAAATTTTTAAAAATTATGCTTCAGAAGAAACCATCAAGAAAGTGAAGACAACCTACAGAATGGGAGAAAACCTTTGCAAATCATACATCTGACAAGAGATTTGGACCCAAAATACAGAAAAAAAGACTCTTACAACTTAGTAAGACAAATATACCAGTGAACAAATGGGCAAAGGATTTGAATAGTTCTCCAAAGAAGATAAATTAGCACATGAAAAAATATTTAACATTAAGCAATCAGGAAATGCAAATCAAAACACAAAGAGAAGGGTGACTGGGGGCGCAGTGTTCAATTCTTGCTCTCAGTTCAGGTTTTGATCTCTGAGTCGGGAGTTAAGCCCCATGTTTGGGCTTCATACAGGGTATGGAGACTATTAAATAAACTGAAAGCTTTATACATTATGGGTAGTACATGGTACAGCAGCAGTGGGAAAATTTGTCAGTTCCTCAAAAAGTTAAACAGTTAACAAATAACCCAGCAATTCTTAATCCTAGGTATTAACCAAAGAGCTAAAAAACATGGGTCTGCACAAAAATCTGCATATAAATGTTCATGGCAGCATTACCCATACAGTCAAAACATGGAAAAAACACAAATGTTCATCACTGATGAATGGACAAACAAAAGGTGGCACATCCACAGAATAGAACAGCTTGGCAATAAAAAGGAATGAACTGTTGATGTATCCTACAACATGGATAAATTTTGAAAACCTAAACTAAACCACACACAAAAACCTATATATTGAATGATTCCATTTATACAAAACACCCAGAACAGGTAAATAAAAAAGCAGATTTTAAGTTGTGGGGGGTGGGTAACTATGAATGAGTAGTCTTTTTTTTTTTTTTTTTTTTTGGAGAGAGGAAAATATCCTGGAATTAGTGGTCATGGTTTAACAACCTTATAAGTACACAAAAACCCACTGAACTCTATACTTTAAAATGGTTAAATTTTATGATATGTGAATTTTATCTCCATAAAAGGTTTTCGGTTTTGTTTTTTTTAAAGTAGTTACTGACAATGGAAATTAAAAAGAGCTACCAGTCACTCTAATATTGGAATATATATTCCTTCAGGGGAGGCATTACAAGGTTTTTTCCTATAACCATATGTCCCTAGGGCCTAAAATAATCCTCAAAATATTTCGGGTGTTCACTAAATAACTATACAGAAAACTAGGGTTCAAAAACCAAAAAGTAGTTTTCACTTTAAAATTAAATTACAGGTAATTATAGGTAGCTTATTATGAATACCCACCTTATCCAAACCTATAAAGGTTGCAACTCCAATATTTTGTCTTTTAAGGAAGTTCACACAATCTTGGGCTGTATCAATAGAATCAACAACAATGTAGTCTAATGCATGACAACAGGAGGAAATAGCAACATCATATTTTTCATCAATTGCTCCTAAATCCCCCTAATAATTAAGAGGAAGGGAAAAAAATCAACGCATAATCAGTAGGAAATTAGGCACAGGATCATCACAATTTCTACAGACCTTTCATTACTTTTACTTGAAAAACTACTTATGTATGGTATAAATAATATAAAAAGGGTACACAATGAAAAATATGTGTTCTTCTCAACCTTCCCCTTCTGCAAAATCAATTAGTTTTTAATGTACCTTCAAAAAAATTTGGATATGCATAATTTGAATTTTTAATGAACACAAACGAAAAGCACTGTTTGTTGCATGAAAATAATGTGAAGAGTTTAAAATCTTTCAACCTTAAAAGTACTATGGCATAAACAAAATAAATGCTAAAATAATAAAATTTTTAATTATTGAAAGCCAGCTAAGATTATTTAAGTCCTGATGAAACACATTTGCCTACATATCTATTAATCAGCCATTAAGCAGCGTCCACAGACTAGACTTTTCCATGAGAGCAAAAGAATAGAGTCAGATTATCTCCCAAGAAAATCAGGTGGAAGTCACCTGACACAAAGACATGGAAGTAACCACGCTGGGTAATTTTCATTTGCCCTTATGAATCATTCTTTTTCTGCTTACTTCTCTGGAAGGTTGACTCAGGAACTGCACTAATTGGTACCCTTAGTTCTCTAGCTTTAGAGAATGTGAGGTATCAGCTTGAGATGGCATGGCAGAGATGAAAGGGGCTGAAATATTTCCCCCATTCCCTCCTGTCAGCCTCTAGCCATGACTATAGTTCCCTTCCCTCTTCAAGTTCAGGGGTAGTAATGGTCTTCACTACTGATAATCCTGGGTTTCTATATTACCCCTTGTTCATTTCCCTACATTCTAGCCACACCCTTCAGTAAAATGGTATAAAACACAAAATTTATCAAATTCCTGTTTATTAAAAAAAGAATGAAGTGGTTTTGTTAAATTTCCTTATCACAACTACCTAGTTTTTTTCTTGGTAAGAAAATGATAGCTATCTGAAACTAAAAAAGAAAACTTACTTTTAATCATACCCATAACCCATGAGATAATCCATACTACAAAAGAATTTTATCAAGCCTGAAGAGCAAAGTGTTTAAAAATCAATGTCTTTTAAAACTAAAATAAATGTTATTTCATGTACAGTAACTTAGCATTACAGTTCTTTAAGTCAATGGAAGAAAATTATTTACAATGTCTTTAAGAAAAATATATAGTCATTGCCAAATAAATCTACTTTACCAATCTTCCATATATTCCTGGAATCCTGCCAGATTTTTTTTCTTGAATTATTGCATCAAGGACTTTCCCCCTACTTCGATTCATTGCTAAGGAACTCTTTGCTTCTTCAACTTTTTGAAAAAGATCACGAACCAAACTTTTAAATTTTATTTCTTCTTGTGTAAGTTTTTGAAGTTCTTTTTCTTTCTAAAAGTGTAAAGTGAAGAAAATGAATCCTAGAAGCATCTGCCCAACCATAGCACAGAATTAGTTGTAATGTCTCATAAAAAAAAGGAAAGACCAATAATAAACACTTGAACCAGAACTAAACTTCCATCTTGCAACTGTTGAGGCTAGGTTTGAAAATATGGATGAGTTTTCATTTTAAAGGAACATAAAATTATTTGAGTCAATAATAAGGAACGTGAGTGTAGTATGGTTCTGGTAGTACACTGACTGACAGAATTAGTTGAGCTATGGCTGTGGAAATCCCAGCTTGGCACCACACAGCTATGCAAAAGTGTGTCTTAATTCTTTAACATTTTAAAAAATTATTTTATATATTTGAGAGCGAGAGAGAAACCATGAGAAAGGGGAGGGTCAGAGGGAGAGGCAGACTCCCCACTGAGCAGACAGCCCAATGAGGGACTCAGTCCCAGGACGCTGGGATCATGACCTGAGCTGAAGGCAGACACTTAACCGACTGAGCCACCCAGGTGCCCCAGTGTATCTTAATTTTTAATGTCCACACTAATTAAAAATGGACCTTGGTACAGGACCCAGAAAACAGGTTAGTGGACAGGACTATGGTTATACTGTGCTTTGCATTCTAAATAATGACAGATTTTTATATTTATTATATATGTGGTGTTTTTTTTGTTTGTTTTTAAAAAACCACAGCCCTTTAAAAAAAGATTATTTTAGAGAGGGAGAACATGTCCCATGAATGGCTGGGGGGGTGGTGGGTAGGACAGAGGGAGAGAATCTTCAAGCAGACTGCCTGCTGAGTGTGGATCTCCCCCTCCCACTTGGGGTTCTATGCCATGATCCATGAGATCACAACTGAGCTGAAACCAAGAGTTGGATGCCCAACTGACTGAGCCCATCCAACTGCCCCCAAATGCAGTTTTGAAAGGGAACATGGTAAATGAACAGTACTACTGCTATACAAAAATGTCAGGATGCCAACAAGAGGAACCATACACATGGATACAAAACCCCAATCTCTGTTTCTCAATCTCTTAAGTTAGAGCAGCCACTTTTCCCCTGACATTCTCCCTATCTCCCGGCTTTAAAATATTACCTCTATTATTAGTCATGGTGTCAAGTAAAAGCTCAAGTTACAAATATAATTTATCCCCAAATAAAATGAATCACCAACAAGACAGAAGTGGTCACTGGATATAATTTTACATTTTAATTCTAACTGGCCATGAAATTCCCTGATGACCAAATGGTGTACATTTACTAAAATAAAAAGGTTTTCAGTATAATTCAACTTCAAACAGCATTTTCTATTGCCATCTTACCCAATGAGGGTCTCCAAATTAAAGCTGTGAAATTCCTTAGAGACCTAGTTCACTCAAGGATAAGGAGGGGAACCTAATAAAGAGCTAAGTTAGATATCTTAATTTGTTTAAAACAGTATACAGTCCCAACAACGACAACAGAACTATATACTTAAGTTCAAAATCAGAAAAAATATACTAAGATATATGTAAGAATGAATATAGAAACCATCTATTTAGGTTTTTCATTTATCCCTGCGTAAGTTGTCTACATTTAGATTTAGGGAAACACAAACTTCCTTTTATTTCTGTGGGAAATAATGGTGGCAGTGGCAGTGTTATCTATTGTTTGACACTTCGGGGGAGAATAGAGTTCCTTGATAGACTCAATTCACAACTAACTCCATTCTTTTGGGGAAGATTACACTAAATGAAAAAAGTAAATCTAAATATATCAGTCACTTCAGATGTTTAAATTAGAAAAAATATATATAATGTATGAATTGATAACAAGTGTTGATAAATAATATTTCAGATGAAATACAGAAGCAAAGATTTACCTCCTTTAATTCCAGTTCAGACTGAGGGAGTCTTGCTTCTATTTCTCTGATTGCAGCTTTCCTCTCTTTGAGAGTCTCAGAAGCTGTAATTAGAGCTTCCTTGGCCTTACTTAATTGAGACACTGCAGTATTATGACGACTGAGATAGATATCAAGTTCTGATTGGGCAACATCCATCTTTGAACGAGCTTCATTTACCAATTTGCTGAAACCCATAAGTTCTTTCTCTCGACTCTGTTAAAATATGATGGACTCCATTAAATCCGAAATACATTTTCAAAGCTAAGCTTTTGAAATGGAAACCATACATGTTGACTTTGCCTTTAGAGATTCTATAAACATAATACAAAAAAATAATTTTTACAGTTGGAATTAGACTAGTAGTTTTTGCCTAGTGGCCAATGTTCACTATACACAAAGTCTCTTCCCAACTAATTTCACAAGGGCTTAATGGACTAGATGTAAATATGCTCATTGTGGAAATTAAAACAACAAAAAAAGAGTGGTCCAAAGAAAAACCCAAGTCTAAACTCTAGATCCATGGTCTTTCTACACTACTTTATCTGAAATGGTAAGGAATAAGGACTATTGAGCAGAAAGTTTCCTCAAGTATATTTATATTGAGAATCTTTGTAAATTTTAGAGGGTAGGCCAGGTAATCCTCAATACCAGTTATTATTTGACAAGTGAACAGAAATTATGGGCTACTATAACTGACTGTGTAGAAAGGATCTATATATTAGAATAATGGCAAATGAAAGGCCCTTACAAAAGCTCAATCCTTCCCTTTCACACATAAGGGAAAAGGCCCAGGACCAGGGGTTATGTGCAAAGTCATCAGATCATCAGTTTAAATGTCTGATGGTGAAAATCATGCACACTAACATATATACACACTGCTCATGATGTTCTAGGCCTATTATGAATGTTATGTATGAATTCTTTAACATAATGATTTCATGAGGTACTATCAATGTTCATTTTGAGGAAAATGAGGTCAGTTTAAATACTTTGCTCCAAGTCATACAATCAGTCTTAAATGGTAGAACCTCTGTTTTCAGCTACTATATTATGTTGAGGAATGAAGAAACTTGGATATATGTCCTGGCTTTGTCATTAACTCATGGTGCCAAGACACAGAGAAATACTCAATATGCATTAGATGAGCAAATGTGAAAATCTGTATCCATAAAGTACTATATCATAAAAGCTACTGCATTATCTACTGCCATTTTAACACTTTGGCATCCTACTTGTAAAAGTTTATAGTGCAGCATTAGAACACGCCTCTATTCTAAAACAGATCTACTAAATCTTTAATTTAAAAAAAACACAAAACCCAAGAAAACTTTACAGAGATATACAAAGTTTGCACAGAAGTCTATAACTTATGTATGTAAGCCTTACATATCTATATGAATTTACTTATATAACATAAGTCAATTCAACTCAATTACTAATTTCTACTCAGTTTTGTCAAAGGTTGTGAATATAAACAAAGACAGCTAAACTCTGTGCTTTATATATACTCTTGTTGGGCAGATAAGATATCAATATGACCACCTCACTCTCATTAATAAGGTGCAAAATAGCTAATGTTTATTATTTCTAGGTACTTTATGTGAGAATATGTACATTTTATTTTCACGAAGATTCACAAGATGGTTAGTATTTTCTTCCATTCTGAGAAGAGCACTTGGAGACATAACCCATGCAAGATCAGAGATAATAAATGAATGAAGTAGGATTTCAACCAAGAACTGACTCAAGGGCCATGGTTTCAAAGTATTATACAAGTGTTAACAGGAAAAGAAAAAAAAAGGTAAGTATCAACCTGTGGTTAGTGTGTTTCCATGTTTTTATAGGTACTAACCTATTAAATTATTTTCTTGGTAACTTAGAAGAAGAAAAAGACTATCTGATGAAATTAGCAAACTTAAAAGAATGACATATATAACAAAGTATTTGACATCACGCATTTCTTGCCATCACCATAAATTCTCATTTAGTTAACTTTTTTAAAAATGGGAAAGTAGAAAACAAAAAGGGAAAAGAGTCTAGGCTGTTTTTAGAAACATTAGATATTAGAAGTCCAAAATTATTCTAGCAGTTCAGTTTTTATTATTATGCAAAAACATTAAGTTAAAAAAAAAAAACCTCACCAAAATAAATATCAACTGATAAAGAATCTTACCTCTTTTTCCTTCTGAAGCCCCTGTGTTTCCTGTTTAAGGCTATCCATAACTTCTTTTAATTTGTCTTCTTCTTTCTCTTTTTCCTTCTCTAGAGCACTGCTTCGAGCTGTTGTTTCAGTTATGATCTTCTCACTCTTGGCAGGTATACTTTTAAATTCTTCAACCTAAGATGGTAAAATAAACTTATTGGAGCATATGCCTTTAGACTAATATCATCAATATTTGACTTATTTAAAACTATTTCTCAGGGTCCTCTAAGTCTTTGTGGTTTCCTCTGTAAATCAGACTTGAATTAGCTAGCTTTAGCAAATACTTTAACCATTTATTGCATTTCTGTGTTCTCAGTTTAATAGAAAAGCTAATTCTATGAATTCCTCATTTGTTAAGGAAGAAAATCCTCCCTTGCTGGCCATTAGGTCTTTCTTCCTTCTGCTCCATTTTCAGGCTGTAATTACCCTTTTTCACCAATTAATACACTCAGACTATATGGAATTCCCAGACTGTCCCTCACAGAATATTGCAATTTACCACAGATTACTTTTATACCCCTGGCCTCCCTGAAATCTTAAAATCTTTCATGATACCCTTCCAAAGTTACCATGTAGGACTAATATCTTATTCCATTAATACCTTTGATAATAACCATTTACTGACATATTTTGACTAAAAGCTAATACTTCTCTAAGTTACAGCTGGCTTAGTTGTAATTTAAGGGTTACTCTCAAATCCATGTTTTTGTTTATCCTGATAACCCAGTATTAGTTCAGTATTTCCCAAAATGATGACCCTCAAACACTGATTCACCCAAGAGTTATTCTCATGCTGAGCATAAAATATTTTGTAAACAAATGTATTTGGAAAAATACAATGAAAGACTCCCAACTGATTATTAGGGACTCCTAAAAAACTGCTTCAAACTTCATTGTTTTTAAAGTTTTAGAACAGCTACTCAGCTCCTTGTAGATTTTGAGCTTTCCCTTCTTTTCTTTTCAAGAGGGAACTCCTACTCTGATATTTTCAACTTGATTTTTGTTGGAGGCAGGTAATATTTTTATAAGTCCAAAATATATAACAAAAACATCTCTTTAAACTGTTACCCTAAGAAAAAGAAAACTATTTTGTGATCAAATAGAACTGCTATTTTGGTAACTATTTCCCTAATAGTGTAAGCCACAGAAAAATAAGCTCTAAACTCAAAGCCAATGAATGCTATGATTTACTTTTAGAGAAAAAAAATCCTGAAACAGTTATTATTCAGAATCCCAACTCATTCTCTTAAAAATAAGGACTGGTACATCTACGAAAAATATTGAAAATTAGATCTGATATTCAGATTCTTTGAAAACCTACCTTTTCTTTGTCTTTCTGAAGTTGTTTCTCCAGTTTCTTGGCTTTACTTGAAGCATGTTTTAATTTTTCCTGAACTTGAACATCTTCCAAATCCAGCTGTGTAAATTTTTCTTTGTTTTCCTCAATAAATTTTGTTATTTTATTCAGTTTCCTAGCAAGGAAAGAGAATTATGTCACTATTTTGGATATTCATTTAAAGCCATGTTATATGCCCTGCTGGGACACTGCTACTGTAAACACGTCCAGACTCATACGAGGTGGAAGATCCTACAGCAATCCATTTTCAAACTGCACCTCCCACTTAATTTGAAGAAGCCATTAAGATATGATTATGAGAGCTGCTTTGTCCTTCTAAGCTAGCTAGGAAATACATTTTCCAGTGACTATAATGTCAAGGTATAGAAAGAGTTAACCATAAACTTAGGTGAAGTTCATTTTAAAGGAAAAAAAAAAATCACATGGGTAAGAGATACTGGTGTTACCAAATACTGACAGAGAAAGATCATGATAAAACTTAAAAAAAAAAAACAAAAAACAAAAAACAAAAAACCAAAACTATCTAGAGTAACCTAATTCTACCTCAACTAGATTAGTGGACTGTTTATTCTTTAGACAACTAACATGTCAGATTAGATGCTGATTTTCGCTATGATGGTTTGAGTTGTGTTCTGCCACTAGGGGGCAGCATCCTCTGCTATTTTAATACCAGAGTTGGACATTGAATTTGTAATAATCAATCGGATGCAGGGCAATTAAGTTTATTTTCTGTTTGGAAAAGGAAACCATTTTATATGCTGGCAAAAGCATTACACTTATGTGCTGGCAGTAAGATTATGTATGAACACACACTTAAAAACAAGAACTCAACCCAAATACTTTTAACACTTTCCAAAAGATTATTACTTCTCTACATCTTTTACAGCTTTATTCTTAGCTTTCATTTCATTTGATAGTATACTGCTCTTCTCATTAATTTCTCTGGTATCTTCATGAATTTTTTCCCTTTGAGTTTCCATTTCAGCAATTCGTTTCTGCAGATCGTAACTAGAAAGAAAGAAAAAAAAAAATCAGAGAACCCAAAATGCCATTTCTAAAACTGTGTAACTACTTCTGGTAAAACCAGTTGTTTTTAAAGTATTCTTTTTTTTTTTTTTTTTTTAAAGATTTTATTTGAAGGAGAGAGAGAGAGAAAAAATGAGCAGGGGGGAGGGGAAGACTCCCTACTGAGCAGGGAGCCTAATGTGGGCCTCCATCCCAGGACCCTGGGATCAGGACATGAGCTGAAGGCAGACGCCCATCTGACTGAGCCACCCAAGCGCCCTGTGTCTAAAGTATTCTTAGCTGCAGTCAATTTACCATTACTTAGGGCTAGGGGAAGGGGAGAGACAGGGAGCACTGGAGGATAGACCTGAGGGTCAAAGCTAGAATTAAGGACAAAATAGGTTCCATATAGACACAATTAGGCTGGCTATTACATGAATTATATATATATAATAATTACATGTATAATTATTATACATATATATTATTATGAATTATAGAGAATACATATGTAGAATTATTAAGTATGTTAACAAACACTGGTGAACCCATCTCCCAACTAAAAGTAGGATTCTTAAAAGTCAACTTTGAGGACTTCAGGGGTAGGTAGGACAATAGGAAGATCCTAAGTTCACCTCATCCCAAGGATATAATGGGTAACATCCACATCAGTTTAAACCCAGAAAATGATGAAGACTGGCAGAGCACTCTCCAGAGCTACATGTAAAGAGGCCAGCCACACTGAAAATGGTAGGAAAGGCGGAGACAGGCTTGGGACTACAGAGACCCAAGGCACTATTCTTGGGAGGGAGAGGTGCCACAAGCATAAAAAAAGGGAGGGAAACAGACACATCAAGAATCCCAGGTATGGGGAAGAGGAATCCCTGTAACATTTGGCTTTGAAAACTAGGGGGGCCTAATTATGACAGTTCTGATAATCAGTGGGGTGTCACATCTTAACTTCAAATATCAACAGGAAGAGAGGAGAGGGTGAGAGGATACGGAAACCTGACCCTTAAAGAGACAGCACAAAAAGCCAGTGGAGATAGAGCATAGAAGCAGCAGTTTGAAAACTGGGGTTTATGTGAAAGAAATTTATTTACTAATCTCAGAGCAAGTGCTGGACTGGAAGGGCAGACAGCTTTAGAAGATTCTCCCAGAAACAAAGGAGCTAGCAGGAGCCATTTCCTTCCTCTATCTCCCAGCCTAGATACACAGATAGCTGCATGAACAAGTGCAATGCCAATACCCTCCACTTATCTTGCTAAGAGCTTGCACCCTCCCCCAATTCTCCTGAAATCCTGCCCCCTCTAATAAAATGCCCTTGGCCAGAGCCCACCCAAAGTGGTGCCATAAGCCTGGCAATGTGCAAGCAGCACAGACAGGAACCAGAACTGCTCCAAAGTGACACCTGCCCTGGGGAGAGGCGAAGACTGACTAAACCCCAGCAGTGGGCTGGGAGCAGACACCTGGTCTGGCTGCAGACCCTGCTTACCAATAGAAGCTTCTCAACGGACAACAGGGAAAGTGTCCTGTAGTTCGGTGCTATTGTATCTCTGGCAAATGCCTAGTCTGATTAAATTCAAGCTCAAAGTGGCCCCAGACTAGCTCACTAACAACAGAGGGAACAAACCTGCCCAAAAGGCAGAGAGACTATTGCAGACAACGCTGAAGGCAAATGCAGCTTAGCCACATCAGTGGGGCACATGCAACAAACACATAACAGATATTCCTGCAGTGGCAAGTTCTGGTGAACAGAAAACACTGCAATGCAGGGCACTATAGCACCTCTTTATGAAGCCACTACTTTCAAGAGCAGGAGACTGACTTTCCTAACACACAGAAAACCAGAGTTGGACAAAATGAGAAAACACGGAAATATGTCTCAAATGAAAGGACAAAAATCACAAGAGACCTAACAAAATAGAGATAAGCAGTATGTCTGATAAAGTAATGGTCATAAAGATCCTAGCTGGAATTATGAGCGGAGGACCTCATTGAGACACTCAACAAAGAAACAAAAAACATAGAAAACCACCAACCAGAGATGAACTCAACAACTCATATTAAAAATACACTAGAAGGAATAAATAGAACAGAAGAAAACAAAAGAAAGGATCAGTGACCTGGAGGACAGGGTAATGGAAAGCAATCAAGTTGAAAAGGAGGAAAAAAATAAAAATGCAGAGTGGGAACTCAGCAACACCATCAAGCGTAATAACATTCGCATTACAGGGATCTCAGAAGAAAGAAATGGGGGCGGAAATTTTATCTTAAGAAATAATGCTGAAAACTTCCCAAATATGGGGAAAGAAAGTAAAAAACAGAATCACTATATGATTCAGTTATTCCACTACTAGAATTTATCCAAAGTATATGAAACCACTAATTTGAAAAGAAATAGGCACCCCTATGTTTACTGCAGCATTTACAATAGCCAGATACGAAAATAGCCCAAATGTCCATCAAAAGATGAATGGATAAAGAAGATGTGGTACCGGATGCCTGGGTGGTGCAGGTTGGTTAAATGTCTGCTTTGGACTCAGGTCTTAATTCTAGGGTCCTGGGATTGAGAATGTCCCGGGCTCCCTGCGGTGGAGGAGAAGGAAGGGGAAGTCTGCGTCTCCCTCCCCCTCTGCTGCCCTGCACATACTCTCTCTCATACGCTTTAAAAAAAAAAAAAAAGTGGTATATAAACACACAACCATAAGAAAAGAATGAAATCGTAACATTTGTAATATGGATGGATCTAGAAAGTATAATATTAAGTGAAATAAGTCAGAGAAAGACAAACACCATATGATTTCACAAGTATGTGGAATTCAAAAAATAAAACAAAAGGATCAAAGAACAAAAGACAAACCAAGAAAAGAGATTCTTAACTACAGAGAACAAACTGATGGTTACCCAGAGGGAAGGTAGGTGACAGGATGAGCCTAAGAGGCTAAGGGGATTAAAAGTATACTTATGAGTACTAAATGTAAAATTGTTGAATCACTACAGTGTATACCTGAAATTAATAAAATAATATTAGAATTAAAATGAAATAAAAATAATCAACTTTAATAATATGGTAAAAGACCCTAATTTAATGAATTACATAAAAGTTCTTAGAATTTTTTTTATCTTTTTCTTAACTATAGGAAAGACAGCTTAATGTTAGAAATAAGAACTGATAAATTAATGTACTTACATGTAATACTGACAGACATGGTTCTTTTTTCTAAATATTTCATTTTCCAAGGTAAGAAATTCAATGGCAATGTTTTTCTCTCCTTCTAAGGCATCCTTTTCCTTTTCCACCAGCTTAACTCTGTTTAACTATAAAAATTTAGTGTGTACAGATTATTCAAGTATGCTTTATATGTATAGCTTCAGTTTCAAATATACCCACATTGGACAAAAACATCAACAATATTAATAAAACACTGAATTTTAGATTTCTTTTTGGCATTTAAATGAGCAATCTAAACAGCAGATTTCTTCAATAATTCTAAATTTAGTATTTGACTCAACAAAACCTGTTCAATAAACAGTCTGATTTGCAAGATAAGTCTCAGAAAACTCACCTTCTCTCCTCTGTGTTCATTTAATATTTCAACTCGCCGACACAAGATTTTAATAGGCTCATTTAGCCGTCCGCAACCAATGATATCTTCTAAGTATTCAAGCATACCCTCATCATGTTCAGTCTGGCCTTTTGGTTTCATCATAGCGATTTGTTCAACTTCACCCTTTAAAAAAAGTTGTATTACACACTTACTGTCTATGTTAGCCACATCATCTTAAGTGAGGATCAGAAACAATCAAACCCAACAGTAACCAACAACTAAATGATGTCAATCAGTCGTTCAATGAGATTTAATAAGATATAAATAAAAATGTTTTCTCCACTGGTGTTAGGAGTTTTCACTTTCATAGGTGGTTAATATATATTTGTACTCCCTTACACAAACTCTTACAAAATTACAATATATAGTCACATACACGTATTAGAGGCAAAGAAAGATTCCCTATCTAAAAAGTTCATTCAATATAAAAAATAAATAAAAGTATTAACTTCTCTATGAAGCAAAACTCAGCAAGAAATTCACATAACCTACAATTACTTTGGCAACATTATCAATTGTTAATAACCTAATTAGAGCTCCTGTTCTGAAACAATGAATTTTCAAAAAGATCCTTCATAGCTCAACTGTAGTAGGAATCCTGTCCCAAGATGGTACGTTATTCAACTTTCTCTATAAACCTGGTGTTCTGAGTTCCTCAACAAGTGCTAGACTTTATAATGCCCTAACTTCCTAATATCAAGACCATTAAAGAGAAAAGAAAATGACCTACTTACTACAAGACATCCAAATGACCGAAAACTAAAGGTCATGGTACATATGAATTTGGAAAACAATAGCAATTAATATAACTACTTTCAAGTATAATTAAAATTCTTAGATTAGCATTATTTGTATTTATAATTATTTAATTACAAAGGAAAAAAGAAAAATGCACAATCAGTAACCTTCAAGGCTGATTGCCAGGCAGCCACTTAGTTTCATGGTGGAGAAAATTTTGTCTAAACATGCTGAGGCAAAATGCTGCTGCTTTACTTCACAGCACAAGCCTGCTTGTGCTATTACAACAGAAGATGAGGCAAGAAGAAAAAATATATACTACAACTTTATTTCAGCAAAATAACAAGGGTGAAAAAAATCAAGAATACCCATAAAAAGCATACCATTTCCTCAATTTAAATATTCAAAGTATTTATGAATAAATCTCAAAAATCTGGAGCAAATCTTGCCAATGTAATGACAAAGTCATATTTACTAAAAGCTCCCACATAAAAATAAGAAAAAACAAAACAAAACACAAAACAAAACAAAAACACAAAAAAACAACTTTGGGCACTTGGCTGGCTTTGTCTGTAGAGCATGCCACTCTTAATCTCAGGGCTGAGAGTTTAAGCCCCACGTTGGGCATGGAGTCTACTTAAAAACAAACAAAAAAAACCCCAACAAATACCAAAAAAAAAAAACCCCCACAAACTTAAAAACAGTTCATTTTAAATCTAATCATTTAAAAACATAACAACATTTTTGTACACTATCACCTTTCTATAGTTTAACACAACAGAACATTATTATCAAACACAAAGTAAAATGTTATCCAGAGAGCTTGTTATTTTTTTATTTCTCTGTAACCTTCAGTAATGTAGAGTGTTTTAACTAAGTGTTTAAAATATGTAGATATTTATAAAAAACCTTTTATTCTGCTTTCAATCATCAGGTCCTTCCATATGTTTGCAGTATTAGCTTTAAGTTTTAGGATTAAACCTGGAATAACATCCAAAGTTTGGGATTACAACAAGCAAACGTCAGCCCTTGAAGAAGCATAGAGTCTTATCAAAGTTTTTAAGGAGGCAGGTTTTATCAACAGCAACACTACTCACATTTTGGGCTGGATATTCTTTGTTGTGGGGAGTTTTGCTAGGCATTACAGGATGCTTTGTAGTATCTCTGACCTCTACACACTAGATGCCAGTAGCATACCGCCCCGCCCTCAGCTGTAACAACCCACAGTGTCTCCAGACAATGCTCAATATCCCGGGGATAGGGATGTAAAACTACACCCAGCTGAGAATCACTAATTTGAGATAGTACTCTTTTGGGGTTTATAATACAAACAAAAGATATCTGACATCTGATAATCTAATATACTGCCTAAATCGAGTATCTGAACACCTGTTTTAAGAGGACTGAAAAACTAGGCCAAGAGAATTTAAATCTTAGACAAAGGGGCATACGGTATTACTCGAGTAGCTGCTTTTTGGATAGCCAGAAGTTAGGACTCAGTGTAGAAGTTTACACTGACAAAAATATTCCTAAAGGCATTACACTTTTCCTGGCCAAAATTACTCAAGAGATGGAATAATGCTATTAGGAGACTGCCTAACTTTGAGTAAAACATAGTGGCAGCTTCTTTTGGGTTACTTGTTCTTCCCTCCCCAGTTAAAATGATGGCTATATAGCTATGATTTTTTAATTCTAATAAGGCTGCAGTCTGTTGAAAATAAAAATGCTAAAGTTAAGACAAGGACATTTATGAATCAAAATAGTTCCATTACAAGTGCCACAAAACATTCAGTTTTAAATTGTTACATGGCACTCTTTCTTTCCCCAGCCAGTTATTAATAGATTAGTACTACTGAGTCAACAGGCTACTACAACATTTAGGCCTCCACCTGTCATTTGACTTATTATAACTACTGTGCTACTCCAGTGACAACCTGGGACTTTTCTTATGGCTCTGTTCCTTGATATTCTTTGCCTGCTTTACCACCTACTACTATTTGCTTTCTTCTTTTTCCATTTTACATCATTTCATATATACTGGGAGTTCACAATCTGTGCCTGGAAAACCATTCCCCCACCCCCGCTGCTGAAAACATACCTATCCCATGTGAAATTATACAATATAGTTTTAATTTAGGGCATAAGTTATATGCCCATACATTTCAGAAATGATTTGAAGGCATCAACCTAAATTTAAAGTCGCCCATCCATATCAAGGCCCTAAATCACAAATAATGACAGCATGAAAACATAAAAAAATTTCAAGTTGCTCTCATATTAGCATCTGAAGCCAGACAAGTCCTACAGGCCTCCAGGTATCTCTAGCTTCTATACCTTCAGTAGACGGAGTAAGATTTCAAGCCCCCCCCCCCTTTTGCTGTTCTTTACTACAAACTTTAATTATATCAGAGACATTAAGCAACTATGCAAAATACCAACTATGGTTTTTAAGAGTAACAGAAATTGCAAATATATTTCAAAAAAATACTTATAATAATCAAGGGCTTAAACCTTAACTCACTAAAGTAGGTGGCAAATCAGGATATTGTGATTCAGTTGCACTATTTTTGATAACTTATTTTATAGAAATACACAATTTAAAAATCTAAGAAATAGGTATAATGCTCTTTATTCTTAATTCATATAGAATCTAAATTTTAGCAAGTATGAACCACAAGAAACTCAAGTCCAGAGCTATATTAAAACTTTTTTCCTAGGGACGCCTGGGTGGCGCAGTTGGTTGGACGACTGCCTTCGGCTCAGGGCGTGATCCTGGAGTCCCAGGATCGAGTCCCACATCAGGCTCCCAGCTCCATGGGGAGTCTGCTTCGCTCTCTGACCTTCTCCTCGCTCATGCTCTCTCTCACACTCTCTCTGTCTCAAATAAATAAATAAAATCTTTAAAAAAAAAAACAAAAAAAAAATAGATTGGGGAAAAAAAAAAAACAACAAAAAAAAACTTTTTTCCTAAAAAGGCTTGAAGGATTCTTATGATAAATATGGGTGTTTGCATCAAAATTAAATGGCCCCGATTTAGTGGGCTCTAAAATTTTTGAAGATTTTATTTGAGAGATCATAAGCGCCCACACACTGGAGCATGGGGAAGAGGTACAGGGGGAGGGAGAGGGACAAGCACAATCCCTGCTGAGCACAGAGCTAGATGCAGGGCTGAAGCTCTCCATCTTGAGATCATGACCTGAGGAGAAACCAAGAGTGAAACGCTCAACAAACTGGGCCACCCAGACACTCCTGGGCTTTGAATTTTTATATTGTCTTGATAACCTTTTTATTTTCTCTACTTTCCCCTGTACCATAAATTATTGTCCTTTATATTCTGCTAGTAAATTTTTATTCTAATTTGCTCTTTGTCAGTGTCAGAGGACAACAGACCAAATCACCAAGGTTAGTATTGGCCTAAAATACATACATAAATAGAAAGGATAATGCTTTAGTAGGTAGACAGCTTGATGTCTATTCTGGTTGCTTAGGAGTAGCTTCTTTCACAGCTGAGGCTGTTGAATCAGATACTTTTGGGTAACTGATAAAGCTAAAAAACTCTTTTGAAATAGCACAGACTAATTTCTACAGCTAAGACTATAACCAAAATAGTTTGTATGACATGCCAGGCTTGGGAAAAATAAACTGGAAAGAAAAAGGAACAATAGATAAACTAGATTAACAAAGGTCTGAGTTACCTATTTCCAAATTATTACACAATAAGAAAAAAGTCTTGGTTCTTATTTAAAGTTCTATCTCAGATTTTATAATAATGAAGACAAGATGTATAGGAAATTGAAAACTTTGACAAAACTAAAATTGCCTTAATAGTTGTAGCTTTTAGGAGTTCACGAAACTGTTCCTGAGACAGCAATCATTAGTGTAATTTTGAACTGCCATAAAAGCATTAAGGTTATCATTCTTTTAACTTTGGAACAAATGTTCCAAAACCAATTGAATCTCATTTATAAGTCATAGTTACCATGAAATGCTATGGAGACCTAACAAAACCCTACTTATTTGCACCAACAGTTATTACAACGGGACAAAGGCTTTGAAATTAAGGTAAATATAAATGGGGACATGTACAAACACGAGAAGTACAATGGCCAATTATAATCTAACACTTTTTGAAGGCATGTGTGCATCCCTCTAAGGACAAGAAACAGGGCTTAATCATTTCTGTATCTTTTATATCATTTTCGTACATAGCCTCATCATGTACTCATCTGAATCAACTGATGCAATTTAAAATGGATCCAAATACTAGAAATGCCTACTTCAAAAAACTACTAAATCAATATAAACACTGCAAAAAAAAAATTTTTTTTTTTTTTACTGTTATGGACTTCTAAAATTTAATGGTGTTTAATCTTAAAAATCAATATTCACTTTACCTAATTCAGATTACTTAGCATGATCACTGGCCAGTCTATATGTTTTAGTCAAACTAAGCACTTGTGTTTTGATATTATGCTGTCTCCAAGTTCCCAGCCTCCCAAATCACATTAAAAGAAATCTTCAATGGGAGAGAAAATAATTAAAAAACCATAGTTTTTACTTACCTTCAACTGCTTTAAAAAGTTAGTGCAGGAGTCTAAACTTTTGAAAAGGAATTAAACATCCATAGAAACCACTGTCACTCTCCCTCAAACTTTTAAATAGGGCATCATTATTCTACCTAGTCCAATCTTTATTTCTTCTTCCTAACAAGTGAATTCCTAAGGTTCCTACCTGTCAACTTAATCAAATGGAAAATCTGTTACTTAGGAAGTTTACCTTATATTAAAAATGTTTTAAATAATTTGTTAAAAGGACACAAAAAGGTTGTGATTATAGGAGGACAAATGGCATAAGCTTAGGTACTTCAGAAGTACATGTTTAACGAAACTGACATTAAAAAATTACTGTTATTTACTTCTTTGGAAAGTTATGACTTTATTTAGCTTCCTTTATTGTGGAATTATATAGAGAGAATGCACCAAAGGAAAAAAAATTACCCTTACAGGAGTTAAAATGCAGTATACTTTATTTTGAGGAATCTTGGCACAGATGTAAAATTTTAACCAATTATCCCAGGATGACAGTAAACAGCAAATAATAAACAAAAAATAAACACAAGAATAGGGTCCTGCAAAATGCTATTATAAAATATAGTATTATAGAGTGAAATAACTTATAATCCATAATTAACCAAACCAAATCCTAGAATATGAAAGTCCATATAACACTTAAATTTGATTAAAGACAAACATACATACACAAATACACACAGCTTTATTTTCATATTTTGTAAATACAAATTCTGTTAAGAAATATATCTGCAGCTGATTTCCCCCAATATTCATTTTTAAATAAGTCTGGGTTACAGAAGTATTACAAATGTACCATGCCTGGTAACAAAAGATAGTAACAGAAGTCATTCTAGAACAATGGGAACTGACTGAGAACACTCAGGCATCCTAATGAAACTTTCAATACCAAATCAAAATTCCCAACTTAGTTTAAAATCAGTAGCATAAGACATTAAAGAATACGAGCAGCTATTTTACATCACAATATAGTTTTGTTTTAATAATTATGCTCTTGGGAGGGTCTGGATAGAACACAGGAAAAGAAAGGAGCTTCAAATCAAAAAGGAATTAATATATCTGACAAAGCCATGTTTTACACTAATAACTTTCTGAACGGAAGACAAAAGAAATTAGGTATTTTTCTTACCAGGCAAGACTGGTAAAACACATCTTTACTCAGAGAACACAGGGTTCCTAATAAAATTCAACTTAACACCAGGTATTAGATTTATACCTCTCTAAAGACTTTAAAGAGTTGTGCTATTTCATAATGACATAGGAGTTATTTTCTTGTCTTCCAATATTTAGTAGTTCAAGTAGGCCATTCTAACCAAAACAAAAACCAGCTTGGTAAGCTTTTAGTTAACCATGCCAAGGTTAAAAAAAAAAAAAAAGTTAAGGCACTGAAGTAAAATTGTCAAACACCATGTGTACAGAGTTCATTTTTGTGCTATTTAAAATTAGTACAGATAAGAACAAAAGGACTATTAAAAGATAATGAATCTCATTTAAAATATTGTCTTAAAGGAAAATATAAACAATAACAATAAAGAGCTGTTATATCCCTGTCACGCTAAAGCAGCACAATAATATTGGTGTTTAATATTTATTTCACTACGCCAATATTTACGTGCTGCTAGAGCGGAACAAGTATGTCAGTCCATCCAAACATAAAACAAGCATCTTATGGTGAAAATAGTTTTGAATGAATTTCCTTAAATTTCTAGAGCAGCAAATAATGATTCGCATCTTGACTGTAGTATGTAAACCATGATGTGCTGCTACAGTACTTTAAGGCCTCAATAATACAGGATTCATCCAACAGGGGGACACCCCTCTAAACTTTATTGAGGAAAAAAAGAAAGAAAGAAAAAGAAGAGACTCTCTTAAGTCTTTAATAAACTTACCTGCAAGATTAAAAATCTATTATGGTCCAGGTCAATTCCATGGCTTCGAAGAAGAATTCCAACATCCTTAAACGTTGTCTTTTTCCCACTTATGTGATAGACAGAAGTATTATCTCTGTAGGCAGTTCTGGATACATAGAAGTTACTGTTAGGAATGACTTCATAATCATCCCCTTCCTGTTTTGCATAAAAACAAAACCAGAAAACAATTGTTGGTATTAAGTCACAGGTCTGCACCAAATTTCATTCTCTTCATATTCAAACCAATTCTATGGATTAAAAACTTCAACATGCATATAAACTGGCAATAGTTCTAAGACATAACCCTCTGAGCAAATAGTCTCCAAGTTCTGATCTCTTACTCGTAGATCACAAAAAGCAAAAGGCCAAACAAACAGAAACAAAACAAAAAACCCACCTCCAAACAAGTCAAAATATATTTGACTGAGAAAAAGGGCATTTGAAGTGAGACAAGAATCTCACCATATCTGAAACAAACTCACCTAAATTATCAAGCCATGTTGACAGATTAAATTACTTGTCCCATTTTTTAAAAGCTGCAAGAAATGATCCAAGGAAAGGAAGGTAATAATGGCATAACATGGCTTAACCCCCACCCCCGCTTTTTGGTAAACAATATTCTATTAATGAAAGGTATAAAGAACTGCAAAGAATTCACTACTTTCCTCCAATTTCTAGAAAAATCAAACAAATTTTAAAAAATGAAGTGTAAATCTACTTTAATATTAAAAAGTTGCTTTCCCTTAAAAGCTTTCCCATTCTGAAATTATGGCTTTTAAAATTTACACAAATCAAACATAATTATAATAAGCAAAGAAATCAAACCTGATTTACTGGCAATCATTTTCTAACCTAAATTGTACAACAGAAAAGCACTAAGAAACAAAATAGATGCCATCATATAAATTTTATTAAAGTCCATTATGTTAAAAAAAAAAATCTAAAAAACAAAAGTTAGAAGCCAAGTCACATCCTCGCCTCACTATGAAGGTTTCTATATTTTTAGGTTCCAACCGGTCAGTTTTAAGCCATGAATTTCCAACGTTAGCTATTCAACAGATAAGAAAAAAAAACGAGTACTAGCAGAACCATGTAAATAAGCTAAATATTTTACCTAAAATTGTTTTTCTAGAAAAACAATTTGCCTTTTCCCTGTTTTAAAAGGGTGGTTTTATTTATAAAGCATAGTTTAAACTGAAGCAGTTTTTTCATATTACAGACAACTAATAACATTAATGTGAATTAAAATAATGGAGATGGTAAAATTAGTAACATTTGTAACTTTTTCAAATTTAAGAAATTTATCTGAAAGCAATAAAAACAACTTTAAAAACGAACCCAAAATTTATAGTGAAAGAATGCCTCGATGGCACTCAGGATTATACTCAATGTTTTATTCTAAAAAGGTAAGTACTACAATGAGCTACATATAATTCATTCCCCTGGCTAAAAATTTTAATATTTTAAGTGTAACAGCTGCCACCAACACTACTCAAAAAGAAAATATGGTCTGGAGGTAATGAAATCAGATCTGGGGGGTAATAAAATAATTATCTGTTCTGCTTTAAACATACGCTGATTTTTTAAAAAGCCAATTTAAGCCAAAAATAATAAATGCACAAAATATGGAAATCTTATGTTCCGTACTTGAAATTGCAAATAACTAAATACTCCAAAGTCCCTTACCTTATCAATTATCTTCTGAAAATGAACCTCTACAGTACAACTCTGAATGTCCTTGTGTTCATCAGAATTGTGTATTAGTACTGAAAGTTTTTTAGATCTTATTTTTTGTGCTCGATAGCCAAACACAAAAAGCATAGAATCAATAACATTGGATTTGCCACTGCCATTTGGCCCAATAATACAGGAAAAGCGCTGCATAAAAAGAACAGAAAATAAATTAAAATAAAGTTAAAAAGGTCATACCATACAACTGATTTTAATTTAAACTGCTTGCCTTTTTTACTTGCAGCAAAACTATTAAGTATTTAAAAGGTTTCATTTCAACTTTTCTTACATCATGTTCTTTATCACAAGCTTCAACACTTTTAATAAGACCATATTCTCATTCTAACTCACTTTTTTACAAAATTCATTCTAATAGAGAAAATACTTCCTTCAAACAAAAAACTCACCAATTCTATTCTGTGAGGGGAATCTTAACAGCTAAAGTCGTACCAAAGATAACCAGTATAAACAAAAATTAATTTCAGTTGTTAAAAACACAGGAAACATACCATGTGTTATCAGGATGAACATGATAAAACTGATTTATTTATCTTGTAATAAAAACACATGACCCTATAATAGTTACTTAAAACAGTCAAATACCTTATGAAAAGGTCCCAGAATTTTTTCCCCAGCATAGGATTTGAAGTTCTGGTTTACAATATGAGTTATCATAAGCCGAGGAGCTCCAGCTTCATTGGCCATTGCTGGAGGCGGGGGAGGAGGGATGCTATTCAAAATTTCTTCTAAACTTCTATTATCAATTTCCTCACTTGGTGTCTCTAGGTCAGTCAAAGCAAAGGGAAAGCAAGGGGGGAAAAGCCTATATTAGTGCAATTAGTTCAGAGAACTACTGCTTGCTAATTTTTGGAGAAATGTTATTTATGAAATCTAGGAATCTGTATTTTCCACTTCAATGTATTATCCTAAATTCAGGAGAAATGAGAATCTTTCAGCTTAGTTTTGTAAAGAAAAAATTCTTAAAAGAAATAACCTACAAAAATACATCTCTTAGGAGTAAAAATGCTACAACATAAGGCAGGTCTGGGAAAACCAGAACAACGTGATTCTCTGCTCCTCACCTAAACAGGTGGTTAAATCCTAAGGCTCTATTCCTCTTATCTCTGAGTACCGGGAACCTTAACTTTGCACACTCAAGAGCTCCAGCGACCCTGTCACAGGGGCTTTCTAATGTTACCCAATTCCCGTACTCACAAAAGTTACAGTAGTTTCGAGTAAATTATTCTCTCTTTAAACGCAATTTAAGACCAGGGAAATTAAGTTATGGTCAAGCAACTTTAAAGATGCAATCATGTTAATTCTGTCCTAGAAAACTGTATACTAGCTATTGGCTTACCGACTTCCGTGGAAATACAAGGCCACAAATTCATAACTGTAGCCATGTACTTGCCCTAATCCCCACCAGCACCGTTACATCGAAATTGCACGAAGACTCTGATCTCTGAAAATTGCCAAATCGCTTTCTTGAGCTGCTCTATGGGACCGACACGCGACCAACAGACATCAACTCCGCAGCCCCTCACCTCCACGCCTCCAAACACCAGTCAGTCCCGGGTTAGGCGCGGACCCACTATAGTCTCCCAGCGCGTTTTCCGAGGGAGTCGCGGTGGGGTACTCACCTGCGGTAGCAGGGGCCGGGCTGCCCGCGCGGCCGGGCGGGGGTTCCGGCTCCGCGTCGCTGCTGGTGCCGTCCGGGGACTGAGGCGGTTCTTCCCTTCTGCGCCGGGCGGTGGAAGGTTGGGTGCCTTTGCGGGGCATGGTCGCTGGGGCCGGGGGAGAGCCAGGGGCAAGTCAGCCCGCCGAGCCGCAGGACAGTACCGGTACATTCCCCGCTGGAGCCCGCGTCGGATGGGTTCAGCCCCCACCCCGTCCCACTCGGGGGAAAAACTCTGCCCGTTTCCGAGAGCCCAGTTTAAAATACGCCGCTCGACGCCAGCGGTGTGCTCGGTAAAGAAGGCACGAAAAACCCAAGTGCCTAAAAGGCAGGATTCGTTTTAAGTCCGAAGCGAGTGGGAAAACCTAGACGTGCCTGGTTGTCAAGCAAGGATAGAACTGCCTAAGTTCTTTTTATTTCCTTAATGCCCCCTACTCCCGTCCCCCCACAGGTGTAAGAATCTTATCCTTTAACTTCCTAACGAAATAATTCCTATACGCCGGAATTTACTGACATTCCCACGCTGCGGGGGTTAGAGAAGCAAGCGCACGGACTCTGCGAGAAGAGTTCTATTAGCTTCAGGTTCGGGGGGGACTATCAACTCTTCCTAGAGTAGCTAAGAAGACTAACGGGCGACTCGCCGCCTACTTTCCCCGCCATTTAGCTCTCGGTGCCGTTGACGGCCGGGGGCTTCCAGGTCTCCTCGACACCGTCCGACCGGGAAAGGCGGCAGGAGACTGGGGTCGACCACTCTCGACTTCCAAATTAGACATAAGCAGCGCCTGCTCCAGCTCAGTCATCTTGGGGTGGCGGGGTCTGTCCCTCCGGGGCCCGTTGCGGAATCTCGCTGGACAATAAACTACAAAAGGTCACCACTAAAGGTTCAGACCCGGTGATTATTCCCTTGAGAGAAGAGAGAAGGTCAGGGGGCCGGGGCAGGGGAGACGCCCTTTCCCCAACAGAGACCAGGATTTCTGAGAAAAGATCCGTGAGGCTTAGAGTCTGCGTCCCCCGCACCCCCGCCGAGAGACGCTTAAGTAGCTCAGAGAAGTGGCGCCCGCGAGAAGCGCGCGGGAGTCCCGACTGCCGGGAGGCGGCCGAGGGGGGAGGGGTGACAGCGAAAGAAACCTCCCGGCGGCAGCCTCAGCTCAGCGGACTTCGGCGGCTCCAGCTCAAGGCCTCTACTTTCCAGGCGCCCGCAGACGGGGCAGGAAGTAAGAGTGTGACAACCTAATCAGGAAAAGAAGTACTTTACCTGCGGGGTAGTCCACGCACACCGAAGCTGGAAACCGTTGTATAGCACCCCCGCTTCTACCGGTGTTTCGGCTCCGGGTCCTTCACTCGAAAATGGCGCCTAAAATACAAACTCGAACGGAAATTCGTTACAAATGCGCGCAATGCTTTCTGGGAACCACTAATTTGAAAAAAATGCGGCGATTACCACCGCCATCTTCTGGTCGCTTACACGCATGCGCGAACTCCTGGCGGGACCCTTGTGCCTGGGCACTTTTATAAGTTATAAGGTAGAGCGAAACACTGTTTTGTCTGACTCCTACGGCAGCAGTATTTTTATAAAAATATTTTTCTTAAAAACACCAATCTGGAGAGTGGTGAACGAGAGGGAAAAAAAACCAGTAGGGCTCCACCCACAGCTGGAGGAGGACTCAGTCGTCCACTAACGTCCCTTAAGAAGAGGGCGGGATCGGGTGACCCGCGATGGGGAAGTATCGCGAGAAGAAGGAGTGTGCGTAGCTAGTAGGAGTCACTATGGTGACGGGGAGGTCGGGAGGCTTCTTGGTAACTGGTCCTAGCTCTGTGGGAGCAATCGCCACTGCTTTCCTGGAACTTAAGGTAAATCTCTTCACCTCTGGATGTGGTGAGGAGGGGGTTTGAAAATTGTGACCATCAATGGACCCCACCTTACTTGCTTTAATAGTGTATGTGACATAGAGCATCAGTTATTTTTCCATCTCCGTGGAGGCAGTGGGGCTCTGGACGTAGCTTTTGGGACGCGAAGCAGGAAGCCCAGAGTCTGGAAGGAGTAGAAAGACAAAAACAAAAATCCTGAATTGGTGAATGATTGTATGGTCTATATGTGATTAGCAAAATAATTTCGAATTCATTGGTGTTAGGTTGTTAGTGTCACTAGTGAAAGGGGATTTCGGGCTTTTGAAATCATTTGATTGAAAGATTCCGTAATGGAAAAAATGATTTGTTGATGTCATCTGGTTATCTTTATGAGAAAATTATCGATCGGAAAATATTTCTTAAGTAACCTTTGAAATACGTTGCGTTGTGCAAGGCATAATCAGGATTATTAAGCAAGTATTCCTGTTCCAAGAAAACTTAGTTTTGTTAGTCGATTTTTAACCTGTAGTCTGTGATCCTGGTAGTAAGGTGATTGAGATTCAGTGGAATTCCTAATTAACCCTTCCTCCCCCCAGCACCCCCCTTCCGCTGCTGAAACTGTAAACAGAATTCTGTGTGTTTGTGCTTTTTCTCTGCGGACTTGGTTTTCCCAGAACTTTGATTACTTTCTCAAATGTGGTCCTAATCTCCTATTATGTTAACCACTGGTTGATTTGACTACCTCCAGTGATGTATTTATTCAGCGACACTTAGTTAATTGACTTTGAGAACTGGGAGCCTTCTTTTCCCCTTTAACCTTTGCATACCTAGGGCCCGTCACAGTAAAGCTCCCATAAATCTGCTTTATAAATGAATTTATGTTACCATTCTAAGTAATTAGTATGAGTCTTGCCCCAGGAGCATAAAGTCAGGTTCAGAGATTTTCAAGTGGGGTGTGGAGGACACCCCTTACAAACTAAGAATTTGGTGAGGTTCAGAGACTAGTGTGGTTAGCAGGAACATTGACTCGGTACTAGAATGCACATTTATTTATTTATTTTTATTTTTGATTTATTTTTTGTCTTTTTAAAAAAAGATTTTTATTTGTCAGAGAGAGCACAAGCAGGGGGAACGGCAGATAGAGGAAGAAGCAGGTTTCCCGCTGAACAAGAAGCCAGATGCCAGACTCAATCCCAGGACTCTGAGATCATGACCTGGGCCTGAGCCCAGGCAGACACTTAACTGACCAAGCCACCCAGGCGTCCCTATTTATTTTTATATTTACTTACTATATTTACTTAACATATAGTGTATTATTAGTTTCAGGGGCAGAATCTAGTGATTCATCTGTTTCGTATAACACCCAGTGCTTATTACAATCAGGTACCCTCCTTAATGCCCATCACCCAGTAATATACCTTTATTTTTAAAGTTGAAAAAATTATTGTTTTCATAAGACAAATTACAGACATTAAAACTCAATGAAAAAAATTTTTGGCTGGTAGGCATATCAAGAAAATGTAGTGATTCTGTTTGAAGGCTTCTGGAGTCTTGAATTTTCAGAGTTTATAAAACACTACAAAACCTGAGTCAGAGAGATATCAATTGTGAAAAAAGCAAAGACTAGACCAAACTGAGTGGTGTGAAAGAGTCATGGAGATGATGTAGTAGAAAGATGTACCATAACAAAATCCCAAGTCCCATCATTTTTTTAGCTACGTGCCTGGACAGTTTACTCAATTTATCAATCTCTCTGAGAATATTTATTATAAAAATCAGTACATAATGTCTGCCTCATAGGATTGTTTATAATTATCTAGCACACATGTGAAGCATTTGATAATACTGTGTTTATGACATTGACCTTATTAGGGCATGTGCTAAGGATGAATAATGGGATGTCAAGTTAGAAAATCAGCTTATGAAGGGTCTTGAAAGCCAGATTGAGCATGTTAGATATGATATAGAGGAAATACTTATTAGAAAAATTTTGAGCTAAGGAATGACTTGGTTAAAAAAGAAAAAAAATAACGATATTTAAGTAGGATGTGTTAAAGAGGAGAAAGACTTACATCAGGCATGGCTGTACTGAATTATTAGTATACAGTCTTCCATGTGGAGGGAGAAGTGCCTACACAGTAGAATGGAAAAATATCCAGGAACATTTGGGGGGAAAAATCTATAGCTTCTGAAGATTTTAAGGTTTAAGAGTCGAAACACCTAAAGTCAGTCAGATAATATTCTTTGTTGGTGAGTCCCGAACTAGTGATGAGGAGAAAGAAAGAAAAACAAGTTATGGATAATTCCTAGTTTTACTGCCTTTGATGATTGCTATAAATAGCAGTAGGTCTTAATGACAGATGAGAAAGATACGCAATTTCAATAAATCAATTAAGTAACCTATTGATTTAGATTTAGTTCAACCTAACCATGCTCCACTCAGAACAAATATTTTCAAAATAGCTTAAACCAGGTTGTATAATGTAGAAAAGATATTTATAACAAACAGCTACAGAGTAGACCTAAATCTAAAGTGAAAGTAGGACGCTTAGAATAAGTGAAGTGATTTGAGAAGAGATTAGAATCACAAGAAAAAGTCTTGATTAATTCCTTCCAATATTTTGGATACTTCTCATGAAAATAACAGTGTTTAATTATAAAAAGAATCTGGTCAGATTGGGATGGACTAACTTAACAGTCATTTGGTAAAGTATAATCAAACCTCATCTTTCTGATCCAAAATCATCTAACAACCGTTATGTGTAATTTCAGGCAGTCTGAGAAAAGAACCCTCACTTTTTACATTTTAAAAGGGAAATTGTACCACATAGGAAGAAATAAAAATAAATTTAAAGAGAATAATAGAGTTAGAATTCAAATCCACATTTGCAATTCTTTACGTGCATACTTAAGTTTTGTCATCATCATAATATATTTTTTTGTCTGTCTTCTAATGAGTTTCAGCATTTCATAAAGTCTGATATTAGATTTGTGGATAAATGTTTAAAAATATGTCTCAAGTTTTTAGTTAATTGTGAGTATTTGGATTAATTGGATATTAACTAATAAATAAATATGAATTTATATAAGTAATGAATACTTAGAGAACGTTGTTCAAAATTAATAAATTGTTTGGGGTGCCAACCCTAGGAGTCATGACCTGAGACAATGGCTTCTGCTTAACCACTGACCCACTCAGGTGCTCCCATCTCATTTTCTAGATCATTGCACAGCACTCTGGCATATTGTTGAATATGATTATTTTTTATGCTAATTGATGAATTAAAAGGATGAATTAAAGATGACTACGTATTTGAGATTTTCTGGCTAGAATTTATTAGGCCATACTGTAAAAGGAATATAAATACAGCAATATAAACAATTATAAAAGGCTGGCTCAGTTGGTGGAATATGCAACACTTGATCTCACGTTGTGGGTTCGAGCCCCACACTAGGTGTAGAGATTACTTAAAAATAAAATCTTACAAAAAAGATTAATAAATTGGCTATAGAACAGGACATATAGTAATGACTATTCCTCTTGATAATATAATGTTATTATACATTTACATATTATACATTTTGTTGTACATACACATAATTTATATTTATGTATCCATGTAATATGTACATAAATACATTATACATTATATATTAGTACATGAATGTTATTGGAATTCTCACCCTTTTTTTTTTTTTCTTCAAGATTTTATTTATCTGACACAGAGAGAAAGTACAAGCAGAGGGAGCGAGAGAAACAGTCTCCCTGCTAGGCAGGGAGTCTGAAGTGGGGCTCTATCTTAGGACCCTGGGATCTGACCTGAGCTTAAGGCAGATGCTTAATCAACTGAGCTAGCCAGGCTCCCTGAAATTCTCACCTATCTTAACAAAAGAAATAGGAAGTGAGGAAGTAGAATAGTGTTTTGGGGAAAGACTTTTGAAAAATGAGTTTGCTTTTATTCATGTCAGTTGGGATTAGGAAAGATATATCCACTGGGAGCAGAGGCAAAGAATATAGCATAGGAAAGAAAATAGGATGAGGCAGTGCTATATGAATGAATATAACATACAAATAGATTAGTTTTTTAAGGTTGTAAAGTGAGGATAGCACCAGAAAATGTCCATTCTTAGACTCTAGGAAGGAGAAATAATTATAGTAATGCCTCAGGATGGATTCTGGATTATAGGTGATAGAAAACCTAATCTAAATTGTCTTGAGAAAAAGGGAAGTTTTTCTTCCACATCACTTATTTGAATAAAAGTCATGGGCCACCTGTGAAACAGTCTCTGCAAAGGGAATGGGATGTTCTAATTGGCTTAAGTCTCTCTCATGCTGGCTTCACTGAAGCCACATGGGCTAAAAGTGGGGAAGTGGGTGTTCCAAAGAGAAAAATTCTTTGTAGCTAGGAAGAGTGACAAAAAACACCAATTTTCAACTATGAATAGCTAACAGTTATGTAATTTTTTACTATGTTTCAGGCACTTCACTGGACATTTTACATACATTTAATTATCATAACCAACCTGTGAAATAGATATTATTAGACATATTTTATATAAGGAAGAAAACAATACAGTATCTGGAAGATCAGTAGGTAAAAGTTTCAATAAACGGGAGTGAAGTGCAGTAGAGACTGAAGGGAATGAGAATGTGATCCTATGAGAAAAATAACATTAGTTTTTTTTCAAATGCAGAAATGCATGAAGAAGACAACAAAACTGGGCCATAGTCTTATCACTCAGATAATCCTGTACTAAACATACAAATGTATATATAAGTAAAATACTGTGAACATAGTAAAAACTTCAAATGGTACAGAAACCTAAAACGATAATTAAAACCTTCCCTTCTCATTCCAGTGCACCTACCCTTACAGAGGTCTCCATTGTCTTGCATATCTTCCCAGAAAAATCTTATAGAATCTTCTAGCTTAAATATAGTCCTTTTTATTTACACAAAAAGGATTGTGTTATATTATACTGCCATGAACTTTTGTTTTTGTCATTTAGCATTATACACCTCTTTCTATATGAGTACATACAGATTCAACACACACAGATTCACCTCATTTTAAATTTTTATTTATTTTAAAAAAACTTGTTTATTTGACAGAGCACAAGCAGGGTTAACGGCAAGCAGAGGGAAGAGAAGCAGGCACCCCTCTGAGCAGCGAGCCCAATGCGGGACTTCATCCTAGGACCCTGGCAATCATGACCTGAGGCAGAGGCAGCTGCTTAACCCACTGGCCCACCCAGGTACTCCCATCTCATTTTCTAGGTAGTTGCACAGCACTCTGGCATATTGTTGAATGTGATTCTTTTATGCCAGCTGATGAATTAAAAGGATGAATTAAACATGACTACGTATTTGAGATTTGAGAATCTCATGGTTTACTGACTAGAATTTATTAGGCCATACTGTAAAAGGTTTACAGATACAGCAAACAAGAATAATATTAAAAGTGTGGTTGGCAATATCTAGACATAATCATGGCTAGAACTGCAGGGGAATGTAAATACCACAGTATATACATATACTTTAGCAAATGCATAGAGGCATTGGAATGGGATGGGGGTTAAAGATCTTCAGTAATTGAACTGTCTTCTGGCCATTTGCAAGCCTATTTTCTTTGCTTATTATGTCTCTGAATTTGTCTCTGGAAATGGTGCCTGCCTCCGTCTTCTCTTACATGCAAGAGATCCTACCTCTAGTCTGCAAGTGATTTTATGACAGGGCAACCTGGGTAAAAAGATCTGCCTTCCTCTCTCTCTCTCTCTCTGTACTCTCCTGGGAAAGAATCACAGGAATCTGATCAGAACTATCAATTTAGAAAACTGTACATAAAAGTTGCACTTTTAAAAATAGGGCCTTGGATAGTCATAAGCAAACCATTCATTTTAATATCAATACCCAAGGGCTAGCTAGTATGCAGATGACCCAGAATTTGGTATAAATGTACTTATGATTTAGCTTTTGTGAGTTATCTATTCTTCACATTCTTGTTCACTCCTGAGGCTTATCTGCTATTTCTTATCTATAAATTGATGTTATGCCTTCCCTCTTTCCTGCCTAAAATTTTTCTCATCTTGTTAGTGCTTCTACCTCTTAATTTTAATTCTTTTTCTAGATAAGATTTTTTTGGTTGTGTATTTATTTATTTGAGAGAGAGAAAGAGAGAGTGCAAACGGGGGCGGGGGAACAAAGGGAGATGGAGACGGAGATAATATCAAGCAGACGCTGCTCTAAGCCCAGAAACTAGCTCCAGCCCCCATTTCATGACCCTAAGATCATGACTTGAGCCAAAATCAAGAGTTAGATGCTCAACTGACTGAGCCAACCAGGTGTTCCTCTTAGTTTTAATTCTTAAGTCTAATTCTTTTTTTTCTTTTTTTGTAAACCATTTAACCATTTTTAAGTGTATAGTTCAGTGGCATTAAGTACATTAATATTGTTATACTATCATCTCCGTCTATCCACAGAACTCTTTTCATCTTGCAGAACTGAAACTCCATAGCCATTTGAGAATAACTCCCCTTTCTTCCTCCTTCCTGCCACCAGCCCCTGGCAACCACCACTCTACTTTCTGTCTTTATGAATTTGACTACTGTAGTACTTCATAGAAGTCGAATATACAGTATTTGTCCTTTTGGATGCTAACTGGATTATTTCAGTTAGCATAATAGTAAGTCAAATTCTCAAAATTAGTTCTGAATTCCAGTTTTTTGGTTCTAATTCATTTTCACATTATAAACACATATATCCACAAGCTGAGTGTGTAATCCATGATGAACATTTAAACTTAGTTTTTGATAGAAGTATACAGAGTTCTGTAATAAACAGGTGTATGCAGTTGCATATATGTCTTGATGTGCATTTATATGTATGTGATAAATTCTTATGACTAGCGATTCTTCCCTGGCTAGATTTCTTATACAATACTTTCATTGAATTGTAGCTTCTAACAAAGTTTAGCATAGATGTGTCAGATTGGCAGAGCCTAGGGTACTTACCTCTGTCTAGCTATAAGGAAGGCTAGAGAGGAAATAATGTTTCTTATAATGAGAAAAGGACTCATAAGATAGGGGATTACCCAAGTATAGGGAAACCAGTCAAAGGTGTGGGGTAGAGAACAGAATAAATGACCATTAGCAGTAATTTACCTGCTCTTCAGTAATGTATGCGTTGCGTTTCTGTTTCTCCATATGCCAGCACTGGGTTCTGAGTATTTTGCGTTTAACCACTCTGATAACAGAAAAATGGTATCTAGTTGTTTTAGTTTTCATTTCTTTAATTATAATTGAGGCTAAGCATTGTTTCATGTTTTTGATTGCCCACCTACCATCTGTACTTATGTTTCTGTGAACTGTTAATTTATATGTTTATCAGTGCCCTTGATCCAGTGACTTCATGGATGACTGTGTTGTCTTAGTTATTTTCTGCTTCTATACTATTGCCAATCTATCCCTCTCCACTGATTCCTTCTTTTTTGTCCCCAAACATGCTGGAGTTTACCCTAGTTAAAAAGACCTTTATAGCTACTATTCTATTCCATCCTTGAATCTCTACACTTAAATAGCTTAATATGTACAGTTATATAATTTCAACTTCTACCCTTATGACCTATGCTGCTGATTCCGTTTTAGAGCATGCAAGGATGGTTCTAGATGCAGAGAATATAGGAATGAACAAAATAGACAAAAGTTCTTGCACTTAGGAAGCTTACATTTTAGAAAGGGAACAGTAAGTAAAATGCATAGTATGGCAGTTGGCCTTAAATAGCTTGTACAGGGAAGGCTTCACTGAGAAGGTGATTTGGGGGGAAAAGGAGTAAGCCATGCGCCTACCTGGGGGCAGGGACTTCAGTCAAAGAATACAAGTTCAAAGGCCCTGAGGCAGGAGCATTCTTAGTATGTTAGAAAAGGAAGAGGTTTGTGTGTTTGGAGCAGTTTGAGTGAAGAGAGAGAGAGGAATCAGGTAGGGTCAGAGAATATTAGGATATGTTAGGGCTCTCCAGAGAAAGAAGAGTTGATGTTGTAGTCTTGGGTCCAAAAAATAGAAACTTGGGCAAAATTTCTGTGTTGCAGTCTGGAGGCAGAATTCCTTCTTGAGGACATAGTGGTCTTTTGTCATAAGGCCTTCAGCTGATTAGATGGAGGCCACTCACATTATGTAGGGAAATCTGCTTTACTCTAAGTCGACTGATTATAAATGTTAATCACTTCTAAAAAATACATTTAAGCAACATTTAGATTAGCCCAAATAATTGGGCACTGTTGTATAGCCAGGTTGACACATAAAATTAACCATTACAGTAGAGGAGTCCAGATTAAGAAAAGCTTTGAACACTGTTGGAAGAACTTTAACTTTGAGTGAGATAGGAAGTCATTGTAATATTTTGAGCAAAGAAGTGCTATGATCTATTTTAAAACAGTCACTTTGGCTGCTGTGGTAAGTATAGATGATGAGGGGTTAGAGGCCAATTAAGAGGCTATTATATCCAAGCCAACAAATGATAGCACCTTAAACTGGGGTCATAACAGTGGGGGTGGCAAAAATCAGATACTCTGAAGATAGAGTGTAAAAGTTTTGATTTTTAAAAGTTGGAGTTGAGATGTGAGAGGAGAGTCAGTAATAATTCTAATTCTAATTCTAGGCCTGTGCAACCACAAGAAAGGAATTCCCATTTACTGAGATTGGTAAGGCTGTGAGAGGAGCGGATAGAGGAATGATCAGTGGTTTCATCTGGATCTCAAGTTTGAGATGTATGTTAGACATTCAGATAAGTTGTCAAATAATCAGTTAGATATAAAATCAGGTTCAGTGGAGAGGTCTGAACTGGAGATAGGAAATTGGAAATTATCACTATGCAGTCAATATGTTTGAATTTATATTAAACCATGAAGCTGGGTGATACCACCATGGCAGTAGTGTAAATATAGAGGAGGTACAAAAACGGAGCCCACAGTTTAAGGCTGGGAAAATTAGGACAAGAAGTTGGTGAAATTTATTCCCTCTATAACTCTGCAGTTCCTTTCCCTTCCTAAACTGCCCATTGAAGTAAAGCCTAACACCCCAGTAGATTGAAAAGGAATCCCGCAGAGTTCCATGTACTCTTAGGAAGATTGCCTCTTCCTCCCTTACAAAACTGCATCAACACTGCTAACTACCTTAGAGACCAGTTCCAGGAAGATGGCTGCAATTTAAATTGATTATCCACCCTCCCTTGTGAGACCACTGGACTATTCCAGTATACCTTATGTTTACCTCAATCTCCACATTCAAGACTCTTAATTCCCTATATTAGTTCGTTACTGGGCTTAGCTGTTGATGATGGTAATTTACACATGATAAAACTTTATTATCTGTCACTGAAAAGGTGGTAAAAACTGATAGGACTCTCCACAAGGTCAGGAATCTTGGCTCTTTCTATCTTCTTACTGTTGTATACATGGCCTTGATGACATAGCGTGGAGAGTGTTACTCTTATTTTTCAAGTTTTATTTGTCAATTATGTTGTGATTTATAAAACTTTTGTAAGAGTTAATAAAATGGCTTCCTTAGGAAACTCATTTACTTTTCGTATTGCTGTTGTGGTTAACCACAGAATGTAAATCCCAGATTGGGCCACTAGGTTGATGATGATGTACCATCTCCACATGGGTTTCAGAATTGTTAATGCCCTGTGTGGCCACATCTAGTTTTGAGGGCAGCTGGGAAACATAGTTTTATTCTAGGTGGCCAGTGTACAGCAAAAATTCAGATTTTTTTTTATCACAGAAGGAGGGATGAATGAATATTGGAGGACAGCCTGCCATTTCTACCATTTTCTACCATTTGTCCCAAACTCTTAACTCCTCCCCATAAATCCTACCATTCTACCTTTTGGAACTCACAGTATGTTATTGGCCAAATCTGCATTCTCAGCCTTTACTCTGAATGATCCCTTTACCTTGGTAGTCTAACTTAAATCTTGTTGTTTCCTAAGGAAATTGCTTTCCCCATGACCCCTTCAAGTAGAGGCTGTTTGCCTCCCAGGATCCCATGTGTCAAAAGGCCTTATTTCTCACTGATGTATCTGGACAATGGATTCTTTTTCTCTTTCTCTTTATATATCTCTAGTCCCTTTAAACAAGTCCTACCAGATTAAACCATTCTCTATCCTTTTTGTAGTCAGTTGCAGATCTCTGCAGTTTTTCCTCATTCAATGAATATTTGAGCACCTAGCTGTCTTTTCCTCTACTACTATTATTGTCATTATTCTCAGTGATTTAATATCCACAAATCATTCCACTCCATTCCCTGGCCTCTTAACTCCTTGGCCTCATATACCCACTTTCACAGTCTTTTTTTTTTTTTTTTTCCTTTTTAAAGATTTTATTTATTTATTTGACAGAGAGAGAGAGAGAGAGAGAGAGAGAGAGAAACACCGAGACCACAAGTAGGCAGAGAGGCAGGCAGAGAGAGACTGGGGGAAGCAAACTCCCTGCCAAGCAGAGAGCACAATGTGGGGCTTGATCCCAGGGCCCTGAGATCATGACCTGAGCTGAAGGCAGAGGCTTAACCCACCGAACCACCCAGGCGCCCTGCACTTACACAATCTTAACCGACCTTATCATTACCAATGTCTACATTCTCTCTCAAAATCTGATATAATTGACACATAATAAAATAAAACTTAAAACTCCAATCTGAATTTTAGTTTAGTTTTTTTTTTTTTTTAAGATTTTATTTGTTTATTTGACAGAGAGAAAGAGCACAAGCAGGGAGAGTGGCAGGCAGAGAGAGAGGGAGAAGCAGGCTCCCAGCTGAGCAAGGAGCCCAATGTGGGACTTGATCCCAGGACTCTGGGATCATGGCCTGAGGTGAGGGCAGATGTTTAGCCAACTGAGCCACCCAGGAGTCCCTTACATTTTTTCTTCTTAAGCCCCACAAATGTTGACCTATACTGGACCAAAAACAACTTATCAGTGATTTTTAGGGGTAAAGGCATAGTTGCTCCCATCATTTTCTCATATAAAATTGCAGAGTAGATCAAGTTAGCTATACTGTGGAGATTTTCTTACTATTATCTCCCCACCTCAGCCACTCCCTCTTCCCAAATACTACTGACTGATCAGCCTTGATGACCATGGCTTTGGGTGGAAAAAATGCCTCAATGCAGTCCTCAGGAAGCTTTGTACTTCCTCAAATTGGCAATGCTCTAATACTTCTTTTCTCTTACCCTACTATCCAGTCTCATATTAGAATGCACATATCCTTCATGCAGATGATCTCAGCTAAATAGGATAGAATATCTTTCTGAGCAAGGGAGAATCTTCCCAGTGTTGGAATGCCTTGCTCTGATTCCTTGGCACCAGGTTTCTGAATGGTCGCAGATACCTTTCTTATCAAAACCATACTGCCTTTACTATTTACATGGGATTATAATTTCTTTGGTGAGGAATTATTCCTAATTATCATGGTTTTCAACAATTTGAGGTATTTTGATGTAGGATACATCATGCCTTTGCCAAAGATCTTTTAAGTTTCTGATTGCAATTGTATATTCAGATTTTACATGTATTTTCTTATCTATTGTGTTGTCACCAATTTGTCTGCCTTTATTGTTTTAAAATCCTTATAAGCTTGGTGAATTTGAATCATTGTGGAAAAAAAGCAGGATTTTGTAAGTACTTTTGCTCTTTTTCCTCCCTATAATTAGGAGAAGTTCTGATGGAAAGGAGGAAGTAGTTTTGAGAAAGGTGCTAAAGGTACTCCCAAAGATGAAAAAATAAGGCCCGGAAGGTGTGCCTCAGAGAGAGCATATTCTTGCTCTGGCTACTATACATAGATTCATACTTTTTAAGAAGGACAGAAATCTCCCTAAATGAACTAACCGGAAAAGAAGTGTTTCTGACCCTAGTTGCATGTTGGTTGACCATAAATCTTAAGATTTTTTCCTGTGGTTTTAACAGTCCCCACCCCCACTCAATCTAACAAATTAATGAGCAGAATAAGTGAAAAAGGTGCTTTGAAATACAGCTGTGTTTAGCACTTTGCTGATCTAAAAGTCTTCTTGGGTTTGGGAGAATGAGAAATTATCTAAGGGAGGTCCACTGAATACTTATCTGTACTCAGCAGCTCCTTTGATGTAGTTAGCAGTAATTTTCTACTGGGCAAAGAGATATTTTTTCCTTTAATTACACTTTCATTTGTTTTTTTCTTTTTAAGTTAGTGATATTACTCAGAAAGAATCCTGTAACTATAAATTAGGTTTAGACAATTTAGCAATTTTCTTGTTTATATAAATAAATATATGAGTTATATATATGAATAATTTATTTTTTAAAAAAATTTAAAAAGATTTCTTTATTTACTTGCAAGAGAGTGAGCAGAGGGAGGGGAGATAAGCAGACTTCCACTGAGTGGGGAGCCTGACCCTAGGCTCAATCCCAGGACCTTGAGATCATGATCTGAACCAAAATCAAGAATCGGCTGCAGGGGCGCCTGGGTGGCTCAGTGGGTTAAGCCTCTGCCTTCAGCTTGGGTCTTGATCTCAGGGTCATGGGATCAAGTCCCACATCTTGCTCTCTGCTCAGCGGGGAGCCTGCTTCCTCCTCTCTCTCTGCCTGCCTCTCTGCCTTCTTGTGATTTCTGTCTGTCAAATAAATAAATAATCTTAAAAAAAAAATCGGCTGCTAACCAGCTGAACCCCCTGGTTCCCAAGAGTAATTTAAAAAATTTTATTTATTTATTTATTTTAGAGAGAGAGAGCGCATGTGTATATGCATGAGTGGTGGGGGAGTTTCAGAGAGGCAAGGGGCAGAAGGTAAAGGAGAGAATCTCAAGCAGATTCCCGGGACACTGAGCTTGGAGATCCACCTGGAGCTGGATCTCAGGACCCTGAGATCATTACCTGAGCTGAAATCCAGAGTCAGATTCTGGGGCGCCTGGGTGGTTCAGTTGGTTAAGCAAATGCCTTAGGCTCAGGTCATGATCCTGGAGTCCTGGAATCAAGTCCCGCATTGGGCTCCCTGCTCAGCGGAGAGTCTGCTTCTCTCTGACTCTCCCTCTTGTTGTGCTTTCTCTCGCTCTCAAACACATTGTCTTAAAAAAAAAAGGTGCTTAACTGACTGAACCACCAGGTGTTCCAATTTATATATATATTTTTAAGTTTCTCATTTTCATTCCAGTATAGTTAACATACAGGGTTATGTTAATTTCAGATATACAATACAGTGATTCAGCAATTCTGTACATTACTCATTGGTCATCACGGTAAGTGTACTCTTTAATCCTCATCACCAGTTTCAAGCACAACCCCGCCCCTCATAATCACCAGTTTGTTCTTTATAGTTAAGAATCTGTTCTTGGTTTGTCTGTCTCTTTTTTCCCCTTTGTTTGCTTCGTTTCTTAAGTTCCACATATGAGTGAGATCATATGGCACTTGTCTTTCTCTGACTTACTTCACTTAGCATAATACTGTGTAGTTCCATCCATGTTGTTGCAAATGGCAAGAATTCATTCTTTTTTATGGATGATTAATACTTCATTATATACACACATACACACATACACCACTTCTTCTTTATCCATCTGTCAATTTACACTTGGGCTGCTTCCGTAATTTGGCTATTGTAAATAATGGTACAATGAACACAGTGGTACATATTTCCTTTTGAATTAGTGTTTTTGTATTCTTTGGGTAAATATCCAGTAGGGTGCTTCTGGATTATAGGGTAGTTCTATTTTTAATTTTTTAAGGAAATTCCATTTGATTGTTTTCTTGTGATGACAAGGTTATTTGGGGGAGTATTATTCTTTTTCTATATATATATATATTTTTTTTTTTTTTTAAAGAAGATATTTTATTTATTTATTTATTTGACAGAGAGAGATCACAAGTAGGCAGAGAGGCAGGCAGAGAGAAAGAGGAGGAAGCAGGCTCCCTGCCGAGCAGGGAGCCCAATGCGGGACTCGATCCCAGGACCCTGAGATCATGACCTGAGCCGAAGGCAGTGGCTTAACCCACTGAGCCACCCAGGCGCCCCATCTTTTTCTATATTTTTATTTGGCAAATTATCATTGCAATTTTTATAGAACTCTTATAAGAGATTTATTACCTCTTTCTTAAATAACTCACGTATTTTTTTCATTGCTACTGTGACAATCATAACTGTTGGTCAGTGTATCTATGTCCAACAGAATGTAAACCTCAGACTGATGATGTCATAATAGTCACATGTGGGCTCCAGAATTGAAGCCATTAAAACTAAGGCCTTGATCCCTTGATTAGACCTTGAGAATTTATTGTAATGTACCATTCAATAGGACCAATAATGATCTGCCGTTAAGGGGTTCCCAGTTTATAGAGTCTTTTGATTTGGCCCTAGGACAGCTTTTGGAAATTATTTACCTGCTCAGAATTAGTGGTGGTCTGTACTTGTATAATGTTCAGGCAGGCTGTAGAGGACCTCTGGAGTCCCACCCAAGGCTTCCAGTCACTCCTTGGCAGGATTAGCATACTGACTAGTTTTCTTCTTCTTTCCATGTATTTGATGCCAACAGTATTAAAGGTGTTTTGGTGTCCTTAGAGTGCTAAAATGTTTTGTTTGCTTTTATTTTTTGTGTACATGTGTTTGTTTTTAATACAGATTTTATATTTTCCCCCAACTTTTATTTTACAGTGAATACAATCAAATTGCATTTTAAAATTTTGCTGGAAGTGGAGACATGAGACTGAAGATATCTCTTTTAAAAGAACCAAAACATATCCTTTTGATACTTAAAAACTTATTGTGATCATCTATTGTTAAAAGTTTCCTATTTTGTATTCTAGTTATAGAGTGGATTTTTTTATTCTTTTAATGGTAATTTAGCTAAATTGTTTTTGAAATATTTGAGATCATGTGCTGCAGGTAGTTTTCCAAAGCAAACTATTTGCTCTAAATCTTACTTTCAAATTCTTACTGACATCTTTTTTACTCTGTTTAAGTGCATAAAACACAGTTTTTGTTTAGTCTAGTAGGATCCTAAAGAGTGGCTTTTTTTTTTTTTTAACAAAGTAACTTCTTTGCTATTGTGATTTAGTATGTTTTCACTGAGTTTTGCTCTGTTTCTTCATACTCATGATAAAGTGGAGTTTAAGCCAGGGAAATCTGAGCAGTGAGACCTTTATTATTTCATGTGGGAAGGTCGTGATTATAAATATTTTCTCAAATGCATGACTCTATATTGTGTTAGCAGGAATACCCAATTATGTATCAGGAGGATATGACAGGTCTCTCTACCTTCATCCTTAGTTATTTAGATTAGTGCTTCTGTAAGAATCAACTGTAGACTATTACAGGTCTGTGAAAGGATGAGTACAGAAATTAGAAAGTAAGAGGTAAATTCTTAACAGCAATTTGACATTGTCATAACACCCAAATATAAGATCATTTTTCTAATAATTAATTTTTATTTTATCTTATACAGGTTGGAAATAGAGAAAAATGTGGTCCTTCATCAGAGATAGCAAAGCACTGTTTAGATATTTGATCAAATTTTTAAAATTTATACTATCCTGCTTATTTAACCTATTGAGTAAAATAGAATTCCTTTGATTTCTCCTTAAATCCTTTTTACTGTCTTTTCAAAGTGTTCTCTCAAGAGTTCATGCCATATACAGTCTTACAGATTTTGACTGTGTCTGTAGTCTGCTTTTACCTTTTCAAGTTGAAGTATAACAGTTTTTTAAACTTTCTTAATCTGTCAGTCCCCTCATTTCTCCCATGTTCTTAGTTGACCTGTTAGGCTGAAGATCTATCACACACATCTGTTGTGCACTTACAGCAATTTATACAAGGATAAACTTAATGTTTTTGTTTTGGAATGGTGTGCTGTTTTTGTGTATTTTTCTTCCTTTCTTGGTTTTATCTAACATTCTCCCTTACTAATGTTACGTTTTACCTAACATTATTTAGACCATAGCAATTATATTGGAACAGTTTTTTCAGTAATGGTCTCGTGATATCCAGGTCCTTTTGTTTAGATTATATGTTGAATATTCCAGTGCTACTTTGTTATCTGTTTTTGAAGACTCTAAAGATCTTCCTGTAATTTCTTTTACCTTTTGGTTATTTGCTTACTCTGTCATTTTGAAATACTAAATCTTAGAACATTCCAGAATAATTATAGCACATTGTTTCTTTTTCCTTGGAGTTTATTGATTGTTCAGAAAAGCCAATAAAAAGCACTAGTGAGAAGAGGAGGAAGTAAAAGGATTATACAAAAATAGCAAGAAAACAACCCAACTAGGAATGATCTGGTAATACAGATACCCAGATATATGAAAGAGAAAGGTTTCTCTTAAATGACAAACTGAAATGCCTTCTCTATATACACAGTTCTGCTAGGGTAGGCAGCCTGTTCTGATGGAGGAACAGAGGGCTCCTTGAGCACCTCAATTTATGGAAATCCTCCTGATAAATCAGAGGCCGAAAAAATGGGTTAAATAAAGTAGGAATTTTAGGGTTCATATCTTATCCAGTGCTATGCGTCATGTAGGTGCAGTAAATTATAATTGAATTGTTTCCTGGGTTTAATGTCAAAAAGTTTGGTAAGATTTTATTTTGGCAGGTAGGCTGTAGGGTTTTTTCTAGGTAAATTGTTATTATAATATGTAATTTAAGCAGGTATTTTCCTGTTAGATTTCGGTCTTCTTTTAACACTTGATTTTTTTTAACTTATCAAAATAATACATATTTCTTCTAATATGATATAGATCTATATAGATTTAAAAATTACAATTCATTATTCTCACCTGTCCCCCAGCAGTTTAGTGTATATCCTTTTATACCTTTTGATCTGTTAAATGTCTTTGTGTATCTTCTGGCCTTATTTATGGAATCTTTTGTAACAAAATTTAAAATTTTTCATGTCAGATCTTTCTTTTTTTTCTCTTTTGGCATGTGGATTCTTGCTTTCCATTCTTCTTGCAATTGTCTTGATAGATGCAAGTCATGAAATGAAAATGTATTTAGAAAGTTGAAACGTTTTACTCTATCTTATCTTTTTCCTATAATCTGCATCTGCAAATTATTTTATTATGATTTAAGGTTTTTGTGTGTCTCCTTAACATGGTTATACATCAAGAATTAGTAAGCTGTGTGGGCTGGACTACGGCTGAAGAACTGTATTCATGTAGTGATGATCACCAGATAGTGAAGTGGAACTTGTTAACCAGTGAAACAAGTCAAATAGTAAAGCTTCCTGATGATATTTACCCAATAGATCTTCACTGGTTTCCAAAAAGTTTAGGCATAAAGAAACAAAGTCAAGCAGAAAGCTTTGTCCTCACAAGTTCTGATGGTAAGTTTTTAATAAATGTTGTATGCTCATCTTTGTATTTAAAAGACATATTAGTGTGACTTACACTTTTCGTTGTTTTACAGAGCTGATATTTGTAGATCTGCATGCCTCTGTCTACACATTTAATCCATATTCTTTGTAGTCATTTGCTTTGTGAATAGGCTATAAAACTGTTGTCATGGGAGAAAGTAAAGCTGGCATATCATGGGATTTGATCTGAGCTTTCAGCTTTACTTTTTCTGTGATATCACTGAAAATAGTTGTTAAGCTGTTATCAGTTTTGGTTTTGAATTTAACTTTATAACATAACCACACTAAAAAAAATACGGACACACACAAAAAATATGGGCACAATGCAACATTTAATAAGCTATTTAATATTATCTTTCTTTTCTTTTTAAAAAATTTTTTATTTATTTATTTGAAAGAGAGAGTGAGAGATCATGAGCAGAGGGGGAAGGGTAGAGGGAGAAGCAGACTCCACGGTGAGCAGGGAGCCCAATGTGGGACTCAATCCCAAGACCCCAGGATCACAGCCTAAGCCCAACGCAAACGCTTAAACCAACTGAGCCACCCAGGCACTCCTAATATTGTCTTTATTTTCTGTTACATGTTAATTTCCACTCAACAGAGTTGGAGTTTTGTTTAATTTGAGTGTAGCTTTATTACTGGTGAGTAAAAAGCACGATTTTTCTACTTTTTGAGGAAATGTTTTTATTTTCATTAAAATAACTTGAACTGCTTTTGTCTGTATTACACTTTACCTACTTTGTCAATTTAAAATACATTCATCAAAAGTAATGGAAACTTATTTGACTAACTTATGCACAGATGGAGATTTTGGTTCACCTAACTCTAGGGGTGGATCTTCAAGCACAGCTGCAATTACACCCCTGTTCTCATCATCTCTTAGATGGGTTCTCCCTACAAGGTGAGCGTGATGGCAGCCAGTAGCTCAAGGCCCATCCATAGAGAAGAAGTGTCAGCAGAGAGTCCTTCCTCAGTATCTCTTGCAGACAAGTTGCAGGAGAGTCCTGAGGAAACTTGTGTCCTGTGCTAATGAAAGAATCACTGTAGTCATGGGAATAGGACACTGATTAACTGAACACAACTGGCCTCAGGCTACCATGGAAAAGTAAAGAGAAAGAGAAGAGGGCTTTTGTAACAAAACAGGGAAGGGATGTTATGACAGAGTATCAAATCAGATTTCACTTCTTTTACAGACAGAACTTAGGATTTTTTTTTAACCTTATTTTTCTGAATCTTGATTAAATGAGATGTTGTGTGAAAGTAATTGGACTTAGAAGATTGACTCTGAACCACTGCTAGAATTTGGCTTACCTCAGATGTTAAAATGAAGGGTTGACTTAAAAAAAATTTTAATTTTGATATAATTTCACATTTGCAGAAAGGTTGTAAGAATTGTAGAAAAAACTCCTGCGTATCCTTTATCCAAATTCATTTCCTGTTAACATTTTGTCCCATATACTTTATCATTGGCTTTCTCCTTCTCTCTCCCCCACTTGACTACATATATACACGCACATACACAGACACACATACTTTTTTTTCCCCTAAGTATTTAAGGATCATTTATAGACATGCAACATGCCCCTTTTACCATAAAATACTTCAGTGCACTTCTCGAGGGTGAGGATTTTCTGTTACATAATCACAGTACATTGGTCAAAATCAGGAAATTTAACATTGATGTTAAATTGAATATACAGTTAATATTCAAATTTTAACAAGGGCCCTAATAACATCTTTTATAGAAATTTGTTTTTTTCTGGTACAGAATAACACACTGCTTTTGTCATATCTCTCTAACCTCCTTTAATATAGTTTCCTCAGTCTTTCTTTTATGATCTTAATAGGTTTGAAGAATACAGATCTGTTTTTTCTTTATAGAATGTCCCTCAATTTGTGTTTGTATGATATTTTCTTATAATTAGATTCAGTGTACACAGTTTTTAGCAGCAGTAATTAGGGCATCAGATTGCGAGGTTCACGATGCTGGTTTGATCCATTATTGGTGATGTTAACTTTGATTACTTTGAAAGGTTGTATTCACTAAAGTAATCCACTGTGAAGTTACTATTTTTACCTTTTAATAAATAATTTGTGAACAAATACTTTCAGGCTATGTAAAAATATTCTCTTCCTCCATAAAATTCCACCTACTATTTTAGCATCTATTGTTGATATTCAGCTGAATCATTTATTATTCACATGGTTGCCAAATGGTGATTTTTTTTTTTAATTCCATAATTCCTTCCATATTGATTAGTTGGTATTCTGCTGCACGGAAAAGCCTGTCTTTTCCTACCCATTTGTTTACTTACGTCAGATTAGACTCATAGGTTCTTTATTTTATTTCTGTAATTTTTAAATTTTGTTGTGAAAATTGTCCCAGCTTTGTCTAGTGGAGTCCCATTAAGCCAGCTCCTATGAATTTTTGGGGGTGGGTGGGTGGGATAATGTTTCCTCATCATTTTTTGAGCACTGCTTTGCTGGCACAAGATGTTTCAGTCTTATCTTGCACTTTCCCAATCCAGCCCCCCAAATTATCCATTTCTCCAAGGAGATCTATTCTTTTCTTGGTGCTTTCTGGTATTTTAAAAACAATATGAGAATGCTAGCAAGCTCATTTCAATGAGGTGTGTTTGCTTCAAGGTCCTTTCAGAGAGCTAAGAAATGGAGTATAAATATATATTAAAGAACAATTTTCTCTTTCTCCTGTCCTTCCCTCTGTTTTCTTTTCTTCCCTTTTCTTTCTTCCACTTCTCCTTCCTTCCTTTCCATACTAAAAATCATGAGTTCATTCTGATGCCACCAATTCAACATCACAGTTGGTTAATTCCAGTCTTTCTTTTTTCCATATTTGGAAACAGTGAGTGAGCCTGGCTCCCATTATTCTCAAATATATTTGCTCACTTGCTCAATTCTGCAGTACAAAGTAAGTTCTTTCAGAATGGCTTATCTATACTACTGCAAAAAACTAGAGTTTAATATTTGTTTACTTTTGCTTTGATCTTTATACTGAATATATGGAGTTAAAGTCCTGTGTTCAATAGTTACTTGCATTTCCCCTTCCTTAAGTGATATGTTATTCACAGTTAAATGTGTTGTGTTTTCTACTTAAGGTTTCCATTGTCTCCCATCCTTGTTGATTTATCTTCTGAATATGTAAAATAGTAACTTGACAAAACTATATTAAAGACAAAATTATGTTAAAAAACATAGACAAAATACAAAGACAAAACTATATTTAAAAAGCATACTCAGGAGCGCCTGGCTGACTCAGATGGTTAAGTATCTGCCTTAGGCTCAAATCCTGATCCCAAGGTTCTGCGATCAAGCCCCACACTGGGCTCCCATCTCAGCAGGGAGTCTGCTTCTCCCTCAACCTCTGCCTATCTCCACTGCTCATGCTCTCTTTCTCTCTGGGTCTCTCTTTCTCAACTGAATAAATAAAATCTTAAAAAAAAAAAAAAAAGCATACTCAGAGCAATGTCACTATTCCTACCCACCCAATCCTATACACCTTATTTCTGTTTACTCCCTGTAGATAAACAATCTTTTTGGTTCTGGTTTATCCTTCCTGTGTTTCTTTTGGCAAAGTAAACAGATACATGCATATTTTCTCATTTCACCTTTTGTATTACACAGGTGATATACCATATATTTTATTTGCATTTTCCTTTTTAAACTCAGTAGTATATAAAAATTAACTTTCTATCTGATGAATATGGACAATAAACATAATTAGTCTTGATAATTTTTGTTGTCTGAGTGTCTCTCTGAATTAAGATCATTTAATTACACTCAACTAAAGAATAATTGCTTGAGTCTCTATTTCAAATTGGTTTTAGAGAAAATACTTTCTGTGAGGGAAAATATTTTAATGTAAAAATGTAACTTAGGGGCGCCTGGGTGGCTCAGTGGGTTAAGCTGCTGCCTTCAGCTCAGGTCATGATCTCAGGGTCCTGGGATCGAGTCCCGCATCGGGCTCTCTGCTCAGCAGGGAGCCTGCTTCCTCCTCTCTCTCTCTCTGCCTGCCTCTCTGCCTACTTGTGATCTCTCTCTGTCAGATGAATAAATAAAATCTTTAAAAAAAAAGTAACTTAAAAGATAAATTTGTGAGATTTATATAAATCTATAAGTATAAATATATTATGACTCTTCAGAGGAAACTATAATGTTTAATATTATTTTTAGGTTCACTCTATTAATAAAACAAATAACATTACATGCCACAGCTAGATGTGGGAAATGTGAGAACCAAAGCAGAATAGTTGAATATTTTCTTTTAAGGTAGGATGAGGAGTATCGGGGCTTGTAAAAGAGGGAAAAGTATGATAGACCGAAGCAAAGAAATGGAAGGATAAGATAGAAAAAGCATCCAGAAATGAAAAAGAAATGTTCAACAAAGAAGAAAGTAGCTGTCAATGGGAGGTAGTCAAGGGCTTTTCTGTCAGATAAACATTTGAAGTTATTTTATGTATCAGAACTATATTATTTGTTAACCCAATACTTAATACTACTCTGGTTAAAAAAATACATAACATGAGATCTGCCCCATTAACAAGTTTTTAAATATACAGTGTGGTATTGTTAACTATAAGCACAATATATGTACAGCAGATCTCTAAGACTTTTTCATTTCGTATGATGTTAACCCAATTAAAAAAATTTTTTTTCTTCAAAATTTAATTTACTGCTCAGGAGTTTCTTTTTTCTGGTTGCCACCAACTTTCTCCTCTTGATTTTTCTCCCCCAGTGTTGGCAGAGAAGGGTTGCAGTTTTGGAGTTCTTCTTTCTCTTCCAGTGTTTTTTCATCATACCCCCTCCCTCTCCTGTGTAGTGGTAACATTCCAAAAGAGATCCCTGAGATCTGGTGGTAGGTCCTTAAATATATAAGGCAGACTTTTGCCAAGTGTTTTGTCTTACCAATAATTCTCTCCAACATTACTGCTTTTTGAATATTTCATGCAGCTGTACATTACTTTTTAGAAAAGATATTTGACAATGTATTAAAAGATTTACATTTAAAAAATAATTGGATTATGTAAAATGCATTAGGGGACTTCTGGTGTATAATCTTCTGTAAAACTGTTAAATACTCCTTAAATTATATTTACTGAAAGATGATTTTTTTAAATACATTGTATTAGATAGCTTAAAATAGTTCTTTTATTTTCTTAATATGTCTATTTTTAAATCCCACTTTAAAAAGAATTTGTGTGTTCATTTCTTTTATCATAAGTTGGTAGTTGGTTATAGATCTCTGGCTTTTTGCAACCATCTGCCAAATCATTTCTGCTATTAAGCAGTCTGCAAAAGTGCTTGTGTGTCCTTTTTCCTAACACCCTATTCCAGGTCCTTTCATGTTTCTACGGACATCTGCTAAGGCATTTCTAACTTTAAGAAATGTGTTTTATATAATTTTAATGTTTCCTCTGTTCTTTTTCTTTTTTATAACATATCCCTCTTTTTAAAAAGTCTTTTTTTTTTTTAATGAGCAAAAGGTTAATTTTTCACCTTAGGAATTAAATATCCAAATCTGCTTTTTTGTTCAATAAATTAATAATTAATATAACCATATTGACTATATTCTCTTCTCTACCCCAGCTGTAGCAAATAATTAGAAATAAATTGATCTGCTTTTGGGTCTTGCATTTTGAAAAGATTATAGAAAATTTGGAGAGAAGAAAGAAAATAGTTAAATGGATAATTATGGGCTTAAAAATATTTGTGATGTGGGGCACCTGACTGGCTCAGCCAGTAGAGCTTGTGACTATTGATCTCAGGGTGCTGGGTTCAAGCGCCGCATTGGCTGTGGATCCTACTTAAAAATTGTTTTTTTTTTTAATAAAAAAATAAAAGTATTTGATATATATATAGCTTTATATTTTTGGTTTTTTCTGGGTGTGCTAGTCTCATAATCTGTAATCAGACAAAATACAAAGGCCAAAGATTTATTGAGTGCCAAATCTAGCAAAGAGCTGACCCTAGTTGTCCCAGTATATATCTTTCTATGTGAGGTCATAGGAAGCAAGAATAATTTTAGCACTTGTCAGAAAATCAGTATTAGGTATTTTAGGATAAGAAATATCAATAATCTAAATACATAAAATTTCTCAAATACAGAATAGATTGAAAGGAAATATCTGGATCCTTCATTTCTGGTTTGAGAGATATTTGGTTAATCTCTTTGGTGATGGATTCATGCATTAGATGCAACAGTTTATATGCAATATATATTGTAATATATAATATGCAATATAATATATATCATAATATATATATGCAATTATGTTTATTACGTGGATATTCTGTGTTAGGCAGTGTGCTAACATTTAGTGAGAACAGATCTCAATAAAGTAAACAATGACCACAGGATTAGCTTTCCACTTACTATATATCATCTTTACAGTTTCCTCTTGAGATTTTTTTCCCCCTTACCTTTTCTCTGTAAAGCAACTGATTAAAAAAAGCATATCCCAGTTAATTTCAAGTTAGTTTAATGAAGAGAATAATAACAGTTGAATTTAAAGTAATTTTATTACATTCAAAAATGACCTAGCAATAAATAAAAAGTTAAAAGGAAAGGTATGGGGAAATATAGTTGCTGCTGGTGGGTAGTTAGATGAAGGAAAAGGGTAGCTTATTTTAGGCCTAAAAAATGAATGGTGAGAAAAGAAAGCTACTAGATGGAATGAGAAAAAAAAAAAAAAAGAATGTCAGCGTAGTCTGTTTTTTCTTTTTTTTTTTTCAAGTTAGGAGATGGTTACCTAGTTGGTCAAATTTAACAAGTGCTGATTATGTAAAAGCACTACTGCAAATAAAAATATGTAAGACATGGCCCCCTGCCCTTATAGAGATCACAGCCCAGTAAAAAAATGCTGTAACAGAGCTGCAAATAATGCTCACAGTGTAAAAAAGACGGAATTATTTTGTTGGTAAGAAGGGGTAGATGGTTAGTGAAGTAACCACAGGGTGCTAGGTGTTAAATGTTTCAAAGCCATCTGTATTAGAGTTTCCCAGAGAAATGTCTTAAAGCCATCTCAAGCATTTGACTTAGATATATAGATATTTAGTTATTTATTTTAAGATTTTATTCATTTATTTGAGAGAGAGAGCATGAGCAGAGGGAGGCAAAGCCAGAAGCATATGCCCCCACACTGAGCAGAGAGCCCATCGTGGTCCTTGATCTAAGGACTCCGGAATCATCACCTGAGACGGAGGCAAACACTTAACCTACTGAGCCACCGAGGTACCCCTGACTTAGATATATTTTTAGTGAATTGTTAATATTATGACAGTCTGGAAAAGCCTTCAGTTAAAAGTGTATTCAAAATAAATTCTATGACTCCAAAATTTGATTAGCCACATGATTTTTTTTTTACTGTAAGATAGATGACTGATGATAGATTGATTTGTGGGAAACTTCTAATTTTATTGTACTTAATTATTATGAGCTATGTATTACTAGATTTCATGATTATTCAAACCCACATTATTTCATGGTCTTCTCTCAGCCTTTTAAAAATAAGATATTTATTTATTTATTTATTTGTCAGCAAGAGAGAGCACAAGCAGGGATAGTGGCAGGCAGAGGGAGAACCAGGCTCCCCGCTGAGCAGGGAGCCCCATGCGGGGTTCATTCAGAAGATCCTGAGATCATGACCCAAGTTGAAGGCACTGATGGAGCACGTGGGCACCCTTTTTTCTCAGCTTTCTGTAATACTTTATTCTTTGCACCGTTGATTTGTCCCCTTGATATTTCTTAGGTACTTTAAAGTTGTAAGTTTAAAAAGTTGTGCTTTTTACCCATATACGTGTGAACTTTTTGAGAATAGCAATCAGGTAGCCTGCTCCTTTTTGTCTAGCTAGTGCCGGGCACAGTGTAAAATCGTATGAGGCAAGTATTTTAAAATTTGGAATTATCGATTATTAAATTAAGTAAACAACAAGGCCATTAAACAGAGGTGGCTCTATGCCTTTGGCCAGCATGAGCAAACCAATATCTGTCTGTAAACACGTCAAGGTTTTGAAATTAAAACCAAGGATAACCAGTCACAAACAGCCAACTAAGCCATAGGCTATAGCCAATCAATAATTTCCTCACTTTGTTTTTACCTTTGCTCTATAAAATCTCTGCCTCAGCTCCTGTTGGTGAAACATACTTCACCACTTTTGGTTTAGTGCAATCCATTTGGAAGATTTTTGTTCAAACTCTTAAAATTTTTTGTCAGACCTCAGTTTATTTTTTTTTTTAAATTTTTTATTTTTAGAGAGAGAAGAGGGGAGGAGCAGAGGGAAGGAGAAAAAAATATGTATATTTTATTTTTTATATATATTTTTAATGAGAGAGCTGGGGAGGAGGGGAAGAGAGAGAGAATCTTAACAGACTCCATGCCCAACATGAGCCGGATCTTATTGCCCTGAGATCATGACCTGAGCTGAAATCAAGAGTCAGATACTTAACAGACTGAGCCACACCAGTGTCCCTGCTTCAGTTTATTTTTTAACACCTTTTGACTTTCCTGGTTCCTGTCTTCTATACCTTTTCAAGCTTTTCTATATAGCCTGCAAAAAGTAAAAAAAAAAAAAAAAAGTAAGGCCACAAAACTCTGCTTAATTAGAAGGTTTTTTTGACATTTCTCTTCGCCCCCTTTGACCATATCCCAGTGGAGTTCTATTGTCCCTCTCATCTATCATAGCATCGTATAATACTTCTATTATATCACTTGTTTCAGTGTTTTATAATTTCGTTTTTGTGCCTATTTTCCAATAGATTTGTTTTTTTCTTTGGGAGCAGGAACAGTTATTTGAGTAGTAATATTATTTGTCCTTAGGTCTCCAGTGCCTAGCACTGTGCTAACTAGTCTAGGAGAAGGTACCTGTTTAAGAGATATTTATTGATTGAGTAAATTCAAATAGATTTTTCAAGTTTAATTTCTTTTAGGTAAATTTCATCTGATTTCTAAGTTAGGAAGAGTGGAAAAAAGTGTAGAAGCTCACTGTGGAGCAGTTCTTGCAGGAAGATGGAATTATGAAGGAACAGCATTAGTTACAGGTAGGTTGTCTGCAAAAATGATGTTATAAATGAACTGTTTAAAGAAAAATTTTCACAGAATCAGAATATTTTCTTTAGTAATAGTGTTTTTCATTGTCCAAGAGCAAATAATTGGCACAGCATTGAACTAGGCTTCTAGATAATGTTATGATTCAGAATGTCATTTTATTAGATTTCATATATGACTTATAGACAATATTTTTATCAAGGCTTTTGAAATGGACACTTATGGGATAAATAAAAGTTGTAATTCTTTAACATGTTAAAATTCAAAATATTTAATTGAACTTTACCCCCATTCCTTCACTCTCCCATTTCCTGCCCTATTCTCATAAGCATTCTCATCTTCATCTATGCTATTAGCTAGCTAATGATGTCTAAAAATTACCCCAAAAGGTAATGGCTTAAGATAATAAACATGTATTATCTTATAGTTTCTGTAGATCAGGGAACAATTTAATTTAGCTGGGTGGTTCTGTCTCAGACTCAAGACGTTGGATAGGGCTGAAGTCGTGTGAAGACTTGATTGGGGTTGGAGGTTCTGCTTCCAAGATGGCTCACTTGCTCTTGGCAAGAGCAAGATGCTCTTGGCAAGAGATCTTAGTTCTCTTCTCCTTAGCAGGAGGCCTTGGTTCTTAAAAGGGCTTCTCCATAGGGCTGCTTGAATGGTCTAACTACATAATTGCAGACTTCATAAGGGAGTGATCCGAGAGAGAAAAATGATAGGTACAATATATTTTATGACCCACCCTTGAAAGTCATACTCCATCATTTCTACCATATCCTATTAGAAGCAAGTCACTAAATGTAGCCCAAAGAAGAGAAATTAAGCTCCACCTATCAAAAGGAGGAATAACAAAAAGTTTTCGGATATGTAATCAAACCACCAACCTATCCTCTGGACTTTCTGTAGGGCTTTGTTCAGTGAATTGTTTCCTCTCCTGCCTATTTTTTTAACTTGTCCTTTTCCAGTGGTTTCTTTTTCAGCATATAAATATGTCCAGATGTCATCCATCTTGAAAATTGAGAAGAAATGGAATAAAAATTCTGCCTTTAACAAATGATTCGCTCTAGAGAATTCTTTCTTTCTTTCTTCTTTTAAGCAAGTTGTTCAAAAGAAAAGTCTACTATATCACTCCATTCAGTCCCCAACTCACTGAAATTTGCCTGCTGCTCTTCTTATTGCAATGAAAGCACTTTTCTTTGAATTCTAGGATGGAGATTTCAGTGAAAATGAAAGCATTAGTTGAATAATATACTCACAAATCTCCTAAGATTAAAGGAAAAAATAAAACTTTTTGACATGGAAGTTAGGAGAATCTGATAAAATTTTTTCAAAGTAATTTCAATTAAATTTTATAGTTATGAAGCACTGTTATTTAATGAATAAATTGTGTCTGAATTTTAAATATGTATTAATGTAGATATATTGATTTTTCTATGCAAACTTAAGGTTTAAATTTATTTCCTATAGATAAAAATATCAATTATTTTTCTCTTTATAGTTGGAGAAGATGGACAAATAAAAATCTGGTCAAAGACTGGGATGCTGAGATCAACTTTAGCTCAGCAAGGTATGTATATTAATCAATTAAGATATATTAATAGTTCCCTTTAAAGACTATTATAGTTCCTAAGACTGATTTAGGTAAGGTTCAAAGCCTGAAATCTCTTATTTTTTTTTTTTTTAAGATTTTATTTATTTATTTGAGAGTGAGTGAGAGAATGCACATGAGTGGGGAGGGGTGTGCGGGGGGAAGAGAGATTCTCAAGCAGATTCCACTGAATGGGGAACTCAGCTCAGGACTTGATCTCATGTCCCAGAGATCATGACCTAAGCTGAAATCAAGAGTTGAATGCTTAACCAACTGAGGCACCCAGCACCCTGAAGTCTCTTATTTCTTTTTCTTTTTTTAAGATTTTATTTATTTATTTGACAGAAAGAGACATAGCGAAAGAGGGAATACAAGCAGGGTAAGTGGGAGTGGGAGAGGGAGAAGCAGAGTTCCACCAAGTAGGGAGCCCAGTGTGGGACTGGAGCCCAGGACACTAGGATCGTGACCTGAGCCAAATGCAGACTCTTAACAACTGAGCCACTCAGGCGCACCTCTTATTTCTATTTATACTTTTTCTTCTTACTTTCTATGTTGCCTGATAAACCATGGTAACTGTATTATTTGAGCCAAGAAATATAAGAAACACTCAAGGCCTTTTTCTTTTTTAGTGAGTCTGTATAAATGCAGTTAAAGGCTGATGATTTTTTTTTTTTAATAATTCTGAATCCTTATGAGCATATACTATTTGGAATAGGATTGACTGTCTAGTTAAGTAAATAATAGTAATAGAAATATTAGGAGTAACTCCCTACTTAAAAAGTCCTAATAACTTCATAATATTACCATCCTTTCTGAACTGTACTACACCAAAAACTAATGATGTACTGTATGGTGACTAACAAAATAAAAAAAATAAATTGTATTGTATGTTTGATATCTAAACTACTGGAGGGGAGCAGATACTCTGATGGTCCAAAACATGGTAAACTGCAACTGCTTAGAGAAGCATTTCAGTTTTCCATGTTAATTGGGAGGAAGTGCCCATAAAGTTAATTCAGTGGTCATTCCTGTTGAGATTTAGGTTACATACAATTTTTTTTGTGTATATAGAAGATGTATTTTACTAATTAGATTTTTATGTAGGAATAGTAAAGCGGTTTTCATGTTTAACTGAAAATATATCAGCTGGCCTTCAAAGATGGCAGACTATTCTCGAGAATTATATAATCAAGTTATATGTGAAGCATCTCTGGTAACTGACTTCCAAAAATTTCCAGATTTCATTTAAAAAAATTTTTTTAATGATTTTTTAAAATTTATTTGGCAGAGAGAGAGAGAGAGAGAGAGCACAAGTGGGGGAACAACAGGCAGAGGGAGAGGGAGAAGCAGGCTCCCTGCAGAGCAGGGAGCCCAGTGTGGGGCTCCATCCCAGGACCCTGGGATCATGACCTGAGCTGAAGGCAGACACTAACCGACTGAGCCACCTAGGCACCCCCAGATTTCATTTTTTAAGTCATGTTTACTCTTAAGATAGTGTTAAAATAGGGGCGCCTGGGTGGCTCAGTGGGTTAAAGCCTCTGCCTTCGGCTCAGGTCATGATCCCAGGGTCCTGAAATCGAGCCCCGCGTCGGGCTTTCTGCTCAGCAGGGAGCCTGCATCCTCCTCTCTCTCTCTGCCTGCCTCTCTGCCTACTTGTAATCTCTGTCAAATAAAATAAATAAAATCTTTAAAAAAAAAAAAGATAGTGTTAAAATAGTTAAATTTCTTTAGCTACCCATTAACCAAATTTTAGCAAAGGGTAACCATAAATACTGGGTAGTACTTATCTAGGTAACCATAAACACTTGGTAGTAGCAAAAATGTTGATGAGATTCAGTTTATCCATTTTTTTTCTCTGATTGCTTCTGCTTTTGGTATCATATCTAAGAAACCATTGCCTAATCCAAAGTCACAAAGATTTAGACTTTTATTTTCTTCCACGAGTTTTATAGTTTCAGTGTTTACATTTAGGTCTACAATCCATTTTGAGCTAGTTTTTGTGTATGATGTTTATTTTAGAGAGGGATGGGTGGTACTCTTTTTAATTTTTTTTTTCCTTCCTTCCAAATAGATGGGTAAATAAATTCCCTTAGAAAGTTAAAATACTGATTAGGTCTATGATAAAGGTAATTTTATTATGTCTTCATCACATCATGTAATATTTTCCATTGACATTCCAAATAGCTATAATTTTCTTAACATCAAATGACTGAAAGGGCTTATCATTTTTATCTCATTTGAATCTTATTTATTCTCCTCACTTGAGGTTTATATTAAGTATGAGATTAATGAGCAAAATTAAGTTATATAGATTTTCATATTTTACTTAACCTGTTGATATTTCAAGATAATCAGATATCTTTGGATTAAGAATTACAGATTTACTATAGAACTATGCATCTGATTTTTAGGTTTTTGATTGTTGGTGCCACCCACGCTTTCCTAATAAGGCATAGACTTTTCCTGTTTCATCTCTGGGGAAAAACATTGGAAAAATTAAGTATGATGATATTAACCCTGAAGGAAAAATTTCTGGTTATTTATAAGGTTTATTTGATTTATTAAAGGCTACAATTTTTGATGGTGATTATGAACTACTGATAGCTGGATGCTAAAGGCTCAAATAAGGAGGCCAAAATAGGTGGGGAAGGGGACTTCTGCCTCTTTTAGGGGGAAAAACTATAAATTTTGGCAAAAAAATGAAATAACATAAGCCTGGGTTATTGTAACACTTGGAATTCAGTAAAAGTTGAAAACATCCTGGTGATTTTTACTACATGTTTATATTAGTTGCATTTATTTTTGATGAATAGAAAAAAATTCCTGAATTCATTTCTTTTTTTTTAGAAATAGATATTTTATTTATTTATTTTTAGATATTTATTTATTTATTTCAGAGAGAGCACATTCACATGGTGGGGGGAGAGGGAGAGAATCTTTAAGCAGACTCTGCTGAGGGTGAAGCCTGTCATAGGACTCTCTCTCGCATCCCATGAGATCATGACCTGAGCTGAAACCAAGAGTTGGACACTTAGTTGACTGAGCCACCCAGGCATACCTTTAATTCATTTCTTAATGATTGGGGATGGATATATAGATAGAAGTCATGGTCATCAGCTTCTCCTCTAATATAGAAAAAGCATTAATCCCACGTTTTTAAATTTTTTTTTTAATTTGACTTAGTTTAAAAACAATTCCTACTGGTACTTATGAGGAGTTATTTTTCCTTATTAGAGAAAAATAGTGTATGGGCCAGGGATAATTATAATTAAGCTTTGTATATTTTAATTATAGGCTAAAATTGGAATAGAGTAATACTGCAAACCTTTGAGGACATTTCCCCCATATTATATTCAAATGGAAGGATGGAATGACAAAAATGGAACCTGGAACATGGAAAAATGGAACTAAATAATGAATTTAGTAAAGGAGGTGAACTGGAAATATAAATAACTGTAGCATAGGCAGGATGTTTTTGTTATTACAAAGGTGCTGTGAGAGGAAAGCAGAGATTATTGCTTTGGAGGGAAAGGAAGTATTAGAAAGGCTTCCTGGCAAATATCAGAATATCTTTTTTTTTTTTTTTTTTTTTTTTTTTTTTTAAGAGAGGGGTATGGGAAAGGAGAGAATGAATCTTAAGTGAACTCCATGTCTAGTGCAGATCCTGATATGGGGGGCTTGATCTCATAACTCTGAGATCATGACCTGAGCTGAAACCAAGAGTCGGATACTCAACTGACTGAGCCACGCAGGTGCCCTTGGAATATCTTTTGATTGAGCTTTAAAAGATAAAGAAAGTAGGGAAGGAAATGGGCCTGTTAGCAATGGAGGGGAGCTGTGGAGGAAGTTAGGTGGTCAAAGGCTTAGAGGCAGAACAGCATAAGGTAGGGAAATCAGGTATATAGGAGCAGACCCTTTGGGCCAGAGGGCAGCTATATGAGGCTGTATATCCAAAGAGACCAAGACATTGATGACAATGGATGCTAAATGAAGGGTTTTGATTTTGTTTTATGAGTATACCAAACCTTAAAAAAATAAACAGAAGAATAAGAGGTAAAAACTATCTCTTAGGAACATAAACTTAGCAGTAATATGTAGGATAAATCAGAAGAAATAGAGATTAAATGGGGTGGCCAGCAATAGACATATGAAAAGATCTGAACATCACTGACTATCAGGGAAATGCAATTCAAAACCACAATAGGATAGCACCTTACATCTGTCAGAATGGTTAAAATAAAAAAAGACAAAAAACAACAAGTGTTGGTGAAGATGTGGTAAACAAGGAATCCTCATGCATGGTGGTCTAAGTTAATACAGCCACTGTGGAAAATAGTATGGAGGTTCCTCTTAAAAACAGAAACATTGTATAATCCAGTAATTCTACTACTGGGTATTTTTCCAAAGAAAATGAAAACACAAATTCAGGAAGATATATGCACCCCTGTTTACTGCAGCGTTGTTTACAATAGTCAAGATGTAGAAGCAACCTAAGTGTCCATCAATAGAAGAATGGATAAAGAAAATGTGGTAAAAATGTACAATGGAATATTACACAGCCATTAAAAATGATGAGGTCATCTCACTTGAGACAACATGGATGGACCTGGAGGGTATTATGTTAAGTGAGGTAAGTCAGGCAGAAAAAGACAAATACCATATGATTTCACTTATATGTGGAATCTAAAACCAAAACAAATCAGTAAACAAAAAGCAGAATCTGACCTATAAATATACAGAAGAAACTGATGATTGCTAGACAAAAGAGGGTGTGGGGGTGGGCAGAATGGTTGAAGGGAAGTGGGAAATATAGACTTCCAGTTATGAATGAATAAGCACCAGAGTATATGGCATAGCATAGAGACTACAGTCAATGATACTATAATAGTGTTGTATGATGATAGATGGCATAGCATAATATATAGAGAAATTGAATTACTGTGTTGTACACCTGGAACTAATGTAATGTTGTGTGTCAGTTACAGTAAAAAAATTAAAAATAATAATAACGAAAAAAATAAAATGATAAAATGGGGGTGACCAGTAAGGAGGTTATTGGAATGTTCTATGCTAGTGTGCATTGAGGCTTGAACAGAGACAGTAATGATAATTGAAAAAAGTGAATAGTTCTTAGTAGTTGACAGGAATGGATATCCTATAAGAGGTAGAGAATTCAGAAAGAAGAATTAACGAGGGATTCTGTGTAGAGGGATGATAGTTTTGAATGTGTAGAGTCTGAAGTCTTCGATGCAAGTAGAAATACTGTGTTAGGGCTCAGAAGTAAAGCTGAAATAATGTGAGAGTCAATTATTGAAAGGTGAAGCAATAGGGGAAGTTGTGATCGCCAAGGGATAAGTGGCTGAGGATAGAAACTGGAGATACAAATGCATTCATTTAAGCCTTTTCTCTTTACTAATCCAAGAACATATATAACCAAAAAAAGTTGCTTTTTTGTGGAATAAATCCTATTTGATTGCTTACTGATAATATATGTCCCTACAAATAGAATGGAAGGGAAATAATTCTTGGTTTTTAAATTCTTGATGATTTGGCAACCGAAAAAAAAGTTGAGTTCCTACTATCATGAGCAACACAATAAACAGCTAGTTGCTTATTGCATTACAAAGTGATTTCTAGTAGTGGTGGGTAATAGATAGTGCTTATATAGTATCAGACTCTGCTCTAAGTACTTTACCTATATTCCCCCAATGTAGACTTATATTGCATTCAAGGCAAAGATAGCTTATACTTCACTGTGATAGTGAAGAGTTTGTTTCAAAAGCATTCTTAAAAACATGCAAAAACATTTAGGGGCTACTTTTTAGTATGAGTTTGAAAAACATGGTATATTTGACCATGTACTTCCTTAAAACAATTGAAATACATTTTTGTCTCCTGTGGTTTAAAATGCCTTCAACAGGTTGAAAGAATTTAGATAATTTGTTTTACAGAGAGATAAGGGTCTGACATTTAACACAACCCCAGGTGCATGTGGTTTCTTAAAAAATGTCAAAAAGGTCACATGATCTTAGTGTACAGAGTCAGAAAAACAAGATATTTTTGAGTGTCTTAACTGAAATGGAACATAAATAAAAATTCCCAATATAAAAAGCAAGAAATTCTTTAATTATTATGAAACTACTTTTTTTTTGTCCATTTTTTTGGTAACTATTGGAATTAATAACATTACATAATTTGCTAAACTTTTGGTTGAAAACATATTTAACCTGAAGTCTATAGTTGTTATTTTCATACTGAGTTTGCAAAGTGAAGTGTAATGATGAGAGATTCAATGCTTTAATAAGCATGTTTTCAAAAAAAATATTTTAAATATTGCAGGTTTTTGAAATGTAAGTGGGATGGATTTCATTATAATAAAAATCATTATTTTCTTTATAAAGCTAATTTTTCCACTTTCAGTAATGATGTTCATCAGAACTACCCAAATTAGAAATTGTATAGTATATCTCCTTTTGGAAAAGAAAGCATTGGTATATACAGTGGTTTCACACTTAACATTTTATTATAAATATAAGAGATGAATATAATGAAAACTTGTCTTAGTTCTTGTCTTGATATTATATCCATTTTAAATATTAGTGGTTAGGAAGATTGAACTAATGGGACTTAACCATTAATTTGTTTTTGTTTGTTTTCTTGTTTGGTTGTTTTTTAAAGATTTTATTTATTTATTTGACAGAGAGAGAGAGCACAAGTAGGTAGAGTGGTAGATGGAGGCATAGTGAGAAGCAGTCTCTCCACTGAGCTGGGAACCCAAAGCAGGACTGGATTCCAGGACCTGAATTGAAGGCAGCCGCTTAACCAACTGAGCCACCCAGGCGCCCTCTGTGTTTGTTTTTGATAAACAAATGTGGTTAAAAGCCACATGTTATAGCAAAGGAATTGCTTAACTTTTCCTCTACAATCTTATTTTGTTTTATACTATAAGTTCTTATATCTGTTTTTTTAACATTATTATTGTTTAAAAAATATTTTATAATCAGGAAATGAATAAACTCCCAAGTCCTAACAGGGAAGATAATAAGTATTGTGAAGATTTATAAGGTTAATAAGCAAGGAAATGGTGACACAGCTGACTTAATGAGGCCACAAATTCAATGCTAAAGAGGACAAAAGCGTCCCTAGCTCCTCATCCTATACCCCAACTGTGCCTTTTACCACAACTAAAGGGCTAGAGTCACATCCTGTATAACTCAATAGGAGTTGTATTTACTGAATTATTTCCTTGGGGGTAGATGTTTGTCATTGTTTAATGTATACCCCAGAAAAGTGTAATTTTACTGATTGTATTCAGGATGATTTGATAGTCCTTAATTAGAATACATTAATTTACTTTTTGCACAATAATTACAACTATAATAATGGAAATAAAGAAGGTACCTAAAACTCTACCACCCTATCAAATAAGCATTCAGCCTCTATTCCCTTCCAGTACTCATCAAGAACCATATTTGAAATATCTGAAATTTGATTTACATGTTCTAGGGAGTTTATTAGAGTTGAATTCTATTTGGCAATTTACTTGTGAAATCCAGGTAAACTTCTGGCTACTTCCAGAGAATATTCCAAGAGAATGTACTTACCAAGTGCAGAAGAAGTGCCTTCTGGCCATTTGTGGGTTCTTCAGATACAGATCAATCCTAGATGTAATTGACTGAATAGCGTATTTAGACCCAATATACTATCTAACCTAAATCATGAAAGGCATGCTTCAGAGTTTATTTGTTTCGTTGGTTTTTTTTTTTTTTTTTCTCTAGGTCTGTTGTAAACTAGACTTTCTAAATTCCTTAAACCACTGAGACTTGCTCACAACTGAATTATATTCTGATTGGGAATAAAATGGCATGAAAAAAGTAGGGTGTCACTTGAGCACAAGCCATTACTGAAATTTACTCCCTGTTGATTACTGATTACTCTTGTTGATTAGCATCAGTTGGGTTTCCCATTTAAATGAACAGTTAAATCTTATTGATTACCCATAAATCCTCAGACTCAGATTTCATTTTCCTAAGAATGTCTTATTCATTCACAGAAAGTCAACTGCTACAGTAGTCTGATTTACAAGTTCTAGATGATTTTTGAAAGTGCCTTTAGAAATATTAATGGATTAATATTTCATAGATTAATTATATAACCTTGATTCACTTTCCTAATGGATGGTAACTGAGTCAGAGAGTGGAGTACAGTTTATTTAATGCTTTTGCCAGTATAATACTCATTTTTTTAAAAAAACTAGGTTCAAATAAAGTACAGCCTTCCAGAAGATATTAATGTGAAAGTCATTGAGTTAAAAAAATACCTTCTCCAAATTCCTATCCTAAGAAATTGAAAACAGTATGAAGTTTAAAGTAGTTTATAGAATGGTACATTGAGGGCGCCTGGGTGGCCCAGTGGGTTAAGCCTCTGCCTTCAACTCAGGTCAGGATCTCAGGGTGCTGGGATTGAGCCCCGCATGAGGCTCTCTGGTCAGTGGGGAGCCTGCTTCCCCACCCCCTCTCTGCCTACCTCTCTGCCTACCTGTGATCTCTGTCTGTCAAATAAATAAATAAAACCTTTAAAAAAAAAAAGAATGGTACATTGAGTCAAACATGTACTTTTCCCCAAAAGTATAAGTCAGCTTCATCTTGGTTATGCGGTATCTGAACCCTTCTTAGCCTAGCTTTCAGGCCAAAGTCCCGCTTGATCGATAGCAAAACTTTCCCCAATCTGATATTTAATTTGCCATTTATACATTCATAGATAGGAGGGGGTAGATCATTTTGGGGTAGAATGGTTTCTGTCCATTAGAGAACTGCTTAAGCGGCAGATGAGTGGTAGGTCTATTTCCTGTAGTATCCTCAGGAATGGAAATTAATCAATAAAGTAAATATACCATTAATATTTTTGTATGGAAAATTTAAGTCAACTTATGTATTGAGTCAGTTTAAGCACTGATGGCTGTTGGTGGGAAATGATAAATCATGACTTTTCTGATATTTCTTTATATCTTAAAATAAGTGTATTTATTTTATGTTCTATATTTTAGTAGCACACCATATTGAATTCCTAAAAACTCCCATCCTCTTTTCTCAGCAAGATCAAAATTAGTTAAAAACATAGTTTTTCAGTTGCTTAAAGTAGATTTTCAATGGTCAGTGTGAACTCAGTTTGTTTTAGTATCAGGCTATTCTTAAAGGGCCATTGAATATGAAATGAAATGGCACTCCATATTGCTTTTCTGATGCTCTTAACTAGCTCTCTTGTTATAAGGCATAATAATGAAAATCTGTTGATTTTTTTTTTTAATTTTCTTTTCCTTTTTACAGGAACACCAGTATATTCAGTAGCATGGGGCCCTGATTCAGAAAAAGTTCTTTACACGGCAGGCAAGCAGCTGATCATTAAACCTCTTCAACCAAATGCTAAAGTTTTACAGGTATTTCTCAGGCATTTGTAAGCTGTTATCAGGATCTGTTGGACTGCTAAGTGAGAGGTCACTTTCTTAGGAGTCCCTTTCTTCTGGGTGGTCTTTTGTCTGAAGCTTTTAAGTGTGTGTTTTTACTAGCCTTTATTACAGAATAGGGGATATCTGGTTATGTTTCTAACGAGGTTCACTTCCTCCTTATTCCAACTTACATTATACCAGTAAATCATAAATGTGTTTTGAGTTGCTAAATTGTCACATGATTTGGCATGATAGGCATCTTTAAATTTAGCAGAGTCAGCCTCACATGTATAGATTTGAAACAAAACAGGACAAAATCATAAAACTTAAAAGCTTGTTTAGACTGTGTTTCTTATCATTATAACTAGCATCCTTCTCCTCCTCTTAAACATCATTTATTCAATACACTTAAGCTTTCTCTAAAACCGTAGCATTCTTTTAGTATTTTTAGAAGGGTCATCAGTGTAATGTTTAGAACAAGTTAGGTGTATATACTTTTCCCAAATATATAGAAGCAAAACTATGGTGAGAGTTAAGACAGGTCAGAGTAGGATAAATTAATGAAAAATTTTAAGTCTGTATTCAGGGTTTTGATGTTTGATTTCAGTGTTAAAAGGCAGAATCATTTTCTTCATATTTTGATAATGTCACAGTATAGTATGGATAATAAAAAGACAGCCTTCAGACTTAGTCACCTGGTTTCAGATGTCCACTTATTTACCTAAATGTAACTTTAGGCAAGTTAAAAAATATCTTTGATTCTCAGCTTTCTCATCTCTTAGTTGTGATGCTAGTACCTACTGATAGGACTGTTGTGAGGATTAAATGAGTTAAATTACAAAGTGCATATGACAGTCTATACAATAAGCATATTGAGTGCATATAGTAAGCACTCAATATAGAGTAGTTGTTACTATAGATGTTACTGGAGAGTTATGTCATCCCTACCATTTAGTCAGCCTCTAATAAATTAGAGCCAGGGAGGCTGGAAAAAAGATGTGGAATGATTGGGTCCTGAGTAAGGGATTTTGGTGCTGGAGATTGAGCAGCTACAATGGGTATAAAAGTGTTTTAAGAAGAACTGTCAGATTTAACAGTTCAGTATGTATAGATTTTGGGGAGTAAGAAAATAGAAATGACATTGAGTTTCTATAATTTTAATTTCTATGTAGATTATGCTATACATATTTCATAAAGTCAACATGCATTTACATTTCTACTATATGCAGAACACTTTGCTAAGAACTATGGTACAAACAAGAAATAGAAGATACAAGTCCTTGCTTGCTCTTAGGCAACTAAGGTAAAGAATTTGGGCAAATGGAAGAAGCTGCGAAAGAACTAGTTCCGCCTGCCTTTAGTCAAAGTTCTTCCATACCACTTAAACTCCAAAAATCTGCTTTAAAATTATACAGCAAAAACAGGCAAGGTGAATCTTTTGGTTTATAGTTATGTGATTTATTGAGATACCTGTAATTAGGCTTATATGAACACAACTCAGACAGATACTATATATTACCATTGGTAAATTATAGTTTAGTGGTTTAGTAGAATCTTTGGGCCAGCACGTAGTAGAGGGCAAGAAAAGCACCCATTGCCAAAATTCGGCTACTGTGGAAGACGAGTTGAAGTATAATTGGTAACTTCGTGCAAATTTTCTTTTTTTTTTTCTTTTGGGTAAACTAAAGCTGTGGCAGTTTTCGTTAGGTATAAACACATATTCAAATTTGGTTTGTCCGCAAAAAGGAACACTTACTCTTGCTTGTAGAATATAGTTTAAAAGTATATACCTGATTTCCGGTAAAAGCTTTAGGGACTCTTCTTAAGACCCAGAGCTTGGTTTTATAGTGTGGAGACTTTTGTTTATTTATTCATTCAGTGAAAATGTAGTACATACATACTATATACCAGATACTGTGCCTTATGTGAGATAATTCAGAGTGAAACAGAACATAGTTTCTGCCCAAGAAGCTCGTTGTCAAAGGAATTTCACAAAATGTCTGGTTAATTAAGAAATAATTGAAAACTGTCTATGCCTTATGTGTAGTATATAAATATGTATAATATAAACTGATAATTCTAAATCATAGTATATGGAAGGTTTAAATCATATTTTGTTCCTAACTTTTGAATATATAAAAATTTATTTTTATAGTTTAGAAAGGAGACTCTTGAGAATCTCTGTGTATGTGTATCTATATATACCCATATCTGTGTCTGTGCATTGTTTTTTTAAAAAATATTTTATTTATTTATTTATTTGACAGAGAGAGAGACACACGGTGAGAGAGGGAACACAAGCAGGGGGAGTGGGAGAGAGAGAAGCAAGCTTCCCGCAGAGCAGGGAGTCTGATGTGGGGCTCAATCCCAGGACCCTGGGATCATGACCTGAGCTGAAGGCAGACACTTAACAACTGAGCCACCCAGGTGCCCCTGTACATTGTTATTTTTATCCTTGTAGTCTGTTTCAGGACATTGTATCAATTTGATGGGAAATTCTGTGAATTAATTCTTTTTAAAGTATATTATCAAAACATTTGTTTTTGAGAGTAGCTATTTTTATATATCCTGAGTAAAGCAAGCTATGAATTACTATTTATTCTTAAACTTATTTGACTCTAATTTAATATTTTACTCTGTGTGCATTAAGAACAATAGGATGGTCTGTTGTGCAACATAGTACTGGAAGTCCTAGTCTCAGATACAGACAACAAAAAGAAATAAAAGACATCCATATCAACAAAGAAGAAGTCAAACTTCCACTCTTTGTAGATGACGTGATAGTCTGTGTAGAAAACCCGAAAGAACTCCACCAAAAAATTGCTAGAACTGCTGCAGGAATTCAGAAAAGTCACAGAATATAAAATCAAAGCACAGAAGTGTGTTGCATTTCTATACACCAATAATGAAACAGCAGAAAGAGAAATCAAGGAATCAGTCCCATTTACAATTACACCAAAAACCATAAGATACCTGGGAATAAATCTAACTAAAGAGGCAAAAGATCTGTACTCTGAAAACTGTAGAATACTTATGAAAGAAATTGAGGAAGACACAAGAAATAGAAAAGCATTCCATGCTCATGGATTGGAATAATAAATATTGTTAAAATGTCTATACTACCCAAAGCAATCTACACATTCAGTGCAATCCCTATCAAAATAACACCAGCATTTTTCACAGAGCTAGAACAAACAATTCTAAAATTTGTAGGGAACCATAAAAAACCCTGAATAGCCAAAATAATGTTGAAAAAGAAAACCAAAGCTGGAGGCATTACAATCCCAGACTTCAAGCTGTATTACAAAGTTGTAGTCATCAAGAGAGTATAGTACTGGCACAAAAACAGACACATAGATCAATGGAACAGAATAGAGAACCTGGAAATGGACCCTCAACTCTATGGTCAACTAATCTTTGACAAAGCAGGAAAGAATATCCAACGGAAAAAAGACAGGCTCTTCAACAAATAGTGTTGGGAAAATGGGCAGCAACATGCAGAAGAATGAAACTGGACCACTTTTTTACACAAAAAATATTTTTACACAAAGATAAATTCAAAATGGATGAAAGACCTAAATATGAGACAGAAATCCATTAAAATCCTAGAGGAGAAGTGGGCAGCAACATCTTTGACTTTGGCCACAAGAGCTTCTTACTAGACTCATCCCTGGATGCAGGGGAAACAAAAGCAAAAATGAACTATTGGGACTTCATCAAAATAAAAAGCTTTTGTATAGCAAAGGAAACTGTCAACAAAATCAAAAGACAAGCAACAGAATGGGAGAAGATATTTGCAAATGACATGTCAGATAAAGAGCTAGTATCCAAAATCTATAAAGAACTTAACAAACTCAACACACAAAGAACAAATAATCCAATCAAGAAATGGGCAGAAGACTGGGGTGCTTGGGTAGCTCAGTGGGTTGAGGCCTCTGCCTTCGGCTCAGGTCATGATCCCAGCATCATGGGATCGAGCCCTGCATCGGGCTCTCTGCTCAGCGGGGAGCCTGCTTCCTCCTTTCTCTGCCTCCCTCTCTGTCTACTTGTGATCCCTCTCTGTCAAATAAATAAATAAAATATTAAAAAAAAAAAAAAAAGAAAGAAATGGGCAGAAGACATAAACAGACATTTCTCCAAAGAAGCTATCCGAATGGCGAACAGACACATGAAAAGATGCTCAACATCACTAGGCATTAAGGAAATATGAATCAAAACCACAATAAGATACCACCTCACACAGGTCAGAATGGCTAAAATAAATAACTCAGGAAACAACAGATATTGATGGGGATGTAGAGAAAGGAGAACCCTCTTACACTGTTGGTGGAAATGTAAACTGATGCAGCACTCTGGAAACCAGTATGGGGGTTCCTCAAAAAAAGTTAAAAGTTGGGGCACCTGGCTGGCTCAGTGGGTTAAAGCCTCTGCCTTTGGCTGTGGTCATGATTCCAGAGTCCTGGGATTGAGCACCACATCAGGCTCGTTACTCAGCGGGGAGTCTGCTTCCCCCCACCTTCTCTCTCTCTGCCTGCCTCTCTGCCTACTTGTGATCTCTCTCTGCCAAATAAAAAAATAATAAATACATAAATTTTTTAAAAACTTAAAAAAAAAAGTTAAAAATGCAACTACCTTACATCCCAGCAATTATACTACTAGGTATTTATTCCAAAGGATACAAACATAGTGATTCAGAGGTGCACATGCACCCCAAATGTTTATAGCAGCAATGTCCACAATAGCCAAAATACGGGAAGAGCCCAAATGTTCACCAGCTGATGAAAAAAAGGTACACATACACACACACATACACACACTCAATGGAATATTACCATTGCAAATCTTGCCATTTGCTATGACATGGATGGAACTAGAAGGTATTGTGCCTAGTGAAATAAGTCAGTCAGAGAAAGACAAATACCCTATGATTTCATTCATATGTGGTATTTAAGAAACAACATAGATGAACATAAGAGAAGGGAAGAAAAAATAAGATAAAAACAGAGAAGGAGGTAAACCATAAGAGACTCTTAACTGTAGAGAACAACTGAAGTTTGCTGGAGAGGTGGTGGGTGGGAAGATGGGGTAAATGGGTGATGGATATTAAGGAGGGCACTTGTTGTAATGAGCCCTGGGTGTTATATGCAACTAATGAATCACTAAATTCTACCCCTGAAACTAACACTACACTGGAAGTTAACTAACTTGAATTTAAATAAAATCTTAGTAGGTTAGGAATGGTCTATAGAGAGAAAGCCCTTAACATCAGTTACTCTTTGATGTGAAGATAATTGGCTCAGACATTAAAATGTACCTGTGGTCTTCAAGAAGAATTAGTTCTTTTTCAGTTATATTATTCTGCCTTAAACATGGAAAAATGCGTGTGCTAAATGGGCACATGAATTTATTGTATTGAAGAGCAAGAGGGGATCCATGCTTACTTACTAGATTATCAATTTCTGGGTGACATATATGTAATGCATTCTATAAATGTGTATAGAATATGTACATATCTGTGGAAAACTTTTTTTGTTACGTGGTAACAAAGTTTATATACAGAGGTTTCTTATGTAATTCAGTGACCAGAGACATGAAGGTAAAAAGAATGAGGCTTAAGAAAATATGCAGAAGAGAATGAACAGACTAGTAAAGAAGATGGTCATATAATAAAAGTTTTTTAAAAAGAAAAGAATTAGTAAATAAGAATGAAGACAAGGGGCGCCTGGGTGGTTCAGTGGGTTAAAGCCTCTCCCTTCGACTCAGGTCATGATCCCAGGGTCCTGGGATCGAACCCCGCATCGGGCTCTCTGCTCTGCAGGGGGCCTGCTTCCTCCTCTCTCTCAGCCTGCCTCTCTGTCTACTTGTGATCTCTATATGTCAAATAAATAAATAAAATCTTAAAAAAAAAAAAAAGAATGAAGACATTATCTTTAACTGAATCAACTGTGTAAAAAAAGAGTAAGATTTGGATTCAGTCCAGTGTAACCACACTTGTCAAGCTTGGAATACTTCAATAGCAAGAGATTTTCCATCTGGAGTCCAGGCAATTGAGATTTATAAGGAAGTAAGCTATATAGTGGATGTAAGCTATATAGTGGATGTCATAATCCTAAGTGTTTTCATTACTTTAAATTAGAAATGAAACAAGCAAATGAGGTTATGTGTAACAGCTATCAAAGGAAGATGGGAATCTCCAAAGACAGGATAAGAGAATCATTAGGCAAACTGTCTTTTCTTTAAAAAAAAAAAATAAATAAATAAAGCAAAATAAAACAAAACTTTCTAGTGCTCTTGAAGGTATAATTAAATCTTTTTTTTGTTTTTTTTTCCCTCATAGTGGAAAGCTCATGATGGCATTATTCTAAAAGTAGATTGGAACTCTGTCAATGATCTGATTTTGTCTGCTGGTGAGGACTGTAAATATAAGGTATATGATTTTTGAATTTATCATCTGGTTGAAGGAATTAAATTTAGGTAAAAAGTATTTAGCAAATAAGAATATTCTTTTAGTCTTTCACTTTAGCTATATCTTTTAACTGGAATGATTTGGCAAATTGTTATTTTATAATTTTAAGTGGTATTTTAAAGTGTTGACTTTCTCATTGACCTATCTTACTGATCTGTAGAATTTGATTTAATGAGCAGGAACATAAAACTCCTGGTTTTACTGGTTATTTAAATTAACTCAAGTTTTAAAAATCAATCTTACTGGTTTATTGAACGTTGTTCAGCTTCAGACCAAAATAATTTATACTATAAATAAGATTTAATGTAACTGAAGTTAGAGGAAATTTAACTGAAATAAATACTTTTAGGTAAAGTTGATAGAGCTTACTGACCAAAAATTTTAAGCAAAAAATTGAATATTTCAAAACTTTGTTGTTTAATTTAAAGGACTCAAAATGTATAGGTTGTATGATTAACCAAAGATTTAGTGAAATTGGAGAATTATTACAATGTTAAAAAAATTTTTTTGAGATATTTAGGTTTTAAAGAATACAGCTTTCCCCCCTTATGTGATAGTAAAGACATTTAGTCAGTACTATTATAAAGTGTTGATTTCTAAATCTCTAATTGATACCTTACTGTTAGGACAAACTTTTTAGTAATAATATGGTGACTGTTATATAAGATTTTTAAAACTTTGGTTTTTTAGGTATGGGATAGTTATGGCCGCCCTTTGTACAATTCACAACCTCACGAGCATCCTATTACGTCAGTTGCCTGGGCTCCAGATGGAGAGTTATTTGCTGTTGGATCGTTTCATACTTTACGCTTGTGTGATAAAACTGGGGTAAGTCATAATGGTGAAGAATCACAGATGTACTGTCATAAATGTGATTATGCATAACACACCTGGTTCTCAATCTTTAAAAAAAAATTTCAGTGAATGCGCTTGACTGCATCTTTTTGATTTGCCTTCTGAATATACTAGTTCAATCAACTCCAGATTTATGGGACCATATAAACTCTAAGTTGAATTTGAGGAATGGGTACATTCTCTATTATTTGTCTTTCTGGTAATAGTGATTTTAAGCATGATTATAGAAGATGGTGAAGTAGCTACAGTATTAAAATTTATATCCAATCAACATGGAGAGTTCAGTTTTTGAACTTTTTTTTAAACTGTCAATATGTTTCATATAGAAATTTTAGTTGCATGTTTTTGGCATGGATTAATAGTAAGTTTTAAAAATGATCATTTTTAAACCAGAGGAGTTGGGTTTTTGGCTCAGTGGGTTGAGCCGCTGCCTTCGGCTCGGGTCGTGATCTCGGGGTCCTGGGATCGAGTCCCGCATCGGGCTCTCTGCTCGGCGGGGGGGTCTGCTTCCCTTCCTCTCTCTCTGCCTGCCTCTCTGCCTACTTGTGATTTCTCTCTGTCAAATAAATAAATAAAATCTTTAAAAAAAAAAAAAAAGAATTCATGTTTGCATACACGGGGGTCCTTTTCCTCGCAAGAGAGTATATATACCCTTCTTTGTACAAATTCTGTTTAGAACCTAAACAAACAGCCAAGCTCAACAACATTCACCCACTGAACTTAAATAATGAGTTACTTCATCAGAGTGTTACAGAAGCAGCCAAGTGATGAGTGGGGTTATTCTGTACTACTCCTAACTAAGAGGAAATCACATAATTGTTCTGTGGCTTATTTTCCTTGAATGTACCAGGACCATTAAGTTAGAATTATTGAAGTTTTATAAATGATCTGCTTTATAAGTTTTCTATCACATGAAGTCTGGCTTCATATGGCTTCAAAATATGCCTGGCTTTAGAAGCTCTCTGAACTGTAATACCATAAAATCCATTCAGTCTTTCCCTCACGACTCCCTCATTTGTATCTGTACTCAAATTAGGCTCATGAATCTTCTCCGACCCTAACATCCTCACTCATCTTTTCCTTTCTGTGGAATGCTCTCACCACTGTTTTATACTTACTGAATTCTACCCATTCTTTAAGGCCCATCTGTGTTTAACTTCATTTCCTCATACCTTCTGCAGGTATTTATCTGTTTTTCTAACTTCCTCTCCTATAAAGTCTCTCTTTTTTTAGTTATAAATTAGGATGTTGTATCAGATAATCTCATTTTCATCCAATATTTCAGTGATGATTCTAAGTCTATAGAATATGTACACATTCTCACAATGTATTATGCTTTTATATTTTCCATTTTCATTTTTTGTATGTTATTGTTGGCTTCCTAGATAGTTTATAAGATTCCATAGGTCAGTGGTTCTCTATTATCTATATAACACAATAGATACTCAATAATTCACTTATAAGTCGATTTAAGCATGATCATTTTAAATTGCCATTTTGGGGTACTTGGGTGTTTTAGTTGGTTGAATATCTGACTCTTGATTTCAGCTCAGATCATGATCTCAGGGTCCTGAGATCCAGCCCTGTGTCAGGGTCTATGCTCAGTGGGGAGTCTGCTTGAGGATTCTCCCTCTCTGCCCTGCTTACGCTTGCTCTCTCTCTCTTTTTTTAAAATAAATAGATAAGGGTGCCTAGGTGGCTCAGTCTCTTAAACGTTTGTCTTCTGCTCAGGTCATGATTCCAGGGTCTTCGGATCCACTTCTGCATCAGACTGCCTGTTCAGTGGGAGTCTGCTGCTCCCTCTCTCTCTCTGTGTAGCGCTCTCTCTCTCTCAAATAAATAAATAAAATCTTGAAAAAATAGACAAATCTTTAAATGCCATTTTGATGAAAATATTTAAAAATTTAAAAATGTGGGGTGTTGAGTTGATTGGAATAACTGAATTAAAGATTTACTTTATTAAACACTAAACCTGTTTTTAGAATGTTAAATTCTATTCTGGAAAAGTAAACTTTCTAAAAGGATTTTTCTTTTACCTTATTCAGACTGAAGAATTGTAACAGTTTTTTAAGGATTTGAGGTTAGCACTTATATATATTTTCTTTTATTCAATAGACATCGCATTTATACTGCTCATCAGAGTATTTTAGAAACTGGTGATAGAGAGATGTAGAGATTTTCACTCAAGGTGTTGATAGTCTAGTATAGAATCAAGCTATAAGATTTATAGTACAACGTGACAAATGCTATACAGGAGGATTATTTTGTGCAAGCACTATGAAGGTGTGGAAGAGCTTAGTTCTGCCTGTGAATATTGATTGGAGAGCTGAGGCTTGAAGAATTAGTAGTTCTTTAAGGAGACAAGTTGGGAGATGAGAGTTGCAGTCAGAAGGAACCTTTGGGTATCCAAGTATGGTGACTTTTGTGCAAGATTTTGCATGGGATAGTACCAGGAGATAACACCGAAAAGATATTCTTGGACCAGATCTATGTTTGCCCTGTAAAAGAGTCTAGCATTTAAAAATCAAATTATTTTCTGTGAAGCACTCTTAGGAGTTGCTGTAGGGTAGAAAGGAGGTGAGAAGGCTGAGCTCCTGGTCATTCTTTCCAGCTGCAACCAGAAACTCTCTGCATTAATCAGTTTTTCTATTTGAGCATCCAATATTAGACTTCCTTTGAACAGCTAAAATAATAAAGTTGAAAAACTGGTATGTTAGTCAGTAGAAAGCCATGGATGGTGGCTAGTGACATGATTATATTCAAATATTGGAAATATTGCTTTGGTATCAAAGGAACAGTGGTACAGGACAGGGAACAGAACATGATAAGGCAAGGAAGTCTGTTAGAAAAATTAAAAGTAGATTAGAGTTTATTTTCAGGCAGTAGTGAGCCACTGATTCATTTTAAGTAGTAACCTTATTAGATTTAGCATTTTTAGGGAAATGTATTCTGAGATCAGCAGGGAGATTTCTAATTGGATAATTTTTGTTGACCTATCTTCAAGTTACTAATCCTTTCATTGGTTATCTTCAATCCTTTCATAGGCCTGTCCAGTGAATTTTAATTTCCAATATTTTTTTGTACTTCTAGAACTTCCATTTGGTTATTCTTTCATAGTTCTTATTTCTCTGCTGAGATTTTCTCTGTTGTTACAGTGTTCAAAATGATATTTTCCAGTAACGTCTTGGTTATAATATCTTCTTTAAAATCATTATCTGCTAATTCTAGCATTTTGTCATCAATTGCCTTTTTTCTTGTGTCATTTTTCTTGTGTGTTTGCATAACTAGTAATTTTGAATTGTATTCTGAACATTGTGAACAATACATAGTAAAGATTCTAGATTCTGTTATGTTTCCCTAAAGAGCACTGACTTCTATGTGTGTGTTAACAGGCAGTTACCTTGACTAAACTCAGACTTTAGTCTGTCTTTCTTTTGCTGGAAAGATGACGTCCCTGTGGCCTTTTTCTTTCTGGAGTTTTCCTGTCTGTTTCCATCTGCATGGTCAGTGAGCTTTATCCTCTGATTTCTTGGCCTGTGACAGCAAGTTTCTATCTGAGATTTAGCCACAATTCCTGGCACCAGTTAGGATCTGTTCTTAGATAAAAGGTTGTAAAAAAATGGAAATGAACTCAATACTGTTTCCTTTTGTCAACCATTGACTCTTCTCAAGTTTCTGCCTGCTTTTTTTTTTTTTTAAGATTTTATTTATTTGACAGAGAGAAATCACAAGTAGGCAGAGAGGCAGGCAGAGAGAGAGAGGGGAGGAAGCAGGCTCCCCGCGGAGCAGAGAGCCTGATGTGGGGCTCGATCCCAGGACCCTGGGATCATGACCCGAGCCGAATCTGCCTGCTTTTTTTTAAAGCAGCTTTTTTTTTTTTTGAGACATAATTTATATACTATAATTTTACCCATTTAAAGTATACAGTTCAGTGTTTTTAAGTGTATTCATAGGGCAGCCACCACATTCTAATTTTAGAAATGTTTGTCTCCTCTAAAAGGAGTCTCATACTTATTTACTATCCATCCCTATTTCTCCCTATCCAACTCCCAGCCTGACAACTACTACTCACCTTTCTTTTTCTATGGATTTCCCTATTCAGGCCATTTCACATAAATGGATTAATACAGTATGTGGTTTTCTGTGACTGGCTTCTTTCACTTAGTATAATGTTTTCAAGGTTCATCCACATTGTTTCATTCATCAGTATTTCATTTCTTTTTTACGAACAAATAGTATTCCATTATATGAATATAACATATTATATTTATCCATTCTAAATTATCAAATTTTGATTATTATGAATAATGCTGCTAAGAATGTATATAAGTCTGTACAGACATGTTTTCATTTCCTTGGGTTTACTTAGGAATGAAATTACTAGGTTAAATAGTAACTCTATCTTTATAACTTTGTGAGGAACTGCCAAACTGCTTTCCAGAGTAACTGTCTGTTTGCTTTTGATTGCTCTCCAGTCTTCAAGTAGTTGTTTTATTTCTTGTCTTGGGTGACTAGGTGTTATTTGTGAGAAGGCTAATCTGATAGTAGCTGTTCTACCACTATCATTCCTTACATATCAAGTTTATTTAAAATAATTGATCACGAATTTTTTTTTTCGAATATGGGTATTTTCTTTTGTTTTTTTTTCCCCAATTTATTTATTTTCAGAAAAACAGTATTCATTATTTTTTCACCACACCCATTGCTCCATGCAAGCCGTGCCCTCTATAATACCCACCACCTGGTACCCCAACCTCCCACCCCCCCGCCACTTCAAACCCCTCAGATTGTTTTTCAGAGTCCATAGTCTCTTATGGTTCACCTCCCCTTCCAATTTACCCAAAAGCACATACCCTCCCCAATGTCCATAACCCTACCCCCCTTCTCCCAACCCCCCTCCCCCCAGCAACCCACAGTTTGTTTCGTGAGATTAAGAGTCACTTATGGTTTGTCTCCCTCCCTCTCCCATCTTGTTTCATGGATTCTTCTCCTACCCACTTAAGCCCCCATGTTGCATCACCACTTCCTCATATCAGGGAGATCATATGATAGTTGTCTTTCTCCAATTGACTTATTTCGCTAAGCATGATACGCTCTAGTTCCATCCATGTTGTCACAAATGGCAAGATTTGGTTTCTTTTGATGGCTGCATAGTATTCCATTGTGTATATATACCACATCTTCTTTATCCATTCATCTGTTGATGGACATCTAGGTTCTTTCCACAGTTTGGCTATTATAGACATTGCTGCTATAAACATTCGGGTGCATGTGCCCCTTCGGATCACTCCGTTTGTATCTTTAGGGTAAATACCCAGTAGTGCAATTGCTGGGTCATAGGGTAGTTCTATTTTCAACATTTTGAGGAACCTCCATGCTGTTTTCCAGAGTGGTTGCACCAGCTTGCATTCCCACCAACAGTGCAGGAGTGTTCCCCTTTCTCCTCGCCAGCATCTGTCATTTCCTGACTTGTTAATTTTAGCCATTCTGACTGGTGTGAGGTGATATCTCATTGTGGTTTTGATTTGTACTTCTCTGATGCCGAGTGATGTGGAGCACTTTTTCATGTGTCTATTGGCCATCTGGATGTCTTCTTTGCAGAAATGTCTGTCCATGTCCTCTGCCCATTTCTTGATTGGATTATTTGTTCTTTGAGTGTTGAGTTTGCTAAGTTCTTTATAGATTTTGGACACTAGCCCTTTATCCGATATGTCATTTGCAAATATCTTCTCCCATTCTGTCAGTTGTCTTTTGGTTTTGTTAACTGTTTCCTTTGCTGTGCAAAAGTTTTTGATCTTGATGAAATCCCAATAGTTCATTTTTGTCCTTGCTTCCCTTACCTTTGGCAATGTTCCTAGGAAGATGTTGCTGCGGCTGAGGTCGAAGAGGTTGCTGCCTGTGTTCTCCTCAAGGATTTTGATGGATTCCTTTCTCACATTGAGGTCCTTCATCCATTTTGAGTCTATTTTCGTGTGTGGTGTAAGGAAATGGTCCAATTTCATTTTTCTGCATGTGGCTGTCCAATTTTCCCAACACCATTTATTGAAGAGGATATCTTTTTTCCATTGGACATTCTTTCCTGCTTTGTCGAAGATTAGTTGACCATAGAGTTGAGGGTCTATTTCTGGGCTCTCTATTCTGTTCCATTGATCTGTGTGTCTGTTTTTGTGCCAGTGCCATGCTGTCTTGATGATGACAGCTTTGTAATGGAGCTTGAAGTCCGGAATTGTGATGCCACCAACTTTGGCTTTCTTTTTCAATATTCCTTTGGCTATTCGAGGTCTTTTCTGGTTCCATATAAATTTTAGGATTATTTGTTCCATTTCTTTGGAAAAAAAAAAAAAGGATGGTATTTTGATAGGAATTGCATTAAATGTGAAGATTGCTTTAGGTAGCATAGACATTTTCACAATATTTGTTCTTCCAATCCAGGAGCATGGAACATTTTTCCATTTCTTTGTGTCTTCCTCAGTTTCTTTCATGAGTACTTTATAGTTTTCTGAGTATAGATTCTTAGCCTCTTTGGTTAGGTTTATTCCTAGGTATCTTATAGTTTTGGGTGCAATTGTAAATGGATTGTAAATGGGATTAACTCCTTAATCTCTCTTTCTTCTGTCTTGTTGTTGGTGTAGAGAAATGCAACTGATTTCTGTGCATTGATTTTATATCCTGACACTTTACTGAATTCCTGTATAAGTTCTAGCAGTTTTGGAGTGGATCTTTTGGGTTTTCCTTCTGCCCATTTTTTGACATGATTATCTGTTTTGTGTGTGTTGAGTTTGGGAAGTTTGTTATAGATCCTGGATATCAACCTTTTATCTGTACTGTCATTTGCAAATATCTTCTCCCATTCCATGGGTTGCCTCTTTGTTTTGTTGACTGTTTCCTTTGCTGTGCAGAAGCTTTTGATCTTGATGAAGTCCCAAAAGTTCATTTTCACTTTTGTTTCCTTTTCCTTTGGAGATATATCTTGAAAGAAGTTGCTGTGGCTGATATCGAAGAGGTTACTGCCTTCGTTCTCCTCTAGGATTCTGATGGATTCCTGTCTCAAGTTGAGGTCTTTTATCCATTTTGAGTTTATCTTTGTGTACGGCGTAAAAGAATGGTTAGTTTCATTCTTCTACATATAGCTGTCCAGTTTTCCCAGCACCATTTATTGAAGAGACTGTCTTTTTTCCACTGTATATTTTTTCCTGTTTTGTCAAAGATTATTTGACCATAGAGTTGAGAGTCCATATCTGGGCTCTCTACTCTGTTCCACTGGTTATAGTCTGTTTTTATGCCAGTATCATGCTGTCTTGGTGATCACAGCTTTGTAGTAAAGCTTGAAATCAGGTAATGTGATGCCCCAGTTTTGTTTTTCTTTTTCAACATTTCCTTAGCAATTCGGGATCTCTTCTGATTCCATACAAATTTTAGGATTATTTGCTCCAGCTCTTTGAAAAATACCGGTGGAATTTTGATCAGAATGGCATTAAAGGTATAGATTGCTCTAGGCAGTATAGACATTTTAACAATGTTTATTCTTCCAATCCAAGAGCATGGAATGGTCTTCCATCTTTTTGTGTCTAGAAATAAATTTTTTAAAGAAAAAAATCAGAAGAACAAAGTCTAAATATAAAATATCAATAGAGAAATTATAAAAAGGAATCAAATAGATTATCTTGAACTGAAAAAAATGAGCAAAGAATAAAAAGTATATTGTAAATGTCTGCAGAACCCAAAAATATGATTTGTCTCTTCATGATACAAATAAAAATCACAGTGTAATGCCACTTTTCAATCTTCGGAAAATGGGAAAATGTGTCTCCTTACAAAGCAGTGAAGGGCATATTAAGTGGTACAACTTTTCTCAAGTATAATTTGGCAAAATCTATCTAGATCCTTGAAACTTTGACACAGCTATTATCCTTTCAAGGAAGTTTAAAGATGCATTGCATATTCATTTGTTCATTTATTTTCATATTCATTCATTCCTTCATGAATATTTATTGTGTCTATTACATGCCAGGCACTTGCCCTAGGTGTTAAAGAAGCAGCAATAAACAAAATAAATTCCCTGCTCTCTAGAGTTTTCATTCCAGCAGATGAAAAGCTATACACAAACAAACAGAATCAATATATAATATGTTAAGTGATAATAAATGACATAAAAAAATAAGGCTGGGTAAGGAAGATGGCATTATTTTAGGTGAGGTGGTCAGGGAATTTCATAAACTAAATATACAGTATTGAGTTGTTAGTAAAATAAATTATAGTACAAATAAATTACTTATGAAATAAAAATTAAAATCCATAGTACCATAATTTTTCCCTTCATTTGATAATAAAATTTTTAACTTTGATTTTTAATAAACACATTATTCAAATACATGAAATAGAAGCTTTCAAGTTAAATTAGTTAGTGTTAATAAATATACAGAATATATTATTGAATTGCATTATGTTACATTAAATGGAACAGAATTAAAGAGAAAAGATACCTTTGGCCAGATTTTTAAATTAACCTACGTTATTGCTTTTATTAATCAGCAGGTGGTGCTATTGCTTGTGTAAGACAACTTTTGCCATTTTTTTTTTCACTGTTCATGAATATTCCGTTAGTTATTATAATAAAAAGACTTCCCTCTGTTCATTCATTTTTCCATTCAATTAAAATAATTGCAGTGATTCATCACCTGCAGTAACTGGTCTTACTGCTATATGTAACTTTTCATTGTCAATTACAGATGTCAACACATACAATTTAAGATAGCCTGCAATTTCCTAATTCCTGGGATATGAGGGAGAATATTGATTTTAAAAATCATTAGTGTAACAAAGAAATGTAAGAAAGTTTGTATCTATCATCTCTTCCCCCTAAACTTAATCTGTAAGCACACACTTTTACAAGCTGAATTCATCCGACTTGGCTAAGGATACATGCTTTTGAGAATCTTTTTAATCTAGTATTTATAGAGCAGTAGTAAAGAGAAAGGTGAGATTGGCATTTGGGAGGTGCTTTTGTAAGTTTTTACAGTTAAATCTTGTGTTTTAGTGTAAATATTTCTTGTTGCGTTGGTGGGGAACTCTGTGCTTAAGCAGTTTGACAGAATACAGGGTAAAAATGGTCTCTTCTCTTTCAAGGACGTAAAATCCTTTAATGAATAAGTCAACACTTTATAAATGCATTCTCATTTGTTCTCTATATTGGCTGTGCAGTATGATGGCATATTATATTTATTTTTTTTAAGATTTTATTTACTTATTAGAGAGAGAGTATGTGAGCAGTGGGAGGGGCAGAGGAAAAGAGAGACTATCAAGGAGATTCTGTACTGAGTGCGGAGCCTGGCCGTGGGGCTCAATCCCACAACCCTCAGTTCATGACCTAAACCTAAATCAAGAGTCAGATGCTTAATCCACTAAGCCACCTAGGCACCCCATGTTGTAATGTACTTTAATGTAGGAGTAGTATTGACATGGTTGTAGAGCCCTACAGTCAAGATCAAGACTCCAGTGGTGAATTTACAGAGTTAAATGGGCTGAGCTAAGTGATTACCTCTTCCCTTTCAATTCCACCATTCTGCCATACGTCTTGCATGGCCATTGGAAATACCTGCTTGCTTCTTCTCATAAGTAGTAATAGGGTTTTGTTTCTTTGTTTTATAGGAAGATTGTTACAAGGAAGAGGCAGCACTGCACATGGTATATTAGAAGTGGGTAAAACTCAAGCAGTGCTAGAGAAGTGTGGCTGATCCTGTAACTTCAGACTTATTCTATACTTTATTATACTTGGATATAAGTAGCAGAAACCATTAAGCAAAAAGAAGAACTGGCTACAGGGTTACAGGGATATCTTCCAGAGGCCAGGTCAAGGAACTGTGCTTCCTTTGCAGTATGAGACCCTACTATCCGAAATTGGGAAATTCACCAAGCATAACAATCAGAGTTCTATTACAGAATTAATTTTTAATCTTAAAATCAATACCCAACATATGGCAGGTGTTCCATAAATGTTGCATTTTAATGGATCATTGTACAGACAAAAGACATTGTTTTGGTTTCGAATGGCTTATATTTACTTAACAGTATAACTCAGTGACTTACATTGCAGCATTTTGACTGGATTATTTCTAGAATTGATCCATTTAATCAATTTGGTTGATGTTTTTGAGAAAGCTACTTTACGATTTCTAAATCTTTGGGATGCCTGGGTGGCTCAGTTGGTTGGACGATTGCCTTCGGCTCAGGTCATGATCCCAGAGTCCCGGGATCGAGTCCCGCATAAGGCTCCCAGCTCCATGGGGAGCCTGCTTCTCTCTCTGACCTTCTCCTCATTCATGCTCTCTCTCACTGCCTCTCTCTCAAATAAATAAATAAAACCTTTAAAAAAAAAAAAGATTTCTAAATCTTTGGCTTTTAATTTATTTCTTGGATTTTTCTACTTTAAAAAGGTTGAAGTCATGGGCGCCTGGATGCTTCAGTGGGTTAAAGCCTCTGCTTTTGGCTCAGGTCATGATCCCAGGGTCCTGGGATCAGCCAGCGTGGGGCTCTCTGCTCAGCGGGGAGCCTGCTTCCTCCTCTCTCTCTCTGCCTGCCTCTCCACCTACTTGTGATTTCTGTCTGTCAAATAAATAAATAAAATCTTTAAAAAAAAAAAAAGGTCGAAGTTATGGTTGAACTCTGGGAAAGAATTCTTTGCTAAGGACACAGGCATATTCATTCATTCATTCATTTAACAAATATCGATGTGTGCTAAGCTCTCTGTGATACTCTAGCTAGTCAAAGAATAATATTCATATATGTCCTCTAGGAGTAAGTCACCCTCTATTGAGAGTACTGATATGTAAACAGATAATTAAATAACATGGTTATTTAATGGCAAAGATTATAATTGTTGTGGGAGAATAAAGAAGGAATAGAGTATTGGCAAGTTTTTAGGTATGTCTGTACTTAGGATGAGACTAAAGTTGGTTTAAGTAAGCTTTCTCTCTGGTCAAATACCTTAAAAACATTAAAATGTGGGTTTTTAAAAAAATAACTAGAGATCTTTTTTTAACCAATAAGCACAAATTTGATATTGCTTTTTTTTCTGATTTTGGTACCTAAAAATCCAAATTTAACTATCTATGTCTTGAAACACAGAACTTCACTTCTGTTGACAAATGTTCTTTAAGTGTACATATGCTAAAATCATGCAAAAGCTCCTGTTACAAATGGACCAGTCCACTAACTCCTTCCGCACAATATGTCATTGTTCCTCCACCCTCCCATTTGGAGAAGTGGTATAATTTCCTCTTCTACAATCTCTCTCATAGTATCTTCTGCATAAACAAAAATACTTCATTAACTAAACTCCAATATTCATACATTCTGATTAATTAGTGCTAGAAATCAGTTATGTAAAAATTTTAAATCCTTTATTTTGATTTAAGGAAAGATATTATTTCCTCTTATTTAATCATTTTTAGTTAAATTATCTTTCCCTTCTGAACCTCTTTCTTTTTATTTATTTATTTTTAAGATTTTATTTATTTGAGAGAGAGCATGAGAGGGAAGAGGGTCAGAAGGAGAAGCAGACTCCCTGCTGAGTAGGGAGTCCGATGAGGGGCTCCATCCCAGTACTCCAGGATCATGACCTGAGCCGAAGGCAGCTGCTTAACCAACTGAGCCACCCAGGTGCCCCCCTCTTCCCTTTTAAAAGAAATTCTATAGATTTTTTTCCCCAGACCATTATGGCATATTAGTATCATCTGTTTAGTATCATCTGTTTAAATTTTAATAATCTAAAATTGATCCTTAAGGATTTTCCCCTCAGGATTCTAAGATGTTCATATTTTCTCTGAGGAAGGTTCTGTTTAAGAGTCTAATTTTTTCATACCATCAGGAAATATTCATGAAAAAAATAGCTTGCTTTTTCTTAATAAAGACATGCCTCAGAGATTTTGTAGGTTTGGTTCCAGAGCACTGCAATAAAGCGAATATCAGAATACAGCAAGCAAAAATGAAACTTCTTATTTCCCAATGCATGTAAAAGTTATGTTTGCTCTACGTTATAGTCTATTAAGTGTGCAATAGCATTATGCCTAAAAAAGATATTTATATACCTTAATTAAAAAATACTTAATGCTAAAAAAGGCTAACCATCATCTGAGCTTTCAGTGAGTCGTAATCTTTGCTGGTGGAGGGTTTTGCTTTAGTGTGGATGGCTGCTGATTGATTAGGATTGTGGTTGCTGTCTTATATGGACTTGGTTCATGGTGCCCCAAAACAATTACAATAATAACATCACTGATCACAGATCACTGTAACACATATAATAATATTGAGAAAGTTTGAAATATTGTAAGAATTGCCAGATTGTTACACAGAGACACAAAGTGAGCGGATATATTAGGAAAAACAACATCAATTGACTGGGTTGTTACAGGTTGCCACAAACCTTCAATTTGTAAAAAATGCAGCATCTACAAAAGCCAATAAAGTGCAATAAAATAAGGTATGCCTGTATAATTTCAATGCTTTCTGTTTAACTTAATGGTAGACTATTAAATGCATATTTTGCTTGATGTCATAAAGCCATTTTGATTCTTTTTTCTTTCTAAAAACAACTTGTTCAGTAATTTTTAAATCATTTCTTTTGGATATCCTTGAGAATTCGATACCATGTGAACAATACCAAGATTCTACTACCACTTGGCAACAACATGATCAAATTATTGTTTAGTTTCTTTTTAACTGTGAATGAACCTTTTGAAAGCCAAAACCACAAACCCCAAACTACTTGAAAAAGTGGTAAAAGTACTGGTTAATGTGTTTATGCTTATATCTGAGTCTGAATCTTTAGAGAAGAAAAAACTTAAAATCTCCGAATTGGGGCACCTGGGTGGCTCAGTCCATTAAGTGTCTGCCTTCTGCTCCCAGGACCCTGGCATGGAGCCCCAAGTTGGGCTCTCTGCTCAGTGGGGAGTCTGGTTCTCCCCCTCTCTCTGCCCTTACCCCATCCGTCGTGCTCTCTCATGTGTGCTCTCTCAAATAAATAAAATCTTGAAAAAAATGATAAATAATAAAATTTCTAAATTGACTTCTATAATTTCACAGTAGGTCAAATAATGGGCCCCCAAAGATGTCCATGCCCTAATCCCCAGAACCTGTGATTATGTCACCTTACAAGGTAGAAGGAACTTTGACGATATGATTAAAGATATGGACCTTCAGATGGTAAGACTATCCTGGATTATTCAGATTGGCCCAGTCTAATTGTAAATCCTTAAAAGCAGAGAATCTTTCCCAGCTGGGTTAAAGGATGAAGGAGGAGGAGATTCAAAGTAAGAGCAACTCATTCTGCTGTTGCTGGCTTTAAAGATGGTGAAAGGGCTCCACAGCAGATGAATGCAGGTGCCTCTAGAAGCTGCCAGTGGCCTGCACAGAAATGAGGACTTCATCCTACAGCTGTAAGAAACTGAATTCTAAGACCCTGAATGAGTAAGGAAATGGATCCTCCCCTAGCCTCTAAGAAGAAATGTAGACTTAACAACAACACCTTGATTTTAGCTCAGTGAAAACAGTGTTGGATTTATGATCTAAGCCATTCTAAGTTTGTGGTAACGTGTTACAATAGTAATAGAAGATTGTGTCTTTGTAACTGAAGTTCAGGGCCATGAATATGTGGCAATGAGTATGTGGATGGAAATACCCTGGGGAAGGCTTCTACCACCTATTGTTAACAAAACTTCTATTAGTTTTATTGCTTTGACTTAAGAAATTATTCTTTTCAGGTCCTTTTCCAAGTATTTGGCTAGTTGAGAGCAGATTTCAAGTGAGAGAGTGAGGAGAGAGGTATAAAATACTATTACACAGGGAGAGGGCCCTTTATGGAGAGAATTGGGTTGGCCATAGAACACCGTCAATGTTTTGGGTATTTGGGGAGGTACCAGAGTCAAAACCAAACTGGCCAGCCTTAAAATTTTTCAAGATTGCTTTAGAAAAAAATATTGCTAAACCTCTCAAAAGCATGCCCATCAACAACTGCTGTGCTCTTGCTCAGTGACATAGTGCTTCTTTATAGGCAGCTGAAAGTAACATTGATGTTTTACTTGAATAACATATTGTGAATACAGATCACATTTGTGTTCTATAAACTTATTTTATAATTACTGCTTTTTCTATTGCTTTTTTTCTGTTTTTTGCTTATCTTGTGTTTTTAGAAATTATTTGTTCTTAACCAAGCCAAAATTAGTATTTGTTTACCTTTTCATACTCTGTATCCTAAGAAAACTGTGGTTGCTGCAATCAATTTATTGCTTTGAATTAGGGGGGAAAGATAGACTACTTCATCAGTATTGTGAAGGCACAAACTTCATCAGTATTATGAAGGCACAAATAGTGTTTAATATTAAACAGTTTAATTAGATAAACAAAAAAGCTTATATTTTGAGGAAATTAGCAGCAAAAAATCAATATAACAAAAATAATAAAAACAAAAACCAAAATATAATGTGATAATCATAACATACCAAAAAAATTAGTATTTTCATATTTGTATGAACCTGTGTACCTTTCAAGTCTTCGGACAGACTTTTTTTTAATATTTTTTTTTTTGTTAGGTAATCTCTATACCCAACATGGGGCTTAGACTTAAAACCCTGAGATCTGGAGTCACATGCTGTATTGACTGAGCCAGCCAGGTGCCTCTGAACAGACCTATTTTATGAACAGACATGGTTATGATTACTGCACATATATTTGTATGTATCTTTTTACTTTTTAGTATTGATGTTGTATACTTATTTTAGTTCAATATTATGTCTCAAAACACTCAAACTATGAAAGCAAAGCATAATTTCAATAAAAATAGGTTAAGGGGGAAAGATAATGGCAGAGGCAGAATTTTTTTAAAAATTAAGATGTAACATATACAGTATCTTATGTGTAAGCACAGTAAATTTTTACATATGTAAATACCCAAGAAACCACCACTCACTGATATGAAAAATATTAACAACCCAGAAACTTTCACTGGGTCTCCTCCCAGTTAGTTACTCTTCTATTGTAACTGCTATTCTGACTATGTCATCATAATTTAGTTTTGCCTGCTTGTGACTTTTATATAAATGGAATCATACAGTATTTTTCCTTTCGTCTAATTTTTTTTATTCAACCATATGTCTCTGAGATTTATCTATGTTGTTGGGTATAGTGTCATAATTTTTTAATCTTTTCAAATCTCCCCATAAAACAGAAAAGAGTATAACCAACATTCCACAGACAGCCACTACAACAAAACTTAGATGATATCATATTTCTACAAACTCCCAAATCCAAGTGGTTTTCCAAAATAGTGGTATTTCGACACGTAAACATAGTCTCAGCATCTGTGTGTGAGGAAGCAGAGGAAAGGCAGCTAGGTGTCTCAGATCATGAGAAAAGAACTCCCAAATTGCCAATAAATGCCTGAAAGTGAGACAGGCCAATCAGTTCAAGTAGAAGTTGAAACTGGACAGAAATCTGTAGGATCATAGTCGCAGAACAGGATCTTCATCAAATTACATAATGTTGCCAAAGATAATGAAGGCATGCCATAAATAGACAAGCCCTGCCAAATAATACAAAACAAGTTGAAGGATATTAAAAACATGCAAAAGCTATGAAATAACTATATAAATCAAAACAAGGAAAATTAAGAAATAAGGTGACTAGAGAAAGGGAGACTAGAGATGGCAGAACTCAGAAGGGGATTATAAAAAAGGGAAAAATTATTACAGAAGTGAAGATGAAACTAGAAGGAATATAAGGCAAATAAACAATGGATATTGCCTTAAGGGATAATAGGAAGTAAAATGAAAGCAAGGGAAGGGCAAAAGAGATACAAAGTTTTGATAGAAAATGATAGATACAGAAAATAAAGATGCGAAGTATATGTAATAGTAGTCTTCAAAGGAGAAGCCCAAAGTTATGAACAGAACAAATACTAAAAGCTACCACTCAAGAAAGATTTCCTCAAACGTAAGGGATTTTAAATTGATATTGAAAAGGCATACCAGATACCTAGGAGAATTGACCCAGGGCCAACACCCAGATAGATGCTAAAAAAAAAAAAAAAAAAAAAAAAAAAACAAAAAAACACTATAGGAGTTTAAAGAAAAAGAAAAAAATTCTGTGGACATCAAAGGAGAAGACTCACTCATACAGGGGAGAAAATGAAAATGTCACTAGACTTTGATAACAATACTTTATGCTAGACTATAGGTAAACATAGGATACTCAAAGAATAGACGAGCCAAACATTTTATATCTGGCCATTCTGAACTTTAAAGGTCAGAAGCAAACTGGTATAAACATGTAAGGACTCAAGGAATTTGGTTCCCATAAGTATTTCTAGGAGTCTACTGGAGAATTAGCTTCAGATTAATAATATGACTAGGGTTATAGCAAAATAAGTACTGATTGTGAGCACAAGATACATATTTACTGAGAACTAAGACAAAATGTCTGTGAAGGATACAGTATAATAGGTATCGGCTATAGGTACACATTGCAAAAATGGGAGTAGAATGGAAGTGTATGAAAAGTAGAATAAGGTTGCTTGCAGATGTTAATTGGGAATAAAAAGATACTACTTAAAATCAAACACAGGAAAAAGGGAAGGGGGAAGATATCTCTTAATTTTCATGTTGCTTATAGTGGATAAGCACCTAAAACAATTAACAAATTCCTTAATATTACCAAATATCCAATCACTGTTCAAATTTTTCAACTCTTTTCTTTTTCAGTTTGTTGAAATTAAGATGCAAATAAGATACAGTCATTGTGATTGATCTGTAAGTTCCCCTTCCAAATTTTTTTCCCTTTGTAATTTTCTCTAGTTAAAGAAACTGGTCATGTCCTGTAGTTTCCCACAGTCTGGATTTTGCCATCTGCAGTCTCATGGTGTCATCTAACACGTTTTGGCCGTACCCACCCTACAACTACTGTATCAGAGAAACTGGAGTGGGTCCAGTAATCTATTTTAACAATCCCTCTAGGTAATTCTAATGCACACTAAAGTTTGAAAACCAGTGCTTTCTGTTACTCTTCCTACTTTAGTTTGTTTGGAATTCTAATAATAAAAAGTGAAAGAGGAAAAATTAGGTTGATGAATGTGTAGCATTCTGACTCAATATTGCCTTGATTTCCCTTGCTTAGAAAGTTCTACTTAGCCCTGCACTCAGGCATGTTACAGATAAGCTTTGCCAAAACTGCTTTTTACCCAAATCTAACTCACTCGAGATGAGGAAGGATATACAGAAACGACATGACCCAGGGAGATGAACCATGAGAGACTATGGACTCTGAAAAACAATCTGAGGGGTTTGAAGTGGCGGGGGGGTGGGAGGTTGGGGTACCAGGTGGTGGGTATTATAGAGGGCACAGCTTGCATGGAGCACTGGGTGTGGTGAAAAAATAACGAATACCGTTTTTCTGAAAATAAATAAATTGGAAAAAAAAAGAAAAAAAAAAAAAAAAAAAAAAGAAACGACATGACCAGATTCCTGTACTCAAAGATCAACTGATCAAAGACAAAGAGGTTACACGGTCTTCCTTTCCAAACAAAAACACTCTCCTTGCCCCATCATCTAGCCTCTCAACTTAATTGCCCTGTCAGGTGGTGAGCAGAGCAAGCTTGGACTTGGTAACAAATGTAAAAAAAAAACAAGTATACGCATAAATATGAGAAGCTGGATTAGAGGCCAAGACATGGGTCATGTAATTTTCTCAAGAGCTGGCAGATGAATTGTCAGGGTATTAACAGTGAGCCAGTTGTTAATGATAGTCTTAGACCAAATTACAGATTTTGCTTTTCTTGTAGAACAGTGTCTGTATGTTAAAATCACATAGAGAACTTGAAAAAAATGTACCCAAATCTCATCCCAAGAATTTCTGGACTTAATTGATTGGGTCCCTGGGTTTTGTTATCTTTTACAAAAGCACCCCAGGTGATTCTAATGTGCAACCAGAGTTAAGAACCAGTGTCCTAACTTTCCCATGCTTAAGAATCCCCCAAAGAACTCATTAAAAGTTTCCTGATCCTCAGAGGAGTTGGGTCCATTAATTTACATTTCTAACAAGATCACAGGGAATATAGATGCTCCTGGCCCAGGCATATCCTAAAGTAAGGGATAGTTGCCTTAAAGCAAAAGAAAAGTGTTAAATGTTAAGTGAGAGGGATATTTAAAAATTAATCTTCACGGTTCTTACTACTACTATCACTAAATTACATCTAGGGAGGCTGCCTTATTTCTTTCTAGGGTTTGAAACACAAATGTGAATATTCCATGGCATATTTGGGGAAGAGAGAGGCTTAGAGTATTAAAAGTCTCTTTATTTATTTTAAAGATTTATTTATTTGAGAGAGTACAGCAGCAGGGTTGGGGCAGAGGGAGAAGGAAAGAGAATTTCAAGCAGACTCCCTGCTGAGCGTGGAGCCGGAATGGGGGCTCAGTCCAATGATCCTGAGACCAGGACCCAAGCTGAAAGCAAGAGTAGGACACTTAATGACGCTTAACTGACTGAGCCACTCAGGCACCCCTAGAAGTCTGTTTAAAGCACAGGTGATAAATAGATCCTTTTGACTTACCAATAATTATTAAATTTACTGACTGGACAAAATCACCTTATCTCCCAACCCAACCCCCCAGATTTCATAACTATTGAAGACCCATTCTTTGATGATTTGCTTGTGCTTGTATTTTTTTTTTTTAGAAACTAATAGAGTCATCTAAAAGAAAACACTTCTTAATTTTAAATAAAAATACAAATATTTAATATAACTTATATCATGGTACTGTTATAGTATTTGAAGTTTGTTTTTAGGGATAAGTTGCATGTTGCAGATGTCATTGTTGATGAACCTTACAGACTGAAAGAAGTCAGAGAAATACAGGATGATGATGGTATTATCTACACATTTCTTTCCAGTTTCTCCTTTTAGTTAGGATCAGTCATCCAGGGGTTCTTAGATACATTTTTCTATGTTTAATTTTAGTAAAATGTATCTTTCTGGCTGATTTGTTCTTTGGGTATTTTAAGATCGTACTTTAGAGTAAATAAGTTTAAGGGGCACCTGGGTGGCTCAGTCAGTTAAGCATCTGACTCTTGATTTTGGCTCAGGTCATCATCTCGGGTTGTGAGGTCAAGTTCTGTGTCGGGCACCACGCTGGGCATAGAGCCTGCTTAAGGTTCTTTCTCTCCCTCTGCTCCTTTCTGCCACCCCCAGTCCCTGTTCTCACATGCGCTCTCTCTCTCTCAAAAAAAGTAATATTTTAAAATATGAATCTGTGGTTTTAAAATAAGATCTTTGTTGCATCTACACCATGAGAATAGACTAGTTTTAGAATGACAGATGTGCCATAAGCCTAGTCTAATCTGTTTTGTATATTAACAATCAAGCCTCATTTGCCTATACCAACCACTTAATTTTTATGTAAAATAGTAGTCATGCAGGATTTCGTAATACTGTTTGTCAAACACAAATGAGTTGATTTCATTTTATTGCCAGAAGCATATTGCTGGTATCCTTAATGTTCTTTGTCTTATTTTTAAAAAGATGATTTCAACTATTATATATATTCTTTTCTTGAACTTGCTCTTTTTAATTTTAGAAAAGGAAGTTTCTAACATTTTCGTACTGCTGATGAAGTGAAAGTTCATTCATTACCTTCTCCTTGATAACTTTTTTAATAGGCATTTTATTATTATTTTTTAAAGATTTTATTTATTTGAGAGAGGGCATGGGAGGGTGAGGGTCAGAGGGAAAAGCAGACTCCCTGCTTAGCAGGGAGCCCAATGTGGGGACTCAACCCTGGGACTCCAGGATAATGACCTGAGCCAAAGACAGTCACTTAACCAACTGAGCCACCCAGGCACCCTATAGGCCTTTTACTTAAGCAACAGGTAGAGGTTTAAAGGATGGTGGAAGGGGGTTGGAAAAAAGTATCAGTGAGTGGAAAGAGTCATTCAGCATATTTATTGTATATATGAACTTTATAGAGAATTTAAAGTCTTTTATGATAGTAGTGTGAATTAATGAATCTTTTTCTATATCTTTCCCATTTTCTCCACATTTTTTGGTCAGTGAGCCCATAGCTAACAATGAACACATTTGAAGAAGCAATATTGTGCAACAAGATTAATACCCACCAAGAGCAACCAAAAAATCAACAACAAAAAAAATCAAGACTTAATTTGACTTTGGGCTGTAAGGTTGGAAGAATGGGAAGAGAATGTATATCAATTTAGTCAAATAAATAAATCATCCTTTTAGCAAATATGTATGTCGCATCTGAAAAAATGAAAGAAAATGCTTGTAATAGCATCTTTTTTTTTTTAAGATTTTATTTATTTATTTGACAGACAGAGATCACAAGTAGGCAGAGAGGCAGGCAGAGAGAGAGAGAGGGGGAAGCAGGCTGCCTGCTGAGCAGAGAGCCCGATATGGGACTCCATTCCAGGATGCTGGGATCATGACCTGAGCCGAAGGCAGAGGCTTTAACCCACTGAGCCTCCCAGGTGCCCCTTGTAATAGCATCTTTTAAAAGTCTTTTTCTTACTGTCTTATACACACACACACACACACACACACACACACAGTCTCTTTCATCCCAGTTGATGCTTATTGATTAGATAACTTTCTCAAAAAGGTAGTAGACTCTAGAAGAGGTTATATTTACTACATTATGGGAAAAAAAAAGAAGAAGAGATCCATTAACCTATCTTTCATGATTTAAAATATATATCAGAGATGTCTAGTTATATTGTGTGTTTAGTTTCAATTTTTTAGTGACACTATTGGAATATTAAAACCAATCTTTTAGATGTAAGGACTATAGAGATCCTTAAGAATTAATAGTAAGGTATCTTTTTTTTCTTCTATAGAGTCTTTGTATTTACCCGTTAGTATTATTACTTAATAATAATAATGCTAATGGAAATGGCATGGGTGTTTTGCAGTGCTTAAGAGATTTTATATACTTCTGTTGTATTCTACTATGTACTTTAAAAATTACATCCATATCTTCTGTTCAGTACACATTTTAGTATGAAAAATATTAATTCTAGGATAAAGGCACAGTCTTTTAAAAATCATCTTAAAATGTTAATGTATCCTCAATTTAAAACTTCTTTAAGATTTTTTTTTTTCAGTGTATCAATTTTTCTCTCATTCTTTCTTCTCCAGTGGTCATATGCTTTAGAAAAGCCCAACACTGGCAGCATATTTAATATCGCATGGTCAATTGATGGCACCCAGATTGCTGGAGCCTGTGGAAATGGGCATGTTGTTTTTGCACACGTGGTGGAACAACGCTGGGAGTGGAAAAATTTTCAAGTAACATTAACTAAACGAAGAACCATGCAGGTATGATTATGTTCCATGGCTGATTAACCTTGCTTCTTCTCTCCTCAGCTCACTCTACAGAATATGGAATTATCTTCACTAAGTATATTTAAATCAAGTTTATAAAAATTCAATCATATCAGAACTATTTTAACTATGCCATTAATGACTTTTTTCATGACCTAAAGTTAAGAACCTCTCACCATTATAGAACCCAAGTGCCCACAGCTACTCTGGTGGTAGGGTTGAGGCAGGGATGGTGAAACTCAAAGCGTTTAGGGAATGTATGGATTCAGTTGAAGAAGGGGGGAAGAAGCTATGACAAGTTTGATCTAACCACTCCAGTTAGGGGCTGACCCCATGGCAGGCCTAGCCTGCTAGTCACTGTCAGGATTATATTATTTTATTTATTTATTATTGTAGAAGCTTATTTAACCTGATTTTTAAAATTTTTTTTTTCCTTTTAAGAATTACTTAGGCAAGCTAAAGTGGGAAAATGGTAAGAAGTTTTTACTGGGAATTAGGGAGAGAAAAACAAGTACTTCTGGAGTAAAATAAAACCGGAAGGTTAGAATGTGGCAATGGGAGGTAGGGGGAAAAGTCCAGTGGGAGGAGATATCAATGCAATTATAAGCTTCTTAAAGGCACAGCACTGTGTTTCATTCAAGCCCAGTGTCTTACGTATGATAAATGCTCAACAAATATTTTAAAAGTTGGTTGGCAAAAGGTAGGAGGAAGGGGCCAAGGACTATGTGCCAGTGGCAAACCCTCTGCCAGAGAAAGGTGAACCTGTACCTTCTAAGTCTTCTTCCTCCTGTCTGTAACTGTTGCCTCTGTCTTCATACTGAGAATTCAGAGTATTGTAATTATTTGGAAACATATGTCTTGTCATTTCTAGGTCTACTCAAATATTCTTTAGCTTAAGTATCCAGATTTTTAAATTTGAATAATATCACTAGATTAATAATAGTTAGCTCTACATTATAGTTTTTATTTGTTCTGTTCACTTATCTTTAAATTTTTAAACTTTTTATTATGGAGAATTTAATACCTACATAGAAGTAGACAGAACAGTGTAATGAGTCTCCAGGTACTCATCACCCAGCCCTAACAACCATCAACCCATGATCAAGCCTGCCCCATCTATGTCCGTATCTTCCTCCTTCTCCATTATTTTGAAGCCAATTCAGATATATTTTATCTGTAAAATTTTCAGTATACAACTAAAAGGTAAGGACTCTTTTTTTAAAAAAATATTTATTTATTTATTTGACAGACAGAGATCACAAGAAGGCAGAGAGGCAGGCAGAGAGAGAGAGGAAGGAAGCAGGCTCCCTGCTGAGCAGAGAGCCCAATGCTGGGCTCAGTCCCAGGACTCTGGGATCATGACCCAAGTTGAAGGCAGAGGCTTTAACCCACTGAGCCACCCAGGTGCCCCGGGACTCTTTAACATAACCAAAATACCATTATTGTACCTTAAAAATAATAATTCCTTAATATTATCAAACATCCAGGAAGTGTTCAAATTTTCAGTCGTTTCCTACATGTCACATTTTTTAAAGTTTGTTTGAGTGAAGATCAAAGTGGTTTACAAGTTGTAATTGGTTGACATGTCTTTAAGTCTCTTAACTTATAGATTCCCCTTCAATCTCTGTTTTTACCCGCTGCATTTTATTTGTTGAAGAAACCAAATTGGTTTGTTCAACAGAGTTTCCCACAGTCTGGACTTTACTAATTGTATCACTATGGTGTTTTTTGACATACTCCTCTCTCTTCTCTATTTCCTGTAAATTAGTTTTTGGATCTCGATGATGTTATGTATAAATAGATATTGCTGTTAATTAACCTGGAAACCAAAACATTATTTATAGTATTGTATCTGTGACAAAGAATGCATTGTGAGTTTTTTTTTTAGTAAGATTTTATGTATTAATTAGAGAGAGAGTGCATGAGAGAGCACAAGCCAGGGAGAAGGGCAAAAGGAGAGGGAGAAGCAGACTACCTGCTGAACAGGGAGCCTGATGCAGGGCTCAAATCCAGGACCCCAGGACCCGAGCTAAAGACAGACACTTAACCAACTGAATCTCCCAGGTGCACCACATTGGGTGTTCTAATCAGTTAATTTGGGGACATGATTATTTTATTCACATAGTGCATAGGGAGCTAGCTAATATAGTAGTGCTAAAATAAATTCTAACCCTATTTTCAAAAATGTCCCAAGATGAGAATATATCTAGAAAGAGGAGTTTTTCTTACATAATAAAAATGAGTCGTCCTAGAGATTAGAAGATTTTTACATGAGATAAAGTGAACAGTGGAGGTGCTAAAATGACTTTTCTAATCCAAATTCCCTTTATACTTAAAATAATGTTTCTAAATAATCTTTCAAAGTTTTAGAACTAGAGCACTATTTTAATTTTTTTAAAGGTGTTTTATTTTACTCTTTCCGTGATTATAAAACATTTGAGTTACACTTTTGCTAAGTTAGGCCTATTCAGTGTTTTTCTTAGAATACCTTCATTCACACATTCAATAGATATTTATGGAGTGATCCCTACTTGCCAGCCCTTGGGGTAGGCAATGGGAAATGAAGTTGTAATGAAAATAAATTTGGTCCCTGTTCTCACGGAACCTCCTAGATTAGTATGTTGAAAAATCTCTCTCTCTCTTTTTTTCCCCATAAATTCATGTCAGAGAAGTAGACAAGGCATTGTTAGATTCAGAGGCTTAAATGTCAACAAGATTTCATCATTTTCCCTTTCTTGACTTTCCTTTTCTCTGTATTGGCTTTATTTTTACAAAACCTCTCCCTCATTTATAGCCTTGATAGTTCAAGATGCTTTACTCTCCACAGAAGATTCCAACAGAAGTCTCAGCATCAGGTCTCATGTGTCAAGATTAGGTTGAGTGTATTTAGTTTGTCGGGGAGGATGAGTCAACCTCATCTAAACCTCTTGGTTACTGAGAATAATGGAGAGAATGGTCCCCAAAGGAGAACCAGGGTATGTTTACCAGAGACGAGCATTTGATTCTGGGGAGACAAAAACCAACACATTTCCACGATGGTTTATCCTTTGGCTGTTTACTACCATACTGTACTAGTTATCTTTTCTTTGTTGCATAATAAATCACCCTAAAACTTAATGGCTTAAAATAACAACATTTGTTATTTCTCAGTTTCTGTGGGTCAGGAATCCAGGCATGGTTTAGAGAGGTTTTCTGGCTTAGAATCTTTCATAAGGCTACAATCAAGGTGTTGGCTAGGGCTTTAGTCACATCTGAAGGTTCCACTAGGGGAGCATTTGCTTCTAAGCTCACTGACATCGTTGTTGGCAGAATTCTGTTTATGATGGTCTGTTGAACTGAAGGATTCAGTTTCTTGTTGACTGAAGGCCACTTTCAGTTCCTTATATGTAGGCTTTCCAAAGGGCAGCTGAAAACTTGGCAGCTTGCTTTATCAGAGCAAGCAAGTGAAAAGGGCCAGAGTGAGTGTAAGCAAGACATAAGTCACAGAGTCACAGTTTTTTATGCCCTGAACTAAGAAGTGACACCTCATCATTTTTACCATATTTGTTCACTGAAAGCAGACTGCTAGATCCAGTCCACACACAAGTGGAGAGACATATCCACGAATGTGAATAACAGAAGGTGGAGAGCACTGAGAGCCACTTCACCAGCCCATTTATGTAACTAATGCAGCTATTCTGTATGCAGTTGAAACCAAGCCCATCCCGCCCTAAAAGAAAATAACTTAGATTCATCCACTTATTCCATCCAGTTCTAAATCTCTGGTCTGGAAAACTATAACTAAATGTGAATTTTATTTATTCTTCTTCCTCTCCGCTACCCACCCCCCACCCCAATATTGCTAACCTGCAGTGATGGGAAAACAGGATGACTGTGTTGAAAACAATTTGGAAAAGAGGAGAGGGAAAACAACACATTGTTATTACTAGGTCCATAGCTAAAATCTAGCTGGCCAGGAATACACTGAGAACTCTTTCTTTGCAGTAGAGTTAGCTGCTTTGGTTAATTTGGCAACCTTGGTGAGCTTTTCTGGGAAGATCTCCCACTTGGGAGCATTCCCTTTCTGGGGACTGTACATTAAGCAGCACTTAGTTTCGTTGTAAGGGGTGGGGGCATGGATTGTCATAGGGACTGAACAATCACGTTTTTTTGTGCATGTTTGCCTGGTTTGGAGTTTCACAATTTCCTTAGAAACTTGGTAGACTGTTGGTTGGTTTGTTTTTTATTAATACAGAAACCAGGGATCAGGTTGAGTCCAAATCGTTAAATAATAGAGCTGGACCCGGCAGTTGCTACCTGGCAATAGGCTTCATTTTTACCTGTCTTCCTGGACCTCAGCTTTTCTGTGTATGGTAACCTGGGGTGAGAAGTTTTCTTCCTTTGTCCTTTGCCTTTAGGCTGAATCTTAGTGGATGATGCTTTCTGAAAGAAATAGCTGATGTCTTTGTTAGGAAGAAATGCCTAGAAGGGAGAGAGTACTGGTGAAGGAGATGAAGCATTTCCCAGGTCTCCTCTTTACCTTTTTTTTCTCTCCTGCTCCTCTCAATTTAGCAAGGGGCACAATTTTGGCTTTTCATAGTTGGCATAATTCAAGATTGAGTTTTAGTCACTCTATCTTTTGTAAAGATAAGAATTAATAATAGAGTGATTTTGAGGATTAAATGAAATGATATATGTAAAACAAAAATGAATGGTAAGTATTGCTATGATTATATCTATGTATAGGATTAAATGAATATTCTGGAAATGTAGAAACAGAATTTTTGGGTTTATGTCAGTCTGAGTAGTCTAAATATTGTGGTCAGGTAGAAGTATTAGGTGATACAAATATCAAGAGGCTAATCTTGGAAATGCCCTAAATTGAACAGAGTAAATGGGTGCATTTTTAAAAATCTCTCCCTCTCCCTCTGCCCCTCCCCCCCAAATAAGTAAATAAATCTTTAAAAATAAAAATAAGTAAGTAAATCTTTAAATCTTAAAAAAAAAATTCAACACAGTACATTTCTGATGTGAGATTTAACATAGTTTTGAAATTATAACCACAATTGTCAGGGTGTTTTGTTATTATGGCTGACATGTTTTATTCCTTTTTTAGTTCTAGTGTTCTAGATTCACAAAAAAGTAAGTCCCCCCCATTGGATGCTTTAGGCAAATATGAATTTTAAGAAACCTATTTGTAGTTGAATAATGGCAGAGGCTTATACAATTGTACTGTTAAATATTGAAATTCCCCTGGGTGACTCAGTGGGTTAAGCCTCTGCCTTCGGCTCAGGTCATGATCTCAGGGTCCTGGGATCGAGTCCCGCATCGGGCTCTCTGCTCAGCAGGGAGCCTGCTTCCTCCTCTCTCTCTCTCTGCCTACCTCTCTGCCTACTTGTGATCTCTGTCTGTCAAATAAATAAATAAATAAATAAATAAATAAATAAAACTTGAAATTCCCCAAACTGGTATTAACAGCTAGTTTGTTTCACTGTATATCATGTTGCTATAAAGAAACTACCATATAACTTCCTTTAAAAACTTCCATTCCATTCCATTAGCTTTAAAATGTTTTTAAGAGAGGATGGTATTGGGACGCCTGGGTGGCTCAGTTGGTTGAGCGGCTGCCTTCGGCTTGGGTCATGATCCCAGAGTCCTGGGATCAAGTCCCGCATCAGGCTTCTTGCTCGGCAGGGGGCCTGCTTCTCCCTCTGCCTCTAGCCTGCCACTCTGTCTGCCTGTGCTTGTGCTTTCTCTCTCTAACAAATAAATAAATAAAATCTTAAAAAAAAAAAAAAAGAGAGGATGGTATTATGGGCTTTTAAAAAAGTTTGTAGATTTCTGGTTAAGATGGTATCATTAAGTTCACACTAGGGAGAGGGACTTACCTGTGACTCCAAAGAGATTAATAATATATGAAATACATGTATTTTTAAAAAGACTTATCTCAGGACAGCTGGGTGGCTCAGTCAGTTAAGCCTCTACTTTTGACTCAGGTCATGATCCTAGGGCCCTGGGATCGAGTCCCACATTGGGCTCCTTGCTTGGTGGGGAGCCTGCTTCTCCCTCTACCTCTGCCTGCCTTTCCCCCTGCTTGTGCTCGCTCGCTCGCTCTCTCTCTCTGGCAAATAAATAAATAAAATCTTAAAAAATAAAATAAAAATAAAAAGACTTTTCTGGATTCAAAAACAAGGTAAACAAACATCTCTGTGCAACAGAAATGGAACAAAAATGGAGAGTGTGGAGTGAAGTCTCTGACCTGCTGGACTCCTGGTCCAGAAGCAGAGTGGGGAAGGCAGGGAGGAGAGTGGCTCTGCTAGCTAATGGAACTAAAAGTACTTCAACCTGATTTAGGCCTGATTTAGGTCTCTTTAAAATCAGAGCATGGGGATCTGCAAGGTAGTTGTCTTCTCCCCTTCATGAAAGACCTCAAAAAGCCTTGGATTTAAAGAGAGACTTGCAGAGATGCCTCCTGCAGTCATGGCCTGCTTGGTTCTAGGGGACCCATTCTCTTAGCCCTGGGGTTGTGCAGTATGCAACCTGCAGTATACATCCATGGCTTTGCAGACACAACTCAGCTTTTTTATCGAAAGCCCTCTTCACATTTTTGTTTCAAGTCAAAATTGGCTGATTCCTGAGAGCAATGGTTCTTCTACAGACTTCTCAAGTAGAAGTGTTTTTCCCCTTTATGCCAGGTATTACTGAGTCTAGAGATTGAGTGGATGTCTTCTTTATCCTTCATTGCTGATTTCAGGCCACAATAATTTCTTCTTCCCTGAACAACACCAATCCTTTGAAGCACCTATGATCAGAGTACTCCCCCTTTTGCAGTCATTTCCCCTACTCACTGAAGAGTGAAGCAAACGTATCAGTGTCTTTTTCTTTAATATAGTCCAACATTGCTGTTTTGTAGTAAGACTTTTTAAAAGTGTCCAAAAGATTAAACTGTTTATTTTATCATAACCATAGTAGCATTTCACATTTCTCTAGTTGTTTACTCAATATATCTTTCTATGATAACAGGTCCCACTTCTCCAGTTATTTTCTGAATACATACTTATATGGTTGATTTGTTAATGTCAGGAAACAAAGTCTCACTTTGCATTTAGTTGATTTGTGTCTTCAGTCTTTTTAAATCTGAAACAATTTCTTCTCTTTCTTATTTGCTTAAGAAGCCACGTGGTTTGTTCTGCTGAATTCTTCACTTTTTCCCGTTTGCTTTCCTATGGTGTGATTCCACTTAACGTGTTCATCTGACCCCTGTATTTCCTGTAAACTGGTTATTAGATTTAGAGCCTTGATAAGGATAAAGAACACTTCGTAATCAATGCTGTGGACTTCCTCTTGCATCACATCAAGAGACAACATATGTCAGCTTAGCTCTCTTTTAGTGATGCTATGGTTAATATGTTCAGGTATTGTAAGTCTTGATTCATCAATCATTAAAAAAAGTCCGAAGAGCTCTTTAGGCTTTTACTTTAATATTTTTAGCAGCCATTGATAATACTTGTCTAGAACCATATTTCACTGGGATTTGCAAAATGGTAATCTTGTAATTCTACCATTCCTAACACATTTATTAGCTAAAGTTCTTCCGTGAGACACTGCCTTTTCAACTATTTGGTTACTCTGAGGTGAAATAGTTATGAAGTTATTTTCTGTATTTACCAATTTTCAAATAATGAGTTGATTTCCCCATGAATGTTGTTGTTGATGATGATGTTGTCATTATAAACTTGCAGATTTTAATATTTTAGAGAACCATTATTTAATGCTCAAATGGTCCCATCTTTGGCCTATCTTACTATCTATCTATCTATCTATATATACACACACATATGTATATTAAACTATATCCCAAAATACAGTTTAAAATAGCAATATCAATTAATATGTTATGAGTAGTGTTTTGGGTTTCTTGCTTTGTTTCTGTAACATAAACAAATCCATATATCACAGGTAGGGCCCATCCCCAACTCCTCAGAGCTCTTATTATTTCTGTGCCTAGAAAGTACCCCAGAAGCTGCCCTATTGCAAGGTGATGATGGACAGCAAGAAGGCATCTGCTGGCAGGGTCATTCCAGTAGTCAAGCTAAATACTCCATTAATATGGTACTCTGACAGAAGAGACAGTCGTAAACCCAGTGTATCAGAAGTTTCAGATCAACAGGACTATCATCTCACTCTTCTTCAATTTCACAGCATTCTAAAGGGAGTAAATCACCAGATTTGCATGCATCAGGGTCCACCAGACACTGCAGAAATAATGAAAATATTACCTCAGAAATACAGAAAGAAGCTTGTATCTCAAGAAGAAATTGAATTTATCCAACATGGAGGTCCAGAATAATCACTAACAGTATGGCTGCTGTTTGTAATCAGACAAAAGAATGGTCTTTACAATAAAGGACTTCTAATGTGGCACATGAAAATTTATACAATAAACAACTTGAATAAATAGTGTGTAAAAAAATAAAATATTGGAAATTTAGATACTTACATCTCCCAGTGTAGGTATCTTGGTCAGCTTCTCCATAAGCTTACCTAATTGTTTATGTACTGATTTAAAGTATTCATTTAAGAAAAAAAAAAACAAATCCATATATCTTCATATCCTTCCCTTCATTAGATGAAAGGTTTTATACTGTACACATTGTTTTGCATCTTGCATTTTTCACCTTACACTATATCCTGGAGATCACTCTATAGATCTTCTTTCTTTTTGGAGTTGTGTAGTATTCCACTTTGCGAGTATGCCATAGTTTATTCAGGCTATCCCTTACTGATAGACATTTGGGCTGTTTCCAGTCTTTTGCTATTACCAATAGAGCTATAGATAGTTACAGCATTTCATGTGTGTGTTATTTCATGATTTTGCTTATTTTTCTTTGCAATAGAATTCTAGAAGTAAGATTGCTGGTCAAGGAATATATGTATATGTAATTTTGCTATCTATCATGGTGGTAGTTTTATGGGGATGGGAGTTGAAGAGCAGATAATAAAAATATAATATACCTTATAGGTATAAGTGCTTTGAAGAAGTACTTAAAAGAAGTTTGGCTTTATCTTTTTAACTTTTTTCCATACCCTTTCTATAGTTGTCACATTTTATTTAGAAAGATGATAACATATTGAGGGAAATTTTTAAAAAATCTAACTTCTAGGTACAATTAATCTCTTTTTCTCTTCTTCCACCTTTTACTACAATGTCCGACCCATTCTGGTATTGACAAGAGATTAGATAAATTTAGCTTGCTCGATGTTTTTCTTAATTTGTTGCAGATAGTTTATCAACTTCAGGGTTGTAAGCAGATACTGCCAAGGGTTAAAATCCTTGCGAACTTTATTCTGTTACTTTTATAATGGTTTGACTATCATAAGTAAAATTTTTATTTGTTTGTTGGTACTTAGCTTCCTTATATATTATGTCTGTCTATGTTTTAACATATGGAAATACTTGTGCCCCTCTGTGCAGCTTGACTTCTTCACTGTGCAGCTGTGCAGCTTTACTAATACCTACCACTCCATTTTGATTTTTTAAAATTATTATATCGCTTTTTACAAGAACTTAAATTTTAAAGTAAGACCTAGCCCTAAAAAGAGACATTCTTACTGTTTGGATAGGAATCATATAGTCTCTTTCCAACTCCTATATGCCATATATATTATTTACTATATCTCAGTGTTACAGCATTTTTCACCTTATTTCTCCATTGCTACATTGACATTCAGATTGGCTTTCAGGTTAGAAATCTACATTTCTAAGAAGTTTTTTTAATGTCTTTCTTTTGTTAGTTGACTTTTATATAAACCAAGTATGTTGTCTTATGGCTAGTTCCTACTGAACTCTTATATGGTTAGGTAATCTAGAGTGCATTGAATTTTATGCTTCAAAATCTTGCTAACTTACCTAATTAAAATGCTGATGTATTTTAATGTTGTTTGTTGGTATTTCATTTTTCCTTGTTTAGGTTCGCAATGTTCTTAATGATGCAGTGGATTTACTGGAATTCCGTGATAGAGTCATTAAAGCATCTTTGAACTACGCACACTTAGTTGTTTCAACGTCCCTTCAATGTTATGTGTTCTCGTAAGCATCATGCATTTCTTAAAAATTCAGAGTTTTGTCTGTGATGAGGAAATTTATTTTCAGCCTTTCCTATCAACGTGGTTTGGTTCTAAATTTAATTTTCTTAAAACCTCGCTTATCCTAACTTACTCCCAATCAAGAAGTGATTTTAAAATGAGCTATAACCAATGAAAATAAATCTAATAAAGTTGTGCATCAGAGATTAATAATCATTTTTATAATAGAAAATACTTTCTCTGAGAGTGTTTACTCTTTCTTTACTCACAGTCCTAAGGAATTTAGTATAACTTGATTTCAAAGTTCGGAGGAACAGCTGATAAGTATTGGGAAAAGGACCCACCTAGCCACTGGAAGAGAGGGAACAGCTAGCAGCCTGACAACAGGCTAAAAGATGTTCAATAGAGACACAAGGAGGTATTCAGGCTTAGTATTCTAGCCTAGGGTAATCATGGATGTTCATACTGAAGATACAGAGTTGCCCAGAGATGATCAAGGAAAATATATTCAATCTGCTTTTTAGAAAGCAGGGAATAATTTCAGTACACCCAAGAAACTTGTGCTTAAAACAAATATATTTGGTATTTTTCAAAATGTAACTCCGTATGTGCTGATGAATGTTGAACTAGCTTTCTGGAAACAAACAAACCTGATTTTTCAGTTTGCCTGTTTCTGTAATGTAAATACTTCTACCAAGGCTGATTTCAGGTTACCAGTATGATGTCACTGAAAGCAGAATTGAAAAGAGATGCACAGTAGCGAGCCATTATATAGAATTGCCACCGTATAGATACAACAGATGTAAATAATCTCAAGTGCATAGATAATAGTAAAATGTAGTAAGATCATCTGGAAGTAATAGGTTTGGAGCACTTATCTTTGTTTTGAATATAATTTGCTTAATTACAAGTTTATATAATTTAATTTTAAATAATAGCTCTGTTAAACAGTTGGCTTGCAGAATTCCTGAAAATATACCAGTTGGTAGAAGCTGGCTCTAAGCATGCCCCCAGCTGACTTCTCAACTATCCAGGAAACTCAAGTCACCACTATGTTAACTTCCTGAGTTGTGAATAGTTAAGGATTGTTTTTTACATTCTGTGCTTATAACATCATGTGATTATAGTTTAATCATTGAAGATAAAATTGAAGATAAGGACTATATGTGTCTTACTCACAACTGTACACCCAGTATCCAGCGCTGTACTGTGTTCACCATGTATAGGTACTTAATAAAAAAAAATTCTTGGATGAATAAATGAATCAAAAAACAAAGTATAGTGGTATCTTGGATTCCTAAGCCCAGTAGTACACAACACAAAGGTATCCAATATGATTAACAGCAATACTTACTACAACTATATATTAAAAACTCTCACTCACTATATGTAAATCTGCTACTAATCAGATCTGCAACTTAGGACAGCAGTCAAGAATTAAATGGAAGAAGCAGAGAAGAGAGGGGATAAAGAAACAGGTGGCTCAATTTAAGTTATAATATAACTTAAGCTAATATAATTTAATATAAGAAAATTTTTTCTCATATGAATGAGAAGGAGCAACAATAAGACTCGGGAAAGTCAAGAAAGATACCAAGTTAAGTAGTTGCTATATAGGGGAGAGATTATAGAATGTGAAGAGATTTCACAATCACTTAGTGCATATAGTCATTTGAATAATTCATTTTCATGGAGTTGAGGAAAAATAGAGAAGATCTCTTCAATTGAGGGTTTGTTTGAAGAAAGGTAGGGCTCTTAACCACCCCAAATGATGGGTTCATTCTGCTAGTTTTAGTGGCAGTGATGTAATGTTTGAATCCATAGGATTAGTATCATGTGTTACTTGTATTAGAAAAACTCCTTTTTAAAATACTTAAGAAAAGTTTGGCAGTTATGATTTAATTTTTTTTGTCACTCTACTTTTCATGTATTAGTTAATATTACTTTATCAGGCAAACGTAAGATGACTTGCCCAAATCACAGAGCTAATAAATGACAGAATATGTACTTAGGGTTCCTCAATTCACATATTGTGATTTCTAGAATAAACATTTTGTTGAACATTTACTATTGAATACTTATTACTTACCCGGAGTTTGATTTCTAGTCAGGGATACAGCCATGTAAATGAATGATTTCAGAACAATGTGCCTAGTCCTATAATAGAAATATATACAGTTATGGTGAAACTGATAATACTTTATAAAGTGAATACTTATCTATTTATTAAAGAGTATTTGGTTTTTTAAAAAGTTAATAAACATCCCTTTTATTTATCTTTTAGTACGAAGAACTGGAATACACCACTTATATTTGATCTTAAAGAAGGAACTGTTAGTTTAATTCTGCAGGCAGAAAGGTATTTGTTTATCATGTTTGACTCTTGAATATGGGGTTAAAATATTTCAGATTGCAGTAAAGTACTCTTTAAAGCATGCACTTACAGAATGGTATATTAGTCCTTTGGGATCAATCTGCTTTTATTTATTTTAAAGGAAAAAAGTGAGAATAAGCTATTAGGTCAGTGGTTCTGAAACTTGTTGGTCTCAGAATTTCTCTACCTTTTTTTTTTTTTTTTTTTTTTTTTTTTTTTTTTAAGTGTAGAGCCCAGTATGGAGCTTGAACTCATGAGCCTTAGATCAAGATCTGAGCTGAGATCCAGATTCGGATGTTTAACTGACCGAGCCACCCAGGCACCCCTCTCTACACTCTTAAAAAACGTTCTTGGAGGTTATATATAGGTTATATATCTCATCATTTACTATACTAAAATTTTAAATTGAGAAATATAAAAGAAATTAATTTATTAAGAATGATGAGGCTAAATTTATTACAAGTAAATATCAAAGTAGTGATGTGAGAGAATGAGAGGGAAACGGGTGAGTTGGGGTGCCTGGGTGGCTCAGTTGGTTAAACTTCTGACTTCAGCTTACATCATGATCTCAGGGACCAAGCCCCAAGTTGAGCTCTGCACTCAGTGGGGAGTCTGCTTTTCCCTCTCCTTCTGTCCCTTCCCCCTCTTATGTCCCCTTCTCTCTCTTTCTCAAATAAATAAATAAAATCTTTAAAAAAAATAAAGAATGAAAGAAATGGGGGAATTACTATAAGGTCGTTTTGACCTCAGGATCCTTATTTTTTATAGTGTTCAGGTCTTACTTTTGGTTTTAAATATTTGAAACACATTGATTTTATGAATCACTACATGAATGTGATCTGAAGTTTGAAAAATAATATTCTTTACCCACACCTTTGGTGTATGCAGGACCATGAAACTCCAGGCCAACAAACTGGAGTAAATTGGGAATAGCTATTCCTCAAGAACCCACACTTTTCCATGAAAACTATCATCAATCAGTCTATCGAGTACAGTGATATCCGATTGAATCAAAGGTCAGTCTTAGGAAGCTAGAACCCAACAAAACCAGAAATAAAGTTTGAAAATAGAATCAGCAATTGCCTAAAATAGCTACCCATGAAATCTTTGCACTAAAAACATATATTTTATTCCTCATTCCTTTACTCACACCTAGGCAATCTCTTAATAGTGTTGTTACCAGGTTTTCTAACCCCCAGCTTTTATAAATAGCAAACCAGAAGAGGAATGCTGGTGGGCTGTGAGAGGCTGGCACAAGGATAAGAAGAAAAGTGACTGCCTGGTAAGGCAGCCTGGGGAAAACAAAAAGCACAGAACTGTATCGCTGAATAGCTTAATTATTCTGATGCACCAAGAGATTCTCATGAGTACCAAAGCTGTCAGTTAAACAGTTACTGAAGAAGATAATCATCACATTGATGACCTTGAGAGTTGAAAAATTGTGTCAAATTTTGTCTCATCTGTTTAGTGAAATTGAAATATATTCTCTTGTAATATCATACATTTTTAAAACAAAAAGACATCTTTTCCACTTAAAAGATAAGGTGTCAGCTATCTAAAAAACCATATTTCTGAAATTCTTTTTACTTGAACAGTGCCAAATAAATTTTATTTATACATTACTTATTAGTGTATTGAGTATGCTCTTAGTAAAGGCATATGTTAATGGCATAACTGATTAGGCAATTAAAGAATAATTTACTTACTGCCTAATGTTTGTCCTATTTCTACATTTAGAAATGTTTACCCTTGGAAACACAGTGTTACTCACAAGAATGTTAAAAGCTTACACAATGTCTTGTTCAGGAGAGAAAAAGTTTTTAGTATTGAAACAAAAAATATATACTAATATGATGTGTCACTTTGTCAACATTAGCAAATATTGTTTTCATACATTAATGTGTAAGGGCCAAACCCTTCAATTAAACTACATACCAGTACTCAAGTATTAATTTAATTAAAATGTATGTATTCATTTCCAAGGCAAGAAAGAACACTTAGCAATTCCTAAATCAAGAAATAGTTCTGAATCAAGGGTTTTACAGTTTTGAACATAAGATTTTAAGAAGTAATACTGCGTTCAGCATCGAGGAATCAGGCACTTCAGTATGGCACTAATATGAGTGTAAATTATTAAAACCTTTTAAAGGGCAATTTAAAAATACATAATAAAAATTTATAAGTATATGCCCTTTGAGCCAATTATTATATTTCTAGAAGTTATACTAAGGAAATAAGTAAGATATACAGAGATATGTATATACATTCTTTAAAACGTGTATAAATATTCTTTAATACTGTGTTTATAGTCATACTTTAAAATAATGAATAATTTGAAATAAATGTCCATCAGGAATGAGTTAATAAAATAAAATTATAATATATCTATACTTTGTCTTAAATTATCTCTGTAGAGAGAGGATTGCTAGAGATCTTTTGCTTTTGCTTTATTGTTTGAATTGTTTTTTACAATGCCATAAATTTTCAAAGGAAAAAAAATTAGATTTTTCCAAAGAATAAACTTTTTCTCCAGTATAAAAATGAAAATATAGTAAGCTTCCATTTGAGAATGTATTTTTATTCTTTTTTTTTAGACATTTTCTTCTTGTAGATGGTGGTGGTATCTATTTATATTCTTATGAAGGCCGCTTCATTTCTTCTCCAAAATTTCCTGGAATGAGAACAGATATTCTGAATGCACAGACTGTGTCTCTGAGTAATGATACCATTGCAATAAAAGACAAAGCTGATGAAAAAAGTAAGTGCATTTTTATAATTTTCCATGAAATTTGTTAACAGTGTAAAATTTCCTCAAATTAGCTTTTATTTTCTCATCTACTAATATGTTAACTTTATATGAAAGAATTATGAGCTTCCTAATTCGTCCTAAGTGTGAATTAATTAAAGAACTAGAGTCATATTATACCCAATTGATTGATAGACATTGTGACGACATCAAAGCTTATTGGTAAGGAATAAATCCTTATATATTTAGTAGCTGTTCTTAGAGAGATTGAGTTCAAATTTGTGAGTCCTAAAAATGTTTGTTAATTTTTAAATTTAGTGAATTTTTAAAAAATGTTCCCTTTTTCTTCATTAGGTATCGTAGTAAATACTGTGCTTCATTGTACTGTGTATTTTACTTATATATACTTATATTTTTAGAAATATTTTAAAATTTATTTTAAATTACTGAATTAGAAGACAGTTATGAATAATTTAAGATTTTCATATAAAAATAAAGACTACATATTTGTAAATTGATTTAAGTATGTAAGGTGTTTTGGAATTCCATCATACAGAGACACCATTTTATTGGGGCATTGCTATATCACAGCAACATCATTCAGTACCGAGTACTTGCCACATACCAAGTATTTTCCTAGAAGCTGAGGATACAACAGTGAATAAGACACACAAATGAACATACAAATATGTAATAGGTTGTCAGCTAATGATATGTGTTGTGGAGAAAATGCAGGATGAGGGTATAATAGAGTATGCTGGAGGTGGGACAGGACAGGGAATGACTATAGGACAAGTAAGTGCAAGGGTTCTGAGATGGGAATAACTGACATGTAAAAGGAACTGCCAGAAGTCCTAGGTCAAGGTAGAGTGTGGGAGGAGAGGACAGAGAGAGAAAGATCATGTAAAAATTTGGCCGTGGTAAGGATATTGGCATGAGAGAGACAGAAAGAGGAGGAAAGCATAGTATCCTACATTTTTATCCTGGATGAATAAGACAGAAGATGGGGAAGGAGGAAGGTTAGAGGAAGTCCACATACGGAGTTCTATTTTGGTCACGGTAAGTTTAAATGCTTCTTGAACATTCAAGCAGGAATGCAGAGTAAACAGTAAGATAGACAAAGCCAGGTCTCAGGAGAGAGTTGGGAACTAGAAATATAAATTGAGAGTCACTGGTGTACAGATGCTGCCATGGCACTGAATGAAATCACCTAGGAAATGAATATAGGCAGAGAAAAGGACCAAAGCCTGAGCGCATCAATATTTAGAGATGGGTGAGAGGAAGTAGAGCCAATGAGATAAGAGAGAGAGTGAGTTTTCCCTAAATCTTAGTGGAAAAATATTAAATAATTATTTTTCCCTATTGATTCATATTGCTAAACATTTGTTTGTCACTGTGATGTGTTATTAAAAGAAAAAAGAACTGACCTGAAGGGTAATTTTGTTAGTCCATGCTATGAAAGACCTAATTCAGGAGCTACTGTCCCGCTGTTTAATTTTCAGTATTTTCAGGTAACATCATGTCCCATGCTGGTAGAAATATAATCCTCCTAAATAGAGCTTTTATCTCTTCATGCCTTAGACCTTCTCTGACAGAGGACATTTGGTGATTGCTTTGTTTTCTGAAGGACTTCCTTTCTGGCTAAAAAAGAGAATCAAATAAGATACTAACTGGTTAGCAGACGCATTTAAGATTGCTAAGTAATTGTTGATAATAATAATTTGGAAGTCAGAGTTTTGTCTTCAGTAAACTTAAATTTAAAAATCCTAGTGATCATCATGAGTTAGTTGTCTTTACTTCTCTTGTTCAACACCACAGATTTCAGATAAAGGCTATATAATAAAGTGTATGTTTCCTACTAAATATACCTTATTCTGAATTTTTCTATATTTAATTCACATCTGAAACATTATTTGTTAATTCTTTGATAATTCATAGAATTTTAGAGCTAGAAAGAACTATCAACATTTTCAGAAAGAAGGGTTTATCTTCCAATAAATTACCTGTTTTACTTTAATTTTGATTGTTGAAGATGATCATGCAATTCTGTTTTGCTGTAAACAGAAACTCAAAAATACCTGAATAAAATTATTGTTGTCAACTGATATAAAATGAGCAGGAACATATTTTTCATATGTTCCTTTTAAAAGAAACTAGTATTCATTGATGGCTAAATAGAGGTATATGCTAACAGTAGAAAACAAATTGAAGTACATAGAATCATTAACCTATGAAATGTTCCTTCAAGTGGGGGGACCATTCCATATGAAACCAATGGTGCCTTCCTAATTTGGGAGCTCCTTTATAAGTAGGATTCTTGCACTGCGTACAGTATTCTATTCTACCACTTTGGGTGACCAATTAAGTATAGAGGTACTAGTGCTTTTGGCTTCCTTCTCCTTAAACACTTGCACAGATATGCTATGATATTAGTGTGGGTGGCTATTTGGAACAAATATCTGGGTATGGGGAGAGAAGTTAGAGAGCAGTTTCTTATGTTTAGAAGCAGCTCTTTCAGGCTGGCAGCTCTTTGGTTCTTTCTACCAGTGTTTGCTACATATTAACACTAAATACAGATCCAAGCCTCCCATAGTTCATGGCCACTTATAGTTAGTTATAGAAAGAAGTAGACAAATCTATCCCTATACCTCCATCTCTTTATAATATGTGCAATCAGCAAAAGGATGGAATGCTTTTATCTTTAAAAAAAGCTTCTCTTAAAAACAAAGAGGCAACCCCCGGAATGGGAGAAGATATTTGCAAATGACAATAACAAGACAAAAGGTTGATATCCAGGATCTATAATGAACTCCTCAAACTCAACACACCCAAAACAGACAAGCATATCAAAAAATGGGCAGAAGATATGAACTTCTCCAATGAAGACATACAAATGGCTAGCAGACACATGAAAAAATGTTCATCATCCCTAGCCATCTGGGAGATTCAAATTAAAACCACATTGAGAAATCACCTTACACCAGTTAGAATGGCCAAAATTAACAAGACAGGAAACAACATGTGTTGGAGGGGATGTGGAGAAAGGGGAACCCTCTTCCACTGTTGGTGGGAATGCAAGTTGGTGCAGCCTCATGGGAGAACAGTGTGGAGATTCCTCAAGAAATTAGAAATAGAGCTTCCCTATGACCCTGCCATTGTACTCCCGGGTATTTATCCCAAAGATACAGATGTAGTGAAAAGAAGGGCCATCTGTACCCCAATGTTTATAGCAGCAATGGCCATGGTCGCCAAACTCTGGAAAGAACCAAGATGCCCTTCAGCGGACAAATGGATAAGGAAGATGTGGTCCATATACACTGTGGAGTATTATGCCTCCATTGGGGTACCAGGTGGTGGGTATTATAGAGGGCACAGCTTGCATGGAGCACTGGGTGTGGTGAAAAAATAATGAATACTGTTTTTCTGAAAATAAATAAATTGGGAAAAAAAAAAAAAAGAAAGGATGAATACCCAACTTTTGTAGCAACATGGACGGGACTGGAAGAGATTATGCTGAGTGAAATAAATCAAGCAGAGAGAGTCAATTATCACATGGTTTCACTTATTTGTGGAGTATAACAAATAGGATGGAGGACATGAGGAATTAGAGAGGAGGAGGGAGTTGGGGGATGTTGGAAGGGGAGGTGAACCATGAGAGACTATGGACTCTAAAAAACAATCTGAGGGGTTTGAATTGACAGGTGGGTTGGAGGTCGGGGTACCAGGTGGTGGGTATTATAGAGGGCACGGATTGCATGGAGCACTGGGTGTGGTGAAAAAATAATGAATACTGTTATGCCGAAAATTTAAAAAAAAAAAAAGTTTCTGGTTTGGGGGCTCCTGTGGCTCGTTGCTTAAGGGTCTGACTCTTGATTTCAGCTCAGGTCATGATCTCAGGGTTGTCCGATTGAGCCCTACCTCAGGCTCCATGCTCAGCACGAAGTCTGCTTGAGATTCTCTCTCACTCCCTCTGCCCCCCTCCACACTCAGCGTACTCTTTCTCTAAAATAAGTAATGTTAGCCAGTGTTTTTTTCCTATGTGGCCTTTATTATGTTGAGTTATTTTCCTTCTAAACTTACTTCATTGAGAGCTTATTATGAATGGATGTTGTAGTTTGTCAAATGCTTTTTCTGCATCTATTGAAATGATCATAGAGTTTTTATTCTCTCTCTTGTTAATGTGGTTTCCATCGATTGATTTGCAAATATTGAGCCACCCTGACATCCCTGGAATACATCCCACTTGATTGTGGTGGATAATTTTTTTTAATGTATTGTTGGATTCAGTTTGCCAATATTTTGTTGAGGAATTTTGCATCTATGTTCATCAGAGATATTGGCCTGTACTCTTTTTTTGGTAGTGTCTTTGTCTGTTTTTGGTATCAAGATAATGCTGAACTAATAGAGTCAATTTGGAATCTTTTCTTCCTCTTCTATTTTTTCTTAATTGTTCGAGAAGAATAGGTATTAACAACCTTTAAATGTTTTGTAGAATTTACCTGTGAAGCCATCTGGTCCTGGACTTTTGGTTTGGGGGAGTTTTTTGATTACTGATTCAAGTTCATGGCTATTAATAAGTTTATTCAAGTTTTCTCTTTCTTCCAGCTTTAGTTTTGGGAGGTTATATGTTTCTAGGAATTGATCCTCTCTTCTAGGTTGTTCTAGGTTGTCCAATCTTTGACATATAATTTTTCATAATATTCTCTAATAATCTTTGTATTTCTGTAGTGTCACTTGTTATTTCTCTTTCATTTCTGATTTATTTCAATCTTCTCTTTCTTTCTTTCTTTTTTTTTTTAACGAGTCTAGCTAAAGGTTTATCAATTTTGTTGATCTTTTCAAAGAACCAGTTCCTGGTTTCATCGGTCTGTTCCATTGTTTTGTTTTTTTTTAGACTCTATTTCATATATTTATTCTCTAATCTTTATTATTTCTTTCCTTCTACATGCTTTGGGCTTTGCTCATTTATTTTTTTCCTAGCTCCTTTCTATGTCAGGTTAGGTTGTTTGAGATTTTTCTTGCTTCTTGAGGTAGGCCTATACTGTTATAATCTTACCCCTTAGGACAGTTTTTGTTGCATCCCAAAGATTTTGACCATTGTATTTTCAGTTGTCTCTATGTATTTTTTATTTTCTCTTTGTCTTCTTGGTTGACTCATTCATTATTTAGTTACATGCTATTTAACCTCCATTTCTTGGTGTTCTTTCCAGATTTTTTTCTTCTGATTAATTTCTAGTTTTATATCATTGTCATTGGAAAAGATGCATGATATGATTTCAGTCCTGTTTAATTTGTTGAGACTTGTTTTGTAGCTTAACATATGATCTATTCTGGAGAATGTTCCATGAGCACTTGAAAAGAATGTGTATTCTGCTGTTTTTTTGGACGGAATCTTCTGAATATATCTGTTATATTCATCAGGTTCAATATGTTGTTCAAAGCTACTGTTACCTTGTTGATTTTCTTTCTGGATGATCTATGCGTTAATGTAAGTGGGGTATTAAAGTCCCCCACTATTATTGTATTACTATCAATTTTTTCTTTGTGTCTGTTAATAGCTGCTTTATGTAGTGAGTGCTCCCAGGTTAGGTGCATAAATATTTACAATTTTAAAAAATATTTACAATTGTTATATCTTCTTGTTGGATTGTTCCCTTTATCATTATGTAATAATGTAGCATATGTAGCATAATGTAGTAATGTATGTAGTAATGTCTCTTTGTCTCTTGTTACAGTCTTTTTTTAAAAAGTCTATTTTGATATAAGTGTTGCTACCCCAGCTTTCTTTTCACTTCCTTTTTCATCATAAATTTTTTTCCATCTCTTCACTTTCAATGTGCATGTGTCTTTAGGTCTGAAATGAGTGTCTTGTTGGCTTCACCTTTCTATTTATTTCATTTTTTTTTAATTTTTAAAGGTTTATTAATTTTTTTAAGGGAGAGAAAGAGCACAAGGTGGAGGGGCAGAGGGAGAAGGAGAGAGAATCCCAAGCAGACCCTACACTGAGTGTAGAGACCAAAGCAGGGCTCGATCTCATGAACCATGAGAGCAGGACCTGTGCTAAAACTAAGAGTCAGATGCTTAACCACTGTACCACCCAGGTGTTCCTTGGCTTCACCTTTTTAGGTATCTGGTATACTTGAGCTAAGAAATAATATCAGTTTTAAAATTTATTTATTTCTTCAAAACTAAATATAATACTGATGCTAACTATACTTGAAAAACAAATTATATCAGCTTTTGCTTGGAGACTCTTCTGAAGCATTAATGAAATATTGGTTTTCCTCCATTGCATACCCATTTAGTCATTCTTTTATTCTCAGATACTATTTCTCCTTCTCTCCATTTATAAAGAACTAGTGGGCTGTCTCTACTACTGGGCAGGATAGCTGCATTCACATGTAACCTGGTATTTACCAGCTGGAATGGAAGCACAACCCATTACCTCAGGTCCTTGGAAATTCTGACCTCAAAGTTGAAAGTACAGATAGTTTCATGCCTCGGAATCATTTCTGCTTCTGATAATTGTAGTTGTAACCTTGGTCCTGAGACCATTGTATCTAGTAAAAAAAAGAAATTTGAGGTGATATGGGAAAGAAAGCAAAAAGTATAGCCATCATACCAGCATTCTCCTTTTGTGGGAATAACTGCATAGTCATGCTAGCATCTTCCTCACCCCCTATTCCTTATTTCCACTGAAACTGCAGAGGAATTTAGTGTGAACATACCCTTTGCTCCCTTCATGTTGAGTGTCAGTACCCACTCATGAAGTCTTGTAAGCTAATTCTTCATGCCTATATTACCTTTTTCCCCATTTAAAAATACCATTGTTTTCATTGCCCATTCTAATTCTTTACCAAACTATTACTCTCAGAAAGGGTCTCTGCCCATTGTTGGGCATGATGGGCTGTAGAGTGTGTTCCTTGGTCTGAAGAAATGTGACTCAGTGGTCCAGCTCAGTGCAATACCTTCTACTCCGGTTCTTCCATAGTACTCTGAACCTTTGCCTCTACCACCGGGTAAGCAAAGCTCAGCCCAGAGTCAGTGTCCATTTCTGTCAGGACCCACTTGTAGTCCCCAGTGCTCCAGGCATCAGTCAGACTTGCCGCTGTGCACAACGACTCCCTGCAGAGCAACCTCCCCATAGCCATCTGCAGTCCCTAAATCTCTCTTGTTGGCAGACAGAACAGTTCCTGTTGGTATTTTGTGCCTCCATAGATGCAAAAGGAATATGTTTAGAGTCAACCCCTCTCGCATTGTTTCAGTCCCCTCACTTCATTAACTCAGTGACTACCTCAAGTGGCACACTTGAGTGTCTGCTCACCATTTGTAAACATCTTCTGATGCTGGAAGAGGGTTCTTCTGATGGGCATTGACATGGCCTGTTTGAATGCACCCTTCAGATTTTCACAGCGATTTCCATATGGCCATGCCCTGGAAGAGCACCCTGTTCGTAGTCCAGTGTTCCACTGCCCATCCACCACACCGTATGGCCAAGCCATTCCAGTGCCTGTGAGTAGGTCAAAATCCAGACATACGGGTAAACAGCATGCAGTGCAGCTTGCTGAGCCAATTTGTTTTTACCTTTTGTGATCCGAGTGGTGGCCTTCCAAACCCAGTGTCTTGTGTTCCTGTTGGAACTGCCGTCCATAAGCCAAGCAGCTGTTTTTTGGTCTGTTGAGAGCTGTTAACAGGCTCTGTGCGAGTGATGCTAGAATCCTGCAGGTCCTCACATGGTTCCAGAGTTAATTTTGGGGCAGACAGGCTACCTGCTCATGAACATGCTGTGGAACTCCATGTGTTGCCCTGATGGCGTGTTCCTGCTCAGACCATTTCTGTTCTATCACAGAATCTCCTGGGCGCTGCCTTCCTCTTAGAGCATTTCTCTGACATCACCCAAGATATCCTTATTTTATGTTTTTCAGTCAGAGGCAGTTTCACTTAGTGTCTGGTAGCAAGCTAGTCATTGCTCCTCCAAATGGAAATTGTCTTGTATAGAGTTCCAGTAGCTATCACTGGGAGGTGCTCCCACACCCCCCAGTCTACACTCCACATAGACTGCTGTACAGAGAACGTATCTTTATTAGCACTCCAGCTTCTGTTTGGTACCATTTGGTATAAGACCTCTATGTTTGGGCAGTCTCATTGGTTCCCATTTTGTATGTCTAGTTAATATTGTTGGAGAGGTGGGTTTTTCATGCCTTTTGTTTTATAATATTTGATAGGGGAAACATTCCCCAGCTAGGCACAATATCAGTCCTTATAGCCCATACAGGTAAAAGAGACACAACTGCTTCATATGAAGCTTCTTCAAGTGTATTTTCATTTAAATGTTCATCTTAATCCATTAGTTCTTGTATTCTCTTATCTCTCAATCTAATTGACCACCAGTAGGACTTTGCCAAAAGGTTTTAGTTTTACAGCACTAGGTAGTGGAAGGATTCCTCAGTCAGACTCAATATCCAATCCCACTAACATTCAAGTAAAGGAGACACAGCCTCTTCACATGAAGCCCATTTAAACACTCCAATTTTCATCCAAGCTTCACTTTACTCATATTAACCCTTGCTTTTCTCTGTTCTTCCAATTTAATTTTAGTCCTCACTATAACTTCACCAGTGGGTTTTGGTACCACAGTGCATGGGACTCTCATAACAAGAGGTCCTAGAAACTTCTCTCTTGGACTCCCTGACCATTTTACATACTCCTGTGCATAAGGCCTTGTGTCCCCAGTAGAGTGTTGAGCCAAGAAACCCTTTCATCAATCCACCTCTTAATTAAATTGGGGAACCATAGCCCCAGGCACTTGGAGGTGAGGTTTCTTTTTGCTCTCTTGCCATATAGCTTTCCAAATTCCTCCAAACTAGGATGAATAAAGCAGATTTATTTAAAGGCCTTCAATGTTAGATGAACAGCAGGGATTTCCCATTGGTTCATCCAACCTTTTTTTTTTTTTTTTTTTTTTTTAACCCCATCAATGTTTGTTTTATTCATCCCATTTCTTAGATTTTCACCTAGCTGGGATGAGGCCCTTGATGCTCCTCTCTGTCTATCTCTAACCCTTTTAGCCTTTTTCATGATTTTTTTAGCATAACTTTTTCCTTGGGAAGTCTTAAGGATAGTCACTATACCTCAGGCTAACCAGAATCAGGATTTTCTCCAACATACTCTTTCAGTGGGAGCATTGGGACCAGAGGCTGTAATTGGGACTGTCCAGAATCTATATTTGGCCCATCTCTTACTTTCATTTTAGCTATTACAGATTATAATAACCATGGGATTGTATATTTTCTCTTTTTCAAATTATTTTGCATTTTCTTATGCATCTAGTGAGCCAGCTTCCCAGGAGATTGATCCATCATCTCAAAATTCCATAGGTAACTTTTACTTCTCACAGCTGATTGCAGCTTAGCTGCTGTTTCACACTGTGGATGATCCTGCTGCCTTTAAGAGTCAGAGGTTCCTCATCCCCTGTTCTTTCATCCTTTCTCTTCCCAGACCGCATGTTTCAGTGAATTAAGGTTGTTGCAGTGATTCTCACCCTTCCTGACACCTACTATTTCATTTTTACCTTAACTGGTATATTGCAGTCATTTCTAATACTAACAACCTGGAGTTAGGGCAGACCCCAGGGCTTAAAGGCAAAGTTCTCCTCAAGACTTTCCTCATTTCAGACACTGGCCACAAGCTTCAGGGAGCCCCAGACCAACCCATTTTGCTGACTGACTGGCTACAAATTCAGGGACTCTGGTGGCCCCCTCAAGTTGGATAATTTGCTAAAATGACTCACAGATCTCAGGAAGATGCTATACTTAGAATTATAGTTTTATTATAAAGGATACACATAGGGCGAGGCCTGGGAAGGAACACAGAACTTCTATGCCTTCTCATGAAATCAGGACACATCACCCTCCCAGTATATCAGTTATGTTCACCAATGAGGAAGCAACCTTGAGTTTTTATGGGATTTTTATTACATGGGCATGATTAATTAAATTATTGGCCACATGACTGAACTCAATTTCCAACCCCCCAATCTAATCTCCCTATCCCCAGAGTTCAGGGAACTGAATATGCTTAGGCTTTCTGATGACCCATCTCCTATTTTGAAGCTATATAGGGGCTCACCAAGAGTCTCCCCACCAGTATAACTAAGACATTCCTAATCACTCAGGAAATTCCAAGGGTTGTTGAAGGTCCCTGCAAGGAACCCAGGACAAAACCCAGAAAAACTACTAATTATACCACAAGGAACTGTGCACTGACCCCAGAGAATTAAACAGTACATGACACATTGCCTGGTATTATAGTAGACACTTGGCACATTTTTCTTTTGTGAAATATGATTGTCTGATATTATATTTGTCCAAATCAGAGTTCTGAAAATTACAAATTACATCTAGATTTGGACTTGCCATTGTAGATCTTATGGAGGAGTGAAGCCATACCATTACATTAATAACTATTCTAAATAGGGAATATGTTTTAGGAAGAAGAATTCAGTTCCACTGTTTTTTAAGAGGTATAACCCCATTGATAAGTAGGAATTTGATGCTGCTGCTCTTCTATGCTGATAGATACTCTATGGTTTAGAGGGTTAAATAATTTCTCATTAGGATATAATAATACACTGAAGTTTACCGATAAAAATTCTAATTTAATACGTTAACTCATGCTTAATTTTTTTTTCCAAGTAATCTTCCTTTTTGAGGCATCAACTGGAAAACCATTAGGCGATGGGAAACTTCTTTCTCATAAGGTAATGGACATTAGCTACTTCTAATGTAAATAGCCACTGTTTAAAAATAGCCACTTTTTAAAATTAATGTTTTCATTTTAAGTCAAAAAACATAGAAATTAATTTTTTAAGTTATCTATAGTAATTGCTTCATCCTCCACTTTATTTTTATTTTTTAAGTTTTAATTTATTTATTCATTTTTAAGTAATCTTTATAACCCCACAGGGGACTTGAATTCATGACCCCAAGATCAAGAGTTGCATACTCTTCTGAATGAGCCAGCAAGGCAACCCTAGAAATCAGTTTTATATTTAAACCCAGTTGCATTCTACTAGAGTATTTTGCCTAAAAATGTCACAAAGACTGAACACTAGTAAACTCTGTAATGGAAAGCTATATATACAAATTAAATGGATAAAATAATCTGATTTATATGTCTTTATTAAGGCTATTTACTGCTTTTTAATAAAATATTCTATTTTGATTAAACTTTTAGTACTTACCAGTAAATAAAAATGTGTTGCTTTTCTAAAGAACTTGCAGTTTTCCCACTGACCAATCTTTAGCCAGCATTTTCTTTTAGGTTTTAACACTGTAGTTAAACTGAAAAAAAAATTCTATAGAAGGACAAAAAGATCTTGAAGTTACTTATTGGTTTTTGATTTTTAGCATTAAAATAAAGGAGCACATTTTATTTATTCTAATAAGAGATATATTCAGGTTTAGATATGTTTTTAACTTTATTGTTCAATGCCACTAGTGAAGCATTAGTCTGTATTTTATTTTCCTCTTTTTGTAATTATTAGTTTGAGTTTGAATAACAAGTAAACTCATAAGGTTCAGAAACAAAAAAGCATAAAGTATACAGGGAAAAAGTCTCCCTACTATACCTGTTTCTTATCAGTACAATTCTGTTCCACCAAATAAGTAACAAGCATTATTTTTTTTGGTAAGATTTTTATTTATTTGACAGAGATCACAAGTAGGCAGAGAGACAGACAGAGAGAGAGGAGGAAGCAGGCTCCCTGCCAAGCAGAGAGCCCGATTCAGGACTCGATCCCAGGACCCTGAGATCATGACCTGAGCTGAAGGCAGGGGCTTAACCCACTGAGCCATCCAGGCATTTAGTAGCAACCATTATTAAACTCCATTTTCCTTCCAGAAACTTTTTTAGAGCATATATATAAACAAAACTGATACATGTTCTTTTCCACCTCTTTTACAAAAATGTGACATTCAACTCTGTATGTTGCTTTTCTCACATAAACTGTTCCTGGAGATCTTTCTGTATCAGTACATAAAGTACTTTCCCAATCCTTTTCCCCTCACCATACAGTATAACATTTTATGGGTGTATCAATTTATTTGACCTGTGTCCAAATGATGGGACATTTAAGGTACTATTATACCTTCAAAAAAGCCCAAAATAAATCCTAGCAAGTCTAAAAAAATAAAAAAGTCTTAACAAGTCTTAAGACAGTAAGTAGTAAATAAATCCCTCTTGGATTCAGTTGAAATGAATCCACACTGAACCATATAAGGAAAGTCCTTTAACTAGCTAGTGTAATAGTGTAAGATAATGCAGTATGCCAGAAATACTTTGTTATATGGACAGAACACTAATCTTAAAGTCAGAAATCTGAATTTTAAATTCTGGATATGCTTGTCACTAGTTTTTCTGAGCGAAATCACTTAATGGCTATACATGTCAGTCTTCTTGTCTATAGAGTAAATATAGGACTACTTACTTTACAAGGTAAAGTACCTTGTACCTTGTATAGTATAGTTCCTTGTATCTACAATACAAGGTAGTTTCCTGTTTCACAGGAAATATGAATGAATGTGTAAAATCTAAAACCCTAAAAACATAAGATATTTTCATAAATCTACTCTTAAAAATCTTTTAAAATTATAGGCTTTCTATTTAGAGTAAATTTTGTTATGGAATGTATTAATTAAAGTAGACCTCTCTTGTGATATTCAGACTTGTCTCCCCCTTTCACTCCGTCTACTAAATGTAAAACAGGAGGACAGATAGAAATGTTTCTCAGCATGGTGCATCTGGGTGGCTCATTGGTTGAGCTGAGCATCTGACTGGGTTTTGGCTCAGGTCATTATTTCTTGGGTCATAGGGCTGAGCCCCACCTCCTCACTGAATGAAGTTGGGCTCCAAGCTCAACCGGGAGTCTGCCTGATGATTCTCTCCCTTTCCCTCTTCCCCCACTGGTGCACACACTCTCTCTCAAATAAATAAATAAACACATCTTAAGAAAAAGAAATGTTTCCCAGCTTATGAAGTTTCAAAAAAATACACATTATTTGTAGTGTTTTAAGGGGCATCTTTCCCTTGTAAATTAAAAAAAAAAAAGTAACTGTGCTTTAGCTTTTGAGTTATACCAGTAGTTTAAAATTACTTAACAGGGACATTTTATCATTCCAAGTAGGGAGTGATATTTAATTGATCTTTAAGTAAATAGATGTTCTTGTAATTAAATAATTTAAATGTTCTGATTCAAGCACTAAAGCTAATCCAGTATTTTCACTTTTCTAAATTTTAGAATGAAATTTTGGAAATTGCTCTGGATCAAAAGGGACTTACCAATGATAGAAAAATTGCCTTCATTGATAAAAATAGAGATCTCTGTATCACTTCAGTGAAACGATTTGGGAAGGAAGAACAAATTATCAAACTTGGTAAAATAATTTAAAATAATACATTTAAAATTTGATTACTTTGAATTTTCTTGAATCTACTCTGTCATATTTATACTAAGTAGCATACTTGCTTGAATTAATCTGTGAATAATGCTTTAGTATAACCTTTCTTAACTACTTAACACCACTTAAATAGCAAGTCTTTAGCTGCTACAGCTACATTAGCATTGAAAGAAATACTTATAAATTGAAACATAATGGTTCTAGATAAAATACTCAAATATTTCCATACATTTTTAAATAACTTTTTGCACATTTTCACCATTAAATGATCTGAAAATATTGCCATACCTACCGAAGTTAGAAGGGGTCCTGTATGTCAGTTTATTTTTTAAAGTATTTTTAATACTTACTGTAGTGGAACTAATAGTACCTTAACATTCTTTTTAAAATAAGGAACAATGGTGCATACTTTGGCCTGGAGTGATACATGTAATATCCTTTGTGGACTTCAAGATACTCGATTTACAGTGTGGTATTACCCCAATACGGTTTATGTGGACAGAGACATTTTGCCTAAAACATTATTTGAAAGGGATGCAAGGTAACATTTTACTGCTGGAATTATTTGTTGTGATAAATAACTCTAAAGTGTCATGTTTTGCCCCTATAATTTCAATCCCGCAAGGTACCTTTCAATCTACTCAGTCAATGAAATTGCTTAGCTAATGCTAGCTTAATGAGTTTTAAGTGTTGGGGTCAATTTGAAAGTATTGTATAATACTATTATATTTATTTGTTCCTTCTTTGGATATAGTTTTCCTTATATAATTTTCAAGCCTGAGGTTGTTTAATGTAACTCAGGTAGTTTTTTCCAGTGTGTTTTAGTGGTTTTAATATGGACATTGTTAAGATTTTTCAGTGATATAAAAAATGTGTCAACCTTTATTCTTTCTCAGATTATCATAAATTACAAATTATTATCATACTTACAGGACTGTATGTGTTTCTAGAATTGAATTTTTAAATTAATATTAAAGATAGAAAAACTATATAAGGCTACTGAAGAGGTTTTTTTTTAATTTTACAGTCTTCAGAAAATACATGTATATTCCTAAATTCTCTAAGAAATAACAAGATCTCTCACTCTTGACAAAATAAGAATACAAAGCTTCTTAGCTCCAAACCTTAGCTTAACTTTCAAATCTATTCTGAGTTCATTTTAATATTCAGTTCATAACTTTAGCAAAACCAGAGAGGATCATTTTAAAAGTATTTAAACTAATGAAGAGAAGTTAGTCTTTTGAAGTTCATCTCTTTTTATTAAGAGCCTTGGAATCACCTTAATTTTTTATTGGTATATACTTTCAAAAGTGAATGCCGAGATTTTTAAACATTTGTATAATTTACCTTAAGACTTAGGGGGGTAAAGTTTATTTCAAATACTTTTAAGCATAGCTCTCAAATACGTAATAATTTTTTTTAAATCTTTTTTTTTTTTTAAAGATTTTATTTATTTATTTGACAGACAGAGATCACAAGTAGGCAGAGAAGCAGGCAGAGAGAGAGGAGGAAGCAGGCTCCCTGCTAAGCAGAGAGCCCGATGCGGGGCTCGATCCCAGAACCCTGGGATCATGACCTGAGCCGAAGGTAGAGGCTTTAACCCACTAAGCCACCCAGGCGCCCCTTTTCTAAACAAATTCTGTGTGTTTCACCAGTATTACATCATAATACATCACATTACAATTTGTGAAAATGAGGATAGAAATAAAATGAAAATTAGGAAGGATTTTAAAACTCATCATTTTCTGTGACCAACAAATGAGGGGAAAATGATGTACTAATGAGCTTGAGAGGGATTCCTGAGATTTTTTCCCCCCAATCTACCTCCACTTTCAATGATATTTCACAGTAATCTTTTACTGTTTATCAGGTTGATGTTAAAACACTTCTGGGGATAGAGGTTCCAGATCTCCCTAGATAAACCATTGGCTATTTTGTCCCTGTTAGTAGTCATGATGCACTGCTTAAAAATCCCTCATAACTCATTTGCAAATTGCCATTTCTTTTTTTTTTAATTTTTTAAATTTAATTTTATTTTTTCAGTGTTCCAAGATTCATTGTTTATGCACCACACCCAGTGCTCCATGCAATACGTGTCCTCCTTAATACCCACCACCAGGCTCATCCAACTCCCTACCCTCTTCCCTCCAAAACCCTCAGTTTGTTTCTCAGAGTCCACAGTCTCTCATGGTTCTCATGGTTCGTCTCCCCTTCCAATTTCCCCCAACTCACTTCTCCTCTCCATCTCCCAACGTCCTCCATGTTATTTCTTATGCTCTACAAGTAAGTGAAACCACAAGTAAGTGACTCTCTCTCCTTGACTTATTTCACTCAGCGTAATCTCCTCCAGTCCTGTCCATGTTGATACAAAAGTTGGATATTCATCCTTTCTGATGGAAGCATAATACTCCATTATATATATGGACCATATCTTCTTTATCCATTCGTCTGTTGAAGGGCATCTTGGCTCTTGCCACAGTTTGGCAACTATGACCATTGCTGCTATGAACATTAGGGTACAGATGGCCCTTCTTTTCACTACATCTGTATCTTTGGGATAAATACCCAGTAGTGCAATTGCAGGATCATAGGGTAGCTCTATTTTTTATTTTTTAAGAAACCTCCACATTGTTTTCCAAAGTGGCTGCACCAACTTGCTTTCCCACCAACAGTGTAAGAGGGTTCCCTTTCTCCACATTTTTTCCAACACTTGCTGTTTACTGTCTTGTTAATTTTGGCCATTCTAACTGGTGTAAGGTCGTATCTCAATGTGCTTTTGATTTGAATCTCCCTGATGGCTAATAATGATGAACATTTTTTCATGTGTCTATTAGTCATTTGTATGTCTTCTTTGGAGAAGTGTTTGTTCATGTCTTCTGCCCATTTTTTGACATGATTATCTGTTGAGTGTTGAGTTTGAGGAGTTCTGTATAGATCTTGGATATCAGCCCCTTGTCTGTAGTGTCATTTGCGAATATCTTCTCCCGTTCCGTGGGTTACCTCTTTGTTTTGTTGACTGTTTGCTTTGCTGTGCAGAAGCTTTTGATCTTGATGAAGTCCCAAAGGTTCATTTTCGCTTGTGTTTCCTTTTGCCTTTGGAGAAATGTCTTGAAGTTGCTGTGGTCGATGTCGAAGAGGTTACTGCCTATGTTCTCCTCTAGCATTCTGATAGATTTTTCCTCACGTTGAGGTCTTTTATCCACTTTGAGTTTATCTTTGTATATGGTATAAGAGAATGGTTGAGTTTCCTTCTTCTATACATAGCTGTCCAATTTTCCAAGCACCATTTATTGAAGAGACTGTCTTTTTTCCACTGGATATTTTGTTCTGCTTTGTTAAAGATTATTTGATCATACAGTTTCGGGTCTATATCTGGGCTTTCTACTCTGTTCCACTGATCTGAGTATCTTATTTTTGTGCCATTATCTCAAATAGGTAATAATTTTTGCCAAATTAAACTGTTGTATTTTGCTCCAAGAGTATGGCAAATTAGATTTGAATGTTTGTTTAAATATATACATTCTACCTAGAGTTAACATTTTTGTGGGTGAATTTTGGAGATTTGGAGACTTTATATCTGTATGAAGGGTAAACTTCCCAAATTTAGTGTATATGAAAGATTTTGCTCAGAACATAAATTATACTTTGCTTTTTTCCAACAGTGAATTTAGTAAAAATCCCCATATTGTGAGTTTTGTTGGAAATCAAGTAACTATAAGAAGAGCTGATGGCTCACTGGTTCACATCAGCATATCACCATATCCTGCTATTCTCCATGAATATGTAAGCAGTTCAAAATGGGAAGATGCTGTAAGACTTTGTCGCTTTGTTAAGGTACTTTACATTTTAGATCCCTAATTTTGTATATATTGCATATTTACATATGTCTTTGTACAAAATAAGAAATGATAACAGCTTAGGGCTGGAAAAATCATGGGTCTTTTTAATGAGTGAAAACATAAGCAATACAAGGGGATAGATACTGCTGTGTGATTTATTTTGGAAGAAGCTATAGATTAAATGATTCCTAAGTTTTACCACCACAGAGATTTTAATTTATTCGATCTGGGATGAATCCTAGGCATATTTTTTAATTCCTCAGATGGTTTGTACACTTAACGTTAAGAACCTCTACTTTAGATCAGCAGTTCCCAGCTTGGTTGAATCCAGTTTTTTCAAGTATATTTGACCACAGAACTTTTTAATTTTACATGGCTTAGCAGCCCTTAGAATACACTTTTAAAATGACTTTTAGATGCTTTCCCTTACAATGAGTTGTTGATGGCAATCTGCGATAATAGCATTGTCTGAGAACCTATTTCTCTGGTTCCTTGTAAGTTAAATTCTTTGACCTCATCAAAAAGACTGGAGGGTTTATAACCCTTAATTATCTTAAAAGTATGTCAGAAGTTCAAAAATAAATCTTTGATAATTAGAAATGAAAATTTGCAGAAATTTTATTCAAAAGAAATTCTTTATGTATTATTAACGTATTTCAACAAAGTAGTCACACAAAGTAGTTCCACATCATTAATTAAATCAGTAGTTTTTAAAGTGCCATGCTCAGCAAAGTTTAATTTTTTCATTCAAAAGCAACTTTAATGTATTTTAAATCATTGCTTATTTTAAGGCAGTTCTGCTTATCATTGAAATAATTGTTCTCCTATTTCACTTTAGGAGCAAACCATGTGGGCTTGCCTAGCTGCTATGGCAGTTGCTAACAGAGATATGACCACTGCAGAAATAGCCTACGCAGCAATTGGTGAAGTAAATAATGTTTACTTATCTGTATGTTTGTGGTTTTTCTTACCATAATTTGTTACATTGCTGTCACTATCCACTTTGTATATTGTTTTCTTTTTTTAGATTGATAAGGTTCAGTACATTAATTCTATAAAAGAGCTTCCATCTAAAGAATCAAAAATGGCTCACATATTAATGCTTAGTGGGAATATACAGGAGGCTGAAATGATACTTCTTCAGGCTGGCCTTGTTTATCAAGCAATCCAGATCAATATCAATCTCTATAACTGGGAAAGGTAATAAAAATTTTTTCATCAATTCTAAAACCCAACTGATCTTAATATATTCTTCTGTCTACCACTTGGAAAATTACATTTTCCACTGTACTTAATAGTTTTCTTAACATCACAGAAGAATTTATTCACATTTCTATTTGTGAGGAGTTTGCCATTGAAGATTTATGCCTTCTCTAAACTTGCGATTGATTAGAAGTTGAAGTGTGAAGAAGAAAAGAGAGGCTAGGATGTCTCCCGAATTTCTGACTTCAATAACTGGATAGATGGTGGTATTATTAGTGGATTTGGAAGGGAATATAATGAATTCAGTGTTAGGCATGTTGGATTTGAAGTATTTGTGAGGAGATAGAGATGTGATAATCGCCCAGGGAGCGCTGTGATGGGTCCACGGAGGCCATGCACGCCCCTCTTTTTTTTTTTTTGGTTCCACACGTGGGACTTTACTGGGGCCGTTACAGGCCGAACCAGTTGGGCAGGCCGCTGCGCCAGGGATCCTGGCTCTGCCTCTGCCGCTGCTCCTCCAGGAGTTTGTCCTGGACGTTGTCGCCGCTGGGGCTGCTGTCGGGGCTCTTTTTCTCCGGAAACAGGTCGGGGAACGTGAAGGTCTGTCCATAGACCAGCACATAGGCCACCTTGTAGTCTGGTCTCTTTACCCTGACGTTCCTGTGGTCCCTCTTCCTGTTGGAACCATGCTGCACCCTTGTCCGCACGGTGGCCACAGGCATGTTGTAGATACGCTCAAGGTAATTCCGGAGGTCCACCCTGGTGATCTCCATGGGGATCCGAAACTGAAACTGCATGGTGTCCTCAGGCTGGGCCATGCTGGGCCGCACCAGCCAAATGAAGAAGTTTGTTCGGAAGACGCGGAGCTGGGGGTTACCCAGCTGGTACAGGGGGTACAGCACGTTCCGCGCCATCGCCGGTTTCTGGGCCGCGGACGCTCAGGAGATAGATTTGAACTGGGGACGTAGATTTAGGAGTCATCAGTAAATGGATAGCACTTAAAGGCAGAAGAATGGATGCAGTTACTTGGGAAATGTGTAGAGTAAGAAGATCAACTACGTTTATGGGATGGGCTAAAGAGGAGAAATCTGCTGAAAAACTGGGATGAAGCAGTCATATTGGCAGGGAGAGGTACAGCCATGAGAAGAGATTTATGATGCTAAGGAAGAAAGGCAGTAGGATTTGAAATGAGGAGTGCACAGTAGTAGCCTTCTCTGCATTAGGCTTCAACACAGATTGCTTTCAAAACAAAGTGGCATGCTTCTTCTCTCTGACATATTAGGTCATTCTCTCAGATATGTCTCTTCGTAAAAAAAAAAAAAAAAAAAAAAAGCTATAGGGCTTATATACACCTGAAATTACATTATAAAATTGGCATGCTGATTTTTCCAGGTTTGAAATGTCTTTCATCATCTTGTCTCTCTCAACCTCTACCCTACTATTTTTTTAAAAGCAGATCCGAGTAATCAGATCACTTTATCTATAATATTTCAGTATGTATCTCAAGGTTTTTTAAAAAAATCTAGCCACAGTACCATGGTCACATTTTAAAGAATTAACAATAATTCTATTCAGTGTTGTTATTTCTTTGATTGTCTCGTGAATGTTTTGATTTGTTTTATGGTTTGTTTTGTTCAGGATCCACAAAAGGTCCATACCTTATGATTGATTGATGTGTTCTCAAGTTTCTTTTCATCTTAATAGGTTTTCCTCTTTCTTGTGTTTTCTTGTAATTTTCCCACTGCAGAAACTGGGCCAATAGAGTTTTCCCATAGTCTGGATTCTGTTAATTACATCTTTGTGGTGACATTTGACATGTTCCTCTGCCCCTTGAATTAGCCATATTGGTGTTGAATCTAGAAACTTGATTAGATTCGAGTTTAACTTTTTTTTTTCCTTTTAGTAAGGCTCAGTCAGAGGTGGTATTCAATATATTTTCACAGTGACTGGTTGCCTGTCTTTTTCTGTTGATCATTACCCAGATCCATTAATTGGAATGAATTAATTAATGATCATTACCAGATCCATTAATTAATTAGAATTCTAGAAGGATAGAATTTAAGGATTGGATGAAAAATATATTACATTGCTTTTCCGATCCCTGAATTTCTATATTTATTTAAGTCCTTTAGAAGGGAACAGATTTCATTTTGTTAATATATGTTATTCTATTTGAGAAGTACAGTCCTGCTGGTTTGTATTTCTGTCATTCCTATTTGAATTTGAAAATTACCTGCAACCAGGGTGGCTCAGATGGTTAAGCATCTGCCTTTGGCTCAGGTCATGATGCTGGAGTTCTGGGATCAAGCCGCACATCAGGCTCCCAGCTCAGCGGGGACTCTGCATCTCCCTTTCCCTCTGCCTCTCCCCCTGCTCATGCTCTCTCACTTTCTGTATCTCTCTGTCTCAAAAGGATAAATAAAATCTTAAAAAAACAAAAAAAGGGAAAAAGAAAGTTACCTGCAACCTAGTAGGTTACAACCCTTAAAGAGTTGTAGGTAAGCAAGTCATCTATTTGATGTTCACTTTGGACATTTGGTGGTAGTCTGTTCTCAAAAATTGAAGTTAAAAGAGGTAGAAATTTTATGTAAGTATTAGTAAAAAAATAATTTTTCTACTTCTACCAGTTATATAAAGTGATTTTGCTTCATTCAAGTTATATAAAAGATCATATTTTGAAGTTATAAAATCTTTTTATATAACTTCCTTCTATTTAAAATCAGAGAGGATACATGGATTTATTCCAGCACCATAATCTAATGTCACATTTGTTTGGTTGCCAAATAACCATTTTAAAACTAGAGACAGGCTGTTCCCATAACCCTTATATAATTTGGAGTGAATTCCCTCCTCTGTGTGATAAAGAAACATTTTTTTACCCAGTGTATGCTTTTAGATAACATTTAAAATAGCACATATAATTTGAATGTTTACCATTAGCTATTGCTCTTCAATCAGATAATACATATTTTATAATAATGACTATCATATAGATAATACTTAACATCTAGTATCTAAATGCAGTATTAGACCTCATACTCTTATCTTTTCTGCATAATTAAATGTACTGATGTTCCATAACAAATTACCTCTTTGGAGATAATTTTCTTTCTGAAAAGCCCCAACCCAGAATAGATGCTTACATATTCCCCACTTGGAATACTTCTGGTTTGGCACAACAAAAATTCCTTCCCCAGTTTTGCTCAGTCATAAAAAAAGGAGGAGGAAATGGCATATTTCAGGTGCCAAAGGGCTGGTTCGCCAGACTCTCCACTCACACATCCACATTGGAGACAGAGCCTTAGGGATATATAGAGGGTGATAGAGACAGGATTAGAAGGATTAAACATCCTTATTTCTGCTGCTCATTTTTTGAGACTTTGTGAATTGGTTTTTGCCTTCTTGCATTTCACTTCCGTTCTTCTATGTTGCAGTACTTCTACATTCTTTTCTATGTATTCTCTTTTTCTCTGAAAGACTTAAAGTCACAGAGGAAGGAGGGAACTTAGTGAGGAGTTTGTGATGGGTAGCAAATACTGATCCTTGGAGTTAGCCATATGGTTTATGTAAATACATTTTTTAAGAAATCATTGTGCTGAATATTGGCATTATCATTTGTATTACACATGACTTATATTTGTAATTTTTATATTGTCTTTAAGGGGCGCCTGGGTGGCTCAGTGGGTTAAGCCGCTGCCTTCGGCTCAGGTCATGATCTCGGGGTCCTGGGATCGAGTCCCGCGTCGGGCTCTCTGCTCGGCAGGGAGCCTGCTTCCTCCTCCTCCTCTCTCTGCCTGCCTCTCTGCCTACTTGTGATCTCTCTCTGTCAAATAAGTAAATAAAATCTTAAAAAAAAAAAAATTAAAAAATTATATTGTCTTTAATATTTCTTTCAATTGTCTACCAACTGTCAATTAATGCACAGGGCATATCTAAAATACTTTTTAAAGTGAATGTTTAGGCCAAATCAAAGCATGCTAAAAATGAAACACATTTTCCTACTGAAGGGTCACATGTTGCAAAAAATCTAGTCAGTAGTTACTGTTGTCTAAAAGAACAGATTTATAATATTTGCGTCTGATAAATAAATCATGACTGGCCTATTCAGAAGTAATATGTCATATTAGGAGACAAGGGAACTTGAAAAAGAATGTGCTTTAACATCATACTTAGAAACAAGATTACAGGTTACCTGGGTGGCTCAGTCTGTTGAGATTGGCCTTCAGCTCAGGTCATGATCCTGGAACCCCAGGATTGAGCCCTACATCAGGCTCCCTGCTCCACGGGAGTCTGCTTTTCCCTCTGACCCTCCTCCCTTTCATGCTCTCACTCACTTGCTCTCTAATAAATAAAATCTTTTTAAAAAACACACATAACAAGATTACAGTGAACAATATAGTATTGATACATATTAATTGGATTATAAATTTTAAATGGCTATTAACTTTTTCTAAGAACCAAATGGCAAAAGGCATTTGTCAGATTTTTATTATCCACAAATTTTAGTTTTATATTTTAAATTTGCTGTGTTATAACATAAAGGATATCAGTATTTAATTGACTATTAAGCAGAATAAATTCTAGACTTTAGATAAATTCTAGAACAATAAATTATAGATTTAAAAAATGGTTAAGATGGTTAAACCACTTACATTGGGGGGATAGTCCATTCACGTGAATTTTATTATGATTTCAATGAATTTTTCAATGAACGTTGATCATACATATACTCTGGAGTACTCACCAAAGAGAAATAAAACTTGGATTTCCCTTCAATAAATATGTAGGTTATAGAAGAGACAGACTCATAAATAATAATAATATACTGTAAGTAGTGCTGTAGAAATAATAGTATGCGTAAAATGTTATGGAACACAGATAAGAAAATGGTCGTTTATTTCTGCAAAGGAAGTTGATCAGGGAGAAGAGATCATGTTTGATCTGAACCTGGAAGTATATGTAGTGTAAGTAGGAATTTGAAGTATAAGTAGGAATTTGCAAGATGGGTGAGGTAGGGAATGGTGTGTTCCATATTGAGGAATGAGTGGGGAGGGACCAACATAGACCATTTGTCCCACTGTCTTATCCCAAAACTCTACTGTGTATTGATGCTAATACAGGCAATGCTGGTAATCTGTTTTGTTTCTCATTATAGGGCACTTGAATTGGCTGTAAAATACAAAACACATGTTGATACAGTTCTTGCTTACCGTCAAAAGTTTTTGGAGACATTTGGTAAACAGGAAACTAATAAACGATATTTGCAGTATGCAGAAGGTGTAAGTATTATACTGTATTTTATGATAATGTATATGCACTTTATAAGTGTATATATTTATTTTAATAAGACAAAATTGGAATAATTCATACCAAATCTCTAAAAAATAACTTTTGCCTTATGATATTATAGTCTTATTTTAACTCTGTAATTATAGTACTGATTTTTTTCCAGAATCTTAAAGCCATATGTTTTATTTTGTTTTTCAAGATTTTATTTATTTATTTGAGAGAGAATGAGAGAGACAGAGCACAAGTAGAGGGAGGGGCAGAGGGAGAGGGAGCCAGTCACTGGGCTTGATCCTGGGACTCCAGGATCAGGACCTGAGCTGAAGGCAGGTGCTTAACCAACTGAGCCACCTAGGCGCGCTGTAGAGCCATGTTTTGATTAACTCAAGTCTGTTTTCATTTTATTTAATTTGTGTTAAAGTTGGGTGCTAATTGATATTTTTATATAAACAATATAAATGGCTGGGATAAAGGTTTCTGACTCCTGTATTTTGTCTTCTACTAGCTGCCCCTCTGCTCCAGGGGAGATACATAAACACACAGGGCATTGGCCAGAAAATGGATACTTTGTCACTTTGCAAAATTTTAGGGAGCTGGTTCGCACCTGGAGAAGGGCCTAGCCCAGGGAGACCTCACTGCCTAGAACTAAAGAAGGCTAAACTTTTGCCTTTCAAATCCCTGCCAGAATCTGAGGTTTCATCACTATAATTAGAAGAAAGTCATTCCAGTATATATCAGCCGACAAGGAGAGGTGGAGCAGTTTGCCTAGGTACCTAGAGCAGGACTGTTGTTCGCCACTGGCTTAGATCCATCTAGGCTCAGACTACAGAATAAACGGTTCACCTCTAGCCATGCAGACCCAGGAGCCTTGTAATCCCAAGACAGGGGCAGCCTTGCTCCCAGCTCTGTGAACAGGTTGATTTTTGTAGCCTTTTATTCATTCATTTATTCAAAAAGTCTGTATGAGTGTTCACTCTGGCCAGGTATTATGCTGGATGCTGAGTCAGACAGGACTTCTGTTTTTGTGGAGCTTGTAGATGATGTGGGAGTGCTGCTTCTTGGAGACAGAATAAAATGGAATGTTCTGACCTGTCCTAAAGGGCAGGGTAAATTAGATGGATCCTGGGAAGAGCAAAGAAGGTAGGGAGAAGGTACCTATGATGTCCACTAAAGCCAACATCATCCATTTGCTATATGACTTGAGAAACTCCATCTTTCTCCTCGTGTATAGATTAAAGCACAGTTCTTTCCTACTATGGGTCTTTCACATGTGAGTCTCCTTTACTGTTCATTCACACAGAACACTTCATTTCTGGTCACCTCATGTGTGGCTTTGTCCCCCATGCCAACAAACAATTCTCCAACACCAGCTGGGTGTCTTATAATTTAACTCAACTCTGACACTGTCTACCTGGAGATAGTATCAGATTCCACAGGTAAAGGGCTCAGTCCCACAGGATTGCACCCCACCCCCATCAGATGCTGGTTGCAAGCCCAGGTTATCACCCGTGCTTCTAAGACTAACTAGTTATAGGTCAGAGGTTCCAGTAACCCCTGCTTTAGGTTTCACATGCCAGTCACAAGTCCAGGTTTTTAGCTGCACTTCCAGCTCACAGCCTATAATTCAGAGGTCCCATGTCTCTTGTTTGATTAATGTGCTCACAGAACTAAGGGAAACATTTACTTATGTTTATTTAAAACACAAGTTTAAGGGCACCTGGGTGGTTCATTTGTTAAGCATCTGTGTTTGGCTCAGGTCCTGAGATCAAGCCCCACATGGGGCTCCCTGCTTGGCATGGCTTCTCTCTCTCTCTCGCCCAGTCCCACTGCCTGTGTTCCCTCTCCTGCTGTGTCTCTCTCTGTCAAATCAATAAATAAAAAATCTTAAAAAAAATAAAATAAAATAGGATATGATAAAGGCTATGGATGACAACCAGATGGAAAGATAGTCAGGACAAGGTTTGGGAAGGCCCTAACTTCAGAAGCTCCTGTCTCTTCAAAGTGGGGTGTGTCGTCCTCCCAGTGTGGATGTGTTCACCAAACCAGAAGCCCTTTGAACCCTGTACTTTGGAATTTTATGGCGGCTTCATCCCATAGATGTGATATATCATTAACTCCATTTTCAGCACTTCTCCTTGCTCAAGAGGATGGGGATCAGGATTGAAAATTCCTAGCTTCTAATCATGCCTTGGTCTTTCTGGTGACCAGCCCCCATGCAGGAGCCATCCAAGAACTCAATCTGGAGTTGTCTCTCTCTCCTTTTTTTTTTTTTTTAATTTTATTCATTTATTTGGGGGAGAGAGAGAGAGAGCACAAGCCAGGGGTTGGGGGGAGGCAGTGGGAGAAGCAGAGTCCCAAGGATCAGGGAGCCCAATGTGGGGCTCCATCTCAGGATCCCAGGATCATGACCCAAGCTGAAGACAGCACTTAACTGACTGAGCCACCAGTCACCCTGGAGTTGTCTCTTTAAAAGAAAAAAATGCTCCTTGGGGCTCCTGGGTGGCTCAGTGGGTTAAAGCCTCTGTCTTCAGCTCAGGTCATGATCTCAGGGTCCTGGGATTGAGCCCCACATTGGGCTCTCTGCTCAGCGGGGAGCCTGCTTCTCCCTCTCTGCCTACCTCTCTGCCTACTTGTGATCTCTCTCTCTGTCAAATAAATAAGTAAAATCTTTTAAAAAAAGAAAAAAAAATGCTCCTTTAACTTGGGAAATTGCAAAGGTTTCAGGAGCCCTGTATCAGTAACCAAGGTCAAAGACCAAATATTAGAACAAAAGATGCTCCTAGTGTTCTTATCACTTAGGAAATTAAGAGTTTCAGGAGTTCTCTGCCTGGAACTGGGAGCCAAAACCAATATATATATTTTCTGTTATCTCACACCATATTTAGCACACTGAGTGTTGTGATCTACATTTTTGCACTTCAGAACAGTTCACAAAGTAGTAAAGCCTTTGGGGCCATTCTTAGAGTTTCTTCAATGCAGTTTCAACATCTGGATCTGGGATAGACACGAGTTGTCTATTTCTTAGTAGGAAGGAGTGTATATTGTTTGTTTGTTTGTTTGTTTGAGAGACATTTGTGGGCTGAGCAGGGAGCCAAAGGATTGGATGCAGGGCTCAATTCCAGGACTCCCAGATCCTGACCTGAGCCAAAGGCAGACGTTTAACAGACTGAGCCTCCCAGGTACCCAGAAAGGGGTGTATTTTACAGATGTTCCACAGACTTTTTGTTTCATTCAGAACTTCAGTACTGAAAATGAATCCTCTAAGAGTTTGGGCTCTGAGAACTTACTATACTATTGGGACAATTTCAGGGCCCCTGGGATCCCTGAGGACGACATTCTTAATTCACAGAATAGAACAGCCGCCACTACCACTACAGGGCTAAGCAGACCAGAGAATCACCGATCACTTGATCTTTTTGTCACAGTTTTGAAAAAATGATGAGATGTTAAAACTGAGCACTTGGGGCACCTGGGTGGCTCAGTGGGTTAAGCCTATGCCTTTGGCTTAGGTCATGGTCTCAGGGTCCTGGGATTGAGCCCTGCATCGGGATCTCTGCTCAGCAGGGATCCTGCTTCCCCCCTCTCTCTGCCGGCTTCTCTTATGATCTCTTTTTCTATCAAATAAATAAATAAAATCCTTTAAAATTTAAAAAAAAACAGCATTCACATTAAATTCACTTGATTGCATAATTTTTAAACAGATTCATACTACTCTGTTTCTTCATCATCCTTGCCATCAATATTTTTTTTTTGGTATTTTCATATTAGGTGCTTTAGAGGATGTAGAAAATGTAATACTTACCTTCAAATTTTTAATTATCATAATTTATAAATATTGCATTATTATAATCAAAATATTTTAGATAACAAAAATTTAACATTGTTACCTTTTTTCTTATTATCTATGTATGCAGCTGTTACCAAAATGTAATAACTTCAATCACAAGAGTGGCAGAAATCTTCAAATGGGGTAACTAGAACAACATGACTTTGTGGTATTTTGAGGGTTTTTTTTTAAACCCTGAAACTATATAGGTTACCTTGACTCCCCATGGTCCTGTGTTCTAGTATCCTCCTTTTTTTTCTTCATTAATGTAATTTGGAAGCTAACTAGAAATTACAAAGCAGTATTTTAAGATGAAAATTACTTTTTACTTAAAAATTCCCACTGTTTATCTAAGCCAAAATTTTGATTATATAAACTTGAGAACTATGAGTTAAATACAAAGAGATTATTAAAAACTGAGAAATTAGGGGAACCTGGGTGGCTCAGTCAGTTGAGCATCTGACTCTCTCTCAGCTCAGGTCCTGATCTCAGGGTCATAAGATCCAGCCCCACAACGGGCTCTGTGCTGAACGTGGAGCTTGCTGGAGGTTCTTTCTCTCCCTCTCGCCCTACCCATTCTCACTTTCTCTCTCTCTCTCTCTCTCTCTCACACACACACATACACACACACACACACACACAAGAAATAAATCTTTTTTAAAAACTGAGAAATTTATTTTGGATATGTGGTGAATTCTGGTGGGCTCACAGTGCATAGTGTGAAACCTCATAAGTGAAAAGTTTCATATACAATTGTACTTACGAGCTCTGAAATGTTATTTGGACATTTCTTGTTTAAAATATGGAAACCTGGGATTCATACAAAATGGACTGTCTTCTAAGAACCCTAACTAGAGTCATTATCCCTGGTCTACAATAGTGTTCAATAAATATTTGTAAAATAATCTGCAATTCTGGCAAATAAAATTCACTGTACCGAATATATTCTGTACAAGAAGAAAAGCAGAAAAACCAGGAAATGTTTAAAACATTATTCCAGGAGAAAGAAAACAGTGGAAATATAAACAAACCAACAGCTTGGGGGCAGAATTTCAGAAGGTATAGAATTTTGAAAAAGATTGAGAAGTTCAGACAAACCACTTTAGGCATAGCTACTTTCTAAGCTCTTTTTTGCAGGCTTTAAAGCCATATAACTTTATGAGGTCCTGAGACACAAAACCCAAGAGAAATTGTTAGGTGATAGCTCATCTGCTAGGTAGTTACCTTTTCTTTATTCAATATTTATTGAGCACTTTGGGCAGACAATGTACTCCCCTTGTTACTTTGAATATAAAAATAAACATGGCAGACGCTGACCAGGTAGGAGATTACTATAATAGATCCACCAGAAGATGGAAAGGATAAGATTAATGTAAAAAAGTTTTTTAAAAAATCGGTTGTAAAATCAAGAGAACACTGTGGCTCGGGGTGGGAGGAGAGGTAGTTAAATATCTTGGCCAGCAAGACACTTGAGAGCAACTTCAACATTTCTAATATGGGTGACTGGTAGATGGGGAGAGATACCATTAATCTAGATAAGGAACATGAAAATACACATGTTTTAGACCTTTTGAGTTTGAATACATGAAAATACACATTTTTTGTTTGAAGTCCCAGTAGGGTATCCAGGCAGAGATACGTAATGGGCAATTGGAAATATAATTGTGAATACTGAAGATATTGACAAAGCAGCAATCAGAACATGATAAATAGATTTATTGTCATGACCACGTAGGCATAGTTGAAGCTATGTGAGTTGATGTGATCTCCTAGGGAAAGTATAAAAAGGTTGTGGTTGGAACCCTGATGAATACTAACAGGAGTTTGTCTAGGGAAAAGATACAGGAGGGGAAAAGAACATTTAGAAAACTGGAAAAAACATTTAGAAAGGACAGCGCAAACCAGGAGCGAGTGATATAAAGTCTGAGAGATTTTTCAAAGTGCTGTGGTCAACAAGGTCCAGGGAATGTTTCTACACTAGGGCCGTTTTCTTCCTTTTGTCTTCATGCTCTTTCCCAGATATATGCATGGACTCATTCGTCTCTTGTAGGTCTTCAAATCAGCTTCTCAGGGAGGCCTGTTCTTACCACTCTGTTTGAAACATAAGACCCATTCCCCCCAACGCCACACCTGGCCCTCACTGTTTCCCTTCCCTGTTTTCAAAACTCTTACCACTTCTCACATTTTGTATATTTTTATAGACTCCATTGTTACCTTTGCTATTCTTTCTATGAAGACTGATTTTTATCTTTTTGTTCACTGCTGAATCATTGCACCTAGAACAATCTTTGGCATATAGTAAGCACCAAATATTTTTTGACTGCGTAGTTGAATCATATATAGGATGAGAATAAAAATACTTAATCGTGGCATTAGTGAAAAGTTTATGAAGTATAGTAGGAACATGGCCACATTACAGTGCTCTGGGGAGAAAATGAGAGTCAGGAATGAGAGTGGTGGTTTGCAGGGAGACAGTATTGAGGGGGAAGGATGTAAGGAGCAGCCAGTGAAGAGAAGGAAATTGAATATGTAAGTGATAACTGAAGGCAGATGTCCCTTCTGGGGAAGTGGAAGAAGATGGGATTGGGGACATATGTGAAGAGGTTAGCCTAAGACAGAAGTGAAAGAGCTAGAGATGGATACAGATGTAGGTAAGTTTGTGTGAAGAAGGAAATTAAGTGAATTCATGTCTGATGGCCACTGTATTCTCTGTAAAGAGGAAGCTGATTTTCAGCAGAGAGTAAGAGAGCGGATGGAAAGCCATTTGGTATGATTCTGAAATACTTCCATGTGAATAAGAATAATTTACCAGGGACTAGAATAAGAAGTGCCAAATAGTACTGACCCTCCCTATAGTATAAAAAGATGTATCTTTGTTTAGAAGTCAGTCACTTGAAAGTTGTCATGAGTACATCCTTATCTAGTACCCACTAGTAAAAATACCTAAGAACTAAATTATCTGTAGAACACTATTCTAAAACTGGATTAATGCCAGAGTGAAAATGAAACATTTATTTTCAGTAGGATAGCTATCAACTGACACCCTCATCTGTACTATGACAAGTGACTAATACAGATATCATCAATTTGCTTGATGGACTTCTGGTGCAACAGAGCGACAGTCGTATAGTGCACGGTTAATGTATGGTTTTATTGTGATGGATTTGAGAAACGAGTGTAAGTCAATTCAAGGCTGGAAGAAGGCCAAGACATTAATCAAGTTTTGTCTTTCTCTTTGCGAATGTTTTGTTAGACATAGAAATGAGTGTTTTGCCATTTAAAAATATCAAGCTCTGACCTGATTGAAAAATCAGTCTTTCAAATAATTTAACATTTGTTCTACCTTTCAGTGAGCTTTCACTTGCGTCTTACCACAGACATTCATCTTCTATGAGTAAGCAGGATTCTTTTAACTCATCTATTTTATATATTATAGACAAGTATATGGAATTATCTTCTTAAAAAAATTGACCCAAATATCCACAAATTACAGAAATTTAGTTGAAGGATATTAGAATAAAAAAAAACCACATAACTTAGTTCCATCAACTTCCAGCACAAAAGAGGCGTGGGGGTACCTGGGAGGCTCAGTTAAGCTCTGACTCTTGATTTCTGCTCATGTCATGATCTCAAAGTTGTAGGACGGGCCTGCTTCTGGCTCCACGCTCAGCAGAGTCTGCTTGAGATTTTCTCTCTCTTTCTCTCTCCCTTTGCCCCTCGCCCCTGTGTACGTGCTCTCTCTCTCCCATCCTCCCTCTCTCATATAAAGCTTAAAAAAAAAAAAAAAGGCATGGGGTCGTGATAAGGTTAAATTAATCTCCCAGGTACTTGAAAGAAATCCATTCAGGCAGCATGTAGTACTTCAGTCTGGTTTAATGCTACTTATTTCACACAACTCTGCTATGTGGAGGTGAAAAACCTATTCACTTTCGGCTCAGTCTCAAAGTTTGGGTTTATTTCATTGTAAATCAGTTAGTTTAATCTAGGCCCCAATTTTTCTGTGTCTTTCCTGAGAGAATACACATTCCTAAAGTAGTGATCTCCAAACTTTTATAAACAATAGAATGCTTTTTCCTAAATAAATTGTTCATGGAACTCAGAGCGGAGTCCACTGCTAACATCCAGTGTAATGAGCTTAGGGGAAAGGTAGGGTAGAGGATACTGCATCATGGATCAAAGGGAAGAACAGGGGTGCCTGGCTGACTCTTGATCTCCCATTTGTGAGTTTGAGCCCCAGGTTGGGCCTAGAGTTCTTGAAAAAAAAAAAAAAAAAGGAAACAAGAATGGTAACACTTGTGATTGTTTTTGTGTCCCCAGCCTTGCTTACCCACTGTCCTTCCTTTAATACCTTTTTTGCCATTGTCTAAACCATCACCATGTCTATATTACTTAAAAAGTTGTTGCCAAGCAGCCACATTTTCAGAGTATGCTCAGGAGAAGCAAGTGCTCCTCTATCCTTCCTTATAGCTAGGCTTCTAATGGAAACCTCGGTATTTAAGAGGTGAAGTGCTAACCCATGGCTTCATGGTGAGGACCCTGTCCATTTTTCTCCTTTTTCACCTCCTCTTGTCCCTGAGGCACTAGTGCTGAATCCTAAGACTCCATGGGACTCTGTAGATGTACCCTCTATAAATAGTTACAACTAGATTTTGGTCTTTTCAATCATAATAAGTGTCCTTGCCTTTTGTTGTGGTAATTGTTCTCTTTGATCTTATTCTTAAAGGTATTTTTTTAGCATTATTTTATGACTTGTCTTTCATGCTCTCTTTTTTTGCTAGTGATTTAGAAGCTATTTTATTTTTGTTTGCTCTTGGTTACCTTGAATTAAGCAAAAATATGTTATACTATATCAGTATGTTTCTTCTTTTCTTCTTTTGCAGCTCCAAATAGATTGGGAGAAAGTCAGAGCCAAAATTGAGATGGAAATTACTAAAGAACGAGAGCGATCATCAAGCAGCCAGTCCAGCAAGAATATAGGTCTAAGGCACTAAATTTCTTGCTTACCTCGAAGAAGTTTTACCTTTTGAAACTAATTCTGATTAATCAAGGATTATCATATTTTCAGTGCTAAAAAAAAGGCAGTATCTTTAAGTATAAGCACTTGCTATGCAATACTAAAAGTACATTCAAAAAGACTAATCACAAAGTAATTGACATAATTTCATCTTTTATATATTTTAGTCTAATAATTAGCAAAATATTCCTATATGTTTATGTAGTGTTGCTTACATTCCAGTTTTTTGTCCATTATTCTATCCCTGAATCTTCAGCATGAGCAAATATTAATTCTGATAATAAAACATTGGACTCTTAAAAATGTACATTATCATTAATTTTTATTCAACCTCTAAATTATAAGATGTTCCAAAAGTTAATTTATACAAGAAAAATACATGAGGATGGATTTATGAAAATGTATGTATATTTGTACATCAATGTTCATAGGATAATTCACAGTAGCAAAAACGTGGAGAAAAAAGATGTCTATCAACAGATGAATGGATAAACAAAATGTGGTAGAGACATACAGTGGAATATTATTCAGCCTTTAAAAGGAAGGGAATTCTGACACATGCTACAACATGGATGAACCTTGAAAATACTGTGTGAAGTGAAATAAACCAAATATGACCCCACTTATATGAGGTGCCTACAGTAGGGAAGTTCATTGAGACAGAAAAAATAGTGGTTGCCAGCTCTGGGGGAGGTGGAAATGCGGCATTATTGTTTAATGAGTACAGAATTCCATTTTGGGATGAATGAGGTCTAGAAATGGTAATGATGGTTGCACAGCACCATGGATATACTTAGTGCCACTGAATCATACACTTGAAAATGATTAAAATGGTAAATTTTGTTCTTAACATTATTTTAGAAATATATCTAGAATAGGCAAAAAATTTTTCCTCATTCCTTTCCTGACTTGAGAATGTTCAGGCACTAGGTCCTGGAGTCTGAATTTGTGAAAATCTTAAATGATAAACCTTTTTGTCTACCTTAATTCAGTATGTCCTAAAATTATTGCCACAAAAGCTTTTGATCACTAACACGAATATTCTTTAGAAAAAGTCCTCCATGAAGTAAATTTTGGAAAGGTAGATTATAGACTGGGTATATGCATATGCATTAGAACGTGATTACCTTGGGACGCCTGGGTAGCTCAGTTGGTTGAGCGGCTGCCTTTGGCTCAGGTCATGATCCTGGGGTCCTAGGATCGAGTCCCGCATCAGGCTCCTTGCTTGGTGGGGAGCCTGCTTCTCTCCCTTTCCCTGCTTGTGCCCTCTCTCTGTCTCTGTCAAATAAATAAATAAAAATCTTAAAAAGAAAAAAAAGAAAGTGATTACCTCTCTCACCCCCATTTTAATGAATATATTTAGATTTCTTTTATGAAAATATTTCTGACTTTTCAGCGTATTTTTCTATTTTTTTTTAAAGATTTTATTTATTTATTTGACAGGCAGAGATTACAAGTAGGCTGAGAGGCAGGCAGAGAGCGAGAAGGAGGAAGCAGGCTCCCTGCTGAGCAGAGAGCCTGATGCGGGGCTAGATCCCAGGACCCTGGTCCTGGGATCATGACCTGAGCTGAAGGCAGAGGCTTTAACCCACTGAGCCACCCAGGTGCCCCAGAGTATTTCTTTTCTTTACTGGAATGTTGAAATGTTCTGTTCTTCATCCAGCTGCTGGGTGTAAGAGTGAGTTCAGTTTGTGAGATATGATTGAGCAGTTTTCTTATAAGTTGTATTTATTTATACATTTTATATTGTTATATTCCAATAAAGAGTTTAAAAAGAAAAATGGTTAAAAGGTTAAATGGTTAAAATGGTTAAAATTTTATATTTGTTTTACTATAATTTAAAAAGTTAAAAAATATATAATGAAATATGTCTGCATTCTAACAATTCTGATACCAACAAGGTGTTCTACAATTCAATTCTGACATTACCCAGAGTTAGTGTCAGGTCCCACAAACTAGAGGACAGGATCTCCAACCAGACTGCTCGTATTTCAGTTGCCAGCCATATGCGGGGATCCCAGGATAGCCACACTTCTGACTTGGCTGCAAATTTGAGGATTCCTACCATATCCACTTTAGGTTTGATAGTTCACTATAATGACTCACTGAACTCACTAAAATGCTTTACATTCAACTATAGTTTTATTATAAAAGACACAACCCAGGAACAGCCAAGTAAAAGAGATGCATAGAGCAAGGTCCAAGAAAAAGGAGAGATCTAGGGGGACAGCAGGGCAGCATAGGGCTTTCATGCCCTCTCTTCATGTGATCCAGGACCGTCATCCTCCCCGTACATTGATGTGCTCACCAACCAGGAAGCTCTCAAAGGCCTTGCTGTCCTGAATTTTTTATCAGGGTTTTAATACATAGGCATATAATTGATTAAATCACTGGCCATGTGATTGAACTCTTTGTCTCCTTGGAGGCCAGGTGACTGAAAGTTTTAGCCCGCCAACCATGTGGTTTTTTTGCAGGCCAGTCCTCATGCTGAAGCTGTCTAGCCCCCTTCACTCACTCACACACACCACACCACACCACACCACACATATTCCTCATTAGCATAACAAAGATACTCCTATCATTAAGGAAATTCAAAGGGTTTTGAAAGTTATGTACCAGCCACCCCCTACACACTTCACCTCAGACCAAATACATTCTTTATTATATCACAAGTCATCCCCTGGTCTTTGAACATGGGATCTTTTACAGCAAGGTACATACCTGACTGAGCATAAAAGATACAGCAACATTTAGAAGAGTCAATGTAGGGTAAAGATAAGAAGCTATTAATCAATTTCCCAAAGCATTTGTTTATCAATAGAATTATCTTTTCAACAATGCCAGTGTGTAATAACGTATCACATTATCATATACATAACCTGAAAAATAGAGAGTCAAAAGATATTGGCACATTACTAGAGTCCCATCCAGTCTCTAATAATTAGTCCAATTGTCATCACATCCTAGGACCAGAATGTCTCACAGTGAGTGCACTTAGGGTTGCAAGTTTCCTTCCAGTTGTCAAGTTTCAAAAGGAGGAGTGGTCTCAGCTTCATACTTTCAGGCATCTGGTATAATTGAGCTAAAAGACAATCTCATCTCTTCCTATAAGCTTCTTTCCAAGCATTAATATTGGAATTTTCTCATTGCAAAACAAATTTATTTATTCTTAGCCAGTCTTCCTCCTCTCCATCTATATCCAAACCTTTTCACTTTTGAAAGGTACCTTAGGTTCAGCCACTATGCTCGTCTAGATTGCAAGCAACAACACAAGCCTAGCAAGTGCCTCCCCCTTAGCCTGCTACCATTCATGCAGGATAGGGTTATACAGGCACAGACCTAGTCGGGCATTTCTATCCATAGGCTATATGGTTTATTCATTGTTAGCTCCTAAAATTGCCAGGTAGAGTGAAAGCACAGCCCACCCATCAGGCCCTTAGGAATTCTGACAAATATTTTATAACAGTTTGTTGCAGTTTGCTGCTCGGCCCACCCCGAGATACGGCTGCATGGTTCGGTAAGTGGTGCATGTGGCCCTGGAGATCCTGGTGGCCTGGCTCTGTGTCCCCATGGTCATCAACCTGCTGAGTCTCACGCACATCATGAACACCCTCCCAGGATCGTCAACAAATACGGCACCTTCGGAAGCATTACCAGGGAGAGCCGGAGGTCATCCTGCAGGGCACAGTCATCCCCAATGCCAGCACGCCTGCCACCCTGTGGGAGGACTATGAGTTCAAGTGCAAGACGGGTGACCCAGGGCGGCGGCCAAGCTTCCTTTCCTCTCCCCCTACCACCACCACCTGGACTGGCTCATGTGGTTCCTGGCCTTCCAGACCACATGGTCTACAAAGCACAGTAAATGGATCATCCACCTGGCAGCCAAGCTCCTGGCCAGCGACGGCACAGCTCTGTTCATACTGTGCCGTCTCCTGGAGGCCCTCAGCCCTCCAGAAGATAGGGCGCCCCCCCAGGTGGGTCCAGGGAGAGCACTCCAGGTACAGGTTCAGCATCCCTGGAGGCCCGCACGCTGCCACGGGGAGTGGTGTGTCTGCAGGAGGATCTACCCCCACCTCCCCCGTCCAGCCACCACAACCCGAGAGAACTACTTCCGGTTAGGGGCGTAGCCACACCCGGAACTGCGGTGGAAGCCGCCCCAGGTCCGTGAGCCACGGATAAAGCACGAAGGCCTGGGGAATAAAAGTTCCTTCTTCTAGCGCTGTAGTTGCAGCCTTGGCCCAGGGACCAGACACCAGGTAGGAAAAGGAAAATTGAGGTGATGTGGAAAAGGGAAAAAAAGTATAGTAGTTGTACCAGGATCCTCCCCCACCCGTTGAGTCCTGATCCAGAATAGTGGGAACACTCCCCTAACCCCTCATGTTGAACGTGAACACACACTCGTGAAGGCATGTAAACCAGCCTTTTTTGACTCTCTCCACCCACCCCCCACCCCCATTTAGATAACCAGTGTTCGATTGCCTGTTCTAATTCTTTACCAAAGTACTACCCTGAGGAAGATACAGGAAGGAGTCCCTCTTTATCTGTGGTGTTCGTTTCCACCGTTTTAGATACTGGTGGTCAGCCATGGCCCAGAAACAGGCGTTCCTCCTTCTGACCTTTTGTCAGATGGTCAGTAGTCAGTCCTCACTTTATCTCATCACAAGAAGGGTGAGCACAGCACAATGAGATATTTTGAGAGAGGGAGAAAGATGACATTCCCATAACTTTTATTGTAGTATATTGTTACAATTGTTTTGTTTTATTAGTAGTTCTTCTCTTACTCTGCTTAATTTATAAATTATAGGTTATCATCGGTATATATGTATAAGAAAGAATATAGTGTACTTAGGGTTTGGTACTACCTGCAGTTTCAGGTAAGCATTGGGGATCTCAATGCATATCTCCCTGTGGACAAAGAGGGCTACTGTTTTTCTCTGCCCACTGTTGGGCATGATGGGCTGTAGAGTGTGTTCCTTGGTCTGAAGAAATGTGACTCAGTGGTCCAGCTCAGTGCAATACCTTCTACTCCGGTTCTTCCATAGTACTCTGAACCTTTGCCTCTACCACCGGGTAAGCAAAGCTCAGCCCAGAGTCAGTGTCCATTTCTGTCAGGACCCACTTGTAGTCCCCAGTGCTCCAGGCATCAGTCAGACTTGCCGCTGTGCACAACGACTCCCTGCAGAGCAACCTCCCCATAGCCATCTGCAGTCCCTAAATCTCTCTTGTTGGCAGACAGAACAGTTCCTGTTGGCATTTTGTGCCTCCACAGATGCAAAAGGAATAGGAATATGTCTAGAGTTAACCCCTCTTGCATTGTTTCAGTCCACTCACTTGATTAACCCAGTGGTTACCTCAAGTGGCACACTTGAGTGTCTGCTCACCATTTGTAAACATCTGATGCTGGAAGAGGGTTCTTCTGATGGGCATTGACATGGCCTGTTTGAATGCACCCTTCAGATTTCCACAGTGATTTCCATATGGCCATGCCCTGGAAGAGCACCCCGTTCGTAGTCCAGTGTTCCACTGCCCATCCACCACACCGTATGGCCAAGCCATTCCAGTGCCTGTGAGTAGGTCAAAATCCAGACATACGGGTAAACAGCATGCAGTGCCGCTCGCTGAGCCAATTTGTTTTTACCTTTTGTGATCCGAGTGGTGGCCTTCCAAACCCAGTGTCTTGTGTTCCTGTTGGAACTGCCGTCCATAAGCCAAGCAGTTGTTTGTTGGTCTGTTGAGGCTGTTGGTCTGTTAACAGGCTCTGTGCGAGTGATGCTAGAATCCTGCAGGTCCTCACATGGTTCCAGAGTCAATCCTGGCGCAGATAGGCTACCTGCTCATGAACATGCTGTGGAACTCCGTGCGTTGCCCTGATGGTGTGTTCCTGCTCAGACCATTTCTGTTCTATCACAGAATCTCCTGGGCGCTGCCTTCCTCTTAGAGCATTTCTCGGACATCACCCAAGATATCCTTATTTTATGTTTTTCAGTCAGAGGCAATTTCAATTAGTGTCTGATAGCAAGCTAGTCATTGCTCCTCCAAATGGAAATTGTCTTGTCCAGAGTTCCAGTAGCTGTCACTGGGAGGTGCTCCCACACTTTTGTCACAAACCCCAGTCTACACTCCACATGAGGCTCTTGCGCAGAGGATCTGTCCCTACCAGCACTCTAGCCTCTGTTCTATATTGCAAGGGCCTGAGTAGTCTTACTCATTCCCATTTAGCGTGTCTAATGACTATGACTTGAAGGAAGGATTTACATGACTTCTGTTTTACAAGGCTAGGTTTATGTTCCCCGGTCAGACACAATATCCATTACCATAATTCATTCCGGTAAGAGTCATAACCACCTCACATAAAGCTTGTTGAGATAGATCAGTTTTTGTCCAGACTGTTACCTTAATCCCATCACCTCTTGGATTCCTCTGCCCTCTCCTCTCCATTATTCTTCCAGCATATCAATGTGTTTACCAGCTAGGAAGGTTCTCCCAGTCTCAGTGTCCCAAGTTTTGTTGTTGTTGTAGTTGTGCACTCTTGATAAAATCACTGGCCTTGTCATTCATCTCTAGCCTTTGTCTTCTCCCTGGAGGCCAAGTGGCTTAGGAGTGTAGCCCTCTAATCACCTTGCTGCTTTTTCTAGTAACTAGCACCCACCCTGGAGCTACTAAGGGCTCCTAGAGTCACTTTATTAGTATAAGGTACTCCCCTCTCTCAAGAAATTCTGAGGGCTTTGGAAGTTCTGTGCCAAAAACCAGGGACAAAGACCAGAGATATTCTTTATTATATCACAATATCACTTTGACAGTCATAATGTGTATTTATGTCCTTCTGTCTTACACTTGAAAAAATATCTTTTAGAAACATCTTGGTTGGTTTAAACTAATAATTTCATACATTTTAGGGGATTTGGTCTAATTTGGTGCTTTTTAAATATACATATAAATATTTTTATTTATTTCATAACCATCAAATAAGGAAGATTATTCACACAGAATGCCTGGGGTCTGGCCCCATTACAGATGAGTGAGATTTTGGGGGGCATGATGATCCCTCCAAAAATGCTTTGGCACAAAGACTGTGGTACATGGAACATTAAGTTATAATAACTGGAATATTGTGGTACATGGAACATTAAGTTATAATAACTGGAATATGAAACATAAGTTATAATAAAAATAAGAAAACATAAGCAAGTTTTAAAGCAAATGTATTTTAGAAAGTGGTTTACTATAGCAAATGGTTACCATGAGTATCAATGGAAGAATATCTTCAAATATCTGTCATTTTGTACTTAGAGAAAATATATTCATTTCTGAAAACATATGGTACATAAATCCTGTTTAGATAAATACCTCAAACATATTTTTCTTGTCAATTCTTATACTGAAAAAAATCAGAATTTACAAGGTACAGAATATTAAAAGGTAATATCCATAATAAAAATATATGGGTATATGGATTTGTTGATCTGCAGGTAGAACTGTGGCAAAATCACTTGTCAGATTTCTTTAAACACAGAAGCCAAAGAGGTGATGAAGCAACTCTTTTTCTTTTTTTTTAAAGAAACCCATCTTTACCTTCCCCTTGCCCACAGCCTGTATATTATCAGTATGTCCTGCTCAGTGGGCCAAAAAAAAGGTATAAGATTTTCGCAAGCTTACATTGCCTGTAACAAAGTCATTTTCTCATTTTGCCTTCTTTCCTCTAAAGCTACTCTGTCGCCACAATTTGGCCTGAGCTGCTGGACATCACTCTCTGACCATCTTACGCTAACCAAACACTGTATAATTTTTTAAATGTAGCGATTTCTAACATGGATGATTTCAAAATAATTTAGAGCAATTCAACTTTTCAGAGGCTTCTAGATGTTCTAAATGATCAAAAACTGCTCTTTTATTCTAATAACTTCTACTGTAAAGTAACATTCATATTAAATTGTTTAATTGGAGAAACACTTTAATAGTTCTATGGAAATAAGGCAAATATAAAGTGGCTGTAAGCTTAGCTCCCATGTTTTAGCTAGCCAGAGTCCGCAGGGCCAGCTGCAGCTACAAAAACTGACCCCAGATCCTGCCTTGTTATTAAAAGGACTTTGAATTCTGAAAAAAGTAAAATAAAATAAAAAATAAAATAGGGTGTAATGGGGTGGTGTCACTGAGAAGGTACAATTTGAGGAAACACTTCAAGGAAGTAATGCTCAATTTAAAGTTCTGCCAAATAACATATAGGAAAACTATCAAACAAAATTCCTATTCTGTGAGCTTATGTAACCCTTCTTTAACATAATTTAAAACATGCTAATCTGTAAACGTCTAATCTATAAAATCTATAAAAATTCTGCATGGTTTTGACATTAATAGTATCCAATCATACATAACATGGCTTATCTGTGAATAGAATTTATTTACATGGTCATAATAATGTAAACACTGAATATTTGTCTAACCAAATTATAATTATTTAGGTTCATAATCCCATATCTGAAACCCTTGGGCCAAATATGTTTCAGAATTCAAATTTGTGGGATGCATGGGTGGCTTAGTTGGTTAAGCATCTGCCTTTGGCTCAGGTCATGATCCCATGACCCTAGGATCAAGTCCTGCACCGGGTTCCTTGCTCAGTGGGGAGCCTGCTTCTCCCTCTGCCTGCTGCTCCCCCTGCTTGTGCTTTCTCTCTCTCTCTCTCTGACAAGTAAATAAAATCTTTAAAAAAATTCACATTTGTTTAAGAAACACAATGGATGTTCAAAATTTCTTGTAATACAACAAATAGATAATTACAGAACATCCCTAGAAGGGTCTTACCTGTCACTCCCTAATCAAACGTATCAGTATTTCTGCAGCTCACACATATTAATATTTCTGCAGCTCAATATGAATATTTATATTAAGCAATAAAAATTAGAAGTAGTTTCTCATCCGTTTTGCTGCCAAATGAGTTCAGGTTGGGTGAATTATGAAACAATGTTTTGGAACTGGGGCTATGGGATTGTGGGTTTATTTTGGAGGAATTGAGTACATATATTGGAGAGAGATAGATGGAAGATTAAAAAAAATTTTTATCTTCATTTTTTTCATAGTGGAAAGCAATAAATAATGCCAAAAAAAATCAGGAAATAATAGACATGCTATTTAGTGATGTGGCAATAAACAGCAAGAGGGTCAGCTGAAAGAGCTGGAAGTGGCTGCTTCTAGTAAGAGAGAGGGGCACTGAGAAGGAGCTTAGTCCTGCTGTTTTTTTATAGCAGGTCTCATAAAACTATTTGTCTACTTAAATCTGTGCATATATAACTTTGACAAAACCAGAAATGGACCCTTAAGAGGAAGTATGCTAACCCCGTATCTGACAAGGGACTTGCACCAGAATACCTAAAAAACTATCAAATCTGAATGTAAAAAACAAATGATTTCAATTAGAAAATGGGCAAAAGACTTGAACAGACATTTTACCAAAGAGGATATACTGATGGCAAATAATGCGCATGAAAAGGTGTTCAACATCTTAGTCATTAGGGAAATGCAAACTGCAGCTTCAACAATCAGAATGGCTAAAATAAAAACTGGTGATATCATGAAATGATGGTAAGGATATTGAGAAACTAGATCACTCATATATTGCCGGTAGGAACATAAAATGTTCCAGTCACTAACAGAAGGAGTATGGCAGTGTCTTGCAGACTAACCATGCACATACCACATAACCCAGCAATTACAGTCTTAGGCATTTATCCCAGAGAAATGAAAACTTATGTTCATGCAAAAAGCTGTACACAAATGTTCATAGTAGCTCAATTCATAATAGCTAAGAGCTGAAAACAATGCAGAGAAGATGTTTTGGTGGGTGAATGGTTTAACACATTGTGGTACATCCATATCATGAAATACTATTCAACAGTTAAAACTATTGCTATACACAACAACTTGGGTAGATCTCTAGGGGATTATGCCAACCAATCTCAAAAGATTATTTACTGTACAATTCCATTTGTATGATGTTCTTAAAATAACAAAATATGGAGATGGAAAACAAATTAGTCGATGTCAGCAGTTAAGGATTAACTGGAGGGCGTGCCTGTGGTTATAAGGCTATAAAGGGTGGCATGAGGAGCCCTATAAAAATGGAATGATGCTTTGTCTTGATTGTGGTGGTGGTTACATGAAGTTACACATGTGATAAGATTGCACAGAAACAGAAACCTTCGGTGCAAAATAGTATTATATATATTTACCATGAATACATCTCTATGAAGTAAAAATATACAGAGAATATTTTGGAAGGATATTCACCACACAGTGGTTAAAGCTCAAGTTGAAGAAGTAGGCGGGGATTGAGGGTGATTGTGTTAGCAGGGATTTTGTTGTAACGTTTTCTTTTTTAAAGGAAGAAGTGCTTGCTATTACCTGGGTAACTAAAAATTTAATCAAAAAAGGACTGGAAGATCTCTACATTTGTTGGAATATCTCAGCGTAGTGGCATAAACTATGGGTTTTAAAACAGGGTTTTCTTGTATGTGTCTGTGCGCATTTATTTGTAATAGGATTTTATTACTTTTTTCATTTAATGACATTATGTCATGGACGTTTTCCCATATTAATAGATTTCTTAGCACATCATTTTAAAAGCTGCAGAACTGGGGTGCGTGGGTGATGCACGCATTCGAGGGTGAGACTCTTGGTTGCAGCCCAGGTCTGATCTCAGGGTCATGAGATGGAGCCCACATCGGGCTCCACACTCAGTGTGGAGTCTGCTTGAGTTTTTCTCTCACTCTTCCTCTGCCTCTCCCCACTGTGCTGTCTCCGTTTCTCGCTGGCTACAGAATGTCTCTTTGTATGATGGAGCAGAATTTATTTAATCAGTGTCCTACTATTGGATAATTAGGGAGTGTTCAATACTTCACCATTAGCAGTGCTTCAAAGGCTATCTCTTGCAATCAGATCTTTGCACAGGACCTTGATTATTTCCATGGAATAGATTCTCTGTGGGGGAACTGCTGAAACAAGGCTAGATATATTTTAAGGCTTTTGATAAGTACTAAAGGGCTGCTTTGGATGGATTCTGGAATTCAGGGCCTCCTCAAAGCTCAATGTAGAAAACTCCTTCAGGGCCTCAAAGTCAGACCTGACCCTTCCTTTTTCACCTCATATATAGATTGTACGCTGTGCGAGGCTGTGAGAGTTTTACCCTCTGATGTACTATGTATGTATAGACTCCTTTTCAGAAGAAGAAATTGAGGCGCGAAGAAGTTAACAATTCAGCTGAAATCACAGCCCTAATAAGCAGTGGATCTGAGGTCATGAGCCTCAACAACCTGGTCCACTGCTGCTTCGGATTTTTAATGATGGCATATAATAACATATAATGCTGTATTTGTCTCAGGTATACAACGTAATGATTTGGTATTTGTATATATTGTGAAATGATCACCACAATAGGTCTGGTTAACCTCCCTTTTTCTTTATGGCTGAATAATATTCCATCTTATATTTATACACACCCCAATTTCCTTATCGATTCATCTGTTGTTTCTGTGTCTTGGCTATTATAAATAATGCTATAATGAACATAGAAGGACAGATATTTTTTCAAGATAATAATATCATTTCTTTTGGATAAATACCCTCTAGTGGAATTCCTTGATCTTATGAGAGTTTTGCTTTTAATTTTTTGAGTAGACGCCATACTGTTTTCCACAGTGACTGCACTGATTTATATTCCCATCAGAGCACAAAGTTTCCCTTTTCTCCATATCCTTACCAACTCTTGTTATTTCTTGTCATTCTGATAATTGCTATTATAACAGGTATAAGGTCAGATCTCATTGTGGTTTTGATTTGCATTTCCCTCATGGTGAGCAATCTTGAGCACCTTTTCATGTACTTGTTGGCTATTTGTAAGCCTTCTTTGGAAAAATGTCTGTTTAGGTCCTCTGCCCATTCTTAAAATAGGTTTTGTCTTGTTTTTGGTTTTTCTTTCTATTGACTAGTAGGAGTTCTTTTTACATTTTGGATAGTAACTCCTTAGTAGATATATTATTTGCCAATATTTTTTCCCATTCCATAGGCTGCCTTTTCATTTTGTTGATGACTTTCTTTCCTATACAGAAAGAAGCTTTTTAGTTTAGTTTGGTTTACTTTGATGTAGTCTTACTTACAGATTTTTGCTTTTGTTGACTTAGCTTTTGATGTTAAATCTAAAAAATCATTGCCTAAACCTGTGTCTAGGTGCAGAACTCCTATGTTTTCTCCCAAGAGTTTTATGGTTTCAGGTCTTATATTCAAATCTTTAATCCATTTGAGTTACATTTGTGTATAGTCTAAGACAGTGGTCCGGTTTCATTCTTTTGCATATAGCATGTGTTCAGTTTTCCCAGGACCCTTTACTGAAGAGGCTGCCCTTTCTCCATTGCACATTTTGGCTCCTTTGTCATAAATTAATTGACCATATATGTGTGGCTTTATTTCTGGGCTCTCTATTCTGTTGCACTGACCTGTGTGTCTGTTTTTATGTCAATACCATGCTGTTTTGATTATTATAGCTTTATAATACAGTTTGAAACCAGGAAGTGTGATACCTCCAGCTTTGTTCTTCTTTCTCAAAATTCCTTCTGCTATTTAAGTCTTTTTGTGATTCATATAAATTTTAGGATTTTTTTGTCTATTTCTGTAAAAAACGACATTGAAATTTTATAGGGATTGCATTGAATCACTGTTTTGGATAAAATTAACACTTTAACAGTACCAGTTCTTCTAATCCATGAGCACAGAATACCATTTCACTTATTTGTGTCTTTGTCAGTTTCTTTCATCCAAGTCTTATAGTTTTCATTGTAAAGATCTTTCACTTCTTTGGTTAGATTTATTCCTTTTTTTATGCAATTATGAGATTGTCTTAATTTCTCTTTCTGATAGTTGATTATTAGTGTATATAATTTTTGTATATTGATTTTGTTTCCTTCAACATTATTGTTTATTAGATCTAACAGCTTTTTATTTTTGGTAGAGTCTTTAGGGTTGCTGTGTGTGTTTAAATATAATTTTTGTAATTTAAAAAAGCAACAAAACGGCTTTTAAAACACTTGAGGGAAATAACATTCATGGTAAAATACTAGAGAGTTATATAGTCATCCATTCCTCTAGAATATAACCTATTTGGGGATTGGACCAAAGCATTAGGAGTTAAGAGTTACTGTACTACATTATTTAGACTTATTGAAAAATTGTACTGAGCTATAATATTATACCTATAGTGAGTAATGAGGATCTAATGTTTATAAGCCTTATGGAACATAATTAATGTAAAAATGGTTGAAAGTTATTCTTGACATTACAGTATCTTTTTTTTTCTGTAATCTCTATGCACAATGTGAACTCACAACACAGAAAATCAAGAGTCACATGTTCTGACTGAGCAGCTAGGTGCCCCTATAGTGTCTTCCTTACAAGAAGTCAGAGGAGAAACTTCTGCCAAATGTCAGTTCCAGAAAGATCTGTACTTCTCTCAAGCACCTGGTCTGGTCTTTACTTACAAACACTGAATCCTTTAATTGAACTTTTTCTTTGTATTTCCTGCCAAAAAGCTCAGAACCAAGGTATAACCTTATTTTTGCAGCTTTGCCTTTCCCCAATGCCTTTGTTCCTTCATTTACTTTTGGAGGATCTTGTTTTGTGTGTCCTTTTTGCAAATGACCTCAAGTATATTTTTTGGTGAGTGGCTGAATGAATAGTGCATGGATGAGTGGATGGACAGATGGAAATATTGATGTATTTACAGTTTGATTTTTTTTTTTAACCTTTAAGTTCTACCTTTTGGAGCTCTGTAAAGAAAGTTAATTCCACTTCTGTAAGTTTGCCTTTTAAATATTTCATGACAGTTATATTCCCTTGGCTTTCTCTTCTTCAAATTAAAAATTAGAATTGTCTATATGAATTCTTTTCTTTTTTAAAAATTTTTCTTTAAAGATTTTATTTATTTGTCAGAGAGAGAGAGAGAGCGTTGCACAAGGCGGAGGCAGAGAGAGAAGCAGGCCTCCCTGATGAACAAGGAGCCGGATGCGAGACTCGATCCCAAGACCCTGGGATCATGACCTGAGATGAAGGCAGCGGCTTAACCCACTGAGCCACCCAGGCATCCTTATATAAATACTTTTCTATCAGACTCAGTTCTGTCATACCTGAGGTAGGTTTCAGTGTCCCATCCATTTGCTCTCATTGACCTGCTCTTCTCCACCTGTTCTTTTATCCTCCTCAGAAATGTGGACCCTCCTCTATACTTACAGCCCTCATGTCCACTCTCCAGGACCTACTTCCAAGACCACTGTTTCCACTTTGTCCTTGCCCACACCTTCTCTGTGGGTGAAGTCTCAAGATCCAGTATCCCAATCTCCTACTCCACTGGCCTAGCTTTCTAGTGTTTCTTACCTGTCTCCCACTGCACTGCTCCTTGACATCAAGCTATCCACGCTCTCAACCCTTCCCATATGAGTTAGTCTGCCACTCCTGGTCCTTCCTTGCCTGCTCAAGCCCCATTTCTTTTTTCCTACACAGGCTTTCACCCACAGTGTAGTTGAGGCCTTCACCTCAACCAAAACCAGTTGACAATTTTTTAAGTAAAGTTAATATGAGACCTATAACATACCTTATTGTGACACCCAGCTGAGGTAGGTACTCTCCCCATTTTGCAGAAGAGAAAATAGCCTTAGAGAAATTAAGCAACTGGCTATGGCAGTCATATAACTAGTAAATCCAGCGTCTACACATTCACTGGGTAGTCTAAATCATGTTATTCCATATAAAGTCTTAACAAACACTCATATTCTACCACAAGAATATAAATAGAATCTTAATTTGGGAAGCTCTTTTGTTCTTGTTTACATATTAGCTGGCACTAAGGATTTAGTGATAATGTTAGACTCTACAGTTCTTGTTTTTTACGCTGAGCATACAAAAGACAATCTGGCTTTTTTTTTTTTTTTTAAGATATTGGACAAGATTTATGAGCTATTTTAAAGAAGTGTTTTTCAATTTTTAAATTTAACAAAATCAGACCAGGAAGAAGGCACACTTGGTATTGAAGGACTTGGCTGAATGAAATGCAAAAAATAATATCTCTGTTGTCTTCGTTGACCATTTCAGGTTTTATTCATAAAACTTTTCTGCCATTTCCACAGTAAAGATTTCTGGCCTAGATTCTATTGTTTTTTAAATAATAGTTCCTTTAAACAGCAAATGACAAATAATAGCTACCTTATTTCACTTGTGAAAAAACAAAAAGTGATTCTAATGAGATGCTGTGCAGCTCCAGCCACAGCTCCAATGATAAGATATTCTGTGAGGTTAAATTAATTGCATGGCAAAAGTTTAGTGGTTCAGAGTAACAGCTCCGGGGTCTAACAGGCTGAATCTACTTCCTGGATCTTCTGCTTATCACCCATGTGACTTTGGGCACACTACTCTGCCTCTCTGTCTGCACTTTTCTCATCTGTAAAATGGGGTTAATAATCCTTGTTATTAACCTCTGGGGGCACCTGGGTGACTTAGTTGGTTGAGCATCTGACTCTTGATTTTGGCTCTGGTCATGATTTCAGGGTCATTATATCGAACTCCAGGTCGGGCTCTGCACTGAGTGGAACCTGCTTAAGATTCTCTCTCTCCTTCTGCCCCTCCCTTCCACTTGTGCTCACACTCAATAAAGAAAATCTTAAAAAAAAAAAAAACCCTTAGTTCCTCCTGTTATGAATTTTAAATGACATAATATATGTAAGATGCCTAGCCCAGTGCCTGGCATATGTAAGCATTCAACAAATTACAGTTATCATTGTTATAATTATCTTGGTAGCAAGTGAAGAGTGCTACCACCCACAGTAAATGACAAGCTTATGTCTAAAAATGTGCACATTTATATTTTACTCTTTGGAAAAATGGCTACAATGTAAGCTGCTACCAAATTTTAAATCAGAGCTAGAAATGCTAGAAATGATATTTAAGTTATCAAAGTAAATTTTGAGAACTCACACACAGTACTGTAAGTTTCAGGAATTAACTTATAGATTAAAATTAGGTGTCCACAGAAAGCTTTGGAGCACCCCAAAACAGAATCTGGGACCTGTAGAAACTCTCGGGCTCCTCAAGAGAGTGCTGCAAACACTTGTGGCAGAACTTGTGGAAGACCTGACAGGTATCAGGGAGCTCCCACAAACAAACACCAAAAGAAACAGGAACAAATAAATGGCAATCAGTTCCTCAGAAAGATTAGGAGTGTGCCAAAGCACAAGCCAGACTCAGTAAAAACTAAGAATTCTGACAGGAATGCTGAGGGCACCTAAAATAAAACCAGAACCCATGGAAGACCTGGCAGCCATCAGAGAGCTCCTACAAACCTAAAGGAACAAACCAGTGATGGTAAGGTCCACAGAAAGCTTAGGAACACTTGAAAGCAGACCCAGAACCAGTAGAAATTCTAACAGGCATCATCAGGAGGCTGCTGAAGACACTCAAGATAAAACCAGAGCCCTCCGAAGACATGGCAGGTATCAAAGAATTCAGGGAAACACCAGCAGAACCAGAGAAATACATAAATGGTTGTGATGTCCACAAAAAGCTTAGAACAGTCCAAAGCACAAACCCGAATGATGAGGAAATCTAAGAATATTCAGGATACAGCTGGAGAAGAACGAGGAAAGCGCAGACTCGGTGGAAGATCTGAAGGCATCAGAGAGCATCTAAAAACACCAAAGCAAGCAGCTACACCCAGAGAGTAAAAGCAACAAGAACCCCTCATCTCCCAAGCAGAAATGTGGAAAAGGTGAAACCTCACTCCGGGTGTCAAGAGACCCAGTGGAAGACTCAACAGGAGCCAAGGGCCTTAGGAAAACTACACAGTAAATGGTGGACCCCAGAATATAAGACAATCAAGAAGAAGCTTGGATTTCTCCGGAGAGAAATGTGAATCCACTGAACTGACAACACTCAGGAAAATTCTGAAAACTTCTGTGGGAAACTTTGTGGGAAACTTCTGTGTGAACCCAGAAAAGACCCAACAGGCATCAACGGTCAAAACTCCTAAAGAAAAGAACCAAGTAGAAGACTTGACAGGTGTCAAAAACCTGCAAAACAGAGTTAGTCAAAGAACAAGATACACCCTAAAAAAAACAAAGAAAAGTTTCAAGAATCTAAACATTTGCCTAGTCCAAGAGATAGTATGCAGAGATGAATGGAAGAAATAGGAACTTAATTTTCAAGCAGAGCTGAGTCAGCATTGTCCCTCTATCACGGATACAGGTGTATAACCAATATAGAACTCAGGAGTCTCATTGCTTCTAGAAACAGAAAAATTTTCAAATAAAGTAAAATGGAAAGAATACTGTGCAGAGCTTCTAAGAGAAAAACTCAGAGAAGAGGAAGAACTCAGAGAAGAGGAAGATGTAAGTTGGTATAAATCAGAGAAAAGAGCAACTTGGAGTTCTAGGAGATGTATTTTAGTGAAAACAAGTACTGAAAATTCAAAGCAAAGTAACAACATACAAAGAAAGAAAAATAAGAACTGGGAGAGATCAAGATAATGAAGGTGCTTGGTTAAGAAGTTGAAGAGGAAAAAAGAGAGAAACTTTAGTCGGATGGCATAAATGTCCAGCATTGTAAAATTTTTGTTGTAAAATTAAAAGTGAATTCTGTAAGTAAAAAACAATAAATAAAATTAGGTTCTATGTGTATTTAAATATAATTAAAGTATTGGTTTTATTCAACATTTGATTATTTAATAGGGAAATTTTTTTTTTAAAGAAGACATTCTTTCCATCTCTATGGAAGAAAGGATGTTTTAATTCCTTACAATTAGCTGGTTGTTGATTCATTCTTTGTTGATAAAATACCTTCCCTTAGCCTACTATCTTTTCCCAATGGATGAAAGGTGAATGAAAAAGTAAATTGTAAACTAGTGATACAACCTTGCCAAATATTCTATTACTGATTGGCTGTCTGCAACTTAGAGTTTTGGAGAGATGATTAATGCTGGGGTACTCAAAATAAAACAACTTGTCATTGTTTCTTTCACTCTGGAAATCCAAATTAATTATGTTCATGACATTTTTACAGAAATCAGTGCAGAACATTGTTTAAATCTGAACACCATATTCATGTTTATAACATAGTAAATTCCAGCTGCGAACTTTTTCCTTTATTAATTCCACTTTATAGAAACTGTATACATAAAGTACAACATTGAGGTACTTAGCATATGGCCTTTTAAACTGTTGGAGGCCATTTCCTTAATATTCCCTTCAGCCTCTACAGTTCAGTCTTGTTTTCCTTATATAGTACACCTGATGCCCCTTGGCATAATTGCTAAAGCTGTCTTCATGGTTGAATTAATGGCCTCTTGAAACTATTATTCTATTTCAAGAAGACATTTCCCCCTTGTTTATGATATTGAACACCAACAACAAATTGCTTTTAAGCAACAAATTTCATGTGTGTTTGTATACATATATAATTAAATAATACACATAACTGAAAATTTTAAAGTCATGCTTTTAAGCAACTGATTTTATATATACATAAATATGTGCATATATATACATATATATCTGTGCCCTCACCTATATAAAAAATGTTGAAAACAAGTAAAATCACATCACAAATTATTTTGAGTTGAGAGAATAACTTTTCTTCATTAGTGCTTTCTACATTACTATTTTTTACTAGTTCTAGGTAATAAATAACTGCCAGGTGAAATCTATAAAATTGTTACACCTAGATACTGCCCTTAGTGCTTTAAAAATGTTTCTATCCAGGCATTCAAGCACCGTGAATACACAGGTTCTGTGTGTTTTAACAGGGTATGGTGTGTGTGTGTGTGTATTTGTAACCATGAAACATGTTCATTTGTCACTAAAAAATTAGTTTTTAAGAACTCCTCCTCCCCAAAATTGTGCTTGGTAAACAATGAAGTGCAAGAAAAAAACCAGAGTCAAACTCATCTTTATTAACTGAGAGATGTGCATAAAAGCTTGTGTGCTGTGTAGGAAAAAAAACAAGTGTTAAATTTGTGGTGACTTTAAAATTCAGTGGAACCTCACTGCATGACTAGTATTACATTATAGACATTCTGAATTTTAGGGGGAGAAATGTTCCATAGTTGATACAAGGGAAATACACTTGATTCGTATTATAAATGTTTTTACAAGATTTTGTTACAAAGCTCCAAATGCTAATAACAGCAACATGTAGGATATACTACATATACTGGTACTTGAATGTTCACGTTGCTGTTTTGGATATGGGTGAATTGTAAGATGTATCTAAAACATACCCTTAAAGGACAAATAATTTAAAAGATTATGGTAACTTTCCTGTTTGAATGGAGGGTGATATTGATAGCCACATGTAACTAAAATTTACAGTGTTTGAATAACATTAATGTGCAGTTACTCAATATGATGTGATTTCATTAAATCTTGTCCCATTCTCAATTTAAATAAATTGTCTCAACTCCTTATTGTTTTGCCAAACACAGCTTAAAATTGCTTTTAAGTAAGAAAGAGACACATGTCATATTTTATTACATTGCCATATAGTCACACATCTGATACAGTTTGCACAGAGAAAGATTTTAATGTTTTTCTGTATTTTAATAATACTTCAAATGATTTTAATGACAGGACCATTAGCTTTTAGCAGCTTAGAGTAAACCATTCTCTTCTGTTACAATTCAGACTTCTTAGAACTGTCAGACTTTTTCTATTAGCATTTAAAAGTCATTTTCTCAAATTAATTTCACAAATCACTTCTCAAATTAATCAAATCAGTTTCCTCTAATACAATCTCAGGATTGTCAACCTTTTTTCAATCATAAGAACAATGTTTCTAAATACATATATATGTAAGGTTCACACATGTAAAATCTTAATATAACACTCATCCTTCTCCAAGCAGAGAAACATTTGTTTTCCTTTTCCTTTCATGGTGGTCATAAACTATAGTAATTATATGGTATACAATATGTATATTGTACATAGACTGTGCATATGTACATTATACATAATGCATTTTAATATTTTATATTACCATTTGCTTAAAGGACATTTCATAGAATGGTAGAGCTGATACAATGACATTCATTTTTTTCTTAGGATATGTTGACTAAATCCTTCTGTAGTACATTACTTGCACAATTATGGCTTTAAAGAGAAGTCACAAGTTCTTATGTTTTGTGTCATGTTGTGGAATGTACTTCAAAATAAAGGGGAAAGCATATGACATCATGCTTCATGCCATGGTATGACATATTATGCATCAATCATTTCTACATACAACTATGTGGTGAGTGATACAATTAAGACCTAGACTACACAATCTATGCTTATTACAAAATGTTGTATATTATGCCACAGTACTAAAAATAAAATATATTCTTCTCAAATAGTGAAAATAAGATATCCTTCATGTGTTTTAGGTCACATCTGATTTCTTCTTTGACCATGCCTCTTTTTTCCCCCATTGTAAATGAAATCATGTCCAATATTTTGTTAAACAATAATGACAGACAATTCCCAGACCATTAAGGGGAAGAGGGCCATAAAGAAGAAAAGACGATTATCTTGTCATTAATTGCACAAATACACTCCTGATACGTTCAATACATGGCAAAAATACAAAAATAAAAGACAAATAAATATAAATATCTTCTCAGTTATTGAGAAATCAGAAGTCCAACTGTACCTTATTAAGAATACGATCTTCGATACACCTAATTCCTGTGTGTCTTCAATAGGTACAGCACCTAACTGGATATCACGGGTATCCCTCCCCGTACTGTGAGCCATCAGCGGTGACTATGCTTGGCCAGGAAGATACCAAGGGGGGATTTTGGGTTCTCCGCAAGGGAGGGAGGGATTCAATCATACCTAGACGCTGCTCTCCCCGACCGCGCGCAGCAGTCTCCAGTCGCCGCTCGCCCCTACGGCTCCTCGCCCTCCGCCCATCTTGGGAGACCGTGACCTGTCCAGGCGAGAGGCAGAGGTATGGAACTGCGTCCCTTTCCCCGCATCCCCAAAGGTGACAGCCTTTCTCCCGACGCACTAAAGGGCTCACGTGTTCTCTTTGATTCGGAAAGCAGGCACTTACGAGTGAACACAGGTCTGAGGAGAGGCTGAGGGCGGGGACGTCCTTCGAAGTTGCGCTCCAGCCTCGTCCGCTTCTGTCGCCCCCGCCGTGCGAGCCTAACGTTTCCTTGAACCGAATGAAACGTAGGGAAACTTAAGATACCGGGGCAAGCGGGAGTGGGGGTGACTCCAACCCAGGCGCCGGGCGACAGACGATTCGGCCCGGGTGCCAGGCGGGGTCTGAGGCAGTCGGCGGTGGCAGCGGCCACCTCGGTCGTCGCGTCCCACCCGCAGCCCCCCTAGCCCCGTTCTGTCCGCGCGGTCCTCGAGCGGCCACAGACGCTCAGATGAGCGGGAAGCGGCCCTCGCCGCCGTCGGACTCCACGGCGCCGCCGCCTCGCGGGCGGCCAAGCACCGACACGGGCAGCACGACCTCCCCGGGGCTGAGCTGCTGCAGCCGCATGGACTCCTCGTAGGTGGGCAGGTACTTGACCTCCTCGTAGCTGGGCAGCTGCAGGAAGACCGGCGAGACTACGCGAAGCTCGTGCTCCGAGGCGCAGGAGGGGGCCGAGCGCCCGCCGCCTCCCCGGCCTCGGCCCCCGCCGCCACTATCCAGCAGCGAGTCCTGAGAGCCGGCGGTCGCCTCGTCGCGCAGTAGCGCAGGCGAGTCGTCGTCGTCGGGCGGCCCCGCGGCCCCCGGCGGCCCTGCGCCCCCCGGCGGTCCGGGCCGTGCCTGCCCTGGCCGCGCCTGGCCTCGCGGGTACCTGCGTGGGCTAGGGCAGATGATGCGCTGCAGGAAGTAGCCGATGGCGAAGAGCACTAGCAGGATAAGCAGCCCAGAGAGCTTGCGGACGAACCAGCCCACGTTGTCTAGGAAGGCGTGCAGCGGCAGCTTGCAGCAGCGCACCGCTGTGGCGTTGGCCGCGTCGCAGCAGCGCTCCCGCTCGCCACACGCCAGCTCCGCGCAGCCCCCGCCGCCCCGCGAGGGCGCCACCAGCGCCAGCGCCAGCAGTAGCAGCAGCGGCAGCAACGGCGGCGGTGCCGGCGCCACCGACAGGCCCTCCGTTGTGACCCCGGGTCCCCACATGGCCGGCGCAGACCGTAGCTAATGTCCGGGGAGGGGGTTGGGGGGATCCGTCTGTCCGCGTGTCCGTCGGCCCCTCCCCGGGCGCTGGGCTGGGTCCCGCGCGCCGCCTCCCGCGCCTCCGCTACCTGCGGCCGGAGCAGTCCTCACTTGGCCACGCTTGGGCGGAAGGAGGAGCCCGAGGCGCGCCCAGGCTGCGGGAGGCGGCCGCTCCTCGCGGCGGGAGCGGCCTTCTGAGTTTCTGACCTTAACCCCGCGCGCCCAGCCGCCCCGGCCCGCCTCAGGGCTCTTGGAGCCGCCCAAGATGGCAGAGGCAGCCTGCCCGTGACTGCCGTGGGCATTTTCGCCCCGCCGGCCGCACTCTTCCAAGCTCCCCTTGTCACCCTCTGGGGCTGGAAGGGTTAACGCTCCGCTCTGAGCCCGGGAGCCCCCTGATCTCGATTAATTCAGCCGTCGCGCTCTTCCCCGCCGCTCGGGCGGGGGGCTCTTGCTGGCGTAGGTGTCTCGGTTTTAAGTGATTGGATTTCCCCAGGAATGTTATTTAAATTGACTTGCGACTGGGATTCGCTTACCATCTTTCTTGTGATCTTTCTGATTAAAAATGGATGATGGCCACTAATGGCTAGAGCAGCCCCGCAGCCGTCCCAGAGCTTGGGGGGTGGGGACCGCCGGATGGTTCCGGGCAGATGTTTGGGGCTGAGAAGTTGGAACTCCAGGAGACCTCCAGAACAGATAGAGAACTCCCCAGAGAGACTCAAGTGAGGCACCAACACAAGTATCCCCGGGGAGGCAGGGGAGCCCTCTGTTGACCAAGGAGAGGACAGGGGGTCCCTATTTCCCCAGCGGCTCATCCTATAAGACCTCACTGCATCCGAGACACAAAACAGGGATTTGGGTTTTGGGGTAGAAAGAGGCCTCTTCTCCAGCCTGAAAACACATCTGTGAAATGTCGAAGGGGAGTTGTAAGTGGTTGGCACTGTTCCTGAGCATTGATCTGCATAGAAAGGGTCTTTCTCAAGGTTATTCTTCTTTGCAAAGTTTGTCTTTAAAGGGAGTCTGTGGGCGCCTGGGTGGCTCAGTGGGTTGGAGCCTCTGCCTTGGGTTCAGGTCATGATCCCAGGTTTCTGGGATCTAGCCCATCATCGTCGTCGTCATCATCATCATCATCATCATCATCATCATCATCGGGCTTTCTGCTCAGCAGGGAGCCTGCTTCCTCCTCTCTCTCTGCCTGCTTCTCTGCCTACTTGTGATCTCTGTCTGTGAAATAAATAAATTAAATCTTTAAAAAATAAAATAAACAAATAAAAATAAATAAAGGGAGTCTGTGCTCTCTCAGCACAGGGAACAGAGTATGGGTCCGGGTCCTGGAAGTCACTACTTCTTGGGGATGGCCCTGAGGGCACTTGGGAGGGAAGGCAGTTAACCAAGTTTCTGACTCACAGTCTGCTGCGGGGTGGCCTTCAGCTGCCCCTTGGAGCCACACCATGGAGAAGCCAGGAGCTTGTGCTTTTATGAAAGAAGACTGAAACAGTTATCTTTTTAGGATTAGGATTTATTCATTCCTTCACCCCTTAACCAATAGGACCCCTATAGAGAAATCAAGCAGGAAACTCCATAGTCATTGAGAGAAAAAAGTAAAAGCAAAGGAAAAGTGTAAAGAAAAGCAGGGTTCAAATGTAGGCCAGATAAAAGCAGACTTCTCTCAGAGTAAGTGATGCTGTACCTCCCTAATAGCCTTATGGACCAAGGTTAAGGGTGGTGGTTTGATTTAAACAGGCCATTGCCCTGTCTAAATGAAAGCATTTAAAATATTTCCGCTCCTGGGAACACTTTACTTTGCCTCATACTCCAAAACAATCCTTTCTCCCTCTGGAGAATCTTGGAAGTGTTGCTCAGACAAGTTACTTCATGTGAAACTTGGTTGGTCCTTCTTTCTAAGCTCTCCTGAAGCCACAACATTTCTCCGTGCCATGGTCTTTTTCTCTGTAGAGAGACCGTAAACCAATTTTGTAAAGATTGATTATCAAGGGGTTTCAAATTGAAGTCAGATAAAGGAGTGGAAATGATTCATTTTTAAACAATGAACATTGCATTATTCTTTTACTCACCCATTCTTTTGTCAAATTTACATCAAACATCTTCTATAATCAAAGAACTCTGTTAGATATTCACCATTATGGGGAGGGAAAAAAAAGAGATTCTTCCCCTAGCATGGAATAAACTGAGGTCTGCACTCCCAGCTGCTGCCACTAAATGGAGTAAAGAAGAGACTCATCAAAGGGCAACAAGTGGCAGTTTTCTCTTTGGTCCTGATTCACTCTTACTTTCCCAAAGAAAAAATAAATTAACAAGTTTCAAACAATCTTGAGGATGAAGGCAATTCATAGCTTGAGATGGGCTTTGATTATGAAGCTGAAACCTCTTTGGGTTTTTTATTATCCAATCTCTTCGGATTTCTGCTGGTAGTAGTAGGAGCAATGCAAAAATAAAGGAGGAATGGCATGGCTGGTGATACACAGGTGAAAGTGCGGGGCACCAGGGTGGTTCAGTCAGTTAAGCAGCTGCCTTCTGCTCAGGTCATGATCCCAGTGTCCTGGGACTGAGCCCAGCATCAGGCTCCTTGCTCAGCAGGAAACCTGCTTCTCCCTGCTTCTCCCTCTCCCTCTATGTGCCACTCTTCACTGCTTGTGCTCTCTTTCTTTCTCTGTCAAATAAATAAACTCTTAAATAAAAAAAGTAGGTGAAAGCACCTTGCTTCTTGTTATTTTGAAATTACTAAACAAACAGCATTGAATGGTTTAATTTCTGTCTGCCTTTAAGGTGTTAAGATTCGTTTGCATAATATTAGAACAGTAGAAGAACAACATAGATCTTACATGAAATAAGACAGTGTCAGAGTTACCTATATGAAAATAAAAGGATGAGGTCTGCAAAATGAGTATGAAATGGATTTTTATTTGATTTTTTTCTTTCCAAATTGATAGCCTCAAAATATCATCCATTAAAGACCCTCTACAGAAACTGGCACCTCTGTTTTTTCTTCTCTAACCTCTCAGTCTCACTTAATTCATTTTTATTTGTAATATAATTTAGAGTGTGTAACCTTTCGAAGGAAAGAAAAGAAACACTATAGCTTTAAAAGCTCCAGAAAAGACCTGATCTTTATTACTCAGCATCCTTATTCTTTATACTTTTTTAACACACAAATGAATGGAGTAGACTTCAGCTCACAGAAAGTCATAAATTCAACTTAGTGAGGAAGTTAGAACATAATTACATGTTCCGTAGAATAATTGAAAGATAAAGGAAGATGACAATGTAAAAATGGAAAAGAAACCTCATTTTGTTGAAAATTGGCACTAAATTGTGTGTAAGTAAGTGTGTGCAAGAGATAAAAACAGATGGAAGGGGAATGGAGACTGTCTTTTATCCAAAAAACATGGTGTCTTGGAGTATAGCTTGATAGACATTAAGAATATTAATTGCAGGGTGCCTGGGTGGCTCAGTCAGTTAAGCATCTGCCTTCCACTAGGGTCATGATCTCAGGAACCTAGGATTGAACCCCATGTGGGGCTCCCTGCTCAGCAGGAAGCCTGCTTCTGTTTCTCTCTCTCTCTTTGCCTCTCCCTGCACGCTCCCCAACATTGAGCTCTCTCTCAAATAAATAAATAAGATCTTTTTAAAAAAGAATATTAATTGCTTTATCTTGCCATAATGCTTGAATATTTTTAAAAAAATTTACCTTCCTCATTTATTTACACTCATATAAATAAATGCCAAATTAGCCACACTTTTTCACTTTTCAAAACAGAAGAAAGTAAACAGAATGCAAGAAAACTGGCTGCTGTTTTATTTATGCTTCTCGGAGCCATCCTGATAACTTGAGTGAAACTGGGTGGCCTTATCATTCAACTTTTTGTTCTATCACATGACACCTGGTCCAGAAGGGAATTTTTCTCTGAGCTCCACTGATTGTGAGCTGTACCTTCAAGCCTGTGAAACAATAGTTCTCCACCTTCCACATTCCTTCCTCAACATGTGTAAAAATGGGCATTTGGGACCTTGTAAACCATCCAGTCTGTAGGAGCTCTTTATTAAGGGCGTGTAGGATATTTCCTTACTACTAACTTGTTATTAAAATTGATTTATTAACCTTCTCATTTTATGGTTTCCCTCCCTGAGCTACAATAAATTAAGGGTTTTTTTTGTAAATAGCATATATTTACATAAATGTGTCTATATAGAAATAATTTGTGATCTGAAATAATCTGCTTTGAAGTTCTTTTCAGATCGTATTTCTTTCATCACTTATTTAATAAATACTTAATGAGGACTCACTTTGAGCTAGGGGATACTATATTCTGTTTGGGGGATTCTATAAAAATCAAACTCTTCCCTTTCCCCAGGGAGCTTACTGAGGAGAGGAGAGAGAACAACAGACACTAATCAGTTAAACTAATGAATTCCTAATTCCAACAATGACCAGGATTATAAAGGAGAAGTTTAGCTTACTAACATTTTTTTACACTAGATATGATCTAGAAGGGGGGTGTGATGAGGGTATCAGCCAGAGAGTCTTCCCTAAGAAATAGTTCCTTAAGAAAAGACACGGTGAAGAGGAAAGATGTGTTCCAAGCAGAGGAAACTGCATGGGGACAAGTTCCCAAGGTGGGAAGACCCTTCCCTCATCATCTCTTATGCTTGGGGCAAAGCCTATGTTGTTTCTACTTCAACAGTTGAGATTCTCTCCTATATAAGCTTTAAGTAGAGTCAAGCCATCTTCCCCTGTTGTGTAATTTTTTTCCCCAAGATTTTATTTATTTATTTGACAGAAAGGGAGAGATCACAAGTAGGCAGGCAGAGAGAGAGGAAGCAGGCTCCCCACTGAGCAGAGAGCCGGATGCAGGGCTTCATCCCAGGACCCTGAGATCATGACCTGAGCTGAAGGCAGAGGCTTAACTCACTGAGCCACCCAGGTGCCCCTGTTGTGCAATTTTTAGACAAATCTGGTTCTCTGCAATGTCTGTAACGGGTTGTGTGATGATAGTTACCTCTGCAGTCCTGTTCAGTTTCTTCTTGGAGACCAGGAAAGTTCCAGCAATGTGTCCTATTCTCTCCACCTCCACACCCCGAACTTGGACTACAGTTTGGATTTCCTTTCAACTCTATTAGTTGGCAGCTTGCTGACAAAAGGCTTCTTCAAGCCAAATGTTTGAAGTAGGAGAAAAGTCAACGTGGGATGTTTGTATCTTTTGTTCAGATTAGGTGCAAAAGGAAATGGCAACCTTTCTCACCCACTTGAAATAAAAAACAAAAGGATGAGTACACTCAGAACCTTATGAACATAATATCTACATTTGTATTTGATCTTTCAGCTTTTCAAAACACTTCTGCATGCATTGTTTGGTTTTCTCCTCACTATATTCCCATGAGATGGGCTGAACTTATTCTTACCCCTTTTTCCAGGTGAAGAGAGGTTAAAAAGCACCTGAATTCCAGAGCAAATTGGTGGCAGTCCTGAAACCTGAATCCAAGCCTACCTCAAAATTGTGAGTAGGCATCTTACTTCCTCACGGACTTGGGCATGTCTCAAGGGGCCCCTGTGGGGGAGGCATTTGTCTTCTCTCAAGCACTTCCAATGTCTTGAGAGACCAGCCAAATTATAAGGAAAATGAGAGTCGAGCTGGACTGTGTTCTAGACAAGGAATACGAGATTCTCCTGAGGAAATAATTTCTGTCACTTCTGTGGCCATTTTCAGTAACACATTAATAATGGTTTAGATAATAATACTACAGGCCAGCTATTTTTGTACGCATTTCTGTAAACAAAAAACAAATTCCCCTCCTTCATTGTTTCATTCTTTATCCATGAACTAAGCTAAGTTATATGCTGGAGAAAACAAGGATATATTGGGCTCTGAAACACAGTATGTATGATGACTTAACCTTCCCTGTTTAAATTTTGCTTTATACCAATTTATCAGTTAATTCCTCATGGCAAACTTTCTCTTTTTTGCTAGAGATATAAAAACTAAACCATAAATATTATGAGATATATTTAGTAAAGCCAAGAAGATCTGAAATTAGAATTCCAGTTATGTCAGCTGAATGAATTCATTCTCACTCATTCTTTTTTTAAATGGTCAGATTGTTGAAGTTAGAATATATTTGTCAGTAGGCTGATGTACCAGTCAAATGCTCACACTGGCAGAAAAATCATATAGTGTGAAATGAATAAGATGAAACATTTTTACGCTCCATTATTTTAACTTGAAACTAGTAATATACCCTTTGCCTCCCTTTCATTACAAGGAAAAATTGGTTGTTAATACTGTTTTCTCAATATTCTCTGTATACCTGGATGGAGTGTGAAGTGATTGTTCCTGCTCTGTACTCTACCCACAACTTTAGAGTTACGGGGCATCTGGACGAGTAGCACTGACTCTGAGCTGGCCATTCGTCCCAGGACAGGGCTTCCTGCTTCTATCGTTAATTGACATGGATAACTATCTTCCAAGACACTTGTGAAAATAGATCAAATATCCAAATTTTGGGTTAACAATTTCAACTGTAGATTTATCCAACTACAAATTTTTTAAAGGGCCTTTTATTAAAATTTATTTTTTTAATTTTTTTTATTTTTTATAAACATATAATGTATTTTTATCACAGGTCTGTGAATCGCCAGGTTTACACACTTCACAGCACTCACCATATGTGCACCTCCCCAGTGTCCATAATCCCACACCCCTCTTCCAACCCCCCTCCCCCCAGCAACCCTCAGTTTGTTTTGTGAGATTGAGTCACTTATGCTTTGTCTCCCTCCCAATCCCATTTTGTTTCATTTATTCTTCTCCTACTCCCTTAAACCCCCATGTTACATCTCCACTTCCTCATATCAGGGAGATCATATGATAGTTGTCTTTCTCTGATTGACTTATTTCGCTAAGCATGATACCTTCTAGTTCCATCCACGTTGTCGCAAATAGCAAGATTTCATTTCTTTTGATGGCTGCATAGTATCCCATTGTGTATATATATCACTTCTTCTTTATCCATTCATCTGTTGATGTCCATCAACAGAAGAATAGTTCTTTTCTCCTACTTCAAGAACTATGGTTCTTTCCATAGTTTGGCTATTGTAGACATTGCTGCTATAAACATTCGGGCGCACATGCCCCTTCGGATCACTACGTTTGTATCTTTAGGGTAAATACCCAGTAGTGCAATTTCTGGGTCATAGGGTAGTTCTATTTTCAACATTTTGAGGAAACTCCATGCTGTTTTCCAGAGCGGTTTCACCAGCTTGCATTCCCACCAACAGTGTAGGAGGGTTCCCCTCTCTCCGCATCCTTGACAGCATCTGTCATTTCCTGACTTGTTAATTTTAGCCATTCTGACTGGTGTGAGGTGATATCTCATTGTGGTTTTGATTTGTATTTCCCTGATGCCGAGAGATGTTGAGCACTCTTTCATGTGTCTGTTGGGCATCTGGATATCTTCTTTGCAGAAATGTCTGTTCATGTCTTCTGCCCATTTCTTGATTGGATTATTTGTTCTTTGGGTGTTGAGTTTGCTGAGTTTTTTATAGATTTTGGACACTAGCCCTTTATCCGATATGTCATTTGCAAATATCTTCTCCCATTCTGTCAGTTGTCTTTTATTTTTGTTAACTGTTTCCTTTGCTGTGCAAAAGCTTTTGATCTTAATGAAATCCCAATAGTTCATTTTTGTCCTTGCTTCCCTTACCTTTGGCGATGTTCCTAGGAAGATGTTGCTGCGGCTGAGGTCGAAGAGGTTGCTGCCTGTGTTCTCCTCAAGGATTTTGATGGATTCCTTTCTCACATTGAGGTCCTTCATCCATTTTGAGTCTATTTTCGTGTGTGGTGTAAGGAAATGGTCCAATTTCATTTTTCTGCATGTGGCTGTCCAGTTTTCCCAACACCATTTATTGAAGAGGCTGTCTTTTTTCCATTGGACATTCTTTCCTGCTTTGTCGAAGATTAGTTGACCATAGAGTTGAGGGTCTATTTCTGGGCTCTCTATTCTTTTCCATTGATCTATGTGTCTGTTTTTGTGCCAGTACCATGCTGTCTTGATGATGACAGCTTTGTCATAGAGCTTGAAGTCCAGAATTGTGATGCCACCAACTTTGGCTTTCTTTTTCAATATTCCTTTGGCTATTCGAGGTCTTTTCTGGTTCCATATAAATTTCAGGATTATCTGTTCCATTTCTTTGAAAAAGATGGATGGTACTTTGATAGGAATTGCATTAAATGTGAAGATTGCTTTAGGTAGCATAGACATTTTCACAATGTTTATTCTTCCAATCCAGGAGCATGGAACATTTTTCCATTTCTTTGTGTCTTCCTCAATTTCTTTCATGAGTACTTTATAGTTTTCTGAGTATAGATTCTTAGCCTCTTTGGTTAGGTTTATTCCTAGGTATCTTATGGTTTTGGGTGCAATTGTAAATGGGATTGACTCCTTAATTTCTCTTTCTTCTGTCTTGTTGTTGGTGTAGAGAAATGCAGCTGATTTCTGTGCATTGATTTTATATCCTGACACTTTACTGAATTCCTGTACAAGTTCTAGCAGTTTTGGAGTGGAGTCTTTTGGGTTTTCCACATATAGTATCATATCATCTTTGCCAATTTGGAAGCCTTTAATTTCCTTTTGTTGTCTGATTGCTGAGGCTAGGACTTCTAGTACTATGTTGAATAGCAGTGGTGATAATGGACATCCCTGCCGTGTTCCTGACCTTAGCGGAAAAGCTTTCAGTTTTTCTCTATTGAGAATGATATTTGTGGTGGCTTTTCATAGATGGCTTTGATGATATTGAGGTATGTGCCCTCTGTCCCTACACTTTGAAGACTTTTGATCAGGAAGGGATGCTGTACTTTGTCAAATGCTTTTTTAGCATCTATTGAGAGTATCATATGGTTCTTGTTCTTTCTTTTATTAATGTGTTGTATCACATTGATTGATTTGTGGATGTTGAACCAAACTTGCAGCCCTGGAATAAATCCCACTTGGTCATGGTGAATAATCCTTTTAATGTCCTGTTGAATCCTATTGACTAGTATTTTGGTGAGAATTTTCGCATCTATGTTCATCAAGGATATTGGTCTGTAGTTCCCTTTTTTGATGGGATCCTTGTCTGGTTTTGGGATCAAGGGGATGCTGGCCTCATAAAATGAGTTTGGAAGTTTTCCTTCCATTTCAATTTTTTGGAACAGTTTCAGGAGAATAAGAATTAGTTCTTCTTTAAATGTTTGGTAGAATTCCCCCGGGAAACTGTCTGGCTCTGGACTTTTGTTTGTTTGGAGGTTTTTGAATACTGTTTCAATCTCCTTACTGGTTATGGGTCTGTTCAGGCTTTCTATTTCTTCCTGGTTCAGTTGTGGTAGTTTATATGTTTCTAGGAATGCATCCATTTCTTCCAGATTGTCAAATTTGTTGGCGTAGTGTTGCTCATAGTATGTTCTTATAATTGTCTGTATTTCTTTGGTGTTAGTTGTGATCTCTCCTCTTTCATTCATGATTTTATTTATTTGGGTCCTTTCTCTTTTCTTTTTGATAAGTCTGGCCAGGGGTTTATCAATCTTATTAATTCTTTCAAAGAACAAGCTCCTAGTTTTGTTGATCTGTTCTTTTGTTTTTTTGGTTTCTATTTCATTGATTTCTGCTCTGATCTTTATTATTTCTCTTCTCCTGCTGGGTTTAGGGTTTCTTTCTTGTTCTTTCTCCAGCTCCTTTAGGTGTAGGGTTAGGTTGTGTACTCGAGACTTTTCTTGTTTCTTGAGAAAGGCTTGTACCGCATATATTTTCCTCTCAGGACTGCCTTTGCTGTATCCCACAGATTTTGAACTGTTGTGTTTTCATTATCATTTGTTTCCATGAATTTTTTCAATTCTTCTTTAATTTCCTGGTGACCCATTCATTCTTCAGAAGGATGCTGTTTAGTCTCCATGTATTTGGGTTCTTTCCAAATTTCCTCTTGTGATTGAGTTCTAGCTTCAGAGCATTGTGGTCTGAAAATATGCAGGAAATGATCCCAATCTTTTATACTGGTTGAGACCTGATTTAGGACCCAGGATGAGATCTATTCTGGAGAATGTTCCTTGTGCACTAGAGAAGAATGTGTATTTTGTTGCTTTGGGAAGAAATGTTCTGAAATATCTGTGATGTCCTTCTGGTCCAGTGTGTCATTTAAGGCCTTTATTTCCTTGTTGATCTTTTTGTTTGGATGATCTGTCCATTTCAGTGAGGGGAGTGTTAAAGTCCCCTACTATTATTGTATTATTGTTGATGTGTTTCTTTGATTTTGTTAATAATTGGTTTATGTAGTTGGCTGCTCCCACGTTAGGGGCATAGATACTTAAAAATGTTAGATCTTCTTGTTGGACAGACCCTTTGAGTATGACAATAGTATCCTTCCTCACTTCTTATTATTGTCTTTGGCTTAAAATCTATTTGATCTGTTATAAGGATTGCCACCCCTGCTTTCTTCTGATGTCCATTAGCATGGTAAATTGTTTTCCACCCCCTCACTTTAAATCTGGAGGTGTCTTCGGGTCTAAAATGAGTTTCTTGTAGGCAACATATTGATGGGTTTTGTTTTTTTATCCATTCTGATACCCTGTGTCTTTTGATTGGGGCATTTAGCCCATTAACATTCAGGGTAACTATTGAGAGATATGAATTTAGTGCCATTGTATTGCCTGTATGGTGACTGTTACTGTGTATTGTCTCTGTTCCTTTCTGATCTACTACTTTTAGGCTCTCTCTTTTGCTTAGAGGACCCCTTTCAACATTTCCTGTAGAGCTGGTTTGGTGTTTGCAAATTCTTTCAGTTTTTGTTTGTCCTGGAAGCTTTTAATCTCTCCTTCTATTTTCAGGATAGCCTAGCTGGATATAGTATTCTTGGCTGCATGTTTTTCTCATTTAGTGCTCTGAATATATCATGCCAGCTCTTTCTGGCCTGCCAGGTCTCTGTGGATAAGTCAGCTGCCAATCTAATATTTTTACCATTGTATGTTACAGACTTCTTTTCCCGGGCTGCTCTCAGGATTTTCTCTTTGTCACTAAGACTTGTAAATTTTACTATTAGGTGACGGGGTGTGGACCTATTCTTGTTGATTTTGAGGGGGGTTCTCTATACCTCCTGGATTTTGATGCTTGTTCCCTTTGTTATATTAGGGAAATTCTCTACAATAATTCTCTCCAATATACCTTCTGCTTCCCTCTCTCTTTCTTCTTCTTCTGGAATCCCAATTATTCTAATGTTATTTTGTTTTATGGTGTCACTTATCTCTCGAATTCTCCCCTCGTGGTCCAGTAGCTGTTTGTCCCTCTTTTGCTCAGCTTCTTTATTCTCTGTCACTTGGTCTTCTATATCATAAAGCCTCATTTATCCTATCAGTGAGAGCTCCATTTTTTATTGCACCTCATTAATAGCTTTTTTGATTTCAACTTGGTTAGATTTTAGTTCTTTTATTTCTCCAGAAAGGGCTTTTATATCTCCCAAGAGGGTTTCTCTAATATCTTCCATGCCTTTTTTTGAGCCCGGCTAGAACCTTGAGAATCATCATTCTGAACTCTGGATCTGACATATTACCAATGTCTGTATTGATTAGGTCCCTAGCCTTCAGTACTGCCTCTTGTTCTTTTTTTTGTGGTGAATTTTTCCACCTTGTCATTTTGTCCAGAAAAGAGTATATGAAGGAGCAAGTAAAATACTAAAAGGGTGGCAAAGACCCCAGGAAAATACGCTTTAACCAAATCAGAAGAGACCCCAAATCATGGGGGGGAGAAAGGGGATAAAAAGAGGTTCAGAAAAAAAAAATTTTAAAGAAATAAAGAAAAAATATAAATGAAATATATGTATTAGATAAACTAGTTAAAAATGTTAAAAAAGAAAAGAGTAAAAGTTTAAAAAATTTAGCAGAAGAAGAAAAAAATTGAAAAAAAAAATTAAATGAATTGCAAGACTAAAGAATCATGGGGAGAAAGCCATGAGTTTCGTGCTTTGCTTTCTCCTCCTCTGGAATTCCACTGCTCTCCTTGGTATTGAACCTGCACTCCTTGGTAGATGAACTTGGTCCTGGTTGGATTTCATGTTGATCTTCTGGGGGAGGGGGCCTGATATAATGATTCTCAAGTGTCTTTGCCCCAGGCAGAATTGCTCCACCATTACCAGGGGCTGGGCTGAGTAATCCGCTCGGGTTTGCTCTTGGGAGCTTTTGTTCCCTGAGCACTTTCCATAGAGTTCTGGAGGACGCAATGGAAATGGCGGCCTCCCAGTCTCGAGCAGGGTGGAGCCGAGAGCTTGGGGACGCACTCCTCAGTGCACCTTCAGAGAATAGCACCCAATCACTCCCATCTCCCTGGCCTCTGGCTGCACTCCGAGCTCACCCAGCCTGTGACCAGTTCAAGGTAACCCTGAGCTGAGAGCTCACTCCTCAGCTCTGTTTTTGTAGCCGGCTTCCCCTTTCTAATACCTGCAAGCTCTGTGACACTCAGACACACTCGATTCTTCTGTGACCCCGTGGGACCTGGAGCCATGCTGACCCCGCATGGGCTTCACCTCTGTTTAGCTTCTGGAGCGATGTCCCTCAGCAGAACAGACTTTTAAAAGTCCTGATTTAGTGCTCCGTTGCTCTGCCGCTTTCTGGGCGCTGGTCCCCTCCCTCCCCCTCTCAAGCCCCGCCCCCCACACTTTATCTTCCATCGCTTTGGATTCACTTCTCCCTCAGTCCTACCTTTCAGAAAGTGGTTGATTTTCTGTTTGCTGTTCTTCTTCTCTTCAATCTCCCATTGGATTTGTAGGTGTTTGCAATGTTTAGATAAGCTATCTAGCTGATCTCTTGCTAGCTGATGTAGTCTCAGCCTGCTACTTCTCTGCCATCTTGACTCCTCCCCCCTCTAAAAGGGCCTTTTGAGTATAATCTTAATCTTCTTTTTTTTAAAAAAGATTTTTTTACATATTTATTTTTGAGAGAGAGAGAGAGAGAGCAAGTGCGTGTGCATGAGCACAAATGGGGGGAGGGGCAAAGGAAGAAGCAGGCTCCCCACTGAGCAAGGAGCCCCATGCAGGACTCAATCCCCAGACCCTGGAATCATGACTTGAACCCAAAGCAGATGTTTAAATGACTGAGCCACCCAGGCACACTTAATCTGCCTTTTCATTTTTATTTTCCACTCCTTCCCTTCCTGCACCCTTTGCTTCAATAAATGACTACCTGACATAGATCTTCAACTCCCTGCTTAAGAGATGTTGTGCCTTCCCTTTGGCTGTGACCTCCATCAGGGCACAATTCTCTTTTCCCATCTCCGCAGGTCAAAACCATAGAAGATGTAGCTCCAATGTCACCTACCCTCCATAATTTGTACTACTCACCCCCAAAGTCACTGTCCTCATTCAGAACTTATCTCTTTCTTTTAGGAACTTCCTTGATACCATCTCCTATTTGTGGCAATTCTCATTTTCTATCTTACTTCAGGAGGTTGTGTACCTATCTTAACCTTCAGGCTTCTAGAAATCCGTTCACGGCAGTAAGCTTTGTATCTGTGCCTCTGTAGAGCAGTGGTTTTCGACCCCTTTTGGACAACTTGGGAGGTCACCTGAAGGGTTTCCCTGCACCTACAGTACCTCCTCATCCATTGCTATGCTATTGTTGGATTGCAACTCCTCCCTGCCTGCCTGTGCTCTCTTAGAAATTTGTGAGGCAAAGTTCTCAAAAGATAGCACGCCATTTTTCTATAGTCCTGATTTGCTGTTAGGTCACTCAGCAAGGTTTATGCTGCCGCACACAAGTCACAGAACCCATTCCGTTCACCCTCCCATGGGACAGGCATCCCCATATGTGTTGGGCTCACATGGGACAGCACGAACTGCTTAGTGTTGAGGAACACATCTATGAGGAGCTTCCAAAGCTCCAGAAAGCCATGGCCGCACCATGCAGGAAACTCCACCTTGGCAACTTATTCACAATAGATGCGGAATGCATTTTTACAGAATTAGTTTACCTAAGTTTATGAATCTGCTTATATTTTCAACATGTACCCTTCTCCTGAGTAACTATTGTATGGTTTTGCTACCTGCAGAATAAAGTATTTTACCTTACAAAATAAGCCATTACTTACTGGCAACCTGCCTACTCTTAGCACCTGGGCCAGTCTGGGGTGATTTTGCCTTTAGATCAACTTCCAACCTTCACAGCTCTGTCCTATATCATAGAAGACCTGATCCCTTGAGGGGATCAGGATTCTGGCAGCGTTCAGCCAGGGAGAGACTGGAGGCGGGTAGAGGGAGAAGCTGGGGTGGGAGGCCTGGAACTCTGGGCACTTCCATGGCTCCCATGGACAGGTTTGCTGTGAGGGCTCTTGTAAAACCATTTCTTCCCTCCCATTGTTGCTAATCTCTGGGCTGCTTCACTCTCTCCTGGGAGCTTCTTAGCTCTTTCTCTGTAACCACTTTCTTGTATTTAATCTAAGTCCTTCTGTTTTAAATACTGAGAATGATTTCTTTTCCTGATTGGACCTTAACTGATACGGTGGCCCTAAACCCCCTTCTATAGCTCTAGGGATGTAGGCATAACAAATGATACGATTCCTCTGATTCTACAGATTGAAGGGAGTGGTGTTTTCTCCTTTCTTGCCTAAGTCTAGTCCCATTTCTCCCACCCATCTGCATGGAAATGTTGGCCTCCATTGCTAGATAGTGTTAGTACAGCTCTGTGACCTTGACCACAGAATCTCTGAGTCTGTGTTTCCTCATCTGTAAAGTAAAGGATATAACACCTACCTTACGGAGTGGTTATGAAGATTAAATGAATAGATACATATGAAGTGCTTACAACAGTGCTTGGCACATAGCGAGGTCTATATAAGTGTCAGCTATTATTATTTAACCAAAAAGAGTACATTATCTTTTCTTGCCTTTTATTTTGATTCTGAAAATGGTGAAGTACAAAGCTAATTTGTCTTAGGGCTATCATGATTTTATTAGATTTGTAACTTGTCTTCCTGAATCAGCCAAAGACAAATGGAGCCCATTAACTTTGTAGAATTTAATATTTGGCCCTGAGCTTTATCATTGGCAATGCTATAAGAATTAGCCACATAAATTTGTTACTGCATTTGGAAAATGGCTGGAGGCATTATGTCTCCTATGAAATTCTCCCTTTGAATGATTACTTCTAGAATTCTGTCCAAAAAAGCCTTGTTTTCCTTATGGACTGGACCTGTTAAAACTTTATTCTTTTTCATCATGGTAATTATGTAAATGGCCATGAATCCCTTTTTGCTTTGGTTGCTGGGGAGCTCAGAGCTAAATTTAAAGTTTAGTGACATACATGCTGGTCCCTCCTTTTCTCCCTCCATATTTATGTTTCTTCTTTAATATAGCCTTGGTTTTTAAATTCAATTTATTTTTTAAGTCTTATTCATATTTTGCCATTTCTACTTATGTAACAAATTATAGCAAGTCTTTCTGGAGTAAGTATGTGATGTAAATAAGTAATGCTAAATTTATAGGGTTTTTAGAGCATGTTGTGAGTTTCCAGTGTTATTCTGCATCACCGAATTTCTTTAGGGTATAATCTGAGTGTAAAAAATTATACTCTTAACTACAATATGTCTTGGGAAGTTCAAGTGGTTTGGTCGCATGTCTCAGACATTTTTATCTCAGAACCAATTATAATAGCCGTTACCAAAGTCTCACAGAGGAGGAGTTCTTTGTGATGCTACTGCTATTTGGAAAAATAGTTTGATGACCAAGTAAGTTTGGAAAATGTCTAGTTACAGAAAATTATGTCAGCTTCATTAATTCAGGATTTTTCAGAGCCTTTAATTTGTTAAGGTACATTATGATTCTCTAACTGGGAACAATATAAGTTAACATTTTTCTAATGTATGTGACCAAGGAACTCCTTCCACACTGTACTGCCACTTTTTTTCTTAACTGAAACTCCAGTTAATATTTCAGAAGTGAGGGCTCTTTAAGATAGGCCAACGTCCCATAGACTGGGTTTTGCCAGGCCAACAAAGCACGTACCATTTTTTCAATAAGTCCACAAGAAATTCTGAAAGGACTGTCCGCCATCAATTAAGAGCACTCCTTAGAATCATGAATCTTGAAGATTCTATTTTTTAAAAGTTCATTTTACTTTAATCATAAAATCAGATTATTTGGAAGGAAATGCATATTTTTAGTGCTTGGTCCTCATTGTTTTCTGCTTCAAGTCTACTAGTCTGGACAGAAATATAAAATCAATGACTATGTCACTGACGTGACATTTAAGTTGTTCCGTATCACGGGGCTATGATTTAGTTTTAGACAGAGTCAGATTCAAAATGAGTCTAAAAATAGCGTTAAAGGGATCAAGCTGTGAAAATGAGAATTTTTTAAATGACATATTTGGGAAATAAAAGTAATTGCTTTTGAGAACTTTTCCATATATAAACCTCAAACATGAGGCACAATTTTATTAAGATTGACAAGACTAATCTATAATTAAAGCAGTTTGGAAAGACATTTACAGTGATTTACTTTTTCTTAAAGCTGCACAAAAATGGATCCTGCTAAGTGGAACTGTCTAATAATACAGCATTCTGGCTGCCAGTCTGTGCTTGGTTCCAGAGAGCACTGGCTCCAGAATTCCAGATTTCTCTGTTAATGTGGACATTTATTTCCTGTTACAGCACAGTTTTCCTATCATAACTCGAACACTAACACTTCTTTTGTACTTATATTTACGAAATGCTTGCACATGTGTTATCATGCTTGTTACAACATGATGGATGACGAAAGTGTTAGTAGGAACAATTGTGCTGGGTGTTCGGGAGTTCGAGCCATGGAGTCAGATGGACCTGAGCTTACCTTGCTCTAACATCAGTTCCACAGTCTCAGGGAGGCTACCTAACCACCACAAACCTCGGTTTCCTCCTCTGTAAATGGGAGTAATAATAGAATCTAACTTATAAGCTAATGTGAGGGTTAAATGAGATAATTCAAAGTGCTGGATGTATAGTAAATGTCCAATAAAAAATTATTTTAATGGATGTAGAAGAAAAATAAGACTCAAGGGTGATTTGTTCAAGATTACAGAAAAAAAGAAGAGCAAAGATTTGAACTCTGATCTTATTCTTTCCAGGAAGGCTTGGGGAATCCCTTCCTGCCTGGTGAACTCACTGCTGACCCCACCTGACAAGGCTCCAGCATGTAACCTACCATAGCTTCAGTAGAGATGCGGGGTGGTCTAAAGTACAGAGCTTTAGAATTAGGCAGACTTGCATTTATAGCCAAGTGGTGCCGTTTATTAGCTCTGTGAAACTGGAGTCATGGTACCTTTTCAGGATCATTGTCAGGATTCAGTGAGATGATGTACTTTAAGTGGCTAGTACATGATAAGTTCTAGATAGATGCTGGGCATTGTTGAGAAGTGATGTGGGGTTAGGGGGCCTCCGTCTCCATCTGGAGAGAACAGGAATTGCCCTAGTTCTTGTCCAGTGGGGTGGAGAGTTAGACTTGTATTTTATTCCCTCTACCCAGATATGAAGAAAGAGATAGAAAGGCTTTCTCATCCCCATTATTTTTTAACAACCTTGTTTATAAACTTTATCTGCATAATCCAAAATAAAATATTAAAGCTCCTTAATAGGCTCTTAAAAGTAATATTTTGGCAAGCTCTTCTGAGCATGTTTACTGCATCTTGGGTTTGTAGTTACAGTAAGTCAATATATGCTTCTAGATGTAATTGGAAATTTACACTTAAGTATCAGATGCTTAAAAGAACACCAGAGAATGGAATAGTCAGATGCCCCACCAAGGTTTGACATTAACTACTGTTGATTGGGAGTCATATAAGCATTTAGGTGTTACAAAAATGATTATCTTAAATTCTGTGGGCCTGGCAAGGAGGGCGAGGAGCAGAAGCAGGAGGTACTCCCCTGGGAAGTGGGGGACAGCTCTACCAAAGAAGGGAAATGTGAGCCAGAGCTTGAAGGAGGAGTTGGGACAGGAAAAGACACTGAGAACTGTGGGTCACAATAATGTAAAGTGTGTACAACAGATCTTACAGTCTAAAGAATGAAGCAAATGTACATGAAATGGATTAAATGTGTCACCCTAAAATTAATATTTTGAAATCCTAACCCCAAATGTGAAAATATTAGGACATGGGGCCTTTGGGAGGTGATTAGTTTGTGAGGATGGAACCCCCATAAGTAGGATAACTGTTTTCATAAAAGGGACCCCAGAGAGCTCACTTACTCCTTCCATCATGTGAGAATAAAATGAGAAGTTGGCAGTCTGCAACCCCACAGAGGGTCCTCATCGAAGCCCCACTGTATGGCACCCTGATCTTGGATTTTCCAGCCTCTCGAACTATGAGAAATAAGTTTCTGTTGTTTATAAGTGACCCAGGCTATGGTACTCTGTTTTAACAGCCTGAGCTGACTAACATAGCAAGGGCCTGAGAATATATGGAACTCTAAAACTGAATCGTTCTCCCCTGGTCTATGCCAGTAACCATATATCCCTGCCTCTTGCCTCTCATCTCCAACCCTCAACCCGCAGGGTAAAAGTAGGACATCCAAATTCCTTCAACATTGTGGCAGATTGTGTTTTCCAAAGATAACTGGACTGGAGTGTGTGTGTGTGTGTGTGTGTGTGTGTGTGTTCCATCTCATGTGTTTTTTTTTTTTTTTAAGATTTTATTTATTTATTTGACAGAGAGATCACAACTAGGCAGAGAGGCAGGCAGAGAGAGAGGGGGAAGCAGGCTCCCTGCTGAGCAGAGAGCCCAATGCGGGGGTCGATCCCAGGACCCTGAGATCATGACCTGAGCCAAAGGCAGTGGCTTAACCCACTGAACCTCCCAGGTGCCCCTCATCTCATGTGTTCTTACAATGTGATATTAAGATGCCTCCCTCAAGAGCTGGAGTTTATGGTCCCTTCCTTTGAACCAATACAATGCAGCAGAAATGGCTCTGGATGACTTCCAAGGCTAGGTCCTGAAAGTAACATGGCACTTTCTCTTAGGACACTTGCCCTTAGAACTGTGTCGTGAGGAAACTCAGGCCACACAGAGAGGCCTCATGTGTATACTCCAGCTGACAGCCTAATCTAGAGCCCCAGCCAGCATCAACCACCAGACATGTGAATGAATGAGTCTTCTAAGGATTCTAGCTTCCTGCCAGCAGAGGCCACGGACATTGAGGACCAGAGCCAAAACAGCCTTCTGTGCCCCACTTGAATTCCTAGATCTGAATTCTTATTGTTGTCCTAAGCCTCTAAGTTTTTGGGAGATTTTCTTCATAGCCATAGTAATCAGAGCAAATAGCTTTCCCAGTTATTTCTGTGAATCCTGGGGGCGTTTCAAAGGTGTCTTATGAACAGTCCTCTCATGCTCTTCCTTTTCCTGTGCAATGGTTGCTGCTGAAGGAGCCACGCAAAGCACAATGGCTCGCTGCTGTCACCATTGCAGGGGCCCTGGTGTGATTAGCACCAGGTTAGGCTCCTGGGGGACCCTTCCTTTGTTGCTGGGGAATCTTGACAGTTGTTTGAAATAAGCTGGAGAGAAGCTGAAAGACCATTACGTGTGCCATGATTTAGTGGTTTGGGCATGTGCACTTAAGTGCTGTTCTGTGTCCTTTTGAATACAGCCGTGGCAGTGGGCTTCCATGCTCAAGGTGGGGCAGGGGGCATTTGGTCACGGTGGATGCAGGAAGATCCTTGAGAAGTACAAACCGCAGATGACATTGGCCATTCGTCTGGTGCCTCTTCAGTGCTGGGATACAGCCTGCATACTCCACAGTCCCATCGTTAGGGACCCTCCAGAGAAACTCGGGGGGATGTGGTTTGGGAAACAGGAGCAGCCAGAAGAACTGGTATGTATTTTAGCAAGACGAGCCAGGAAAGCTACTCTCACTTCTGTAGCAGATGGCTTCGAAGGGGAAGCTCTTAGAATCTTGTCTGACTGCCGGCAACAGAAAACCTGACGAAATGGTGGCTTAAACAAATGTGTGTTTTTATTTTTTTCTCAAGTAAAAGAAATGCAGAGGGAGGCAGCACAGAGCTGGGATGCTGCTCTGGGAGGTCATTTTGATGCCTTATGGTTCTAATACATCACCTCTGCCTCCAGATGTGATGACATCTGAGTTTCAGGCAGAAAAAAGGAAGAAGGACAAAATATTTTTTAAAAAATGCAAATAAAGAAAAAAAACTATACTCTAGCTTTCTGCTATTGCCTTAAGGAGCTTTCCCAGAAGCTCTACATAAACAATTCTATTGACACCATATTGGCTAGGATGAGTTATGTACCCACCTCCTAGTTGCAAGGCATCTGGGAGAGGAAGTTTAGCAGCAGACACATTCTAAACCTAACTAAATCATACTGGGGATCTGCTGGTAAAAAGTAGTGTCTGTCACAGCGGGTGTGGAGTCTCCCAAGTGTGGCATATTCCTGGGCACATTTAGAGAGGCTACATACTATGCTAGAAAAAAACACTAGCGTTGGAGTCGGAAGGACTCAGGTGAAGCACTGTTATGTGATGTGGGTAAAAAACTCCCTTTTTCTGTGCCTCATTATCCCCAACTATAAGAGTTATATTATTCTAATCAAAAATTCACATAAAGGGGTGTCTGGGTGGCTCAGTCAGTAAATGTCCGCCTTCAGCTCAGGTCATGATCCCAGGGTCCTGGGATTGAGTCCCATGTCGGGCTCCTTGCCTGCTTCTCCTTCTGCCTACTCTACCTGCCACTCTGCCTACTCTTGTTCTCTGTCAAATAAACAAACAAAATCTTTTTTAAAAAAGCACATAAAATGTCCAGTACAACCCCTGGACATTTGCAAAAAAAGTAGATCCTCTTCCTTATAAGGGTCTCCAAGGGATCTCAGCTAGGACCTTCAGATTCAGGACCAATTAGTCTCTGCCAAGTTCCTGGACTCTTTTGCACAAGCAGGGAGTAAACCTTCCAACCATGTTCTCAGTGAGAATGAGGGTCCTAAGGGATCTGAACCCCTGAATGCTTGGGGAGACAAATAAAACTCATGCAGCAGGATTGCAGACCTCAGGACACCGAGGTCCTCTGTAACTTCTCTCCTGAAGAAGTCCAGGGCTGTGTAGGCATATTAGGGATGCCTAATGAACAGTTCTGTGTTCAAAGAGGTGCTTATCTTAGATGGTTAGCATCTCTCCTTAGCCATAGGATGTGAACTACATGGAACACAGGGTAAGAGTGTCAACCGGTGACAAGCTTAAAGCCTTAAAGGCCTTGATGAGTTTCTTGTCATGACAATGGAAACCATTTGCATTAAGAGACAATGAGATGGATGCTTATGGAGGAGAAGGGTGAGAGCCAGAAACAAGAAGACCCTCCACAGATGCCTTTTCCGCAGTCTAGGCTTTCACATCTGTGAAATAAGAGCCAAGGCTCTGAAATTATTTAAGGCTAGGATGGACAGACTTGTACATTGGACTTGTACAACAGAGGTTTACCTCTAGCCCTTAGAAAGTTCGAAGCAGGTGCTGACTGGAGCAAATCTCCTTCAAGCATGATGTGGGAACCCAGACTGGGTTCACCTTAGGGTCCTTCATCATCAGTTTATCTGCTAAGCTGCTTACAGCGAGTCGAGGGAAGAGCATGGAGGATCTGGTGTGGGTGGTCCTTGTGGGTTAGTCCTGGAAGTGATGCACACTCCATTGACTGGAAATCAGTCACATGGCTATGTCTTATTCGAGGAGAGTCTGGAAAGTGCAATCCAGCTATGTACACTGGATTGATAGGGGGAAATGGAGTTAGTGGACTGCTAGCTGGTGGAAATGAGCACAGATACCAGGTTGAAGAGGTAACCTTTGAATAATTAAACCTTAGAGCTAGAATGGATTTTTAAAGTGATTTAGTCTATCTCCCCTATCTTGAATTTAGTTCCATTGCAAATCAAGACAACATGCTTTATAGACACTAGGCTAGACTTTGTGAAAGACCCCAAAAAAGAACTCAGTCTTCTTTGCCCTGTCCTTGCCCCTGTCCTGAAGGAATACACAGTGTGTGGGGGACAAGGGTGGGGAGAGAGCAAGAAGAAGGGGCAGATATGTGTATAATGGAAGATAAGGCAGACAGACAGATGATTGCTAAGCAATGGGCATTTCAGAGGCATTTAATTCAAATGTTAGTTGTATATATAAGTGAGAAGATGGTACTGCAAAGCCTGTAGCAGTTGACACGTGGTTCTTGAAGTGTGGTCCCTGGATCAGCAGCAGCAGGCTCATTTGGAAACGTGTTAGAGCTGCAAATTCTCAGGCCATATATGAGATCTACTGAATGAGAACCGGCAGGGAAGGGCTCAGCAGTCCGTGTTTTATCGAACCCTCCAGGCGATTCTAACAAAGAAAGTTGGAGAACTGTTGTTTTCAAGTATGTCAGTTCTTCACATTTTTTCTTTGTTTGTTTGTTCTTTGTTTGTATGTTCTGATGTTTAGACAGTAAGATATCCTACATCATGGGGGCACTTGGCTGGTTCAGTTGGTAGAGCAACTCTTGATCTTGGGGTTGTAAATTTGAGCCCTAATTGTGTGTAGAGATTACTTAAAATCTTTGTTTTTTTTTAAAAAAAAAAAAAAAGATAGTCTAGACCTGTTCTTCTCATGTTTGTTCGATGTTGTAAGGTTATTTCATAATCAAATATCAATAACATCTGAAACCTAATGAAATTATCTGAAGTTATATGGATTGTATTTTCAACAGTTTCCAAACTATTGTTTGTTAATGATCTGCTATTCGTTGGGATCATGAAAGCATTTAAATCTAAAGACCAGTCCTTATTGCACGGTTGGTCCTTGATGGTGTGGTAAACTTGCTATTTCATTTTGGAACTTTAATTTTTCTAAGCCATGGCTCATAGATTCCTCACTATACTTAAAATCAGTGGTACCAGGGAAACAACCAACCATCCATCAGTGTCAGTCACTGTTTGAGGTCAGAAAGTTTCATTTGTCCAGTGGATCTCACGGCAATCACACCCTCATCCAAATGTCTTGTCAGAGCAGAGGTCAGAGGGCAGTGCCATGAGGGGACGCTGACTGAGCCTTCAGGAAGAAGTGCTAACAGTGACGCCGGGTTAGAGAAAGTGGTGGCTTTTCTGAGATACAGGAGGTTTAGGACACCTGAGAATCTTGCTTCTCAATTCTACTTTTGTCACCACTGACTCTGAGACCCTCTTGGTTTCTAGTTTTGAAAAATGAAAGAGCTGGGTTTGTTCTGTAAGTCTTAACATCTTTGGAGCCATGGTCCCCTTGGAAATCTCTGGAAGCCCTCTGGGGTACATCTATTCCCAGGTCCACAAGCAAGCCCTGGATAGGATGGTCTCTCTGAGCCATTGCAGCCCCTGGTATTGTTCAAAGTTCTGATGCTTCTGTGAAAGCTACAGAAAGGGAAAGCTCATTTCTTAAATTCTGCAGAAGGACTTAAGACATTTTGCCATCCCTCACAACTCTATGGCTGCTTAAGGCACCTTAAGCAGGTCTTTACAGATCCTTAACCAGGATCTGTAAAGATCACCTTTAATCTAGTTTAACTAATCTAGTTAACAAAATAACCATAGTCTGGTAAAAGTGGTTGATCTCAGGACAGAGAAATGAGAAACTCATTGTTAGCCTCTAGATGGGAAAAAAAGGCCAAGAATTCATACTTTATTTATGAAGTAAAAATAAAAGTTTTACATTTTCTTTAGGTTTGTTGTCATTTTTTTTAATTTTCAACAATGTTAGACAGGAGGCAGCCAATCAGAACTGTGGAGCTCTTTGGTAGTAATTATCCTTCATCTGCTAATTTCTAAGCAGGAAAAATATGATTAAAATGAATTTCCACACAGCTGTTGATTAGGCATAATGGCAAAGTAATCATCATAAAGCTAATAATCAGAGAGGAGCTAACATTTGGAAAGTTATTGTTGCATAACCAGAAGGCTCAAAAAGCCAAAAACAACAACCAACTAACTAGAAAATGACACCCCCACACACACTTTTTGCCTGCAATTCAATGTCAATTAAACAGAGCAAATGAAAACCAGTTAATTACATCAATTTTGAGGTCAACTTTCAACAGCTCAAACCTCCATGATAAACAAACCACAATATTGAAAGCTCTTTTGAAAAATCAATAAATAAACAGCCATCATACCAGGAAAAGCTGCAACACATTTAACAGCATGTCAATAAATTCTAAACAAGCCTTGTACTTTGATTAGCTCAAACCCCCTGTTGCCTGCCCTCCCTGCCCCCGATATACATTCCTGGTCCACTCAGGCAAGTGTGTCTGTGGCCTGGCGGTACCGCAGTTGGACAGCTGTTACTGACCTCCACTGAGCTGTTCTCTGTGAATGTACAGCTCCCCCTGGAAAGTGGGGATTAATGAGCTCACAAGTGGGACAACACGTAACTTCAGATCTTGGTGATGATAACAAGGAGCTATTTAGTTTCTTTCTTTTTTTTTTTTTTTTAAAGATTTTATTTATTTATTTGACAGAGAGAGATCACAGTAGGCAGAGGAGCTATTTAGGATGCTTGATAATAGAACCACTTTCTTATATTCATTATCCGGAAGTCCACAGTCAGTGGCATTAATGGAAAGTTGAGCTAATGTAGGGACATTCTATTTTTTTTAAGTTTTTATTTATTATTTATTTGACAGACAGAGATCACAAGTAGGCAGAGAGGCAGGCAGAGAGAGAAAGGGGAAAGCAGGCTCCCTGCTGAGCAGAGAGCCCAATGTGGGACTCGATCCCAGGACCCTGGGATCATGACCTGAGCTGAAGGCAGACGCTTTAACCCACTGAGCAACCCAGGCGCCCCTAATGTAGAGACATTCTAAACAGAGTAAGAGTAAATGGGGTTCTTGGGTTGTCTTTCATTATGATCCTGATTGAAGACCATTGGACAAGGTCTGTTAGGGTTCTAACCACAATCCATTGGAAATCACTGGAGAGTCAAGGGTGAATGAGGGTGAATATATATGAAAGAGGGGTGGTTAGATACCCAGTGGCAGAGAAAATTGTGATCCAAAGGTATATATATTTGGGGTCTCAACATCCTTTGTTGTTTTCTACTTTTGGCTTCTCTTACTTTTTCTGTTTATACATTTAAATTCCTCAGAATTATCTCCTTCCAGTGAGGAAGCACTGGATTTCCTCTGTTAAATGGGCTATTTCCCATGATGTCTGGTCATTCCAGGCAGATTTTCTCAGTGTAACCAACCCTACACTCCAACGTTCTTCTTTTTAACTTTTCCTTTAAAAATAAATGTGCACTTCCAGAAGCCACTGAGTCCCAGACTCTGGCCAACCACTGCTTTGAAACCATCCTGATGCTCTGCCATGTGATTTTATATTTTAATAGAAGGCTGAATATGGACTTCAAAATTATCTAACTCCTATCCCATCATAAAAACATGTCAACTCATTCATCTTAATTCCTCTAATAGCAGTCTTTTCAAGTGGATAAAATTCCACAATGTTGAAGTCAGTGCTTTACAAAGGCACTCACCACAAGACTCTACTTCCACAGAAACTCCAAATTTTTAGCGTTATGAGTGTTGGTCACTTTGACAACAGAAGAAGTATGGTCAGATATTTGAAACTTAGACAGAAATACAAATCAAAACCACAGTGAGATACCACCTCACACTGGTCAGAATGGTTGAAATGAACAACTGAGGAAACAACAGATGTTGGCAAGGGTGTGGAGAAAGGGGAACCCGCTTACACTGCTGGTAGGAATGGAAACTGATGCAGTCATTCTGAAAAACCATGAGGAGGTTCCTCAAAAAGTTAAAAATAGAACTGCCTTATGACACAGTGATTGTACTACTAGGTATTTATCCAAAGGATACAAACATAGTGATTTGAAGGGGCATATGCACCCCAATGCTTATAGCAGCAATGTCCACAGTAGCCAGACTATGGAAACAGACCAAGTGTCCACTGAAAGATGAGTGGGTAAGAAGATGTGGAATATATATATATATATATATATATATTTCCAACCATTAAAAAGAATGAAATCTTGCCATTTGCAAAGACATGGATGGAACTAGAGTATATTATGCTAAGTAAAATAAGTCAGTCAGAGAAAGACAAGTACCAAATTACTTCACTCATATGTGGAATTTAAGAAACAAAATGGATGAACACAAGGAAGGGGAAGGGAAAATAAAGTAAGATAAAAACAAAGAGGCAGGAAAACCATAAGAGACTCTTAACTATAAGGAACAAACTGAGGGTTGCTGGAGGAGAGGTGGGTGAGGGAATGGGGTGAATGGGTGATGGGCATGAAGGAGGGCATGTGATGTAATGAGCACTGAGTGTTATATGCAACTGATGAATCACTAAATTCTACCGCTGAAACTAGTAATACACTATATGTTAACTAACTTGAATTAAAATAAATCTTTTTAAAAATATTCAAACTTTTGTTGAGATTAAGGAGTTTTCTAGGTCCCCTTCCCGCCCCCCCCCCATGCCCCAGGATCACTTTGAGAAAAGGGAGGAAGATGTAGAAGTTCTGACTGGGAGAGCTGAGGATGGGAATTACAGTGGCTGCTGAATTAGCAGAAGATAGGCATAAGACTTTGTTGAATAATTTTGGTCAGTATTTTTCCTTAAGTTGTGGGCCTGATACTCGTCTTTCTGTGTACAAGTGAGGCTAAGAATCATGTTTCCCCAGGACCAGATGTGAGTTCAGGTCCCTCCCCATTCTTGGTCCTGGGCCAGAATCAATTCCTTGCTACCCCCTTTTTGGAGGGGGCTCTTCTTCCCTGTCTGGTGAGGGATACCTAGCAGTGTGCCAGGAGGTTCCTAGAGAATGTCGTGGGGTCTAAACAAGGGAAAACTACCCCATAGTTTCTTCCCTACCTCCTGTGCTTCTACTCCCGTGTTTCAGGACATATCTATTAATGTCGTTGTGTAGAATGGCTTGAAGTTGACTAAGGTAAAGTTACTATAATCTTGAGATGTTAAGATCATTGTTTCTACTATAAGTCTTATTTTTGTAAACATTGGAAGTTTTGCCAAAGGATGTCTAGGGCCCTCAGAACTACCTATTAAATCTTTGCTTCTCTCAGTCACCATGTTTTAGATTCTAGGTGGCCTCATTTTAGCTCGAATGAATTTCTCAAATTTCACCTGCTGTAGTGCAGATTAGGCTTTCTGTCTCTCCTTCCTTTGCCATGGGTCGGAATGGGTGATGTTAAAGTATAGGGGAGAGATTGCAGAAACTTACTTTGATCTAGTGTGAGAAAATAACTTCATGCTGATTCTCTGCTTGAGCTGATTATTAGACAATTAAAACAGTTTGATGGGCTGATTGGATTGATTGGATCCCCCAAACTAGCTCTTCTTTCTCAACCTTCTATACCCTATTGCTACTGGTATTCTCAGCCAAGAGAGAGAGCGAGCATGAGCAGGGGAGGGGAGGTGGGTTGCAAAAGGAGAGGAGGAGTATCTCAAGAAGGCTCCATGCCCAGAATGGAGTCTGATGCAGGGCTTGATCCCATGACCCTGAGATCATGACCTGAGCTAGATATTCAATCATAAAATTTTCTATTTTAATAGGAAAATAGAAGCCAAACTTACAGGTCTACTGACATAAGCCTGCCTTCTCTCCTGTTTCAGTAGAGGAAGTGCCCCCTCCTTGCCTCCCACTTATGCCCTGACTCAAGTCCCCTTTCACCTTCTCAAGGACCTTGGCCCTTTGTTTCTTCTCTCTGTCTCCTGAATCTTCAACCAGTCCTGCTCTACTAGATTACTACCATCAGCAGACACTCATGTCCTTAAAAACAAAAAATCACCTCCTTCAACCGTAAGTCTCTCCCATTGTTTTCTCACTTCTCTTTCTAAATGCCAGCATCGAAGGTAGGAATGGCAGTAGGGTCACCTGGACAAGGTAGTAAGAGAAGAAAACAAAATTAGATTTCTCACTACACAGGAAGGGGGAGTAGTGGTGGGTACATGTAGATGAGTGTGAGACAAGTGTGAGGATAAGTGTGTGTTTACTCATTTAATGAACATTTAGTGAGTACCTACCGTCTGCCAGATTCTCTGTTAGGTGCAGGGGACATAAGGATGGCTGACACTTAGTCTCTTCCCTGTAAGGAGGGGGAGTGTAGGTGTAGAAAGGAGGCTTAGAGGACAAGTGAAGAAGTCAAGGCTTCAAGAGAAGTAACTGCCCCACCCACCCAGTCACACAGATTCACATAGATTCTGGGTTAGTTATTAATGATCACTAGAATTATGGCCTCTCTTTTATGAGAGCTCCTGAGGTTTATTGAACCTCTATTCTATACAACTGCATTCTCAGCTTTCAGCCCTGGTACCCTAGAGCACACTAGGCCTTATACCTAGCCAGCTTTGGTGAGGCAGGTTGGGATCTTATTGGTAGTTAAATATTAGCACAGCTTTCCAAGATCCATAACCTGAAGCAAGTAGTTAGGCTCCAGATGATTCTATCAAAGTGTAAGCCCTGTGGGGATCCTTCTACAGAAAACAACAACATGACTTCTTGCTTAAGAGTATAAGTGGTTTATGTATAATGGCTATTTTTAAATGAAGGAAATTGTCTCTCGTTCTGTGTCCGTGCTGTAAGATTGAGATCTTGAGAAGGTGGAGCACTTTTTGTTAAGACCTTTCATGTTCTGTATCATTTAAGGATGGTTGTTGGGCTGCAGGCAAGAGGAGACATGACTGGCAGTGACTGAAAGAAGTCAGAGGATTAATTTATTTCCTGCATCAAGCAGTTCTGGGATAGGAGGACAGGCACCACAGGTTATGCCTAGACTTGTGGCAGCCATATTGTAACCAACTAGTCAAGAGCCAGATGTAAATGTAAAGATGGCAGAGCAGGAAAAGAAAAGGGGCCTCAATCCTTGGGGTCTTCATGCATCCTCCCAGATGATAAGAAGGAAGAAAAAGAGAAAGCAATGGGCAAGATGTCAAAGCATATGGCAGCCAAATCAGGGTCCTTTAAAGGAATTTCTGGGATCTCCACCCAGGGAATTTCATTTATATCTCATTGGTCCATTTATATCTCGTCGTGTGGGCCTCTTAGCTACAAGAGAGTCTAGGGGGGAAAACATTTTAGTTTTCTGGCCTTTTTATGAGAAGAAGACAAGGGAACATGATCTATGAATGACTTTTGGGTAACTAACAGTGTCTGCCACACACCCCATGTGGTTTTCTTTCTGAAGCAGGGGTTCTCAGCCTAGATGTACATGAGTATCCCTGGGGAGCTTTTAAAATTAAAGCCCAGGCTACCCTCAGGCTAGATAAATTAGAATCTCTGGGTGGGACCCAACATCAGTGATTGTTAAAGCTCCTCAGGTGATTTCAACGTGCAGCCAATGTCTGGAGTCACCGCTACATTTTTACCTTCACGACTTGAAAGGGTGTCCGAGGCATCAGTTGTGATGTAATTCTCATTAAAAGCAGCTATAGATCGTAAAATGTTAGAAGTGGGCAGAACCTTAGTGATCACAAGACAGAATTCTCTCAAGGTCAAATATGTAGTCAGTGAACAGTTTGGACGGGCTCATCCCCATCCCCTATTCCTACAACTGATAATATCCCCGCCACCACCCCAAGTTTCTCACTACATCCAAACAAATGCAGTGTAAACTATGTGGCAGTTTGGGAAAATTTAACCTTTTTTTTTTTTTTTTTAAGATTTTTATTTATTTATTTTTCAGAGAGAAAGAGTACAAGCAGGGGGAGCAGCAGGCAGAGAGAGAAGCAGGCTCTCTCCCTACCGAGCAGGGAACCCAATGTGGGACTCAACCTCAGGATGCCAGGATTACAACCTGAGCCGAAGGCTGACGCCCAACCAACTGAGCCACCCAGATGTCCCAAGGAAAAATATAGCCTTGCTCCAATGAGCACCGAAGGTTGAGGAGAACAGGTGACCTTGGACTGCAGCTGTCTCTTCTCGACTTCAGTAATGACACTCAGCCTGAAATCTAATTTGGAATGAGTAATTTCAATGTGTGTTTAATTCAAAGCCACTTCTTTGTAAAGAGGCTGCTTAGGGGCTTGAATTATTAAGGTTTTCTCTGTGAAAGCCGCCCTCATTCATCTACTCTCGGCACTGTTCACTGGATATACAATGGCCAAAAAGCCCAAAGTAAACGCCCCTCATTCATCTGGAGGTTCTATCTTCCAAAGCCCAACAGCTGATCTGTCTGAACTTCTGGCAGTGTTGATTGACACAGAGTTTTCTAGACTGTTAGTGTGGAGACTGCCCCACAGATCATCTACCCATGCCGAAGCTTGGGGAGGTGGAATGACACACATTGAGACAATAGCTTCAACCTTTAGGCTAAATTGATGGGATCTTTGTATCTAGCAGAAACCTAATAAATGTTACCAAAGATACATTGACATCTACATATTGCCTTCCGACTTTTTGGCATAAATCTTTAAAGAATTCTGGACCCCAAGCAAGCCTATCTTGCGGGAATAACTCAGCTAGTGGAGGGAAAAGCAAACCCATATTTCTCTATGCGTTTCCCGGATTGATTGCTGGTACTGCTCAGCAACATGGGCAGCCTCTGCCAGAACCTAGCACATGCCTAGCCTGTGTGGATTTGCTCTACCTGTGTGTTGGTCTGCACTGATCCTGGCAAGCCCTTCACTTTGCTACCCATTATTTAGAACTCCTGTGCAGAGTTACTTATTACCAGCTATTACATTTAAAGGAAAGCAATAAGAAATCAACTATCTTTGGGATTTATGTGAAAAAAACTTGTAGTAGCTGGAAGTCATAGATAGACTGATGAGTGTTTTACGGTAATGTGCTCTCGAGTTCAAGTTCTTAAGTTCTCGAGGTGACGCAAAATGATTGATTCTGAAAATGAACACCAAAGAAATAAATTGATTCCTTTGAAGTAAGCGGACCATTAATTCTTGACCTTAAAATCTCTAAAATGTTTTAAAAGGAGTTGACTTAGCAAGTTACTGCATTTTATGGAATTAACTCTTTTCTCTTCTTTTGTTAATATATTATCTTACTGGGGGTTATCCACAAGCTTCAGGGTTTCTAGAAAAATAGGATGGAGCTGGCTATATGCCACAGATGCAGTCAGAGGATGAAGGAAGGCATAGTGGGGGAATTAAATCCACAGAAAAGCTCAAAGCTGCCTTCCAGACCACCTTAGAAATTGGCCAGTTATTCTGGCCACGGTTCTAATTTGGTCTTATTAGTGAGGCTGACTCTGTCCTATAGCAATCCCCAAGGCAGACTGACTTGACCCACCATGGCACAAGCTCCTGGCTTGGGATGTGCATATACAGACAGACTTAGAGGGTCAGTTTTATTCTTTCTGGAAACTTCTCCCAGCTGCCACTGTAGAAGCTCTGGTGTAGGGGCCTAAACTTTATTCACTCACTTGGTTGTTCATTTTTATATTTAGTTAGCTAATGTTTAATGCTTGTCTGCTGTATGTTAGCAGGCTTGCCCCTAACATCTGTCAGGCTCTGGGTGACAGAATAATTGGAGGGCCCCATACCACATGTCTAAATTTTAAGTTATAAATCAAAATAATGCACTGTTGTAAAGCATACCCTTATAGAGACCAGGAAGACCAGGCTCAAATGTGTAGTTCTAGGGCTTCTTGGAGTTGTGCATTGAAAATCGGTGGCTCGGAGAGCTTCCTTACCATCTCCAGACCTCTAGCTCTGGAGGATTTCCAGCTGGAAATCCCTCCTTTTCCCCACTACCCTGTCCCCTTTGCCTAGGGGTCTGAGGAGCCTCAGCTGCACAGTCTTCCCCTTGTCCACTCCTCAGGCTCCAAGGTCTCATACCAGTGGTGTGATCCGCCCTTGGGAAGATGAGGCTTACACAAGCCCTGACGTGGTTTACGGCCATGTGGCCAGGGAATTCCCAGCTCTGGAGTACCCACAGTGTCTACTAGAGGGGAAGGCAGTAGCTCTGGGTGGGCCAGGCCCTGTGGACTCCTTACTCCACAGCCGGGGCACAGCTTCAAGAGCCCGAGGCAGGTCCTCTGGGGCCCAGCGCAAGGGTCTTAGCTGCAGAGTCTGAAGCTGGTGCTGTGTGCCAAGCGCTGGGAGCCAGTAGCAAACACAATTCCTGAGGTTTTTGCCTAAACGAGGGAAACAAAAATAAACAAAATGACTGAGGTAAAAAACATGAAGGCATTGAGCTGGGTGAAGAGAGAGAGAGTGGCTGGTGAACGCTTCCTTAGAGTAACCAGGGAAGGTTTCTTAGAGGCAGTGGTATATCTCCTGAAGTAACATCTTTCCCAGCCAAGGGAGCACAAGGAGCACAAAGGCCCTGAGGCAGGAAACGGCTAGTTTTTCTGAAGCCCGGGGCGGTCGCCAGGGCTGGCAGCAGTGGGAAGTAGGCTGTGTCTGTCAAGGTCAGCAGTGGCTGTGGCGTGCCTAAGAGGAGAGAAACACGGGCTAAGACTTAGAATAACAGCGGGAGGCTTGGGTTCTCTGCTCAACCGTCAGCTGTCCCTGAGCAAAGCCTGTCCCCTGGCCTCCATCACCTTACCCGTAAACTCAAGATGGCTTATAACTTCCCCGTCTCCCTCAGAGCATTGCAGGAGGACTGGATGGGACACTGCTGCTTCAGATACTAGACACTAACTAAGCAGTGATGAGCAGAGATGAGCTCGCCTGAGCTGCTTCAGGGGCTGCTGCTGGGAAAGGTTTGATAGTCACAGGGAGTATCTTGCTGTGGCTTCAGTGGGGGACTGTTTTTGAGGCAGACTCAAGGTCACCCCCCTACCTCCACTCAGATGGACTTTGAAGGCCACCTCGTGCACTGTGTATACTGGCAGAGAGCAGAAGCTGCCCGGCCTGCCCAGAGCCGACGTCATTTGGACAAAGTGGCTCTTCTGCAGTCCTTCCTCTTGTGTCAACAAGTAAAACCCAACCTCCCTCAGAACGTTCGCCGGCCAGGAGCCTAGGCAATGTCTGAGACTCATATCTGGATGTTGGCCCAAGGGCGGCGTGGGCCCACCAATCGCTGGCCCACCAGGACTGGCCAGGACCTGCCTGAGACTGTCAGCCCAGCTGCTTCTGGCTAGGGAAGCTGCTTAATAAGAGGAACAGGAGGTCAACATTAAATCCTCATGTTTCTTTTGTAGGTTATCAGTCTATACGTTGCCTCACAAGTTACCTGTTACCAGCACAGACTGTGAGCTCAGACATTTCCGAAAGGTCCTTCTGCCCTCTCTCTACGAGGCCTCAAGTTAAGGCTCCCTCGAGGTGCTGTGTCATAGGAATGATTTCAGGGGTCACAGCTACCGTCTGGTGACCACTTACTACGTGCCAGGACCCGTGCTGAACCCGAATCTCTCAATCACCCTCCCAGGGAGGCACTTATTATTATCCCACTTTCCAGATTTATTATCCCATTTTACAGAGGAAATGGGGACTTAAAGGGATTGAGGCCCCTGAAATATCCCCCAGAGGCCATGGATGAGCGAAGAAAGGAACGCCCAGGAGCCGAGTGATCAACAAACTGGATGATCAGACTAATTCGGAGTGGTCACTACTTGAGAACCACCTTGCAAGAGCCTCCTGCCGATGCCAGTATCAGAACTGACAGTTGAACATGAAGGTTAAATGGCTAATTTTAACTCATTTCCAGTGCTTGGGAAAAATCATCTTAAAAAACATTTGTTTTCCAATGGGAGGAGATAAACCTGGCACATTCATTCAATAGAAACCATGTAACTGAAGATTTTCGCCCACTAATGATAGTAATGCTAATGATGGTCCAATTTATCTTAAGGTTATAGTTATCGTGGAAGGCATGGGGGTGAACAAAGACCGTTTGTTCCCTTGCTTAATGCCATAGGTTTAGGTTAAGTGTGTATGATGTGTCAATAATTGAGTTAGGCAGTGAAAACCCATGTCCAAATGCGGTTTATGTTCCTGTTGTGGGGAGGGGGGTGTAAATGTCACCACGTACCACACAAGTAATTTTCAAAAGTTTGAGAGTTGGGACATCTGGGTGGCTCAGTCAGTTAAGTGGCTACCTTCAGCTGAGGTCATGATCCCAGGGTGCTGGGATGGAGCCTCGCATCGGGGAGTCTGCTTCTCCCTCTCCCACTCCCCCTGCTTGTGCTCTCTCTCTCTCACACTCTGTCTTTCTCAAATAAATAAAGTATTTTTAAAAAAATTTCAATTGGTCTATGTATCTGTTTTTGTGCCAGTACCATGCAAGACAGCATGGTACTGGCACAAAAACAGACACATAGACCAATGGAACAGAATAGAGATCCCAGAAATAGACCCTCAACTCTATGGTCAACTAATCTTCGACAAAGCAGGAAAGAATGTCCAATGGAAAAAAGACAGCCTCTTCAATAAATGGTGTTGGGAAAATTGGACAGCCACGTGCAGAAAAATGAAATTGGACCATTTCCTTACACCACACACAAAAATAGATTCAAAATGGATTAAGGACCTCAATGTGAGAAAGGAATCCATCAAAATCCTTGAGGAGAACACAGGCAGCAACCTCTTCGACCTCAGCCGCAGCAACATCTTCCTAGGAACATCGCCAAAGGCAAGGGAAGCAAAGGCAAAAATGAACTTTTGGGATTTCATCAAAATCAAAAGCTTTTGCACAGCAAAGGAAACAGTTAACAAAACCAAAAGACAACTGACAGAATGGGAGAAGATATTTGCAAACGACATATCAGATAAAGGACTAGTGTCCAAAATCTATAAAGAACTTAACAAACTCAACACCCAAAGAACAAATAATCCAATCAAGAAATGGGCAGAGGACATGAACAGACGTTTCTGCAAAGAAGACATCCAGATGGCCAACAGACACATGAAAAAGTGCTCCATATCACTCGGCATCAGGGAAATACAAATCAAAACCACAATGAGATATCACCTCACACCAGTCAGAATGGCTAAAATCAACAAGTCAGGAAATGACAGATGCTGGCGAGGATGCGGAGAAAGGGGAACCCTCCTACACTGTTGGTGGGAATGCAAGCTGGTGCAACCACTCTGGAAAACAGCATGGAGGTTCCTCAAAATTTTGAAAATAGAACTGCCCTATGACCCAGCAATTGCACTACTGGGAATTTACCCTAAAGATACAAACGTAGTGATCCAAAGGGTCACGTGCACCCGAATGTTTATAGCAGCAATGTCCACAATAGCCAAACTATGGAAAGAACCTAGATGTCCATCAACAGATGAATGGATCAAGAAGATGTGGTATATATACACAATGGAATACTATGCAGCCGTCAAAAGAAACGAAATCTTGCCATTTGCGACAACATGGATGGAACTAGAGCGTATCATGCTTAGCGAAATAAGTCAAGCGGAGAAAGACAAATATCATATGATCTCCCTGATATGAGGAAGTGGTGATGCAACATGGGGGCTTAAGTGGGTAGGAGAAGAATCCATGAAACAAGATGGGATAGGGAGGGAGACAAACCATAAGTGACTCTTAATCTCACGAAACAAACTGTGGGTTGCTGGGGGGAGGGGGGTTGGGAGAAGGGGGATAGGGTTATGGACATTGGGGAGGGTATGTGCTTTTGGGTAAATTAGAAGGGGAGATGAACCATGAGAGACTATGGACTCTGAAAAACAATCTGAGGGGTTTGAAGTGGCGGGGGGGGGGAGGTTGGGGTACCAGGTGGTGGGTATTATAGAGGGCACAGCTTGCATGGAGCACTGGGTGTGGTGAAAAAATAATGAATACTGTTTTTCTGAAAATAAATAAATTGGGGAAAAAAATAAATAAATAAAAATTAAAAAATTTCAAGAGTTGTAAGAGCTAGGCAGGACACCTGTGTCTCTGAGGGGTCTTTCAGTCTCTGAGAGGGACCTTCCATAGAACGGAGGACCAGGGATAACCATCTGTTAAGGTAAAGGAATAAAGGGAATTGGCAAGAAGTGGGGAGTAAGAAGAGGGTGCAAGTAGGCTGGGGCCATGTTTGCAGAGGCTCTGAGACAAGAACTTGGAGTGTAGAGAGAGGGCAGAGAGAAGGCTGGAGTGGCCAGGATGAGGGAATTGGGGGGCAGAAGCCTGGTGATAAGTAAGGCCCACCTAAGGCAGGTTAAGGATCTTTAATGTGAGCCTCAAAATAAAGCCAGAAGTGCAGAGAAGTATTACCAGCAGGACCAACCACATGGCAAGGCAAACCAGGTGAGATCTGGGGAGACAGGGATGTCTCCATTGCTCTTTCCTCAACTCCCCTGCCTCCCAATGTCTGAAATTTCACCACTAATTGCAGTCATTTTACTCTCCCATAATCCTCTGCTGAGATGCAGGAGGCACTCCAGTACTCCTGGGAGCAGGGGAGGGCTGCCAGCTCTAAAGAGGTCGCCACAGTGAAGGCTGAGTGAAGCTTGAAAAGCAGACCCCACAGTGTTTGGAGATAGCAAGGTGGCACAGGCGGTCTCATCGCGGAGGGGAAGCTGGAACAGCAAGGGAAGGGCAGGGCTCTGGGCCTCCTGTTTTCCCCGGAGCAGCCTTGACTGACAGCTGCACTAATTGTGGATTCCATTGCTGATACATTATCGTATGGCTGAATTGATAATGCTTTGGCAGCTCAATGTTTTATGACTGAAGACTCCCAGGGTGAAGGCAACAAGTTAGGGACCAAAACCAAGAATCCATGGAAGCGTACTGTTCCGCTCTCTCTGTGGGCCCGACTGAGCACAGGCCCTGCTCTCCACACGGAGGGGAAGCCCCTGCCAGCCTCCATCTCACGCCAGCTCTGACCTGCCTCTTCCAAGAGGTCTTTCATGCAGTCCCTCTCCCTTCTTGCTCTCCAAAGCCTCATGCTCCTTCCTGAAACCATTGTCAGCCCAAAGGACTTTATTCACAAGAAGCCCCTCTAACCCCAAATTCATACATTCCTACGTTAGTACCTGAGAGCCGGGCACTGAAGTGTCCTCCATTCATTCCCTCGTTTCTTCTAAGAGATTGAATTCGTTAAATGCCCTCTCTATCTGGTTAAGCTCCACACACACCTACCCCATTACTCAGCATGTCGCTCTTAGGGTTTTACTCCAGAGAAGGGAGGGCGTAGGTTCACCAAAACATGTTTCGCGCATGACTATGGCAGCTTTATTCATAATTGCTCCAGATCGAAAACAAACTCAAATAAATGACCATCAAGGTGAACAGATACGCGAACTGTAGTATCTCCGTACAATGGAATATCACTCAGTAATGAAAAGGAACAGACCACGGATACATGAAGCAGCATGGATGAATCAGAAAGATGTGCTGAGCAAAACAAGTCAGAGAGGAGAGCCTCCACACAGTACGATTATACGTAGAGGTCCAACCCCAGATGGAACAAATGTTTGGCTTAGAGGTCAGAATGCTGGTTGTCTCTGGCAGAGGAGGGGATTGACTGGGAACGGGCAGGGGAAGCCTTCTGGGGTGATCTACTTTTTAAAAACCTTAACCCATGGAGTGCTTCCATGGGCATATCCATCTAAGAATTCATCAAGCTGTACATTAAGATCATGTACACTTTACCATAGATAAGTTACACCTTGATTTTTTAAAAAAATGTTCATCAGCAAGGCGCTATGCCGTGAGCTGGGCCCAGCTCTTCCAGGCTGACATTGCTGAGGAGGGTCAGTGGCTCCGCAGGGGGTCAGAGCGGCTCTTCTCAGTGGGAAGCGGGCATCCCTGGGGGAAGCACTAGCTTGGACCCCGGGTTCTCAAAGGCTCAAAGATGCATTTGGTGGTCACTGCTGCGGGCCCGCAAGGCACAGCTCTCTGGCATGGAACGGAGGGGGAGCTGAGAGGACCTCTGGGCAGGAAAGAGCCTAACTTCACCAGCGGCCAGTGACATGGGAGCCAGAAAATCTGCTCAGCCATGGACAGGTGAGGAGCAGTGACCCACAGAGCTGAGAGGAAGGAGGTCACCTTCCAGGGAGATGACACACGGAGGAGCAACCGGAAAGCAAAAAGCAATTCCTTTTTATTTTTGGACGTGTATGGACATTATTGCACTTAGATCTCCTGACTCTGGAATGTAGGATTTGTTAGCCCTTCACAAACGGGAAACCGAGAGCTCAGGGACTTCTCTTGACGTGCTGGAGGGCACCCAGCTGGTAAGTGCTGCATTCACCCCAGGCTTTGGGACCCCAGCCTCGTGCCCCACCTACTGCAGTCTCTGCCTGCAAGTCAGTTAAGTACGCAACCAGTTTGATTGCTGATTACACAACCTGTGGGGGTGCATAGATAAAATAGCTTTGTTTTTCTGGATTTCTGTCCCCAACTGTGCTCTGCGGCTGGAGGGAGGGCTCTCTTTAGCGTCATCTCAGTCTACTTCTGGAACTCTGCATTATTTCAGTTATTAAAATAGTGAGACCCAGTTGTTAAAATTCAGTTCTGTTTTAGAACTTCAACCTCATATTTGATTTCAAATCTTTCCTCCTTTCCTAAAATTCAGGCTAAGTTTGTGGCTCCAGGGCACTGGAGTGTGGGAGGGGGAGTGGTCTGCTCCCTTCACTGCCCACCTTCTCTCACCATGCTTCTGCACAGAAGGAAGGCCCCGTCTCCTTAAGCAAGAGCCAGCCTTGAAGTTTGGTCCCCTTCCTGATTGCTGTCACATGGATCCAGCTTCACGGCTGGCAGCCTCTCACCCCCGTGGTTCTCGAGCTGTGGCTCTGGTGGCCCCTCCAAGACATACCTTTCCCCAAGCTCCTCAGCTCTGCAGGCATTTTTATTCCAAACTCAGCCATCTGGTAACCTTGTAGCCCCAATCTCCTCTTCCCTGCCTAGACTCCAAAGCTCCATCTGAAGACTGATCAGAGGCCTCTTGTATCTCTCTGAGACCTGGGAATGTAAGAAGTATCCTTGCACCCCTCCCACCAGCCCGTCTACCATGCCAGCTCCCCCCAGGGCACCTTGCCCAATTTGTAAGCACTTGGGTAGGAGCTCAGTGGCCAAGCAAATAGCCAAGGAAAGGACAAGCCATCAGTCTTCCTTTCTGGACTAAAACCCAAACTTTACGAGCAAGTCTTTTGGGGACCTCATTTCTAGACTTCAGTTTTTAATTAGGAATCCCTAAGGAACAAAACACCCACTCTTTCTCCCCTCTAGGGTGGAGAGAAAAGTGACTTACCCTTGTGAGTACTGTTCTTCCTCCAAAGTCCTCCACCTCCTCCTCACTCCCAATCCTCCTCTCCATGATGAAAACTCAAGCCAGCTCAACTATGGGGCTGTTTCTTGCCTGAAAGGGAGGCTTCTTTGAGTTAAGTCCTGGAGAATTTACTAATTTTATCAATGAGGCCTCTACTCGAGGGGTTATCTCTGAAGTACTCGGTACTTCAGATCCAGGGGTAAGAAAAAAATTCAGTCTTAAATTCTCACTAGCTCATAGTCACAGGTTTGCCACTGAAAGCCCTCTCTGTGGGAGCCTATGTTCCTGAGGTGGTAAAGTGGTTTTCTTCCTTTTATACACTGCCTATCATGCTGCATGGCTTAAGAAATGTCAACCCTCCAGGAGATTTGTCCTGTTAGAAAAGTCCTTCCAGACCCACCCTACCTTGCCCAGGGCAGTGGCTGACAGAGTTAGTCATGGTGAAGAGTGCTTTCTGTTCAGGAGCTGCTTGGTGGGGAGGTAGGGATTGGTGGTTTGTTATTCATTTCTTGGGACTTATGGAACCATTGTGGGTATTATTGCCCCAGATTTAGTGGCATAAAATGACCATTTTGTTATGCTCACAGATTCTGTGGGCCAAGAATGTGAAATGGGCACAACACAGATGGATTTTTTTTCTGCTCCACGTGTCTGGGGCCTCAGCTGGGAAGACTGGAAGGCTAGGGCAATCTGAAGCTCCCATTCACATGCCTGGTGCCTGGGTGGGGGGGACTTGAAGACTAACTGCCAATGGGGCATCTGCAGGCCTCTTCTCTGCTGGCCCCTGTGGGCCAGCCTCCCAAAAGCTGGAATTCTTACATGGTCGATTAGAGCTCCAAGGGTCAGTCCCTTGCCTTCCTAAGTGACAAGCTTTCCCAGATTCAAGCGGAGATGAATATGAGATGAGAGCTATTGTGGTCATCTTTGGAAAGTACAACCTGTCTTAGGAGCCCTCATGCTGTCTCCAGCCTTTTTTTTTCTTTTTAAGATTTATTTGTTTTGAGAAAGAGTGAAGGTGGGTGAGTGTGGGGGGAGGGCAGAGAGAGAGGGAGGCCAGAAGCAGACTCTGTACCGAGCACAGAACCCAACACGGGACTCGATCCCACGAGTCTGAGATCATGACCTGAGCCGAAACCAAGAGTCAGAGGCTTAACAGACTGTGCCACTCAGGAGCCCTACGTCTCCAGGATTTGTCATTTCACATTCCGACAGCGGCAGGTCGAAGAACCTTCATTCCAGACAAATGCATATCCACTAAAAGCACCAAGGATGGGATCACTATACCACGGAACTACTGCATTCTAGTGAATGACTGAATATTGAAGTGCTGAGTGCAGAGAAAAAGAATTATTGTCCAGCTTGTTTCCCAGATACTCCCTGCTCACAGAAGGGACTTCCCACAGACTACTTGTGGAAGTGCCTCTAAGCTTTACCTCAAGGTTAAAATCACCCAGGGGCAAATATCTAACTTTGTGACTCTTCTTTGCCAACAGGGCAAAAATCCCTCAGAACATTATTTTGAATGTCTCCAATGGGACCACAAATGCCTGAATCTCCTGGCCCTCTTGCACGTGATGATCAGGACAGGGGCATCCGTGAGGGTCTGTGAAGCTAGGGCTAAAGCAGAGCTTATCCCTCTGAATCGTGGAGTTGCCAAAACCAGGAAGTGATGTGGAGCCAGAGAAGAGATGATGTCCAGGCAACCACATGGGGTTCCAGAGAAGAGGGAAGAAGTATTCATCAAAGCTTTGATTGAGCCTGGTGTCTGAGAGATAAAGAGGAATGGGTTGGGAAGGAAATGGAGGAAGGGTCTAGACCTGTGCTGTCCAATGTGGTAGCTGTTAGCCACATGTGGCTATTTTTTTTTTTATTTTTTAAGATTTATATTTATTTCTTTTGAGACAGAGAGAGAGAGAGAATGAGAGCATAAGCAGCGGGGAAAGCAGAGGGAGAAGGAGAGGCAGAGGCAGAGGCAGGCTCTCCGCTGATCAGGGATCCTGATGCATGACTCCATTCCAGGACCCTGGGATCATGGCCTGAGCTGAGGGCAGACCCAAACTGAGCCACCTAGGCACCCCACATGTGGCTATTTAAATTTAAATTAGTTGGGGTGCCTGGGTGGCTCAGTGGGTTAAAGCTTCTGCCTTCATCTCTGATCATGATCCCAGGGTCCTGGGATCGAGCCCCGCATCAGGCTCTCTGCTCAGCAGGAAGCCTGCTTCCTTCCTCTCTCTCTCTGCCTGCCTCTCCGCCTACTTGTGATCTCTGTCAAATAAATAAATAAAATCTTTTTAAAAAATTTAAATTAGTTAAATAAAATGTTTAAAAATTCAGCTTCTCAGTCACACTGGCCACATTATAAGTGCTAAATAGTCACAGGTGGCTAGTGACTTCTGTTGTGGGTGGCACAGATTACAGAATATTTACATTACTACAGAAAGTTCTGTTGAACCGTGTTGACTCTAGAACAACAACCTGTAATAGGCAGCTTGTTTCATAAACCAACGTTAGCAGAGTTGAAGGAGAGGGGGGATGGTAAGGGGCCAAGAGGGTATTGATTTTTTCCAGCATAACACAGAGTTATTGGAGCCAAGTCATATGCTAGATCTATGGGGTACTCATGCTCAACGAATTTTTGTTGAATTAATGAGTGAGTGAGCCGGGCAGTGCTGTTTGGTGGGGGCGGAGTATAGGGAGGGAGACAGAAGGCATCTATAAAATAGAGAAGCTGAACTTTCTTGTTTTAGCAGCCCACTTACCAAAACAAAAGAAATTCTGAGGAGTTTCAGAGAGGTTTTGAGTAGCGTCAGCAGTATTAGAATAAGTATAAAGCCTCTCAAAGTAACTGATTACAAAGGGACCACATTCAACTGGCTTGTTGTGTAACCAGGATTAAGACTCCTCGCCACTCTAGGCTTTGGTTTCTTCTGCTGTAAAACAGAGTCAGGACTAAAGGCCATCTCAGCTCTTTCTGTGGGTCCACAGTTTGGATGTTTAAGCTCTGTCTTTATCTTTATTAAAAGAACATTCCTGTCATAACTTGGAGTTGCCATGAAAGCAGAAAATAATCAGGGAGAGCAAATAGGTTTCATCTCATAAGACAGGTCTGATTACTTGGGAGAACTTGCTTGGAAAACTCTGCCGGGAAGAGTGTCAAGACCCTATCCAAGTTGGGATGATTAGCCACGTCTGCCACAAGGATGGAGCGGTGGAACGCATGTCAACCCAGGCATCCTAGGTTTATGAACTGCCTGGCCCAGCCCCCGTTCTAAACACTTTCTCCATTGTTTACCTCTCTCACAAGTACTGGAAAACCCGGATATTGGCTTTCCTAGCTTTCTGCATCGAGGGGTGGCCTGTAATTGAGTTCCTATCTGGACATGTGTTGGTGACTGTTTTGTGACAGAGAACCACGGAGGTGCTGCCTCTGACTTTGCAGAGCGGCTAACCCACTGCCCCCAACTGCCTATCTCCAGACATCTTGTTAGGTGAGAAAAATGTGCCCTGCCCCCATTCAATTCAGCCCTCAAAGCTTGGGATTTCTATTATTGCCAGCTGAATGAATGCTTTCCTAATACATCCCACATCCTACATCTGCTTTTCCAGGACAAATATAAACTGTCGTTGCTAAACTTCTCAGGGCTCTTCTTTCTCACTGAACTTCCTACTGTTGGTGGGGGTCGGGGTGGGGAGGTGTTCCACTTCCTCTTTTCTGTGGGAGTTTGAATTTATGATACAAATGATTGCTAATGTTCCAGAGACGTAGCCCTTCATCCACAATATTCTGTGAATATTGAAAACCTGGCTATGGAAGGAACACTGACCAGAAGGTCAGGAGGTGCAAGTTCCAGTCCTATCACTGCCGCTCACTGCGTGTGCTCAGACAAGTCACTCGGCCACACGGAACCCCAGCTGCGTGTCTGCAAACTGGAGGACTGGATTAGGACATCTCCAAGGTCTCTTTTAGCTCTGACTCCTACGGATGCTGATGGAAATGGATGCAAACATGGTTGCTTTTCCTTTTGTTTCAAGCGGATTCCAGGTATCTGACATATTTTGACATCCAGAGACTCCAATAAGTACGCATTGTCAGAATCCATTCTTGCTGGTGAAGTATAGCTCTTTCTTCGTGCTGGGGCGATAGTTTCTTGGCGAGGAATAACCAAGGAGTCTTGGGATGAGACAATCCTTGGATCAGACACAGGGCTCCCTCTCAGAACTGCTGTCCTGACATTTCTGTTTGTTCTGTTCTGCCCTTTGTCTGCCTGATATTTGATATTTAAGCGATCCTACAACCTAGGTTTGGGAAGTTCCCCCATGTTTTGGATTTCTGCTCCCTGGATTTGTCCTGCTCGGCCCCCCTGACTCCCTCTTCATTATTTTTCTACCTCTGATGACCCCTCCCCTTTCCTTAGTGCTCAACATTTCTCAACCTGAAATCTGCAGGGTGAGCCCTGCTCTCACTACAATCCCTGGTGACAGATGGAAACAATGGCATTGCCCATACAGAGAGGCTGAGATCTGTGTCCGCAAGTCCTCCCTCAGACTCCCCTAATCTTCACTACTAGAAGCTCCGGATGCCTCCTTGTTAATGAGCAAGCATGAGGGTGCGGATAATGTTATCCCTATCCCGGTTCTCAGAGACGGCCAGCCACGTGCAGTCTGATCTACAAGGTTAACTGCCTTGTAAACACACGGCAGCCAAGGAAAGTCCTCTCTGACTATGCTTCCTGTGGACTTTGAAACCCAAGTTTTGTTAGGTACACAGCGGATCCCAGCAATTTGATAACATTTCTATAGGAACCTCTTCAGCATTCACGTGAGCCACGCACGCAGGCACCTTGGTTTCACCTCTGAGGTGTGGGATGGCGTGCTTATCTCCTGACTTTGAAAAAACTATCAGCTGTCCCCACCCGTGTTTCAATTTTCCCACTTGCCAAGGAAGAGGACTGAGCTGGCTTGGAAACCTCCCGTAGATGAACAGCCGTAATGCATAATTCAGTCTATCTTGTTAACAAAATTCACTTAGGTGATCATTAAGTCTACTTGGCAACCAAAGGTTCACAGACTTTGAGTGGGAGATTTTACATCTTCCTGGGAAATGTGAGGAGACCTTGCCTCAGAATCAGATCTGTGGTCCTCGCTGCATTCTCATGGACCTTGGCTCGCCCTTACCTGCATGGGTTCTCAGACCTTCTTCAGTGCCTAACTAACTTCCCTTTAAGCTGTGAATGAACTGCCTGGATTTCTGATCTCTTCTGTTATTTGGCCTTTAATAACAGCATGCTCTTTGAAGCTTGTGTACTTTTATCTCTGATCTCTTGCATGTTGTGGCTCTGATCATTTATATTTTCATACTACTGCCTATTTTTTTTTTCATTGCTAACATTTCTCTGGAGTAGTCCTGCTCACTATAACCCTTACCCAGGATAAAAGCCATATACAATGATATGTCTGTGTGCATCTACATGTTAATGTTTAATAACAGGCTAATAAATGGTTATCTCAGAGACTGGTTAATATTTCAGAATACAGTATAAACTCTCACATGAACTCAAATACAAGGTAATCAGCTTTCCTTTAGCTTAGATTAGCTAAATCAGTCTTGTAGAATAAAAAAGAAGAACCAGAAGTCTATTAGAATGTTAATGGGCCCACCTCAGCTGTCCCTCCCCTGCAGCCTTCTCAGAACATCTGTGTGGAAGAGATAGAAGTTATTTATTTATACTGTACATGATTATTGGAATAACTCCTGTCAAGTCTTCAAATGGATGCTTAAGTCTTGCTAAATATATCTGATGGAAACTTAAAAAAAATTTAGATCTCAGTTATAGTTGGCCCTTGAGATTCACATTCCATAAAGACACATATTCGAAGATGAGGGGAGTTTCTTTCTGGCTTGGAAACCTCCCATCTCTGGCTCTGAGACCATTTTAGAAGCAAGATGACTCTGCAAGTTGGAACCGAACAAAAAGGATGTGAAACATTCTGCTGCAACCAAGTATATCCTTCTAAGCTATGAAGAAAGGCAGATTCAGCACCTCCAAAAGATGGTGATACTTTCCTTCTCAGATTAGGTGATTTCTTCCAACAAGTTAGATAATTTCCCAAAGCAAGCTAAATTACTTAACTTCATTAAATCTTGAAAAATACTGCAACAAAATCCCATCAATGCCATGGATATGTCAGTTTCCAGATTCTGGACTTGGGTGTACTATTCAATGTCTTTACTATTCAGTGTCTTTACAGTGTGCATGTGTGTGTAAGAATAATAATGATTATTTGAACCTAATACTATTTTCTTTGTCATAAAGTAACTGACTAATGTTTAAAACAATAAACATGTCTTCACACCTTGCTGCAAAAAATAGTGAAAATCTACCTCAAGCCAGAGCAATAACCCAATGATAGCCCAAGTTGCTCTTTGTAATACATGATACATATTAAGAACCATAACATCTTGAATCACTGAAATGTATAAAACCAATTATTACATTTGTAAGCCTGGAAAAAACTCAAAATAATGACCTGATGTAATAATAGCAATAAAAAAGCATTTATTTTACAACAAACAGGTTTCCCAAACCAGAGTTTTAAACAGTCACATTTCTCAGGGAGCAGTAATACTATTGCCATGGATTTTCCAGAGAACATTTCACTTCATCGTTATTTATAACCTAGCTCAGCCTCTTTCTATTATTTATATTTAAATATAGAAAGAAATCTTTTCCCACTCTTCTCTTTGGATTTGTCTTTTCAACACCCACACAAATCCATGAGTCATAAATGAGACTATGAAAATGAATGGTCCCTGTCCCATAAGAACACTCTTTGGTGACCCATGTGAATTTAGATGATGTAATTGTCAAGGTAAGTTCAAACTGCAAGAGAAACGACGACATAATTCCATTATGTGAATTCCATTCACAAAAGCCAGGAACTATGAAGTTGAAAGATTGTCTATATGTCCTGATACATAGAACAGATTTTATACACAAACACACTCATTTCCGAACTCTCACACACATACTGTAAAATACATCTAGCTAAATAGAATGGGAGAGTGGGAGCCCAGCTTCTAATCTTAGCTCTCTGCTTCCTGATTGATTAGGTAATCTATGACCATCTGTGAAGCAGACATATTAATGTCTGTCTCGCCTCCCCCATAGGGTTGTTAAGACAGTCGAATGCAATAAAATATGTAAAAGTGTTTTGCAAACTATAATGTGCCATCATAATTTTAAGATATGTTTATTACCATTTCTACACTGAAATTTATTATATAGGCAGAAGAATGACTAGGCAGTGGAGTGAATTGACAGGCAGATTATGAATTTGTCTGCTACTGCAAACATATTTAATGCTAAACTTAGTCCCCAAGGATCTGATAATGAATATGGTCCTGTAATACAAAAAGCCATAATTGATCACCATATGTCAAGTCCAATTCAACCTGAATGATCCAATGATGAATAAGAAACAAATGTCCAGTACAGAGAGATCTATTGCTTCTACAGATGAACTCAATTTACTTATATCCAAGCATGAGCTGCTCCTGCAAAACGCCATCTCAATGACTCTGCATCTTATAAAATCTTACAAGTGTTATTCCATCAACTTCATAAGAATATCTTTGTTTTAGAGATGGAGGAATTGAAGTCTTCAAATAATTTTCTTATTAAACTATATATTAAAATTTGGTCAGAGTTCTTATTACGTGTCATTTTTATTGTATTGGACAGAAGTTGTTAGAGTATTTGAATTGCTTCTTGTTATGTTTTATCAAATGCATGGTTTATCAGATGAAAAAAAATTTTGTGTGTGAAAAAATTTTCAGTGAATGCTAACATACACGATGAATATTCCAACAATATTAAAGAATATGTATTGAAAAGTTAGTGGCCCTATCAGGGCAACCCCCCAAATATTCAATTACCTTTCTTATAAGAATGTACTCTTACCAATCTGGTGTATCTATACATAAGTATATTACTTTAAAAAAATTCAAAGGGTTGCATAATAAGCATATTATTCCATATCTTTTTGACTTAACAATACATCTTGGAGGAGCACCTGGGTGACTCAGTTGCTAAACGTCGGCCTTTGGCTCACGTCCTGATCCCAGGGTCCTGGGATCAAGCCCTACATCAGGCTCCCTGCTCTGCAGAAAGCCTGCTTCTCCCTCTTCCACTCTTCCTGCTGTGCTTCCTCTCTCGGTCAAATAAATGAATAAAATCTTAAAAAAAATACATCTTGGAGGTAGTTTTGTACCAATTCCTGTAGATTTTGCTCCATATTTTTTTTCATATTTTTAATATATATAGTAATTTGTTCCATGTTTTGATGTATAGTATTTTACATACTTCCCTATTTATGAACAATATTTTGCTGCTACCAACAAGACTGAAACCCTGTACTTACATCGGTTTGCATAATATTTTAAAAGGAAAGAATGAATTGATATTCTCAGATTTCCTGAAATACAAATATAAGCAAAATAAAAATAAGGAATTATGCATAAATTTTTTAAGACTGGAAAAACTGGGGTGTCTGGGTGGCTTAGTCATTAAGTGTATGCCTTCAGCTCAGATCATGATCCCAGGGTGCTGGGATCAAGCCCTGTATCAGGCTTCCTGCTTGATGTGGAGCCTGCTTCTCCCTCTCCACCCCTCCTGCTTGTGTTCCCTCTCTCACTGTGTCTTTCTCTCTGTCAAATAAATAAATAAAATCTAAAAAAAAAAAAAAAATTGGAAAAACCTCTGGGTTGCTTTTTAACCAAATGAGAAAAACAGGATTAAATATCATAATTTAAATAAATTTGATCCCATGCTGACTAACGTTTGGATGTCACATCTGATCACCCAAAATTCAATTATTCTGCAGCCAAGTTCAAGTGAAACTAGTGTTCCCACAACAGCAAACTTCTCATAAAAAGTAAGTAAACCAAAGTCAATACCAATATCCAGCATGCAGAGGGAAAGCATGAAGAAGATAATTGTCAACTTTGCTAAATGAAGAAAACTTTGGGATTTTGTTATTTGGACTTGTTTCTGTGGCAAGTCTCAGGACATAGTACAACTTTACAAAAATGATATGTGTGTCATTTTATGGTTCAAACACTAGCAGGAATGTGAAGTTAAATCTGGCAATCTGAGACTTGTAGGGGACTCTTGGATTATTATAGCAACTTTATTGAGATGTAATTTACATGCTGTAACACTTATCCATTTAAAATGTGCATTTTAATGACTCTTAGTATGTGGCCATCACCATAGTCCAGTTTTAGACCATTTTCATCACCTCAGCAAGATTCCTTGTGCCTGCTTACCATTCATTTCCATTCTACCCTAGCTGCAGGCCGTCATTATTCTGCCTCCTATCTCTAGAGCTCTGTTTATTTTAGGCATTAAATATAAATGGGATCATAGCATGGTATGGTCTTTTGCGACTGTCTTCTGTCACCTAACATAATGCTTTTGAGGTTCGTGTTGTAGCATTATTAACACTTGGGTTCCTTTTTACTGTTGAATAATATTCCATTGTATCAATGTACATACCCATTTATTGATCCACGGTTCTTGCGTAATTAAGGGAAGAATAATGGATTTTGCCTGTTGTAGAATCTGGTCCTCATTTGTAAAGATAGCATGCCTCTTCATGTCCGTTTTCAGGCTGTGTCATTTGCTAGTGGGAAGAAAGCATTTAGAAAACCCAGGTTCACTTTGGAGAAGTGGACTCGGGATATTTTTTATTCTTGTTTCCAAACTGCCTGTCCCTTTATTAAGACCTTACTTGGGAATCTAGACAAGGGAGAGGCTTTCCTTGATAGTTGGGCTGCTGAAGACTGAGAAGAAAGCATATTCCTCTAGGTTTTCATTTATTCTTCTAATTTTTAAAGACTAGTTTTGTATCTATAATGCAACATCAAAACTTAGAATGAGCAGTCTTAAAACATGATACCTAGCCATTTTAGAAACTTTATTTGAGAGCGAGACTGTGCACACAGTGGGAAGGGACAGAGGGAATGGAAGAGAGAGAGAGTCCTAAGCAGACTTCATGCTGAGTGTGGAGCCCAACACAGGACTTGATCTCATGATCCTGAGATCACAGCCTGAGCCGAAACCAAGAGGTGGATGCTTAACTGACTGAGCCACCCAGACGCCCCTAGAAACTATTTAGGCCATCTCTTTATCTACCTTACTTTATCAATCTGTTCCCTCTCCCGTCTTTGGCTTAATAGAGTTATGAACTCAGCTCGGGTGGCTTAATAGAGTTATGAACTCAGCTCGGGGTGAGAGCACAAAGGAAGCAAGAATGGCCAATAAGAAAAAGAACAGTGGTAAGGTCTGTACTTATATAGACAATGAGAATTAAAATGAGGTGTGGGCTGGACTCAAGTCCTCATATCTCTCCGTTCTGAGGTCTGGCACTGAAGTTGGAGTTGAGAAAAGGTCAATGTTATTCTTGTTTTTGTCACTCAGTCGCCTTGAGGAATTTATGTAATGATTTTGCATCTCAGTTTTTGCCTTTGTGAAACAAACACTGGCCGCCCCAGAGGCCCCAGGGAGGGAGGGTGCAGCCTTCAGGTGAGCTGGCGGGGTCTGCTTTCCCTGGTTCCTCATTCCCTTCACTGTATATTGGGACCACTGTGGTGGTGACGAAATGGAGAGGGGACCATACCATGTGCCCACAGGTCCAAGACCCTCCTGAGCATTGTCACCACACCCAAATGGACTCTATACCCCTCTCTAAGGTCTGGGGAAAGCCGAGCTGACCAGTGATTCTCCCCATCTATGTCTTCATTCAGAGGCTCAGTTTTCCTTACATTTTCTGCAATATTCACCTGCTATCAATCTTCCTTCTTTGATGGATGCTTTGTTTTTCTAGCTGTTTGGGAAGGATGTATTTACCTAAAAATGAATTGTACTCCTTATTATGCCAGTGAATTCTAGGATGACCCTTTTTGCTAGTGGGCATGAGACATTCTGGGGTCTGGTCCTGCGGTGTCTCTTACTAAGCTCCTCCTCTCCTAAAGAACCTGCTTCCCAAAGTTTCTGCATGGGGCAGATACACAATGGGGCATAAAATGGTTGTGAAAGGCTGAAATTTGTGGCTCACTGTAAAAATGCCAGCTATTTTAGTGATTATTTATCTTTGTTGCTTTTATGGCTATGTAGGTCCTGAGGCCTGATGGGAAGGATGGAGTTCTCTAAAGATGAATTGCACTTAACGTCTCTCATTTTCTTCACAGCCAACCCTGTGTGATTTCATCCTGATCCTAATTCCTTTCATTGGCTTAATGGCCACATTTCCTACTATGGATACAGACTTGGGGCGATGGATGTTTTTTATGGATTTTTCCCCTTTGGCCATATTTCCAAGTTGTAATGCCTCTTATGCTTGTGTTAGAGTTCTCTCAAAGAAGATTTCTAATGACCCTGCTCGCCAGTGTCCTGTTGGCCAAAGGACGTGCTGAGAGCCAGCCAGTCATAAAACTCTGCTGCCAGGAAATGAGGCAGAAGTTAACGGACTGAAAGATTAGAGCCCCGCTTCAGGCTCTGTTCTTCCCAGCTCCATTCCTGACAGGATTTGCCTCTTCTGCCTACTTAAACACATACTGTTTTCTTCTGATACCAGAAGTGAATAGCTGCTTGTAAATAATTCAAACAATCCAGAAACATATAACATAGGAAGTCAAAAGTCATCTATAATCCCTTCCTCATAACTACTGTTAAGGGTGTGTGAACTATTTCTCTAGATTTTTAAAATGGCATATACCAACATATGCATTAGTTTTCCGAAGTAGGATCAAATTAGATACACAGTTCTGTACCTTGCGTTTTCACGTCACATTACATAGGAGAATTTTTTTATCTTCAAATTTATTTTAGTCTTGTTAAAAGCTGTGGATGTGGGGTGCCTGGGTGGCTCAGTTGGTTAAGTGTCTGCCTTAGGTCCTGGGATCAAGCCCCATGGTGGGCTCGCGGCTCAGCAGGGAGTCTGCTTCTCCCTCTTTCCCTCCTCTGCTCTGTCTCTCTGCTTTTCCTCCTCTGCTCTGTCTCTCAACTTTATCTTTCTCTCAAATAAATAAATAACTTAAAAAAAAAAAAGCTGTGGATGTGCCACACTTTAATTAGACCCCTGTGAAGGATATTTGGGTGGCTTCTAATATTTCAGTATTATAAAATGTATGACAACGAATATTTTTGTTTATATTTTTTATTGGTTTGTCTGTTTTAGCTGGATAAGTCCCTAGATGTTTCAGCCTATTCTTGAACAGTGTTAAATTTTTAACTACAAAATAAAACAAAATATGTTGCATTTTAATATTGGAGTAATAACTGCTGAATGAAGGCAGCTGGCAAAACAAAAGCATGTGAATAAAATCTGTGGATTGCTTTTTTTTTTTTTAATTTTTAAAGATTTTATTTATTTGTTTGTCAGAGAGAGATCCAGTGAGAGAAGGAACACAAGCTGGGGGAGTGGGAAAGGAAGAAGCAGGCTTCTAGCTGAGCAGGGAGCCTGATGCAGGGCTCTATCCAGGACCCTGAGATTATGACCTGAGCCAAAGGCAAACGCTTAACCAACTGAGCCACCCAGGTGCCCCTATGGATCATTTTCTATGCCTCTTGCCAGCTCTCATGGTTGTGGAGAACATAACAATTCCTAATCCCACTGACTTTACTTCTTGGATTCCTTGTTTAAAAGGGAAATAGATCTGAGATGACAGAATAATCTGGTTCTGGAATTGGTATGATTCCATTAATTATTAGAGAGTCAGTGTGGCCCCGAAGAGGAGAGATAGGGCTCTGAGACCAGCCTGCCTCATCTCACATCCCCACCCTACTGCTTGCTTACCTTGTGGAACTAGAGACAATGATAATGTCTACCTCATAAGACACAGTGGGGATTCAGTGAATTAATACCTACTGAGCACTTAGAGCTATACTGGATGTATCATAAGTGCTCAGTATGTGGTAATTATCTCTACATTGAATACCAAAAATAACTAACCATTTATTGAGCACATATTCTGTTCTACACAGGGAGTAGGCACTTCACATAGATTGTCTACTTTAATCCTCACAAAACTCTGCAAACAAGGTATTATCATCCCTGCTTTGCAGATGAGGAAACTGAGAGTGAAAAGCTTAAATAATCTGCTAGTTTCTATCCACCTGTCAATGAAGGAGTTGCCTCTCTGGTGGATGAGAACACTCCCTGCACTCAGTGTGCTCAAGAATTCTAGGACTTATGTATGAAGGCAGCGAGAAAGGATTCCACGCTGAATTCTTCAGGACCAACCAATGGCATTCACAGGATCAGAAACCGTTGTCTGCGTGCCGTAGCTATGGATTAAGAGGGCCGTCAATAAAGTTTAGCCACAAGTATTTATAAGAAAACCCCATTTGTGTCTGATGTTGGCTGTATTAAAAACAATCTTTATGAAGTGAAAGCACAAGCCGTACACTTCACTCTCCCCATTCTTGTTCACGTTGTTTCTCCAGGCTGAACTGATATCCTTTCTCTCTCCCAGAATCCTTTGCTTCACTCTCGTATCTTTGAGGGTCAGCCAATGCTACTTCCTGTGAGAAGCCTCATCACTGACAAGGTGCTGCTCCTGCCTCAAAGTTCTTGCTTCTCCTGAAGCAACAGTCCATGCAGTGGTGCTTGTGCTCTGGTATGTGCTTCACTCATCTGTCTTCTATCTCTTGACTTGATCAGCTTGAGGAAAGGGTCCATTACTTACCATTTCTTTCTCATCCAACACATTTTTATTAAGCTTTTACTAAGTGCTAGTTCATTTGTGCACTAGATCTTATCCCCGTCCTGTACATTCAAGACTTTGCTCTTGCAATTGTCTTTTTTCTCCCTCACACTCTAATCTTCCACCTTAATTTCCCTCTCTGTGCTAGGGCACTCCCATCAGCATCCAAGCATGTAGTAGATAATATCTCTCATGTTTAAAAAAAAAAAAACAAACTTGCATCAAGTCTGCTTCTAGCCATAGCCCCATTTCTCTCTTCCGCTTTACTGAAGTGCCCCTTAGAAGATTTGCCTGTACTGATGTCTTACTACCTCACCTCCAAGTTCTTCTTTAGTCCACTCCAGTTCAGTTACTCTTTCATTGCCATCATTCCCTGCAAACACTCTGATGAAGCCACCAATGGCTGCCTCTTGTTCAATTCTTTTTTTTTTTAAGATTTTATTTATTTATTTGACAGAGAGAAAAATCACAAGCAGGCAGAGAGAGAGAGAGAGAGAGAGGAGGAGGAAGCAGGCTCCCCACTGAGCAGAGAGCCCAATGTGGGGCTTGATCCCAGGACCCTGAGATCATAACCTGAGCCAAAGGCAGAGGCTTTAACCCACTGAGCCACCCAGGCGCCCCTCTTGGTCAATTCTTGGCCCTCCCTCTTCTGTGACCTCTCAGCCTCACTGGAGATGGCTTACCACTTTTTCCTTTGTGGAAGTCTTCTCTGAAGTTTTACAAGCTCATCTGCTTTCTTATGAGAAAGTTTTTACTTTGGGGGTGCCTAGTGGCTCAGTTCAACGTCCAATGCTTGATTTCAGCTGAAGTCATGATCTCAGGGTTGTGAGATTGAGACTTACATTGAGCTTCATGCTTAACAGGGAGTCTGCTTGAGATTTTTCTCTCTCCCTTTTCCTCTGCTCCTCCCCCTGCTCATGCACTCTCTCTCTAAAGTAAATAAGTAAATATTTTTTTTAAAAAGAAAAAGTTTTAATTTTTATAAAAGTTATATATGACACATCTTGTCACTATAGTTCCCTGCTCTCCCAGAGTTCATATCTCATTTATCTTTATTCTCTAGTATATATATACTATATAGTATATATATATATACACACACACACACACACACACACACACACGTGCACACACACACACACTAGCGCAATGTCTAGTATAAGGAACATCTTATAAATTTATATGAAGTTACTTCATATATACATAAAAAATGCAGATGTATTTTTGAAAACAGATGAATTGGCCAGAAATGGTTTAGAATTGTTCCATCTCAAGTGTAGGAGCAAATAGAATAGAGGGGAAAGGGATGAGGAAGTATTTCTCTAAGCATACCTTTTTATAGTTTGAACTTTTGAACTTCCTAAATGTTTTACATATTCAAAAAATAAACTTACGTGTATGATAAACACTAAGATTAGATTAAAAACAGAAACAAATCAATATAAATGTATAACAAATTGATAACCTGGGAAAGAAAAAATAAATTCAGTTAACTTTTGAACACAGCATTCTTATTTTTAGTGGAGTATATTCTGAGAACACAAAGAATGGCAAAGAAATTTTGGACTTACAGTAGGTTTGTGATAAGCAATGGTATTGGTGATGCAATTTTAAAATAATTTTGTGTATATTAATTGGGTTAGATCAAATTAATGAGCAGGAGTGTCTGGCTGGTTCACTCAGTAGGGCAGTGCTGTTCTTGATCTGAGGATGGTGAGTTCAAGCCCCATGTTGGGCATAAAGTCTTACTTAAAAAATAATTAATGAATATATTAATGCTTTTATGAACCAGAGTTTTCACCATGGGTAAAGAGAGAGATACAAACATGGAATGGGGGAAGGCTAAGGGAAAACCCTGTGCTATTGGATTTGAATGGAAGATATTGAATAAATGTGTGTGTGTTCTAGTATGTACACTGAAAAAAACTTAGAAACAAGGACATGCCCTTATAGAAATGAGCACACCTAGAGCTCCGATCATGATTTCTGAATACCATTCCTCTCTAAAAATAAACAGGATACCTTGGGGAAATGAGTGATTCCATGCCAAGGACAGAAAAAATACAACATAAGCCTAGAAAATTCTGTTGTGTCAGAAATGGGGTCATGTCAAAAAGCACAGCATGAAGGCAGTCCCATAGCCCAAATCTAACAATATGAACATCAAAAAGAATAATGGCAGGAGGAACGCCTGGGTGGCTCAGTTGGTTAAGTGTCTGCTCAGGTCATGATCCCAAGGTCCTGGAATCAAGCCCTGCATTGGGCTTCTTGCTCAACAGGGAATGGACTTCTCCCTCTCCTTCAGTTCTACAGCTCCCCCTGCTTGTGCTCTCTCTCTGTCAAATAAATAAATAAAGTCTTAAACAAACAAACAAAAAATAATGGCAGTAGTGGATGGTAATTACTGAATACAGAAATTTATGAGGGCATCATGATAATAAACAATAAAGAGAAAGGGGGAAAAGAAGAGAAAGCTTTTCCTTAGAGTTGAATGCCAGATAATAAATTTAAAACCAATTATAAAATCATTTTCAACCTCTGATTTAATAATTGTTTGAAAGGGTGTTGGGAAACAATACTCACATGGTCTCATGGTATCACCAAGGATTACTTATTAATTCTGAAGGGGAAAAGTATCTTTATGAGATATCTGGCCAACAACCTTAACCAAATGATCAAACTTAGTACAGTGAATAGTGAAGAACCCAGCACAAACCCGGCATTATGTTCTGCCTAATATGATACAAGAAGAAGTACACAATGTTACCTACGGAGTGTTCTTGCCAAAAATGTTTAGTCTGGATGTAATCATAAGGAAACAATCAGGCTAATCTGGAACTTGAGACCTTCCACAAGAAAACTGGACTCTTGAAGAAAATCATTATCTTAAATAGCAAAAACAAGGCAGGGAGACTGTTTTAAATAAAGGAGTCTAAAGAGAGATGGCAGTTAAAGAGACTGCTGTAAAAATTTTTTTCAAAGATGTTTGGGGAAATTTGAATATGGGCTACATATTAGATATGTTATTGAATTAGAATTAATTTTATGTGAGGAAGAGGAAATTAAAAAATGGTTTCATTTTGCAAGATGAAAAGGTTTTGGAGATCTGTTGTACAACAGTGTGCATATAGCGAACATGACTGAACTGTACACTTAGAAATGATAAGAGGGTAACTTTTATTTTATTATTATTATATTTTAAAGATTTTATTTATTTATTTGAGAGAGTGAGAGAGAGCACAAACAGGGGGAGAGACAGAGAAAGAGGGAGAAGGAGGTTCTGTGCTGAGTGGGGAGCCCAATGTGGGACTCGATCCCAGGACTCTGGGATCAGGACCCAAGCCAAAGGCAGAACACTTAATAGACTGAGCCATCCAGGCTTTCCTAAGATGGTAAATTTTATGTTATGTGTTTTTTACTACAATTTTTTAAAAATTTTAAATCCTTAAATGGCCTATATAAGGATACTTGTAAGGAAATACATGTTGAAATACTTAGGGATCAAATGTCAAGCTATCTGTAACTTCTTTTCAAGTGGATTAGTGGGGGAAAAAATATGTGTGTGTGCTGTGGGTATGAGTGTTGAAAGAAAGATGAGTAAGCAGCAAAATGTGAACAAATGTTTAAATGATGCCTGTGCAGATGTTTATCATTCTCTTCTGTCCACTTTTCTATAAATCTGAAAACTGTCCAACTAAATATTAGGAAAAAAGTAAGGCAATTACTCAGAACTGTATCCTGTTTTAATTTTCATTTCTTTCATAAGTCAGGCGAATATTTTTCCTCATGTTGAATTACTAATTCTCATTTTAATTTTGTGACAGGTCTATATGACTCTTCATTTTTCAATGAGGTCTTAATTATTTCCCACCTACTTACATAAGCACTTTGTGGATATAAACATTAAAACCCTGAGCCATATTACTACAAACATCTTTTTCTCAAACCTTTAATGTTGGAGATCCTGGGTCTAGTCTGCATCCTCTTCTCTCTGCACTTTTCCCTGAGTAATCTTACTTAGTCCCACAGCTATATAGGTGATCTATATGCTAACAATGTCTAATTTCAGATCTATAACCATGACCTCGCTGGTGTTTTCCAGTAGCACCCCAGGGACAATTCCAGACATTGGTTTCTAAATACCATTTCCTTGGAGAAATGGCTGATTCTATAGGAAAAGTAGGGAAAATGTAGAAAATCTTGTATCAGAAAGCAAAGAAGGGTTCAAAGAACAATGGAAACCTGTTGAAGGACACAGGAGCCAGTTTGAAAGGGCTTCCAATGGCCGATTCTAGGACAATTAGAGCATCAAATAATTAATGATAGTAAAGAATACATGAGTCTACATGATATAAATCAGAAATTGGCTTTTCCGATAAAGGGCCTGAGAGTAAATATTTTAAGTTTGATGGGTCATGCAGTCTCTGACAACTATTCAGTTCTGCCACTGTAGCACAAAAGGAGTCATAGACAGTACATAAATGAATGGCTGTGTTCCAATAAAACTTTACTTACAGAAATAGACAGCAGGCTCTATATGGCCCATGGGTCACAGTTTTCCCACCTCTACATCTAAATAAACAAATGAATAAATAAACAGCGAGAAGAGAAATCTCTTCATACAATAGAATGCCAACTAATAAACACAGAAGGAATAATGGAGCTAAAAATCTCAATGTGGCAACCATCATAGTAATTATTAATTCAGGCAAGAAACATCAACAGATGCTAAAGATAGTGCCTGAAAGAAAGATAAGGAATAGATTATTTAAATAGTTGCAAAGTAGTTCTGAATAAAATTAATTAGAGAGGAGAGGTGAGGTGAGGTACAGTGAGAAATCTGCAGACCAAGTAACAGGACACATGGACGTCATTTGCCAGCTGACAGGATGCACTGAGGACAACATAGCATCGCTCCTGTGATATTCCTGCCAAAGATTTATAACTGGGGTCTAAACATGAGGAAACATTAGGCAAACCTAAGAGAAGAACCCTAAGAGTGAGTTTGAGTGTCTTGGGCGTTGATCAAGGAGAAAGATAGGCTCACAAGGTGATGTTGCACACCAAGATTCACTCAATAACACTTTGACAGATTTTCATGTGGGGGAAGTCCGTCACAGAACAGTGATGTCCACAGACCAGGCAAGGAGGACAAGGGATCTCCCAGGAAGGAGGGGCTTTGGAGAGGGGCTTAGTGTCTGGGTGACGTTGCATGATTGGGTGACTCTGGGTCACAGTGCTCTGAAGAACAACAGTGGGCTGGGGGCTTTTATATCTACAGTTTATATTAGTTATGGCTGGCAGATGTTGGGTGTAATTTCCCAGAGTAGGCAAAGTAGGCAGTCTAAGTGGCTAAAACCCTGCTTATCTGGGGCAATGTTGCAAGCAAATGGAAGTGTAAAATTTGAGTTTGGCATCAGTGGGCTTTTGAAGTTCCAGGCTGCTACGTCCTTGAAATATAGGACAGACAGTGGAAAATTTGGGGAATTGTGCCAGGACCAATCTTGGAGATGAGCGCTGCTTTTAGAGTGTAGTAAGATTAGAGTGGTAGAAACATTCTGGTCAGAAAAAAAACAAACTTCCTTACAGAGCATGGATACAAAGATTCTTGTGTGACAAAGTATTTTCTAATAGAGAGAACATGTATATTCTTGCTTCTCTTCAAGTGCTAACTTTTAGTCATGAAAGTACTTATGAATTAGTGTGGGTTGCAGCTGTTGCTCATAGTAACTGAAGACTATTTTTCAATTTAATATAATTCATATTACTCTTAAATTTGTATGCATATATGCATATTTGTGTGCATTTATGTGTATTTCTATGTATGTATATAAAACTTTAGATCTAAATTCATGAAACATGATTTTGATTCCCTACACTGGCAGCCGGATATATTTGAATGCTAGCATGGCAAATTATGATTTAAAAAATATTAAATAATATTTCACTGGTTCTTCAAGAAATTAAATAAAATTTAGTTCCATTTCAATCTGATAATTTAAAAATTGGCATATATGTTAACTGTAATTTGTCTATAGCCTTCTAATTTAAGAGGTAATAAGAATAGCTTATTTGCATTAATATGAAAAACAATTTTGATTTTTTTGCATTTTATACTTATTTTATATTTTGATGAAAATTGTAAGGTTTTGCAGGCGAGATAAACATGACACCAGGTGAGGTAGGCACAAGGCAAGATTTATTAAAGGTACTCTCCAGCAAAGTTTCAGGGCTCAGGAGAAGGGGAGCCAGGAAAGTTGCGTGGGGAGGAGGTGGGCACCCTTGGGCGAGGTTCCGCAACTTCAGAAAGGGGAGTTGGGGAAGTCGCGCTGGGAGGGGGTCGAGTGGGTCTTTTATCTGGGTTAAGAGAGGGAATAGGTTCACAGCCATATAAGGTATGATATTCAGGGATTGGAGGGTTGGGGGAGTCCTGATGTTCCAGTTTCTTGTATAGGTATCGGGTTACTTGTGGAGACGTGACCTGGGCATACATCCTTATGGCAGGAGAGTCAAGGGTTAGGAAAGGCAGGGGCAGGGGGAGGGCCTGGATGATGGCGGCCTGGTGGTCATTTCTATTGTTCCTTCTGCATTCCTGGAGCCACCGACCCAACAAAAATAAACTCCAATTTTGACTACTTTGAATATGCTTATCTTTTATTTTTTAATCCATTAAATCTTTACTATTGGTGGGACATGAATTATGAGAACACTTAGGTATTAAACATAATTAGTGATTTTGCTAAAATAAAGGCACAGATAAACTTTATGGAATAAACATATAATACCTTATGAATTAGTTAACTCTTTAATTTTATTCATCCAAATATTTCTGGCACATCCACAGAACATCCAGACATATAATAATAAGTAAATTCAGTTATCTTTGATACTTCAATTTTCAGTCATATTAAAAACATATCTTTACACATGTAATTTTTTATTCTGTCATGGCATTTTATTTGTCAAGGTCAGTAGACAGGATATATTTTATTTTATAGTCTGTCATCTTGAATTATAAATTCTAATTATTTAGACAGTGATATATGAGACACCATTTGTAATATTGATCCATGCCCCACCATTGCTAGGGTCTGGCCTGGACTGAGGAACACTTTGTATTCCACTGACTTCAGGAAAACAAAGAAGAAAGAGCTTTAGCCCAGTGGGGCAATGATTTACTTAAGTTTATATCTGTGTATGCTCTGTCTCTTGTTATAATAAATTATAATTTTGTCTCTAATATCTTCTGAGAAGGTTAAGACAATCTTTGAATTATTCAACCACTACAAAAGGTTGTTGTGAATCTCCCAGCGCTGTAACCTCTAACCATGAGCTTATAGTATCCACAAAGCTTATAAAATATGCTGGTTATAGTAGGTGGTATTTATTGGAGTATATCTCAACACTGAGTTGCTCTTTTGAGCTGTACACAAACTCACTACTGGGGTGTCATTACCTGGAAAAGAAAACAGAAGAGGAAGCATTGGTCTGGGGAAGGAGGACTGGTTAAGGTGAAGTAAATTCATTTTGTACTTTTTGAGTTTTAGGATATATGAAAGCTCAATAGATGGTTGCTCATCCTAAGCTTATGAAGGAAGTCTGAGCTGGAGGTTTAGATTTAGGACTCAACTGCATTCAAGAGGTGAAGACTAGGGGTTTGTGCAGGGCAAGACCATGGAGTGAAAAGAGGAGAGAGCTCCAAGGCTCCAGCTCCAAGGGTGACTCTAAGGGGTGAAGGAATGGGTAGGGAAAGAGGAACTGACAAGCTAGGCCAAGACAACACTGTCAGAGGAGAAAGAAACCCAGGGAAACAGGATGTTGCAGAAGCCAAAGAAGAGAGTTTCCTGAGAGAGCGACCAATCATTTTGGCTGTGAATATGTGCCAAGGGGAGTGCGGCTGGGGCTGAAAACAAGCCACTGCATGTGGTCAGTGGAAGGGAATGAGAGGGGTTGGGAAATGGTAGTGTCAAAGGGTTGGTGGAAACAGAAGCAAGATTGCAATGAGTTGAAGGGTGAAGGTGTTACTCAGTGGGTCTTTTCTCTGTTTAAGAGGGTGACAGTGACATGGAGGAAGACTGAGTGGGGAGCATGACACAGGAGGGAGGAAATGCCTTTCTCTCCCTCCCTCCCTTCTTTCCTTCTTAGACAAGTTTGTGGACCACAGAGTGGAGAAGAAAAGGACTAAAGGTACAAGAGGGAATATAATCTATGCCTTGAAGTTCTGGCTTCATGGGCATGTGGGCTATAAAGTCAACAAGTGCCCTGCACTTAAAAGGATCCTACACTTGGTTTGATGAATGATTGGCCATCGCTGTCTTAAAATTCTTACTAACTTTGAACAGGGTACCTGCAAATTATGTAACTGGTGCTGCAACATTGATCTCACTGAAGATTTGCCTGTTGATCCTGACTGAGTAATCTAAACCTACTCTTTTAGCAAAATCTGGAAGTTTGGCTAATACTAATGGTGTATGCCAGTAAACATTTAACAACCAGCTCTTTGAGTAGAAACAGACAAACCACCTGCCTTGTAGTGTTTGCCCATTCCCATGGTATAAATGTACTCACCATTGCTGAGTTCAATCTACCAACATGACATCCCTTAACATGGAGTTGGGAAGAGATATACAAAAGCACTATATGATATTTCTGTCATACAGATGTAATTCATATAATGACTTCAAGAGTATAGATGTTAATAAGACGTAAAATAATTAAGAGATGTTGTGTTTTGAGTTGAGTTTTGACCTTTGCTCTTGATACAGTTTATTGAATTGTAAGTTTCTATAATCTAATTTTAAATAATGGTCATGTTTAGTAACTAGCCCACAAAATTCTTGAAATTCTCTTTTTATTGAATTACTTTTCAGTTTAAGTCAACCAGAGTTGAATTCTGCTGCTTTGCAACTAAGACCCTTGAGTAACAGGAGCAAGAATCGTTAAATTCTTGTGCAGGGGACAGGAGGGCATCACCTCACTTGAAACAGGAAGTAGGTGGCAAAGCAGGAGACTGACATTGTGAACCATGAGATCACATAGTTCTTGGCCTGCTTGTGATCCCATGGAGATAGGACTGGCCAAAGGAGAGTGAGAAGGAGTTATCAGCACGTGAGGGCAGTCCCAATGCCATGAATTATGTGCTTATATGTTAATTTCCAGGGTTTACACTGTAACTGCTTCAGAACCTTGGAGATGGTTGAGGCCAGTTCTTGGTAGGACAGTTAAGAAAAGTTTAAGAGAAGAAATTGGATTTGAGCTGGTGTTGAAAGAGAAGCAAGGTTTGAGAAATCGTTATAAATTATAAATGTGGGGACATCTTGAAACCCAGCTGCCCTGAAAAAACACACTCTTGTTAACTAATAAGCAGGGGATTTTTTTGGTTGTTGTTTGTTTTGTTTTGGGGTTGGTTTGTTTGTTTGTTGGCATAGAAACCTCAGGAATATAAAATTATGAGTGAGGAAAGTTGGAGAAATCCAAACATATTCTTTCCCATCAAGTCCCTGTTATATCAGCCAAATAATCTCAGTTAAGAATTTCTTTTTTTTTAAATTTTTAAATTTTTTTTTAAGATTTTATTTATTTATTTGACAGAGATCACAAGTAGGCGGAGAGGCAGGCAGAAAGAGGGGGAAGCAGGCTCCCTGCTGAGCAGAGAGCCCGATGCGGGGCTTGATCCTAGGACCCTGGGATCATGACCTGAGCAGAAGGCAGAGGCTTAACCCACTGAGCCACCCAGGCGCCCCTCAGTTAAGAATTTCTAATCCCAAATGATGAATTCTCCTCGTGTAGCCATACTATGAGGCAGGGTCTGTGTTATTCAGATGAGTTAGGGTATATGAAAGTACTGAAGAAGGCCAAGAACAGACAAAAGACCATGGTCACAGCCATCAGTGTTAAATTCTAATGACTATGGACTGATTGTATGCCCCTCCCCCACCTGCCTGCCCCATTCATATATTGAAGCTTTAATTCCCAAGGTGATTGTATTTGGAGATAGGGCTTTTAGGAGGTAATTAAAGTTAAATGAGGTCAGAAAGTCATAAGGATAGGGTCCTAATCCAATAATAGTGGTGGCCTTACAAGAAGATAGGGAGAAGGGTATCTCCCTCCCACTGTACACACACACCGAGGAAAGGCCATGTGAGCCCACAGAGAGGAGGCAGCATCTGCAGCCAGGAAGAGAGCCCTTACCCTAACCCAACCATGCTGGAACCCTGATTTCAGAGGTCCAGGCTCCAGAACTGTGAGAAAATTCATTTCTATTGTTTCAACCACCCAGTCTGGTATGTTGTTATGATACCCCAGGACGACCACGGCACTAAGAGAAGGAAAAGCTGAAGCCATTTTGTAATTCTGTTTTTAACTTTCATTCTGCTCTTATATTTGACCAAATACCTGAGCGATGCGCTTCCCGTGAGTTTATATTTCTTCTCTGCTGGGACACAGAATATGTTTTCACATACTACAACTCAACTTAAATTTTAACTTGTCGAATAAGAAATTTGTGGTCTCTCTCACTTAAAAGAATCTCCTTTAGAATACCCTGTCTCCTTCAGATATAAGTACATGATTTTCCTAATTACCTCCTGTTTTAAAATATACCTGGGGTTTATTTTAATCAGGTACAGTAAGGTGATAGACACAGAGACAACTTCCTTGATGGAAGAGTTTATCTTCTTACAACTCCCAAGAGAAGGAGGCACACCACAGCACTCAGGCCAGATAGTAGAAGCACCAGGGCTGGTCAGGAGGCAGGAAGAGTGAGAGAAATGCACAGGCCAGAGGATTTACTTTGGTTTTCATGGGAAGGAATGGGCAAAGTAAGGTAGATTCCCTGAGCAGGATTATGATTGGGTAGTTTGAATAATTATGGTGAGTCCTGGGCTATAGATATTGTCCCTAGTTGTCTGGAACCTGACCTGGGGTGGTAGGTTAGGGTAGGATTTGGTTGGGGTATGAAAATTAGACAAAAGAGATGCTTCAGGATATGGGCTCTGGGTAGTTTGGTTTGTATATGAAAGGTACACTGGGAGACAAGTTGTTTACTATCTCTAGGAATTCACTAGTCCTGGGAGGGGCAGTCTCTCCAAGATTAGCGAGACCCTGGCAAGAGGTCAAAGCATTAAAAAAACAAAACAAAACAAAAAATATAAATGTGATGGTTAGTTTTATGTGATAACTTGATTGGGCCATAAGATCCCACATATTTGGCCAAACATTATTTTGGATATGTCTGTGGAGATATTTCCAGATGAGATGAACATTTGACTAAGCAGATTGAGTAGAGCAGATTGCTCTTCCTAATGTGTGTGGGCCTCGTTCAGTCAGTTGAAGACCTAACAAGAACAAAAAGCTCAACTCTCCTGCAAGTTAAAGGGAATTTCTCCTGTGTGACTGCCTTTGAACTAGGATATTCCTTTCTTCCTGCCTTCAGAATCAGATGGAAACATTAACTCTCCGTGGGTCTCCAGCCTGCTGGCTTTGGGACTGGAACTAAACCACCAGTTCTGCAGTGTCTCCACCCTGTGGACTGCAGATCTTGGAACTTGTTAGCTTCTGTCATCATGTGACACATTTCTTTATAAAAATCTCTTTCCTCTTCATCTTTGGTTGTCTCTGTTGCTTGTTGTCTTCTTGGGACAAGCCCTAAGCTGATGCATGCAGAGAGCTGATTGGCCCCATTGAGTCTTTTGGACATCATGCTGCACATGCTTGAAACCTCTGGCTTAGCCATTTGCCTCTGGTTCTGCAGTCCCAAAACAATGTGGCTATGCCCCAAACCCAGCTTCTTCCAGGGATTATGGAAAATCTCAGTGCTCCGATTCCATCAGATGCATTATGTAGCTATGAGCAAGAATGAGAATGTATTGGCTTAATATCCTAGAATAGTGTTTGTCTTTTGGGTCCTTTCTCCTTCAGCTAAGGGTATGTTGAAGGGTAGGCACACAGTCAAAAGGGTAAGCCACAGTTCTAAATGACTTGTTGCTTCAGTTTGCAAAAGGCAGGTACATACATGGATATTAACTGTGAAAAAGCATTGCCTGAAGTCTCTGGAGGGATAAATGTCTAAAAGAATGAACAGATACATTACCTGAGACTGTTCTTAATGGAGCAAGGTATTTATTTGGTCCAATTGGAGTGCTTAAAGTCAAAATAAAATTATGGCCAGACCACACTGATTGGCCTCTTGCCAAATCACACCTCAGGCAGAGATCCTGCCTTTCCGGAAGATGCCAATTTGCTAAGGTCACCTGTTTCAGTAAAAAGCAGGAAAAGGATGTGGTAGCAGCACACAAGAACCTTAACTTATGAGGTTCAGCTTTAAATCCCTGATGGGGAAGGAAAAACATGTATTGTTCCTACAGCTGTCTCTGATTTTCAAAAGAAATAAGTGGAAAAGGAATGATTTATTTTCTGTCTATAGTTTGTGTAATGAACATCTGTTTTTATTTACTCGCTCAGGTCCATTCCCTCCCATTCACCTGCATTTCTCCTTGGAGTTTCCATTGACTGCCTCCTTAGAGAGACAGCTAACGATGTCCCCTGTTCTCCCTACCCAAGGATGGGGGTGGGGGGCAGTCAGTTAGACAGACTCTCCTCTATCCATGCTGTGCAAAATGCAGCAGGGTGGGGGATGGATAGTCCTGGGGTGGGAGTACAACCTAAAATAGGTTGGTCAAGAATGGCCTCCCAGAGTGGGAGGGGTGGGGTGGCTGGGTGATGGACATTGGGGAGGGTATGTGCTATGGGGAGCACTGTGAATGGTGTAAGACTGATGAATCACAGATTGTACCCCTAAAACAAATACTACATTATATGTTTAAAAAAAAAATGGACTCTCTGAGAGTTAAGATTTGCCTGATGCTCTCTCCCAAAATAAACCCCGTTCCACCCATCCGGTCTTTCCCATCTTAGTTGATGGCATCTCCATCCTTTCAGCTGTACAGGCAAAAAACAAACAAACAAATAAAATTGAACAATAGCTTGGAATAATCCCTCCCATTTGCTCATACCCCACATCTAATCAGTTATCATATCCTGTTTACCTTTGAAATATATCTAGAATCAGACCATTCTTCAGCACCTTCACAGTCACCAGACTGACCCAAACCACCAGTGTCTCTTGCCTGTATGATTATAATAGCTTCTCCCTGCTCCTACCCTTGGTCTTTGTAGTCTGTTCTCAACACCATAGCCAGAGTATCGTCTACATAGAAGTCAGTTGATGTCACTCCTTTTTCAAACCCTTCTGTGACTCCCCATCATTCAGAGAAAGGGCACTCTTTACCACCATGGCCTACAAAACCCTTGGTTTTGTACTTGGTTGTGTTCATGTGCATATCTTTGGTCATGTTCTCCTTTATTCACTCTGCTCAGAGCTGTCTGGCCTTCTCTTATTCCTCAGGTCTTCATGTACTTTTATGCTTCAGAGCCCTTGAACATGCAGTTCCTAACTTTTGGATTATTCTTCTCCCACATATCATATGACTCATAGGCTCAACCCCTTGTGTTTTTTTTTCTCTAGACTAGTCCAGCTATGCAGGTATAGGCAGAGTAGACAGAGTTGAGTTGAGATTGACCATGGAATTTAAACAGGGTGAAGAAACAAATGAGGGGAAGAGGGGACTATGGAACAAGTAAGAGGTAATAGGGCAGATGGATTATCAGTCCAGCTGAGGTACCAGAAAGAGTGAAATGGAAAGACAGGGGGAGGTGTCAGAGAGTAGACTAGGGAGGTTGTAGGTGTTGCTAATGATGTGACTGGAATATGTCTCTGGATGTGAGTGGCCAAGGTAGGGGGGTAGGGCAGGAGCAGTGAATGAGAAGAAAAAAAACTGAGAAGCCAGCTTTGGGAGGGTCATCTGAGTGGATGTTGAAATCATCAAGAATTAAGGTAGGAGCAGAATTGGAGAAAGCGACATTGAGCCAGGAGCTATCATCTTCAAGGTCTCAGGGGTGAGTCCCAGAGTTAGTAGATGACACAAGAAGATATATGGCTGTTCCCACCTGGTGACCTGAGACTTAAAGACGCTGGGGGTGTAGACAGTGAGGAAGGAAGGAGGTGAGGGGCGCACCTCCCCAGATCCAGGGGCATGAGGCCTGTGAGGAGGATGTAGCTGCCAGGAGAGAGCATGGCAGGGGAGCAGCGTCCTCAGGGAACAGCAGAGAGCAATGTGAAGGCTGCCTCTATAGAGGGGGCTGGGAGAGTGGGAGATCTTTCTAGTGGCTCTGAGTTTCCTAAAGACCCAGGGGAAGGCTTTAAGAGTTTGGGAATCGTGGGTCAGGGCAGGAAAGGGAGGTGACCTGGAGTCCTGGGTTCTTGTGAGGCCACATAAACAGGGGTAAAGGATATAATGAGATGAGTAATGGTGGTAAAACCCAAGTTCCTTCCACTAGTTGAAACTTGAGAAAAAATATTTTTTTGAATTTGCAGCTGGAATGACTCAGCAAATCAACTTAGTAGACTACTATTATTAACAAAAGTAACTTTTTAAAGGTTTGTTTTTTAAAAAATATAAAAGTAATACATGTTCATGAGAAAAAATAATTCAAATAATTTAGAAGAGCATGAATCAATAAAGAACTCCCTCTCCCCCTCCCCATTCTACTCTCAGTGGTAACTACAATGAACAGTTTCCCAGGCATACTTTAGGGCATTTTCTACGCACAAGAAAGCATGAAAGCATCTGCTTCATGTAGCTTTTAAGCAAATAGATGGGAGCATTACTGTTTCATAGCTTGGTTTCACCCCTTAGCAATACACTTGCTAACATTTTTCATACATATGTAAATTATATAATTCATCTGCCTACTATTTTATTATACACGACCTGTGTAACCAGCTCCCTATTGCTGGACATGTTTCTGGGTTTTTTTTGTTTTTTTCCAGTTTCTGGTGTTTTTTGTTTTTTTGCCTTATGAACAATTACTTCCATGACCATCCTTGAACATAAATCTTTCTTTTACTTCCAGTTCTATTTGCAAGTACAGAACAGCTATAATACCTAACTATGTGCACACTAGTGAGATTAAATCCATGTTAATGTTTTACCATAATTGCTTTAAATCAACTTTACTAGGTACCCCCACCTTGTTCTTCAAAGAAGCTGTGCCTATTTATACTCTCACCAGGCATTCTCATTTTCCCATATCTTTAACAATACACGGTATTTTCAGACTTTTGTCTTGCCCATCTGCTGAGTAGGAAAGAGTATTGTGTTGCTTTATTTTCATTTTCCTGAGTTTCAAAACCTTCTAATGTTTCTTGGCCCTAAGGGTTTCCTTCATTATGAAAAACCCACCCTTCAAATTTGTCTTGATTCTGCTTGGTTACCTGCTCTTCCCAAAAGAGGTAGGATTAATTTGCCAAATTCTATGAGAAACCTTTGTTGAGCTTCATAGCTATCATTCTTTGCATTCTTTTTTTTTTTTTTCTTTTCCTGTGATTGCTGTAGAAATCACACTATATAGCATTAACTTTGCATAGCCTTTCTAGAGTTTACTCGGAAGCAGGATCTCAGGGAATGGGTGAGTGAAGTCTGTAACCACAGAGGCGGGGATGAGATCTCAGCTCTAGTACACATGAGCTCAGTGGCCTAGGACCACTTAACCTGGTATATCACCAATTTATGGGGCTGTTGTAAGGATACAAATGCTTAATGCAGAGCCTGATACATAGTACCCAATAAATATTTGAGAAAGATCATTCTGGTTACTACTTCAGTAGGGGAATAATAATTCGTATCTTCATCCTTTTGATGTTATCTGAGGAATATACAGACCTAACCATTCTAAACTGATTTCTCTTTTTGATTCATCCTAGTAAGTAACAAAACAGGTTATGTGTGATAGTTATCTACCAATAAAGAACTATCCCCACCTGCTGGCCATACTCACAAATTAAAAATAAAGGGCTCTCCAAATGTGACTGCTGAGGAAATCTTTCATTTTGCAGTTAACCATGACTTGTAGCAATCTTGGCAGCAGGGAGCACCCCACTTTTCTCTTATACCCTCCCTTTTCTCTAACCACTCCCCCCCCCACACACACACACACTCTCAAACAAACTAGTATCTCATCACACAGTGCTGGCTAATTGTTGACACATTTATTTAGTTGAGGCAAACATTTCTTTTCAGTTTGGAATTCAGATTTGTTTTAGATGCAGACTGGACATGTTTTCCTTCTTGCTGGCTTGGTTGTTTCATAGAGTTGGGCTTCCAAGTCTTGAATCTTGGTCCCAAGAAGGGGGCTGCACCTAATGTTTCTTTCTTCCTTTCTTTCTTTCTTTCTTTCTTTCTTTCTTTCTTTCTTTCTTTCTTTCTTTCTTTCTTTTTTTTTCCTTAAGACTGGCTCAAGTCACCCTCAGAACCAACAGGCATGGTATATAACTAATGCATTTCATGTTACTGACTACCATTGATGTGAAACAGGAAAGAAAATACCTCTTAGTTGGCCATTCTATTTTTTAATTGCTTGAAGATGTTCTAAGAAGAGCTAATAAATGGGCTGCTGGGGAGAGCTCTAGTTAAGCTCTGCTTGGAACAAAACTATTTCAGACTGAATCACGAAGGCCATGCTAGGAATTGGCCTTTGAGTCTGGAACCTTCTGAGATCAGGACATTCCATGAGAACTTTCTTTGAGGTACAGGAAAGTGGCCATTCAGACTCTGCTTTTGGTGGGGGAACCCCCATTGTTGTGGATCACAGGGGCCTGGCTTAGTGCAGTGACTCAGGTCAGGATGGCAGGAGGGAGAGCAAAGAGTGGCACCAGCAGTCGATGCTGAGGAAGACCCGAGATCTTGCCTTTGGGGTTCCTAGGTAATTGGTGTCAACTGGTCTGCCCTCTTCTGCTTTCTCGCTCCCAAGACAACGCGGACTCAATCTGAGCAGGCTGGGAGGGCGCGAGCTTCTTCAGCCATCGAAGTAAATCCATTTCCCAGTTCCCAGCTCACATTCAGTGTGGCCCCACTGCGTGCCTACTCCCATAGGACTCCTCTCGGAGGAGCCCTCTCATGTCCTCATTGCCACTCTCAGCCTTAATCACAGGTTTCTCCTGCCACCTACCAACCCTCTCACCATCTCTTCTCTGACTTCTCCCAAATCCCTTCCTATTCCCCCGGCGTCTCTTTCTGCTCTGTCTTACCCTCTGCACCTCCGCAGTTGCCTGTTCACTCCTTCTTGCCCTCCTCAGGGTTTCTTTCCCATGCTTTTGTAATGTCTTCAGGCAGCTTTTTGGCCATTAATGACACATCCTAATTTTTTATGGCTTCCTTTCCCCCGTGATACTGTAATACTTTCTTCAAGTTTCTAACATAGCCCCCACCATAGCATTTATGTGTCTGGATCCTTCTAGTCCAGACCCAGGTGTTCTAGATAGAGAGACACCTCACTGTATGCCCAGCTCCCACAGCCCCCAGCACAGAGTAGGTGCTCCGTTTGCTGAATGAATGAAATTTCAAATCTTACTTGTTGCACAAGTTTGCTCTGATGTTTATTTTCCCCTGATTTCATCTGTGTCTAAAGACTCTTTTAATGCTTTCATTTCAAAGTACTTTTAGACTTTCAAAAAAGTTGTGAAACCAATACCAAAAAATTCCCATCCGCTCTTCCATTACATTCCCCAAACGTTACACAACCCTAGTACATCTCCCATAACCATAGTAAGATGTTCAACACAAGAAAATAAACATCGATAGAATAAAATTAATCTACAGACCTTATTCAAATTTTGTCAATTGTTGCATTAATGCTTTTTTTATGAACCAGAGTCCAGATCCAGGATCACACACGACATCAGGTAGCCACATCTCCTTCATCTCCTATAGTCTGGGACAATTCCTCAGTTTTTCTTTGTCTCTCATGACTTTAAAATGTTTGAAGGGCACTGGTCAGTTTTTTGGTACAATGGTCTCCCAACTGGGTTTGCACAGTTGTTTCCTCTTACTCATCTTTAGGCTTTACATTTTTGCCAAGAATACCCTTCTTAGCATATCATCTCAGAGGGTGTGTGATGCACGTGGGTCATTGCTGATCATGTAAACCTTCATCACATGGCTCAGGTGGTTCTGGTGGGTTTCTGTACTCTAAGGTTATTGTTTTTCTTTTGTAATTAGTATAATGTAGGAATAAGTAAATATGCTGGTGCTCATTAAAATGCCCACGATTTTAGGATCCGTTGATGGGTCTGGACTGCTATGATTATTATCGTGGTATTTTCCAAATGGTGATCTCTATTTCCAAAGTTTTAAATAAGGCCAGGTAAAATGTCTTGCCCATGGTGAATCATCCAGGACCCAACCCCAGAAATGACTCTAAAGCATTCTCTCAGTGAGCCTGAGCATTTGACGGAGCCACTCAGGGCCACAGATCTCTCTACACAGCTTGAGTCCATGGACTGTTCCTTTCCCTTTTCTCCCCCTATCCATCCCCCACCCCCAATCTCCTATTTGTAGATACAAATAGGATCTTCTGATGGGTGGTGGTGTTCCTGATGAGATACCAAGAAGGGCTATCACAAGTAAATTGATCACAACTTAATTATTAATTCATGTCCCTAAAGTACATACTGTGGAGATTAATGCTCAAAGCCAAAAGATCCTTGGCTCATTTTTAGAACCATTGTCTTAAAGGAGAGCTGCATAGACTAATAACAAGGTAGCATACAATAAACCAAGACCTACTGTCTTTGGGAGAAATGCTTCCTAATCCATTTGGAACTGTGTCATGATGACCTTGGGGATATTTTTTTAAAGCACCCAGGTAGAATTACTGAGTCTGAGGAAGGAGCTGAAGGTTCTGCGAAATTACAGAACCCTAATGCTATGGATCCTTCATGGTATGTCTGTTGGGTTCCATTAGTCCTTTCAGTATAGCATGTTTATTATCTAGAAAAATTTTCAGATCCATGGGTAGTGTGTCTGAAGAGAGAAAATTTTTCTTTTGCCATGTTTGCAAGAGTTGTTTTCAGTGGGATCCAATTTAAGTTACTAATTCTCTGGTTACAGAGGTGAAGGTGATGCAAAACTCCAGGCTTTTATGGGACTGCAAAGCAGACCACCAAATATTCTTCGTTGCAAGAGGATACCTTGGGATAAATGAGTAAGTGGTCCTTGGGGTTTATAGACAGGATTGAAATAAAGACAAAATAATGGCTATCTCTGGATCTGGGGTCTTTAGGCCACTGAAGAGAGTGGGGAAGTCCATGGAGGCAAAAGACAATCAAAGATATGACCCTGTTTCTAGATTTTGTTTTAGGACCAGTGAAGGAGTCTCTTAATTAAGCTCCCCCCCCAAACCAAGGAATTACAAAGGGGAATAAACAAGACCAAAAGGCCAGAGTTTGGCTGAAAGACACGGACACTTGGGGGACCAGTTGTTCCCCTGTCTTTCTCCTGTGTGGGAGCGCTGTTGGCAGCCGCTAAGGATGGCGTGTGTCATCTGGAACCCATGGGTGACGTGGCAGGGGCTGGCGGCAGCCCCAGGGTGACATTTATAGAATCAGGAAGAGTTAGATTCCAGCAACAAATGGGGTAGGGACGGGAAATTAATTCCTGCTGTGATTAGAACCCATGTCTGAGATTTTCCCCCACAGCCCAGGGAAACAAAGGTTACATTCATGAATAAGTTAAAAGCAAGAGCTATTTCTTCTTTTTGGGAATTCCTTCATACCGATCCTAGTATCTTTTGAAATCTGTAAGAAAAAAAAAAAAATCTTCCCTAGGGTGGGAACAGGAAAAGCTTTATGTGCAAGTGGCAGTCCCGAGTGAATTTTTCAGAACCGTTTAAGAACGAACTGCTGAAACACTGCCATAGCACAAAAGTTGTTTGTCATAAGAATCATATCCTAAACAGAGGCCTTCTTTGGAGCCATAGGACTGAGTTTTGTGTTTGGTAACTCATATATCCCTCTGGTTAGGAGCTGAAGATGCCCTTTGCTGAAAATAGTTCTGCCCAAAGGCATGCACTGTGTAGGAATGAAGCCGCCTTTCTCCTGTTTCTTAGTCGGGTCTCTGGGACAAATGCCTTATGTCACAGCTCTGAGTTGGAATCTGACAAGGTCCCTTTAAGGCCTGGCTTCACCCAGCTGGGTTCTCTGAGAGACTGGCCACAGGGGATGCTTGGACACACATATCACTGCCGGGCACAGTGAGCTTGAAATAAGCAGGGCGCAGGTGGGATGCTTGGTTGGGCACTTGTAGTTGGGGAGGAGGATGAAGTCCGATCCTCACCCATCACTGAGCACGGTTCGCACCGGGGCCCGGTTCGACACAAAGGCCATAGCCCAGAGAACTGATTGGTGGGGATGCGCACAGAGCTACAGGCAAACGTTTTGCTCAGGACCTGTGTGAATTTGATCAGTCAGAGCTGTCTACAGCCCTGGCCTGGCGTTGGGACTTGATCTGGAAAGGCACACTTGAAGAGGACTCAGAGACCCCGGCTGCAGGAAAGGGTAGTGACTGAGCCCCTGTCGAGGCCGTTTTTATTAGTTATATTAATAGTATTATTTTCTGTGTAGGAACCATTAGTTACACAATCCCAGAGGATCCATCCTCTTCTGGAATGCCCTGGGAACACATCAGGAGGAGAAGATAGGGCTAAATAGCCTTTCACTGAGTGTTATGCATTCATCCATTCAGCTATTCATGCTGTTGTTCAATGAGCATTCATCAAGGGCCTGGTAAGTGGCAAGCTCCCCTGGGTGCCAGGAATGGCAGCAGTGAACAAGAGAGGCGAGGCCTCTGCCCTTGGGGAACATTGCAATGAGATACATTCTAGATATTAAGTGTTACAAAGGAAATAAGAAATGTCAAGGCAATAGAAAGAGCTTGGAGTTTGGGGAGGGAGGACTTTGCTAAGGAAGGTCTCCCTGATCTGAACGGCAGGCTGGGGCTCCTTATGTAAAAGCCTGAGGGCTGAGAATTCCAGGTGATGGGACAGTCTCCTGCAAAACTCCCATGGTAGGCCTGGGTCTGACAAACAGGAAGAAGGGCAGAGCTCAGAGAGTGAAAGTGGGGTAGGCTGAGATGATGAATCTAGGTAAGGTCAGAGAGGCGGGAGGAGGCAGAGTCCTCAAGGGTCCTGCTCTTCTGATGTCATCCAGCTCAGTCTTTCCAAGGTCTCTTCCCTAGACGCCTTGGTTTCATCTAAAGTCCAAGACAGCAGCAGGGTGGACAAGGCTCTGCACCCTCCCTTTACGTCCCCAGTTCAAACCAGAATGTCTCCCTCCCTCTTTCAGTTTTGCACTTTCAGATTCTGTGTATGATTTAGCCTCTCACCGGTTTCAAAGTTGTGGCAGATGAAAGATGGCCAGAAGTTCTTTCACTTTTCCATCAAGAGGTGGACTTTATTTACCCTGCTCTTAATCGAGGCTGCTCTCATGACTGCTTTGCCCTAAGAATGTGGCAGAAGTGATGCTGCACCAGACTTTAAGATGACTGGCAGCTTCCACTTCTTTGACAAGTGGGCTCTTGGGGCCTCCACTGCCCTCGAAGAAGCCCTACCCTGCTGAAGAGACCATGTGGCCGTGAGCCAAGGAACCAGCCAAAGGGTAGACTGGAGGCATGGACATAGGTGTCCAAGTGAGTGGCTGCAGCCATCCCCTAGCCTGGTGAGCCATCCTAGTGGACATGGAGACACTGTCTCAGACATTCTGTCTCCAGCAGATGTCACGTGGAGCAGGGACCAGTCAATGCTGCTTGTCTTATTGAGGACATCAGAACTGTGTTCAAAATAAAACACTCTTTTCTTCTGTATTCACTAGTGGTTTGTTACACAGCAGTAGACAACTGAAGCAAAGGTTTAAACAAGGTTTGAAAACCCTCCACCAAGCAAAGTCAATCATCTTACAAGGAACTCAGAGAGCTTACATCTCACAACTAGGGAGGCAGTGGAGTATGGTGGATAGGACAAGAACTTTGGAAGAAGATAGCCTCGGGATTCTTTGCTTCTTCATTCCTTTTTTAGTAAAAAGATTTCTTTATATTAGAGAGAGGGAGTGAGCAGGGGGCAGAGGAAGAGAGAGTCTTAAGCGGGCTTCACACTGGGCGCCGTCTGATGCGGGACTTGATCTCGAGACCCTCAGATCACAACCAGAGCTGGAACCGAGTCAGACACTTAACCAGCTGTGCTACCTGGGCACCCAACCCCAGCTTCTGCACTAAAATGCAAAGAACAATACATGTCTTAGAGACTTAAAATCTGTGTTAAGATCTTCGCACATAATAAGAGCTCAAAAATTATAACTATTGCATGGTCATTGGGGCCCTTCCAGTGAGGGCTTGTAACAGGCTGCTGGCTTGGGAAGCCTACTTGGTGTGGCCAGAGCCCTGTCCCAGCCAAAGTCTGTGAGAACTCACAGCGTACACGGCAGCAGGAACAGGCGGGGTAACCCAAGCTCACGGGTTAATTCCCTTCTATATTAAGGCATTCGATGGACACAGAATTTCAACACTGAATTGGTACTGAGGACCCTTCTCCTTTGATCCTTCTGAAAAGTCAAAGCATAATTGCTAGTATGACTTTAACATCTAACACTTGCTAACCTACCTTCCTGTCTTTTTGCTTTCATTTTTGCAGAGACAGCTTCATGAAATGTATTTGGAAGGCTGCAGTATCTAAGACTAATATTGTTTGATAGCATTGTTTAGTTTTCATTGTACTTAGCTTGGGACCCATTACTAGCTTCCTTTCCCCCGCCCCCCACGCACCTTGACATAAAGATTTCCCCGGAGGTAAGGAGGGAGAAGTAAATCAGCTTAAAGTAGAGTGCGATAAGAAATGGTGCAAGATGTGACATGAAGGTCACAGAGAGTGGCCGCAAAGGCCACCGCAGCAACCGTCCCCACACTCTGTGGGCCCTACTTTGGGTTGTCACCATCAAGAAAAGCTGACAAGCCTATCACACGGGTGCGCTTTCCCGCTCTGGCCCCTGTGGCCCGTGTTCACCATGGCCCCACTGAACCCAGAGGGGTCAGCCTGGGATGGTAGGAGGGGATGCCAGCTTCACGCTCTAACACAGGCTCCTGGTGTGCAGGCAACAGCCTCTTGGTTTCTGAGCCCTGGTGAAAGTCACGCTGGCCCATGAGCCACTGCGGCTGCCCCGGGACTCCTGCCCGGGCCGTTCTGTCGGCTCAGCTCTCTCTGACCTTCCTCCTGTCTGACACTCTCGCCTCCCTAATGTGCTCAGCACTTTTTGCTGTTCTGTGATAGTCTCAAAGGGCATGGAGATGAGAGCTTTGCTGAAAATGTGCATCTTCTGCAGAAAAGGGCCATGGAACACTTAGAGAGGAAAAGGACAAAAGGATCAAAGTGGTTTTGGAACAGAAGAGGGAAGGAGGGACTATAAAATTTGAATGAAGTGCCTGGAGAAAAGAAGCAGGAGAAAGGAGATGGCTTTGTTCGGTATTTAGAGCTAAGATGGGAGACAGCACAAGAACTGGGATGGAGATCTTTCAATTAAGGGCTGCTTAAAAAACGAGAAATGTTAATGTCACTCTAATATAGCCTCAAAACCTACCACCGTGATGATCTCGAAGCGAATGTGATCATAGCATTTTTGTCAGTGACACAGTATTTCTCCATGGCTCCTTTGTTCTCCTGGTATCTGCTCTCTGGTACCTCCTTACGGAGGCTTCGGGGAGCACAGGGTCTAAAACAGTGCTCTCCAGTCTCACTAGCTCTGGTCCACTGCGTTTTTCTTCGGCACATTTACCATTACATAGAATGTTACTGGGTCATTTATTTACTATCATTCTCTGCCTGTTAGATCGTAACTCTACAAATGCAGGGACTGGGCCTGTTACTTTGTATTCCCAGTTCTCCTGGCATGGAAGAAGCACCTGATAAATAAATAAATTTTGGGAGAACGAATTCAACTAGTTAAGATTTATAAAGCCCCTAATATGTACAAGACAATACTAGGAATCAAAGATGAATCAGGTATGTGTTCTGCCCTTGAGAAACTAATAATAATCACTGTCAGGTTTAGAGGACTTCATCCATACTGGGCGCTATACATACAGTGTGATTTTATCTTCGATAACTAGGGGTGATATTTAATGTAAACATATTTAACAACAGGTGTTGTAGACATGGACCGATCCAAGTACCATGAACTAGAACTCAGAGGTATTAAATAATGTTGCAAAGGTCTGAGACCCGGGAAATGGCAGTGCCAGAATTTGAATGAAGGTGTGGCTGATTTCAGTGCTCAGTCTCCTAATCCCACTATAGGGGTACCTATTGTCCTATTTGTAAACGTGTATCGGGCAACTACTGTGTGCACAAAAAAATAAAATGATCTCCACCATCCGAGAATTATGGGTCTCATGGGAAAGTTGAGGACTCTGCGTCCAGATAGCCCCTGGACTGGCCAGCCAACCACTTCTGCCTCTACCATTTTGCCTCTAACAGGTGGTGGGGCAAAGTCTGAACAAACAGAAAGAAGGGAGAAGGGCAGGGGGGTGGGGGAGTGCTGGGCAAACAGGCAGCTCCGAGGACATTTATAGAAGCCCAGAGAACAAGCAGAGGAAGGCACTGTGTTCCGTAGGGCCACCTCTCTGCTCACCTTCCTAGGTGACCTCCACCCCAAGGGTGCCTAGCCTGCAGTGGCAGTGGGCAGAATTCTCCCCAAGGATGATCTCTCGGGCCCAGCAGCAAAATCTGAATTTCATCTCACATGACGGCTGATACAAACAATACCACCCCACTCCAGGGGAAACTGGGACCTGAGCCGTGGGCTGACTGAGAGCTTGCACCATATGCCGGGGTAGGGGGTGCCAGCCTGATGTGCAGATGCCTCCTTCCTTGTGGTTCACAGGAGAGGAAATGGGTCACTTCCCATCTGAATTCCTCCCTGCGGCTGCAGTGGTCTGGTGTCACATCTTCAAGTTTACAGCTGTAAGATGGAGGACAGCCTCCTGACTCCCATCCAACTTGACCGGAGCAGCAGCAGCAGCAACAGCAACAACAGCAATGAACATTTAATAGGTCAAACCGCTGAGAGTTCAGGTTGGTTTTTTGGCTGCAGCCCCTGTTAATTATTATCCTAATAGGTCTCCCTAAGGCACTCCGCATTTCCCAACTGTAACAGTCACGGGGGTGGGGGTGGGGGGTCCTATCTGTCATACCCTTCCAGTATTAGCAGGGTTTGACTTCAGCTGCCATGGGCTTGGCTTACAGCATAGTTTCACCCTGGAGCTGCTTTTGAGACAGTAATGATAGAATTAAGTCTGTGCTTCTGTGCCCTCAGTAGCTTCTACTGACGTATGCCTGGAAATTCTAAATATCATCTGGGTAAGTAGGTAGTCAATTTTGTATCTTTGTATATGTTACAAAGAAGAGAATGTTACAAGAAGAGAATGAGGTTCAGGACAGCCAAGGAACTTGGCCACGGTCCCATGGCTACTGAGCAGCGGGACTAGGGTTCTAATCCAGGGAATTCTGATTCCAAAGTTCATTTTACAGCACCCTGCTGCCCTGACTGACAAGCTTCCCTATTTATTTATTTTTATATGTTGTTTAAGCATTTTAAAAAAGATTTATTTAAGAGAGAGAGAGAACATGAGCTGGGGGAGGGGCCAAGAGAGAGGGAGAGAGAAAATCCCCAAGCTGATTCCCCACTGAGCACAGAGCCCCATGTGGGACTGGATCCCAGGACCCTGAGATCATGACCTGAGCCAGAATCAAGAGTCAGGCTCCTAACCAACTAATATCCCCAGGCGCCCCAAGTTGCCCCTATGGGAGATAGTCCATAAAAGGAGAATATTCAGTTATTTTTTTCAAATTTTATTTTTCATTTTTTAGGGAGTGAGAGAGAGCATGAGCGGGGGGAGGGGCAGAAGGAGAGGGAGAAGCAAACTCCCAGCTGAGCAGGGAGCCTGATGCCATGCGGGGCTTGAATCCGTAATCCCGGGATCATGACCTGACTGGAAGGCAGGCGCTTAACTGACTGAGCCACCCAGGGGCCCCAGAATACTGTTACTAACCTTAAGGAAAGTAGAGACCAGATGAGATCACTAGGTGAACCAAGGTAAGATAGTTAAAAGGCAGTATTAAAAAAGCACCAGTGTGAATGAAACAAATTTGAAATACTGCAGGCATTCCGATAAAGGAAGAGATAGAGGCATGTGTATCTGGAAATACCAGGCCTCCCAAAGCTTAGAGAGTTGAAGGAGGCCAAGAAGGATGGATAAATTGTGGAGCAAGAGGAGGAAGGAAAGTTCTGTACAAGAAAGAACCCCCTTGCGGGGCCTGAAAGGGGAACCAGCCTGGGGCATTCAGGGATCACAGGGGCAACCAGTGAGGCTCTGTGGAGATGAGTGGGATGGAGGTTATGGGACAGGAGGCCATAAAAGGCCTGGCTGAGGAGTTTGGACTAGAACTTGAGTCAAGACAGAGCCATGGAAAAGGAAGGAATCGGTTGTTTGCAGAAGCAGGTAAGTGCAGGAAGGTTGTGGAATGCTGAGGTTTTTAAAAAGATGGAATTGGTCGCGAGCAGTTAATGGTCCAGGGATTTGACTCAAGAAAGACGAAGATCTAGATATCAATTTAGTAGATATCCCATGGTTGCAGTTGGTCCTCCTTCTTGACTAGCAGGCCCCATAATAACTTTCCCGACTATAACTTTGATTGAGAAACGTGTTCATGTACGGTTTAGTTCTGTGGACTAAAGATCAAGAGGGATGTCCTTCGGCCCTTAGGTCCAAGTCACTTTCTCTGGCCGCAGTTATTTTATCTGCAAAATGATAGCATCGGACAAGTCTCTGGAAGTCATCTGTGGTGATCACAAGCTCTTAATTTATGTCCTACTTTTCATAAAGCCATTCTGTCCCCTCCTCCTTTTTTTCTTGGAGATTTTTTTGGGATATGTGAGCAGTTTTCCTTTCTGGGGTCTTTGGTCAGAGGGAACATAAGCCATCTGACCTACTTTTTACAGGGCCTGACTGCCTTTTCTTGTATTTTGGCCAAAGCCTCACATCTCAAGGAATGCAGTTCTCTTCAACTGCCGTGTGTGAGGACCCTAGTAGACCTAGTGTTCAAAAATCACCTCTTTGAATACACACTGAAATATTTATGGATAAAATGATAGGACATCTGGAAAGTGGGTAAGGTCTAGATGAAACCAGATTGGCCAGAACCCAATCATTACTGAAGCCGGGTGATGGTATGTGGGGTTTCATTATACTATCCTGGCTATCTTGGTAAACCTTTAAAATGTTTCCATTAATGAAAAGTTAAAAAAAAGAAACACATGCCCTTCTTTGTTTCATGCTGCAGCATCCAGAAAGCCAAACTGTTGAGTATCCACAAAGCAGTATCCCAAAGCGATCTTGAGATGTGGGAAACAGTGAAGTTGATACAACAAAATAATTTATTGTAGAGTGTCTGAGGACACTGGCCTTGGATGACTTGTTGACAAGAACATCTCCATTTATTGCGAGCTGTTATTTTCCTGCCAGCAGTAAGACTCCGCCTTCCACTTGTCTTTTCCTTCCCATTCCTTTGTTTGTGAGTTAACTTTCTCCCATGGGCAGAGAGAGCTGCTCTTTCAGGAACCATAAAGAAAGGATGACAGAGTCCTCCAAAGCAGCGGTTTTCTTTTCTATTTTTTTTTCCTAAACCACAACTCAGAGTAAGAAATACACTTTTTATCATCACATACAAACACAGCTGGACATGTAAGTTTCACAGGATAACACCCTCTCCTCAGTGAGGTAAATTCTGGTATTTTCTGTTCTGTTCTAGGCTAGTCTATTCTGTTCCAATATTTTAAAAGGTTGCTGTGATCCACTAAATTGATTTCAGAATCACTAATGGGTTGCAGCCTGCGGTTAAAAAATTTTTGGTTAACGAAAAGATACATTGGGCAGGAAACTTAACATTTAAAACATCTGGCCTGGGGTTGAAGTCAGAAGCAGCTGGATCTCATTTGTATCTGACAGTGGAAAAGATCTCCACACTTTCTTTAAGTGGGTGGAAGGTCAGATCTACAATGCTAGGCAAGGATTGACTAAAGTATTAAATTTCAGGAGATGTGTTAATTGATGGGCCCCATCACCAGGGAGGAATCACGAGTTGTGGACTTATGATGGGACTTTGGTTGAACTGGGCTCAGCCACACGCCATCTTGTAGTTTTACGGTGGTGAAAATGGGAGTAACCCCATTATTCACACTCCACCATGGCTGTGGCTCAGCAGAAGCACCAGGCGATGGCATGAAGCCATACATGTCCTTTGGAACTAGACAGACCTGAACTGACACCCCATGAACTCCTAACCACGTGATTTTAGACAGCTCACTCACGCTCTCGGAATCTCAGCTTTTTTTTGTCCTCAGGATGGGGGTAATGATGCTACTGTATTAAATGAGATAAAATAGAGCATCTAACCAGAGTCGGACATAAGGGCAGACCTTCAACAGATGTTGCTGACCTCTTCTTCTACTAGCACTAGCACAGAGGTTGTGGAAATTTTCCTTCAAAGACTGCTCCATCTTGTGCCCTGTGTGATGGATCTATCACCTCTGCTTTGCCCGGAGGTTTGCTAGAAGGGGAAAGAAAGACAGATCACCCATGTAGAAATAAGCATGAAGTGCCAGCTTGCCAAGAGAGGAGCCAGACTGAGCGACCAAGTCACCATCATTCACGGGCTTTTAGGTCTCCAGTTCTTCAGGGAAAGGCTCTGTTCTAAAACTCTTGGCTTGTGTTCCTTAAAGATATTTCATTTCCTGGGCACCAACTCAGACCCACTGAATCCTAATCATCCCAACCCAGTGTCTAGTAATTCACCAAGTCCTTTCAAATTCACTTAAATATCTCCCCAGGCCATCTCACTGTTTGCTGCTCCACCTGTGCACCTGTCAGTGGCATTCCTGGCTTCTAGTCTTGCTTGCTCTCCATCTGGTCTCTACTCGGCAGCCAGAGAGATAGTTTTACAATGCAAAAGTGATGCGGAGAATGTTGTGTAAAACATCTACTGATTTCACTATGCTTTTGGAACAAAGTCCAAACCCCTGATATGTCTGCAACAAAGCTCATCTTAACCTGGTCAACATTTTTTTTTTTTAACCTAGTCAACCTTTGCATCTTCTCCTTTGCTCACCTGCCCCAGCTTCTGGACCTCCAATTCAGGGATGGTGTCTCTCCTGCTATCCATGTTGCTGACACCCAGCACACGGCCTGGAGTGAACTAGGCACAGAATGAAAGAGCAGTTGATGAGCGCCAACTAAAACTTTTCCATAAAGTTATGGCACGTGACCCATTTCTGGACAAAATAACTTCTATGTCCTATGGCAAATTGTCTCTTAAAGTCTCTGTTACATTGTCTGCTGGTTGGTTAGAGAACGAATCAAGTGTACTATAATTTCCAACATTTTATATTTTGGTACAAGAATAATTTCAAGGTTTTTTATTTTTATTTATTTTTTGTTTTGGAGAATAAATGTAGTTTGGGCGCCTTTTCTATACTCCTCAAAATACTCTAAGTGATTGCTGGTAGTTTCTCATTGTTTCTAAAGCCTGGTCTTGCACAGACACAATGGCTGAAGATTTCCCCTACTAGGGAGAATGTCATGCATTACAGTTTTCACTTCCGTTTAACCAGATTAAGTATTTAAGTGCTTTGTGCTCTGATTAGAGGTGTCCGTATATGAAGTGCTCCTTGAACAAAAGTTATGGATAGTCAAATGTAATGCAATGGACTAATATTCCATATTAAGGCAAAACCATGCACTTAAATAATTAGCTCAAAGTGGTTACAGTAGCAGAGTTAACAGATTTACTTTCATTTCATCTATGCCACTGGCGTTAGCTAACAACAGAACTCCGCCAACCTGCTGTTTCACAGAACACTGGGGTCCAGGAATCTCAGGTTCCAGGCCATGCAAGTACCGCCCAGCCACCTCCCTAAGAAGGCATCAAAGAGCCGTCATCACGGGATAAAGTTTCCCCTATGGTTTGTTCCAAAGATTGAATAAGCATTCAAAATGGCGCATCCTGGAGAAAATATGGGCAGTTTCCCTAAATTTTGGGGTGCCCACTGGAACAGTCATTCACAGAATTTTCTAAATAGCGATTCCCAAATCACTACGGATTTAGGATGCTGCAGAATCATTGGGGGCAGCAGCTACATGTGAGAACAGCAAGCTTACGCTTTGGAGCAGGCAGAAAACAGTTACTAGTTAGTGAAGCAGGTCACAGGAAACCTAATTTATAATGTCTTAAATAATAGTTTTCCCCACGTAACTAAATATCCAGAAGCAGAAGTTTCAGTAAATCGAAGATGGGCATGTGGGCACTCGGATGCTTCCTCTTTCCAATCTGCCATCCTTAGTAGGTTGGCTTTCTGCTCCAAGCCACCGTCCCAAGCTACAGTTCCAGCCACGTGTCAGCATTCTACGGAACAAAAAGGGAGAGGAGGCAGGCAAGCCACTGTGTCTCCCTTTATCAAGAGAAAACAAGGCTTTTCCGACCCTGCTATGCAGCGGACATCTGCTTGGATCTCACTGACTAGAACTGGGTCACATCCACCCCATCCCCCCACCCCCCCGACCCGGCTCCAGCAAGACTGGGACAGTGGGGAAGAGGACTTTTGCCCTTGCCCTAGACTCAACCCTATCACAAAAATGTCCCCTTTTACTCCCTCCTTTCAGTAAACAAATATTTTGTAATATTCCTTTATCCAGAGAGGCAATGAAGAGATCATATAACTGGTCTAGAGCCATGATTTTAGAAAACTGCCCTAAATGTAACATAAAAATGGGAATTAAGAGGAAAGTAATTTAAATAATAGGAAAATAATTTATTTTAAGAAAATGTGTGCATTTCAATGTATAATTGCCTCTGTAGGACTCCGTTAGAAGACATAATGTCACAGTCATGCGTTTGCACCTATTTTTAAGGAATAGTTGAGAAGAAAAAAGAAAAAAAGATCAGAAGATATTCCATACAAGAAGTACAGGAATATGAAAGAGCAGAGGTTAAGTGTGCACTAGAATAAAAACCAGAGTAAGTATAAGTAGGAAAAAACCAGACTTGCTTACATAGAATAATAGAAAGGGGGAAAAACCTTAATTGTCCAGGCAAATTATAGGCTATGGAAGTGGAGACAATGAAAACTATGATGTTCTCTCAAGTGAGCCAAGCCTCATTGCTAAGAGCAGTGTCAAAAATAATTGTTATGACATGGGACAGGGAACTGGGGAAGTACCACAGAAAACCCATCTCCTGTCTTGAAGACTTAATGCATAAACACTTAGCCTTGAGGGACCAAAAACAACACAAAACAAAGCAAAACAAACCCTTGGAGCCCTTGTGCTTCAATAAGCAATGAAACTAGAAGATGTTCTAGGAAAAAAAAAATCATAATCAAAGAGTTTCTGGAGAAAGTTTTTGGTACTATCCTGGCAAGAGGATCAACATAAAGCTGAAACACAACAGGCAGACCCCAAATGAAAAAATGTCATTATTCTCGCACCATAGATGTGTTATCATTGTGCTAAACCAAAAAAAAAAAAAAAAATTGTAATATGGGATGACAAACATGAAATTATTTTGAAAACTTGTAAGAATGCATTTAACTCAGATTTCTGTGTGTCATGCATCTCCCTTTATTTAATAATATTCGATTCTGGGGTGCCTGGGTGGCTCAGTGGGTTAAAGCCTCTGCCTTCAGCTCAGGTCATGATCTCAGGGTCCTGGGATCGAGCCCCACATCGGGCTCTCTGCTCTGCACAGAGCCTGCTTCCCCCCTCTCTCTCTCTGCCTGCCTCTCTGCCTACTTGTGATCTCTGTCAAATAAATAAAAATAAAATCTTAAAAAAATAATAATTATAATATTCGATTCTGTTAGCAGGAACTCAAGCCCCCTTGTTCACATAATTCCATGTGATAGCTACAAAGTTGGGGTGTGGCCCTGTCAACTCACAGAGAAGCAGTGATGCCCAGCGATGATGTCATTGTCTGTAATAGGGACTAGCTCCTGGTAAATTTCAAAACATCACGAACATAACACAGCTAGCACAATCTTTCCTCAATTTATGCAATCCCTGTACTTCTGGAAAATTTCAGTGTTGATGAAAGCTATGAAACATGTATTTGTCTTTCCTTGTTAAGTGGAGTTTGATCGGGAGGCACAAACTATAGTTTTCCCACCTGCATGAATTTCCAGGGGGCATTAGAAGGATGTGCCATCTTTGTGCCACACCAGACAGTGGGGTCCCTCAGTCACTGTGACATTTACAGCCCCTTCCACCTTCTTTCCCCTACCACACACATTTCCAAAGCCCCCTCTGGTGTGGTTAACCACCTTCCTGGAGAACCACTGGCTCAGGCAAGTCACTCATGGCCCACATTGGGTTGCACACAATGTCTAGATGAACGAAATCAGGGCTCTGTAGGCAAAGGGCCAGATGCTGGGCAGGCAAATAGTGATGTCATAGGTGCCATAGGGAGTGGAAAGGAACCGAAGCAGGTCCTCTCTAAAAACCCCTATCATGAAAGAGGAGGAGCTGGGGCGGGGGGGCCCATCCAGAGGAAGTGGGAGACAAGACAAGCGGAACTGGGTAAAGTGTGAATCTCAACCCCACCAGGGCCAGAGTCCCACACAGAGAGAGGCCAGAGGCCGACTCTGGCACTCACACCTGGCTCCCAGCGGGAGCAGACGGCATCTCCAAATATGGAGCTGGTTCTGCTGAAGGCGGTGGTGGCTGAGGAAGGCTAAGATGCACCCCCAACCCCAAACTTTGGCTGCACAGCAAACCCAGAGAAGGAACTTCTGCGCCTGGGGAACATTGCGGCAAATTGGGCTGCAGCTGTCAGGCCCCGCCTACTTCCCATGTGCAAGCAGACCTCTAATCTGAAAAAGCAGAACTACAGAAAATCAGTCAGTTTCCTTCCTCGGTCTGTGGGATTTTAACAAGGGACCCACATGGTTGCTGCTAGAATCTATCTCCTCTCCCAATACTGGACACATAGAGACAGCTGCTCTCTATGGAGAAAAACCACCAGACCCAGTAAAAGATTTTTTTTTTTTTTTTTTTTTTTTTTTAATGACAAAGGGCCACCCTGAGAAGTCAAAGTAAAAATGTTCCCTTCTGGAAGTATTATGTCAAGTCCAGTAGTAGGAAACCTTAAAGCATTTCTAATATGTGTCCTCAGGGAGTTTAAGGGCATATTCCACACCCAAGATGCGGGAGCAGGTGGACACAGCAAAAGGGAGCGAGGGGTACAAGAAGAGTATTTAAGACACAGCAGCCACATCTGGAAAGGCATGGAGGCCAGTGGACACAGCTGGTACTAAATTAAGGCAAGAAGACCAAGGAGACATTTCCTCACAGTTGAACAGAGACAAATATGACACAGAGAAGAGAGAAACCATGTGGCACAAATCCAGTAAGTCCAAATATATAGAGACTTCCACAATGAGAAAAGAGAGCAGATGCAGTGATTAAATCTGAGTGGATTAAATATGAGTTACTGTTCTTTTTTTCATCATACTTTTTGCTTTGCTTTCATTTCCTTCAAATGTTCATGGAATGTACTACTAAACCCAGAAGACCATAAACTACAAGCACACAGTTCAGACAAGAAAATCTGTTTGGGGCACCTGAGTGGCTCAGTGGGTTAAAGCCCCTGCCTTCCGCTCGAGTCATGGTCCCGGAGTCCTGGGATTGAGCCCCGCATCGGGCTCTCTTTCCAGCGGGGAGCTTGCTTCCTCCTCGCTCTCTCTCTCTCTCTGCCTGTCTCTCTGCCTGCTTGTTATCTCTGTCAAATAAATAAATAAAATCTTTAGAAAAAAAGAAAGAAAGAAAGAAAATCTGTCTAGAGGTCCTGTTTTCTTCATCTCTTGGTAGAGAAAAATCTTCTGGGGCTACAAGGGATCTCCAGCGGATGGCCAGAAATAAACAAGTATGATTATCATTTTCAATCAAAGGTGAACATTATCAGCTGGAGGAGAAGATCATCCGTTTGCTTGTTTCCTTCCAGCTTTTTGTCAAATGTGGGGAAGGCAGAGCCAGAGCTGCTGCCTGTGGTCTTCCTCGAAAGCAAGCTCAATCCATGCATGATCTCCCTCATCTCACTGAGGGAGGTTCCTGGCAAAAGGGGATCCAACCTTGTCATGTTTAATTCCAGGCTCGCCTAGCATAATAAACTGCAGCTAAAGCCTGGAGGGCCGGAAGCTCATGTGGCTAATGAGGGAAAGGTTGGAGGTGTGATGCCAGGATGAGACTGGGACTTTTGTGCAGTGGAAGCCCCAGACCTTCTGTCCCAGGGCTTCAGCAGCTGGTCATCAGGTCCTCTGGCCACAAGGCAGGGGCTCAAAGCAACTCTCACAACAGAGAAAACAGCTCGCATCACTCGCTCTGCTAATGGCATGTAAGGGAGGGAAAGAGAGTCTTATTGCAAGGACTTTCTAGTAGTTCACAGTTTTCTTCTAAGTGGATTTAATGGGACATTTAATTTTCTCATGACTCTCAATGAGAACAGCATTACACACCCAAGTTCTCCCAGCACTTCCCAAACGATCATTTGCACTATGGAAGGCTGCCCCTCCGAGGATGCGGAGACATTGATATTTTTACATGAATGACATGGACTGTCTTTTTCATACTTGGATATGAATCCAGTCAGTAACAATGTCAGTCTTTTTCTTCAGCATAAGCTTTTCAGGCATATCCTAACAGGGTTGAAAATACCGGCATTTGCAAAGCCTAACAGTCTTCATGATGCCCTCCCCCTTAGTGATAATTAGTCTAGGTAAAGAACTCTGCCCATCACTGATGACTGGATTGTGAAAATGTGGCACATCCATAAAATGGAATATTATTTGGCAGTAAAAAGAAATGAAGTACTTCTATCGGCTACAAGATTGGTTGAAATCTTTGAAAACATGCTAAGTGAAAGAGGACAGTAACAAAGGACCACATCGTGTATGATGCCATTCATATAAAATATCAGAAGAGGCAAATCTATAGAGACAGAAAGTAGGCTGCCCAGGGATGGTGGCAGGGTGAGGAGACTGGGGAGTTACGGCCAAGGGTGTGGGTTCTCTTCTCAGGCTAATGAAGTGTTCCAAAATCGATTGTGGTGCTGGGTGCCTAACCGTGCAAATACATTAAAAGCCATGGAATTGTACCTTTTGAATGGTTGAATTATGTGGTATAAGAATTGTATCTCAATAAAGCTGTAAAATTTAAAAAAAATAGGAAACCAGAGGCAGTCCCTCTTTTCTGGGCTTGTGCTTATACTTAGGGCCAGCTTTTATCTCCTCTTTATGGCTCTCAGATTCCTAGCTTCATGCTTCTGTCTTTGATGCCTCACCCTTGTTGTCTTGTTTGGAATCTCCTCCCCGCCCCCCCAATTGGACCCAGCTTTTCATTTGGCTCTCAGCTCTGCTTGCTCTCTTAATTTTGGCAAATCTGCCGACCTTGGGTGAGAAACCCCACTTCCCTCTCCAGCCCCATGCCTCATCAGCAGGCTGTCCGTGATCTTGCATAATGCATGGGGAATTCAACAGAGGTTGGCCTGCAACCCTCTTCCAGAGTGGTTCCCCCTCCCCCGCACAGCCGAAGGAGCTGGTTCTTTCTTATCATTGCCACCACGTTCTGGGAGCACTGTGCTTTCTAAAGTAGCTTTCCCAGCTCGCCACTGTACTTTCCCACTCTTCGTTGCAATCCTGTGAAGTGGATACAGTATTACTTATCATCCTTCTTGTACAGAGGAGATTGAGCCCCAAGAGGTTAACTGCCTTGTTCCAAGTCCCATATTGGATCACACATCTCAGATCTTCTGATTCTAGCTCCAGTGTTCTTTCCATTGATTTGGGACTCCCCAACACGAAATCCCGCTTCAGGAGGAATCTTTTCACTCCAAAGAAATTGGTTTCTTTGCTCTCTGCCCTGCCACTGCATTCGCCGAGGAACTACTCTGTGTCAGATGCTGCTAAGAGCTAGAGATACACTTGAGAAAAAGATAAGGCCCCTACCCCCACAGACTATCAGACAAGGTGAACCTGCCTACCTCCTTATCTTTGCTCAAATAGTATCTCCACATAGCCTGGGCTCTTGTCTATCCCCTGGCCCCCACTACTGCCCACACCATCTGGCATGACTTCCTTGTCCTCTCCACCAGGTCAATGACTACCTAACCTTGAAGACTCCCTTCCTAGGATAACACACTTCCTTGATAATACATAACCTCCTGGGAGCTTTTTCTGCTTTCCTTTGGTGTTACATATAGGTTTTAAATACAGGCAACCATGACCTGAGTGTCCCTCCCCACAGAGAGAAAAATAAATTATCCTCTGAGCCCAAAGGGGCTCAGAGCAGAGGTGTACAAGTCACCTTAAAGATACAGAATGGCTCCAGGTAGCCCTACTGCTGAAAACTTGATCAAGTGCACTAAATTATCTAAAGAAAGCACCAGTAAGAGGCAGTAGGTAAGTTACGAAATTAGAGAAAGGATAATCCCTGACACAAATGTTACTAGTACCTATTCGAACACTATTCTGGAAAAGGAGCACCCAGCCAGACTGTGGTACAGGTATGACTATTTTGAAGTGGTCTAATGGGCCGTCCATATTTGCTGGGACCAAGCCCTTGACTCATGGACCTCCTGCCCTACTCTGAGGCCATGCTGCCAGAGAACTACCAGCAAACCTAGCCTTCCTGGCCTCTGGAGAGGAAGGGACTACTCAAGATGGCCTCTACTTCTGGCACAACTGACAGGTCTATTTCTCAGTGGAAATTAGCAAATGAACACGTGACTTTGTACATCAGCCTCCTGTGGCCATAGGTCTGCCTTCGGGCAAATGTGGGACCCTCCCAAGGCTGAGTATCTGACCCACCAAGGTCTAGGACAAGCCCTGGGACCCCTGTAAATTGCCAGGGAAAATGGCCATGTGCGGCTGAGGGAACGACAAACCCACAACTAACCCCTCAAACCAACGGCAAGCGCTGGTTGGTTGATGCACTCCCCCGGGAGGAAGGCTTGGAGAAAAATCAAGCTTTGCCATTGCTCTCCGGAGGCCTAAGCACCTCTATGATTTTAATTGCTACTGATGTTGCCATTTTTGTTTCAGTAAAACAAAAAGATGGAGACCATGACACTTGATGGGGTAAATCTGGAAAGGACAAGCATTTGAACAAACCTGCATTTTCAGATGTATTTAGTCCCAACCATATTTTGGTGGGCAGTGTCTTCACTTGTCATTATTTGATGTGATTTTCAAAAGCTGACCTCCCTGCGTCCATGCTAAAGCTCCAACTTCTAGAACTTCAAGAAAAGGCCAACTGCAGAGAGGGACCATGGGCAGAAGTCTCCTTTTTTATTTTTTGCCAGAGGTCTTACTTACACAGGGGTAGGATAAGGTTGTTTTGTTTTTAAATGGGGGCTTTTATGGTCCTTCAGCTTCATTTATTACTTATTTGACCTTGAATGTTTTGCACATGTTCATTTAAACTGCAAAGCCTCCATTATTAGATGAAAAAATACCTATTTCAGTCATGGTCACCTTGAACAATAATTTGGCCTTTTGATGAGAGAGCTCTGTGCAGATGCAGAAAGGCATACTGTTGTGGCTGAAGGCTAATGATAAATAATGAGTTACTTACATTAAGGTCTCTTCCAAATAAAGAAAGAAGAATCACATTTGGTAACACAATCATACAAGGGGCATCTATGTTTTCAGGCACTGACAAAATTGGAAAGAACTGTGAAGATTAAAGGAAACTTGAGAATTTTCTTTACTTTATCCTGCGTTCTAGGAGGAAAACAATAGTATCAGGTTGAAATAAATTAGCTTAATTCTGTTGTCTGGAATGTGTTCACTGGTAGACTCTTTCTTCTATTTGTTGACTAATTGAATATAGATCCCATTAAAAGGCATTGGATTCATTTTTCATTGGAACGAAAGGAGCTCAATTTCCTACCAGAGCTGGCCTGATGAGAATATCTAACGCACAGCTCAACATGCTCAAAATCTGCCATTGAAACCCCAAGGAATGCCAAGTCTTCTGTGACAGATGAGGGCACACCCCCCCACACACACACAGAGTTACATTTAAAAATATTTACATTATGGGGGCGCCTGAGTGGCTCAGTCATTAAACGTCTGCCTTCGACTTGGGTCATGATTCCCAAGTCCTGGGATCAAACCCCTCATTGGGCTCCCTGCTCAGCGGGAAGCCTGCTTCCTCTTCTCCCACTCCCCCTGCTTGTGTTCCCTCTCTCAATGAGTGTCTGTGTCAAAGTAAATAAATAAATAAATCTTTTAAAAAAATGTACATTATGAAATATATTAGTTGTTAGGCCCTTGCAATTATCTTATTGTGAATTAGAAACCCTCTGAACAGAAAGTCTAATTTCAGAGCTTCCTTTTTCCTTCCTAACAAGTGTCTTACATTTTTGAAGAACACGCTAAGAATAATAAACAGTCCAAGGGATGATTGTTAGATTTCAAACAGGTGGAAATTTTGGCAAAAAAAAAAGTAAAAAGCAGATCATAACAACGAAGCTGAAAAGTTAAGATTTTCATTGGGAGTATATTATCATAGTTTAAACATGGGTAAACTTGAATTTGAATCTGAAATCAAACCTGTAGGGATTTCATTTATCACTTGCCACTCCATGTCATTTAATCTTCTCTTTTTGTATAATATGTATGTCTTTTTTTTTTTTTTAATATTTTATTTATTTATTTAACAGAGAGATCACAGTAGGTAGAGAGGCAGGCAGAGGCAGGGGAAAAGCAGGCTCCTTGCTGAGCAGAGAGCCCGATGCAGGGCTCGATGCCAGGACCCTGGGATCATGACCAGAGCAGAAGGCAGAGGCTTAACCCACTGAGCCACCCAGGCACCTCATAATATGTATGTCTTAGTAACAGAAAAAAATCGATATAGTTTCTCCATTCTCCCATGAAGGCTAAATGCACGTCTTTTTTTTTTTTCTTTTTTTAAGATTTTGTTTATGTATTTGTCAGAGAGCTAGGATCAAGCACAAGCAGGTGGAGTAGCAGGCTTCCTGGCTGAATAGGGAGTCCAACGCCGGACTCGATCCAGGGACCCCTGGGATCATGACCCTAGCTGAAAGCAGACGCCCAACGGACTGAGCCATCCAGGTATCCCTATGTCTTTTTCTTTCTTTTTTTTTTTCTTCAAACATCTGTCACAAAAAGGCCTGAGATGGACACACAATTATCGAAGGCTGTTTCCCATGTAAAGTCCTCTGGTTCCCCTTTCAACCAAACAAATCAAAGAGTTTCTACTCCACACTGCTTGCTGGGATCTCATGTGATCTCACAGTCCTAGTCTTTGCTTTGCTTCTGGCTGAGTCATCCAAATCAACATACTCAGGGTGCAGAATCTCTGGGTGTCATATACAGCAACTCGGTAGAGTCATAGAATTCAACCAGGCAGGATAATACATCAGTCTGAAATGTTTCACCCATTGTCCTGGCTCTCATCTGTGGGGGAAGCCAGATCTTTTAACCTGAGGGTTGAATAACAACTTCTGGTCCCATTCCAAAGTACTTCTCTGCAACCTCCTGAAACCTATGCCCATGGCCCATTCCTGCCTTGAACTTCCACGTCTTCAGAGTTTTCCCAGCCTGAACCTTCACTTCCATTAGTTCCTGGCTGTCTGAGTTTTGTTTCTCTGAAGTCTTTGTTACCCTTTATCACCACCTTCACAAATAAGAGCTTGGGAACCATGCTATATGTTAAGGAAGGAAAGAAAGGGAAGAAAAAGAATAGCCCCTTTGGGTTCAGAGCACTGGCAGTTGTACCCTTCCTTCCTCTCTCCTCCCCAGAAAATTTCTGGAGGAAAAGAGGGTTTGGTAGAAATTTTGGGAAAATGATGATATTGTGAAAACTAGTGAGGCTTTTTTTTTTTTTTAAGATTTTATTTATTTATTTGACAGACAGAGATCACAAGTAGGCAGAGAGGCAGGCAGCGAGAGAGGAGGAAGCAGCCTCCTTGCTGAGCAGAGAGCCTGATGAGGGGCTCTATCCCAGGGATCATGACCTGAGCTGAAGGCAGAGGCTTTAAGCCACCGAGGCACCCTCAGTAAGACTTTTTTGGTCAACCCTTTGGAGTCTTCTTGGCAAAGGATCAAGACAGATGCTTATTGCATGGGGAGTTTGGGAGTGGTGTCTCTGATGGGAAGGAGGCAGGAAGAGGCTCCTTAGGTCCCAGGCTTCACGTATAAAGAGAGCCTCCTGGTTTCCTTCTTCATGGTCTCACCCTCTTCCTGAGCCTAGAGGGTGGGCAAGGATCCTAGGAAAAGCCAGGCCCTTGATCTTCCTAGAGGTTTTATTTTTCAGGATCCTACACTACATGTAGTTCTGGAGAGAAAGAAATCCTAAGCAGTGTAAAGGAGGAAAAAGTTTTCGCCAACCCTCTGGGGGTTCCTGGATGGGTCTGAAAATTAAATTGACACAAGCAGATGAACAGGAGAAAAGCATACACATTTATTTAATATAAGTTTTATGGGATACAAGAGTCTTCATAAGGAAATGAAGATTCAAAGAAATAGTTAGATCAGAGTATTTTTATGCTAGGTTTGATGAAGAGCAAGCAGTCATATAGAAATATAATAGGTTAGGAGTATACGGTTATTGTAACGAACTTGAGGAAACTTAGCAAGGCATGTTTGTCAGGATTCTTCTCAGTGTCTCTTTGTCTTTGGAGATAAGGATGCTCCTTTTCTCCCACCTCTCATGTGAGGGTTTTATGGCGTGTTCCAGAGAAGAGGGAAGGTGGAAGGTGGAAGGTGTTGGGGGGGGGGTGTCGGAGTGTCCTTCCTGCTTCTGCCACTTTCTCAAACTCCTTCAGCTTAAAATATTTAATATGCCAAAGTGCTATTTCTTGGGATAGCATGTTCTGAACCCCAACTGCAGTAATGGCTTGCATTGCCCAGCAGTCTTCAGAATTATCCATTCTGCTATCAATTACCGATCTTAAAACCAGCCCCAGCTGCCTACGGCTTCCCTCAACCCCCTGACCTCCTGAGGGGAGTTTATTTTGGACTTTTCAGCTCCATTCAATATGGGTATTAATTACTACCATTCCCACAGGGGCTGTTGGAAAACACCGTCAGCAGACCCCAAGTTCTCAGTGGCCGCGGCCATGGGAGGCTGCGGGGTGGTGGGGCTCATTACTTCCTTCCAGCCGTTCTCGTTGGGCCATGGCCACTCGACACGCACCGAGGAGGAAACTCTTCTGATTTTCCATCTACAAAAAGCTTGACCTCATGTTCATGGGGCCCCTTCTGCACCCCTAAAGCGGCCAGGGCACACGAGTGAGTCATCTGGGGGCACTGAGCCATGACAGCTCTTCAACCACTTCTCTCTTCGCTGAGCAGGCAAATTAATTTCATGTGAAGCTTAATAGCATTTATGCTTCAGTTCCTTCAGATGGACGTGTAACTGCTGAGGCACCACAGGTAACATCGATACCGCATTCCAGAGGGCAGGCTTCCAAAGGACTGAGCAGAGAAGTATGGCAGACTCTTGAACTCTTCACCCACATCAAGGACATATAAAGGGCTGAAGGGAGTAAGGACAAGAGAGATATGGGGAAGACGACTTTTGCAAAAAATATTATGGGTTCACTGGGAGTCTGATCCTAGCCAATGGTCAAGGAATGTCCTCCTCTCAAACCCTATGTAAGGAGTCCCAGGAGAGCCAGATGGGGGTCTAGACAGTTGGGTCACAGTGATCCGGGCTCAACTCTGGCCTGGGAAGTCAGCCTCAGTGGCCAACAGCTCTGGTGGTGAGCACAGGAGGGGCATTAGGTTGGGACCGGATATTACTTGCAGACTTTGTCAGGTTAAGAGCACATGTTTCCTGTGCACCAAGTAGGTCATAACACAAGAGAGAGCTGGCTTCGGCTTATCTTAGGTTCTCCCCCAGAGATCCATACCAGGGCAAACAGAGCTGAATCCATGTTTTCTGTGGAGGGTGAGCTGAGCTCTCCAAAGAACCCACAAAATATCTATGAGAAAGAGCATCTACTTTAAAAGTCTGTCAGACTCAGAAAGCTTGCAGCCCACAGATGACAAAACGAGTCAATTCAGAGCTTTCTTGTGACCCCAGTCCTGTGAGGCATCAGAAACCACAGCAGGTGAAGTAGTAGAGGCAGAAATCAGCAGGGTAGGAACAAGAGAGAAAACAGCCTCTTCCCCAAACTGAGTCTTCCTGTCTGCAGCTGGCCCTGGGCACCATATACCCAAGGGGAACAGCTCAACTCTAAGCCACAGTTGGAGTTTTGGATTTTAATTTGGGAATAGACATAGTAAATACTGGCTTCAGACTGGGTTTATAAGTTAAGAAGCAGACAGAGAAGTCATAGGACCTACCTGACTTTTTATACAAGGGTAAGGGGAGAACTAATGCCACTAGATAAACTTAGAGCAACGGTGATAAGCACAATGAAGTTGTTATATGACAACATTCCAGAAGTAACATATGTTCATGGCTTGTTTCATGTCGTAAACACCCACTTATTGGGGTACACCTAGCGTCGGGGAGGCAGAGGTGAAATAACCACGTTCCTGACTCTGAGGAGCTTTGTCTTGCCAAGGAAGTGGGCATTGCCTCTGCAGGGACATTCAGAGACTCAAGTCACTTACAACTGCCTCTATGAAGTGGGAAGTGGTCTCACATACTGCCAATTCAGACCAGAAACTCACAGAGCCTCACTCTCCCCAAAGTCCTAGGGTACACTATAGATCAGGAAGGGGCCCCTGTAGGACATACCTCTAGTCATCATCCCCTGCTTCGGTGGCTGACATCACTACTTGCAGTCTGAGGCTGGAGTCTGAGCCACAGACCCTTGGGAGGTCGCTGCCAACCCAACAGGACTCCTCCAAGGGAAGGTGGAAGGATGCCTGTCACCACCCACGGAGAGTTATTCACGTGAATGTCAGGTCTGAAAGCCAAGCAGATAGTATCTGGACATGGAGTCAGCCACAGGTGTGGCCTGGAGAGGCAGAAATTAAAAAGAAAGATGCAGGGGCGCCTGGGTGGCTCCGTCGGTTAAGTGTCTGCCTTTGGCTCAGGTCATGATCCCAGCATCCTGGGATCGAATCCTGCATGGGGCTTCCAGCTCCGTGGAGGGTCCACTTCTCCCTCTGCCTCTGCCTTTCTCTCTCAGTCTTTCATGAATAAATAAATAAAGTCTTTAAAAAAAAAAAAAGGAAGATGCATACAAAGCCTTATAATAGAGAGGAAAGGACAGAAGAACTGGGTGTAGTTTGGAAGACTGATCAGAAGAAAGGTGGGGGGGCACCTAGGTGGCTCAGTGGGCTAAAGCCTCTGCCTTCGGCTCAGGTCATGATCCTGGGGTCCTGGGATCCAGCCCCACTTCAGGCTCTCTGCTCAGCAGGGGACCTGCTTCCCCCCACCCCCCCCCCGCTCTCTCTGCCTGCTTCTCTACCTATTTGTGATCTCTCTCTCTATCTCTGTGTCAAATAAATAAATTTTTAAAAAATCTTTAAAAAAAAAAAAGAAGAAGAAGAAGAAAAAAGGTAGGACACAGGCCAAAGTGTCTCTCACAGGCAGGGTCTTTAGGGATGGGAGTTACAACCGCTTAGCTGAGCTTGAGAAAGCTGAGCAGCCCGTTGTGGGAGTAGCCCTTTAAAATAAAATGAAAGTAAATAGTCAAGGCTTTGTCACTGCCTGCAATGGTATAAGCGAGAGTATAAACCACAGAAAGCACCAGCTCCCTCGTGATCCATTTTCCCCCTGGAACAGCCCATCAGCCGAGGGGACAGGTGGCTCAGGGCACAGGTGGAGTGTTGGAAGGCTCGTCTGACTGCTGAGGGAGATGAGGGAGCCTCGGACAGAAGGTCAGGGCAGTTCTGTGGCCCCAAGGGCCTGGTGTAAGGAGGAAGAGTTAGGAGTGGAAATTTAGGGAGTACTGAGTCCAAGTGGAGAAAAGGATCTTTACAGTTCTCCAGGTCTTTGATAAGGAGACATCCAAAGGGAGGCTCCTGCGCTGGGAACTGGGAACTCAGTGTGCTGAAGAGCGGAGCTGGCTGGCAGGGGGGCTGCCCCCCAGGTGGCCTGCCGGGGGGGGGGGGGGCTTCATAGTTGCCTGTGTCGGGCCTGAAAAGTCAAGCGTAGAATTTGGCCTGGAGCTGGACTCTTTCAGAGTATCCAGACAATGTCCCTTCAACAGATGTTCATGGCAAAATGGCTACTCTCACAAAGAGTGAGAGCCATGCTCCGAAGAGGGAAACTTTAAACCTGAAATGCTTTCTTCCGGACTATCACTGGGATAATCAGTCCAGTCGTGGGTCTGGCTTTATTCAGGAAGGTGTGGGCCATGCCTCGTGCACGTGCAGCCTTTGTGGAAACGTGCGCTGTGCTACCTTTGACCAGTTCCCCTCCCTGTCCAGGGGCCAAAGCCCCAGCGAGGTCCAGGGCCCTGGGGTTGGGTTTCCAGTGCGATTGCTGAAGCCCAGGTGGTGCCTTACTTAGAGTGAGCAAACGCGAGGGTCGCTTTAACTGAGCAATGGTCGACTCTGTGGATTTCCATGTTAGGGAGTGGGGTGGTTAAAGATGGCTCTGGAGTCAGAATGTCTGGTTTATAGTCCCAGCTCTGCCAATAACTAGAAATTTAGCTTGGGTTCATCACATAAATTCCTGGAGCCCTGGTTTTCTCTTCTGTGTAACAGGTGTCTCAGCAGTATCTGCTGTTACAGTATCTACGCGGTTACAGTAAATGAAATGAGATCATGCCTGTGAAGTGTTGAGCTGTAATATGTGCCCAGTGGCAGTTACAGATATGAGTTTGTTTATTCAGTTACCTTGGGGAGAGGGAACGGTAAGAGAGTGTGGGGGATGCACATCTCCACTCCTTCCCAGCTTCACGGATATGACTCCTGAACCTAGAAGCTCAGTTCCTGCAGGGACAAGGACCTTTCCACCATATTCAAAAGGTATTGGAGAAACTTCAGGTCCCTGCCCAAATCCCTTCCAAGAGCGTGTCCTGCCCTAGGTACTCAGGTAGAAGAACTATTTTAAATCTGAAAGGGATTGTCTTTTTTGCTTATGAATGAAGCCGGGTCTGAGAGTGCCTCATTCCAGGAAGTAAACCAACTCAGTGTGGACACCCTTCATTTGTTCCTATTGATAGTAGCTAAAGCTTACATGGTTTAAGACTTACTTACGAGACGTCCTCCAAGAAGAAAAAGGTTTTCTGCTTTTTTGCAATAGTAATTGCTACTCCATAATATTTTAAAAATCAACTTTATTGACGTATAATTAGCATACAAGAAACTGCACCTATTAAAATGCACAGTTCAATGGAGCTAGAGGGGATTCTGCCATGTGAAATACGTTGGACACAGAACAACAAAGACCATACCACTTACATGCAAAAATCTAAAAAGGAAAACAAGTGAATAAACAAACCCCCCCCCCAAAAAAAAAAAAAAAAAAAGTCCGTAAATACGAAGAACAAACTGATGGTTGCCAGACGGGAGGAAGGTGGGGGTGGGGGGATAGACAACATGCATGAAGGGGAGTGGGAGAGAAATTCTATTTCGCTATTTCAATCTCTGTATCTTGCTGGATACCACTCCTCCTGGTCCTTTTCATATGTCTACTTTGAAATAGCCTGCCTCCTAATGAACTAATGTTCAGCTTTATGAATTTCACAGATGTGATGAGGGAGCAGAAGGCTGGGGAAGACACAGCATAAACGGACACCCCACAACCTACCCCCCCCCACCCCACGTGTGACATTAATGTCTTGCTAGAGGAGAAAAACAACCTTAACTTGACAATGGCAAGGCCTCTGGTATCTTGTAGGTCTTCTTTAGCCATCGAAAGTCTTTTGAAACCTCCCTTTTCTTTACTGTGCCAACCCCATGGTATATAATCAGCCACTCCTCACAACGTCAGTGCACCTGCTCTTTCTGTCCATGGCTTCTGTCCTTGTGCTTTAGTAAACCACCCTACCGTTTTGCCCCAAAGGTGTCTCAAGAATTCTTCATTGGTCGTCAGCCCTGGACTACACCCCACTGAACCTCATCTGTATTCCAAAATCCCATCAGATGGCACCTGAATGTGGGGCTTTGAGTCTTTATATCTGGGCTCTGAGCTTCAGTGCAAAATTGGTAAGTACTTTCTCTCTTCCTTTACTGTTGTTCCAGGGACTCTTCAAGGATCTTACTGGAGCATTTTCACGCTGACATCTCAGGCTGCAAGACTAGCCCATGGCTACTCCACCGGGAGGAGAAAGCCTGTTTTTTGGCTGGAATTTAGTACCCTGGTCGGATTGGTAATGAGATCCAGGAACATGAAGCCCTCTCTTTATTCCTGTCCTTACACACAAAGTTGTCTGTCTTGAGCACGGGACAGCCACCTAAGTCACCAGGACGGCTGCCAATCTTAAAACTCCATGTGAGGTTTCATCCCAGTTGATCTAATATGATCCCCTCCACTTCCCTGGTCTAGCTACTTTTGGCTGGGGTACTTTCGCTTGGAGGCCAAAACCCGCTCCCAACCAGGAACCATTTCCCAGGGAAGTTGGCAGTCCTCACTGACATGTGTTAGAATGTCACTTAGACCGTAATGGATTTCTATCTTTACTGTTTTCTGTTAATGTCCTCTATTAAAGCTACCAAATTTGGTAATTTCCCCCTTATAAAACTTTTCTAGTATTTTCCATGGGTTAAAATGCCAGGGCTGTATGAAACCTTCAGGACATAAGATAGCACGGCATGGGTGTTTTTGGTCTGTTCACCAGGCACCCATCGGCAGCCTAGGATGCGATGGGGTAGGATGCCAGCATCCCTCCTACGGGCCTTTTATAGCAGGAATGCCTTCACGGAAGGCGGATTGTGATCAGTAGCGATGTCCTGTTTGAGGGACGCTTTTGGTCGCTTTTGACACACATATCCTGCGTGGGATACCACCGAAGAGTTGGTGTGGGGGTGGGGGTAGGTTTTGGTAATGGACCTTTTTTACTTTCCTGGGACCATGGCCTCAATAGGCTTCTTTGGTTCCGCAAGGCCTCTACCTTGGGGTGCCTTTTAACCCACTGGTAACAATTTGGATTGCAAAACATAGGAAAGGCCTGGGTTCCTGTAACACTGCATGGCCTCAGTGGGATCTGTCAGTTAGATCTCCTCTGCAGGAAACAGAGCAAGATGACCTAGGGGACCTTCATTGCTCGTACCTAGGCCTTCATTGCTCTACACCAGGACCCCAACCTAAGGGCCTCTTGCAGAATGTGTTTGCCCGAGTATGTCTGGCTAGTAAACTCTCTCTGGACGAATTGGAGGACTATTATCTAAGTTTCCTCCTAGTAAACCCAGGTTGGTGGAGGATACACTGGCCATGCCTAGCAATGGGGATCCTGACTCTCTCCTCTTCTACTAGATGTGGGAGCTTCTCCCTCACTCATTTCCCGGGTTAATGGCTGCACTTGGAGCCAACTGAGGTTAGTCTGCCTTGGGACGGGAACTTTATGGAATATTCCCAAGCAGCTGCTGAAACTCCTTTGTTTCGGGGAAATTTCCTGTCTTTTCTGGCCCAACATGGACATTCCCTCTAATTGGTGGGAAAACATGGCGTCTGCTCCTCTGTTGAAGCTGATGAGTTCTAGAACCCGGAATTCTTTTCTCTGCCTTCGGCAGCACTTTGCCTCTTCTGTTTCCCCCTCCCCCTTCTCCTGGCTCCACACCACCTTGGGTGTGGCCTGCAAAACTGGCTTCTGGACCATCCTCAAGCCTCCTGCACCTTTGAATTCTCCTACCCTCACTGTCAAGGAGCAAAGAAGAGCACCCACTGAACTAATTAACAACCCTCCACTCCAGATTGCCCCACCAGTGTCTCAGGTGGAAACTGATGATGGGGAGGGTCCAGGTGGACCACAGTTTCAGTATTTAAACCAAGTTAACTTTGTTGATTTAGTTAAGAGATGTGTCTTTAAAGTTAATCAACCCTGAACGTGAAACTTTTATTCTACCGAGGTTTACTGAAGGTCAAACTCATGTTATCTCTGTTGCAATTTGTTAGCAAAAAGATGACTGATGTGTTTCATTGTCTCAAAGTTTTCATGGCTAATCGTTAAAATAGCTTTCAAAGTCTTTGGTAACCTGAAACTTCAAAGTTTTGCTTGGATGATAAATGGAATTAAGCTTATTGGACATGTAGGTCTTTTCCAGACAGGATACAGTGCTAAAGTCATTGATGGTTTGGGCGTTGGTTTTTGCTTTTGACGTCTTACTGCAAGAAACTAGGAATATTTGGTTCTCTTGGTAAACATGCTTTGTGCTTGACCAGTTCATAACTTGGCCATCTAAAGAATTCTGGTATACTTAGTTTTCACTGGAGACCAAGGTCTCTAAAGAATACAAAATTCTGAATGTAATTAAGACTGGGAAATCTTGGGACGCCTGGGTGGCGCAGTTGGTTGGACGACTGCCTTCGGCTCAGGGCGTGATCCTGGAGTCCCGGGATCGAGTCCCGCATCAGGCTCCCAGCTCCATGGGGAGTCTGCTTCGCTCTCTGACCTTCTCCTCGCTCGTGCTCTCTCTCACTGTCTCTCTCTCTCAAATAAATAAATAAAATCTTTAAAAAAAAAAAAAAGACTGGGAAATCTTTGGCAAGGGATTTTAGGGGTAGTCAGGATTGACTAAATTTGAAATGAATGGACTTTAAAGGACTGTTCAAGACTGAAATTCTCTGTTCAAAAGACAAGTTTTCTTGAATTGTTCATCTGCTCTGGATAAGAAAATGGTAAACACAGGGTTTTTCCCCTCTTTTTGTCTGCCCAGAAAATGGGTTTCTATAGATTTTATCTTTTATCATGTCTTCCACTACTTGTTTAAAACTTCTCAATAGTAAAGGAGCTAAGTTTTGCTAAGAACTATAGAACCAACCCTACATATTTGCCTTTCAAATCTCTCACTGTCAACCTTGGTTAAATAAAAATTTTTGTAATGATCTGTAATACTATTCAGTCCTGTGCTATAACTTTTCTAAGGTTTTAACAAACTTCCAAGATTTAATTGTAAATGAATCTCTTTAACTCATTAGGCCTTTTATTTTGTATGCAGGGTCACTCCCGAAGTACTGTTAAACAAATGATAAGACTTTGGTTGGTTGGGTAAATGCTCGAACTATTCTGAAGGTTATATGCAATTCCTAAAGTTTAATATAAGTGTTATGTGTCAAAGAAATAAACCTAATTTCCTTGTAAACTCTCATCTCATCAGCTCTTTAACAATGTCCGTTTCTGAGGTTTTTTCTTCGTCATTTATAATTGTTCTTACTGTCTTACAAACATCTTCAAGGAGGTTCCTATAAATGACTTTTAGGACAAAAAACAGGTATCAAAACTGAAATGTTTTACAGAACAATTTACAGAACTAACTAAAGCTGTATTCAAACTAAACAAGAATTAGTAACATGGGACTAAATGAGATAAAAGATTATAGGGTTGTGATTCTTGTTTGAAACATTGCTAGTTCTCTTATGTTTACTCTTCCAGATTGAGGAAAACTCTTACCACATCAGTGATATACAGAAATAATAATAAAGCAAATTAAAGCTTCAACTTTTCTCTCTACTTGAATCCTCAAATTCAAAAGGTCTCAGTAAGTATTCTTCTATCACAATCATAGTCATTTGCATAAATTGAATAAGAATCTGTTCTCCTTTTAACAGGACACCATTGAAAACATTACTATTTTACCAAGGCTTTGACTGGAATGTCGTTATTTAAGAGAGACAAGCATAGACTCAGATATGACCAAACAGCTTTAAAGAATTGAGGTTGGCTTTATGAAACCTGGAGCCATAAAGCCCCTTGGAACTGTTGGCCTGATGCCTTGCTTGTAGAGTTCCCAGCAGCCTCGCCAGTTGAGTAAATAATGTCACTTCCTGGCAGGTGCGGGGAAACTAAGGATACTTTGAGAACCTCAGTAAAGAAGAATGCCCACATCTACAGGTATTGCAGGCATGTCTGATGATAAGTACTTGACTTGGCTTGTGGCCTGGAGAGGCTACTAAAAGTTCAACCTAGAGCTTCCTTACAAAAGTTCCAGCAAAGCAGATCCTGAGAGATCAGTCATTATTCTTGCTGAGCTTATGTAAATAATTATGCCAAGTTTGTTAAAATTGGACTTGTTTTGCAGACTTTAGTCCTGATTTGGCTAGCTCTGGAAATGAGGGTTATTTTAGAGAGAAAAATTATGTTTCAATTGTAAGGGCCTATTTAGCCAGAGCAATTCCATCCGGTTAAACAGTGATTTTGTTGTTTATGCAGTAAAACTTAAACAGACCCTGCACCCCCCACCCCCACCACAGGGGACTTACTTAAAAGCAAGTCCGGGAAACCAGTCCCAGGTAACAAAGCCCAAATACAAGGGCGGGTCAGGCCAGATGGAGACATCCAATCAGTGGGGCGCACATACTGTCTCCCTAGTTACCAAGGAGAGTGGGCGCCGCCTTTTGGGTGCCAATTCTGACCAAGGTGATAGGCTAGTTCAAATATCAACTATAGGGTAAATTGTGACTCAGTTGGTCCCTTGTGTGTGACCTAGCATGACTGTGCAGCTTTCTCTGTGTATTACAATCTCATTGGCCACCTGTGTGTGGCCAGGCTCAACCACATGGGTTTTGCCCTTTAAAAGTTAGTCAGTAAGGCAGGGAGGGGTCACCCTTTCTGTAGGAGACGACCGCGAACGGTCGGTTTGATTCTCGATGCTTGGCGTGATATAAAGCTTTGCTTGACCTTTGCTTTGTATCAGTCTTGCTCCTTTGATTACGGATATAACACAATAACCCACCATGGCAAATGTTAAATTCCAGATCTGATTGTCCTTAAATGTTTATTTACCTAAGTTAGGCAACTTGAGGTGAAGTGAACTTCAGAGAAATTTCCACAATAGCCCATAGACAATCTTTGTGCTTTTTATTCTGTAGGACTAGTATCAGGACCCCATGGGCACATGATTATGTGATTGATTCCCCAACAACTGTATAATTCAACTCGCACCTTGACCAATTCTGTGTGGCTGGGGTGACAAAATGCTTCCCTAAAAGCCAGAGCATACTCCATTCCATAGGGTTACCCATGGGGTTGTAGAGGTAATGGATAGACCCCACTTGTGATTGGACTAGATGATAACTTGGGGATGCCCTTATCTCTTGACAAGTCTTCCCCCATTTGCCAGAGATTCCTCTCAAGATACTAGGCTAGACCTCAGACAAAGAGGGCTTCTTGATAGTTTCATCCCTCATTGGTATTATAGGTTTTATTTATTCTAGAAGCCACCCCATGAATCTACAATTGCAAACAAAAGCTTTAGCTAAGCGTACAATAGCCCTCCTGGTAAAAGGAGTCTCAAAGCTCAGTGTGGGACAGTCCCTGTGTGTAATGGCTTCACATCAGGTCCAGAATGTCTTAGAGACTAAAGGCACCAGTAGATGATGGGTTGCTGACTGTTAGACAACAGGCAATGCTTATAGATATGCCTGAACTAACACTTAAAACCTGTCAGATTTTAGCACAGCTACCCTTATACCTGGACCTGAACTTTGTGTTTTTACAGAACGTAAGTGTTCAGAGGTTATTGCTCTCGTTTATTCTAGCTGACCAGATTTAAAAGATGCCCTTATTAAAATTGCAGCTGGTTTACCAATGGCAATAGTTTCATGGAAAAGGTGTTTTTAAAAACAAAAACAAAAACAAAAACTGGGTGTGGTATAATCAGTCTAATTCAGACTTTTGAGGCCAAAGCCCTGTCAGCAAACACGGCTGCCCCCAAAACAGAATTAATAGCACCCACCTGTGCTTTCCAATTGTCAAAGCCTTAAAAATATTTATAGTGACTCCAAACATGGCCTTTTCAAGTCCTATATGCCTGTGGAAAATTTTGAAGAAAAGGGAATTATTATCAAGCCCTAACTCCTAGTCAAATATGGGCCTGAAATTATTGCATGTTCAAAGAATGGCCCTCTAAAACCGAGTAGGCCGGGCGCCTGGGTGGCTCAGTGGGTTAAGCCGCTGCCTTCGACTCAGGTCATGATCTCAGAGTCCTGGGATCGAGTCCCGCATCGGGCTCTCTGCTCAGCAGGGAGCCTGCTTCCTCCTCTCTCTCTCTGCCTGCCTCTCTGCCTACTTGTAATATCTCTCTGTCAAATAAAGAAATAAAATCTTAAAAAATAAAATTAAATTAAAAAAAAAATAAAACCGAGTAGGCCTTGAAATACTGACTGCAGTTAAAAGAGGCCCTTCTAGAATTCTACTCTCGCTCTCAACAGGACCCAATGGCTATGCAGCCCTAACTTGTGTCTGTAGTTTCCCCCAGGATAGATAGGTCACTATATTCTGGGTTTTGCCTGGATGTACAGATGCATTATTAAAACCATCACCAACCCAGCCAACCTTCCAGATTTAAACAACGGTGGACATGGTTTGTGTTACATCAGTATGACCACCTAACATCCATCTTATTCCCTCTTCAAGACTGGAGGATGTTTGGCACATGAAAGCTCTTAATCCTTAAATGGTCAAAGCCCTAAATGACCCTCGAAGTAGCCTTTTTCTATGAAGTGCTGTGGTAATACAAATGTGTATAGCAGCTTTACAAAATAGAATGGCAAACCAGACTCAGGCTAGCATAAAAACAGGCAGTATATACAGTCCAGATTATTAAAAAATACTTGGGGGTTTCTAACTGACATGAATACTCAAATTGGTGCCTTAAATGATTCCTTTAGTGATTGTTTTAAACTTCTGGACTGGAAGAAATAAAGGTCAACTATCAAAGGTCTTTTCTTCAGACTTCTCTTTCTTTACTATATTAACCTTGTTTGTCATTTCTGGTGTCTCCCTGCCTAGTGCCAAGACTCCTTCACTGTGATTATTTCCAGCTAATAGATGATCCTTTCTATTATAGAACTATCCTTTCTATTCTTACTATAGAACTCAGGGAGGTTCATATATGACCATATTGGATTCAGCTGCCTCCCCATTTTGTGACTCCCCTATACGTTCCCCAGCTGTCCAGTGTGGACACATAGCTAGGGACATCTCTATGCCCCTATTCAGCAGGAAGAAGTTACAGAAGATGAGACCTTCCACCTTCAATAACTTCAAAGATATAAGGATCAAAATTGTTCAGGGGAGAAATGATGAGGGAGCAGAAGGCTGGGGAAGACAAAGCATAAGCTGACACCCTGCAACCTTAACACCCCCCCCCCCCGGGGGGACATGAGTGACATTCTTCATGAATCTCCCAGCTGTCTTCTCCTTACTGTCTTGCTAGAGGAGAAAAACAACCTTAACTTGACAATGGCAAGGCCTCTGGTGTCTTGTAGGTTGTCTTTAGCATATGGAAGTTGTTTTGAAACCTCCCTTGTCCTTACTCCGCCAACCCCATAGTATATAAGCAGCCGTCCCTCACAACCCCAGTGCAGCAGCTCTTTCTGTCCCTGGGGCCTGTTCCTGTGCTTCAATAAACCATCCCACCATTCTGCACCTAAGACATCTCAAGAATTCTTTCTTGGTCAATGGCTCTGAATTCCACCCCACTCCAAAACTCCATCAGATGGAGATGGATTGCTTATCTAGTCTCTCCAAATTGGGAATTTGTACCAAATGGAAACTTTACAAGCTGTGTTGCAATGAATCTGTTTAAAGTTCAGAAATTCTATAAACAGATTTTATTTTTATCTTTATAGGGAGGATGATTATAGATGGGATAGAAGTAATTGAGAAAGGCAGGAAATGATTAGAGAAACATTTCCTCAGCTTGAAATTGTAATTTCATGCTCAGAGGGCCTCCTGTTCTTGGCACTGCTTTTTCTAGAGATTTGGGTGCAATTACTCATCACTGTGCTCCAGAGGAAAACTCAACCAGGGGATCGAGAGTAGCCAAGAAATGGAACTTGTGCATTAGGCCAGACTGCCCTTTGATGAGCAAAAGTCAGCTTGAATCCCTGAAGAGTTGGGTAGAGGGCAGGAAAGCTGAGGGACTATTAAGGAAATACAGTCAGCAAGATGGAAGAAATTGAGGGGCTTACCAAGAATTATTACTAAGGGAGAAAAGTTGGAGCCAAGAAAACAGTAGGAACTTGACAAATTGGCTGAAGGGGGGAAGAATTGTTCTGCTAAATGTTGATGTATAGCCAACCAAGTGTTGGCAAGACTATGCATTCCATATCGTTCCAGATGAACACTGCAGATGGGAGAGGATATTCATCACCATTTTGTGTGAATAGATAACAGGGCTGAGAAAATTATAAGCATAGGAAAATGAGAAAATACCAGGATAGGAAGAAAACTTTTCCAAACTTATTTGGCCCTAGAGTAGCCTTCAAGGGCTCAGTGGTGATGAGTCTGGAATTCAACAGTCCAGGTGTTGTTACATACTCCCTGGGCTGCTGGTGAGCGTGTGACCTATGACAATTGGCCTGGGAGGCTGGTGATTCAGGGGAGCTGGGGATCCTCTAGTGTGTTACCAGCCCAGCATCCAGAGTTTGCTTCAGCAAACCTCACCTCCAAAATACGCAGTCCTTGGGACTGTTAATCGTGTCTCCTCACCTCCACACCAAGGGGTGTATATATTTGAGCCCCTACTTTTAGATCAGTTAGACTCCTGGTCATTCACTGAATGCTGTTTTCAGCATAAGCAGGGGAGTGGGAAGCAGAGGGAGAAGGAGGCTCCGGGCTGAGCAAGGAGTCTGATCGGGGCACCGAGCCCAAGACCTGAGATGAAGGCAGATGCTTAAACCACTGAGTCACCCAGGCAACCCATTGTTTAATTAAGGTATAATTGATAAATTAGTTTCAGGTGTACAACATAATGATTCAATATGTGTATATATTGAGAAATGATCACAGTAAGTCTGGTTAACACCCATCACACAGATTTCTTTTCTTTTTTCTTTTAAATAAAGATTTTATTTATTTATTTGACAGACAGAGATCACAAGTAGGCAGAGAAGCAGGCAGAGAGAAGGGGGAGGGGAAGCAGGCTCCCCACTGAGGAGAGAGCGCAATACGGGACTCGATCCCAGGACTCTGGGATCATGACCTGAGCCAAAGGCAGAGGCTGTAACCCACTGAGCCACCCAGGCGCCCCTAGTTTCAACTTTTTGAGGAACCTCCATACTGTTTTGCAGAGCGGCTGCATCAGCCTGCATTCCCACCAACAGTGTAGGAGGGTTCCCCTTTCTCTGCATCCTCACCATCTGTCATATCCTGACTTGTTCATTTTAGCCATTCTGTTTGATGTGAGGTGGTGTATATATACAATGGAATATTATGCAGCCTTCAAAAATTGAAATCTTGCCATGTGCAGTGATGCTGGTGGAACTAGAGGGTATTATTCTGATTTCATTCTGTGGAATTTGAGAAACAAATCAGAGGGTCATAGGGGAAGAGAGGGAGACAAACCATAAAAGACTCATAATCTCAGAAAACAAACTGAAGGTTGATGGAGTGGAGGAGGGTGGGGGGATGGGGTAACTGGGGGATGGACATTGGGGAGGTTATGTGTTATGAGTGCTGTGAATTGTGTAAGAATGATCAATCAAACCTAGGCCCCTAAAACACAGTGTATTACACAGTGTATTATATGTTAATTTTTAAAAATGGAGAAAAATAAGATCCTACAGTATTTGTCTTTCTCTGTCTAACTTGCTTCCCTTAATATAATACCATCAAGGTCCATACACCTTTGTTGAGAAAGGCAAGATTTCTTTTTTTATGGCTGAGTACTATTCCAGTCTGTATATCAACACATGCATATATTTGTATATATATCACATCTTTTCTGTCCATCTGTCAGTGGACACTTAGGTTGCTTCCATATCTTGGCTATTATAAAAAGTATTGGAGCAAACATGGGGGTACAGATATCTTTTTGAGCTAGTGTTACTTTTAGGGGGGTAAGTAGGCTCTATGGCCCACATGGGGCTTGAACTCATGACCCCAAGATCAAGAGTTGCATCCTCTACCAACAGCCAGTTACCCCAGAGTTACCATTTTTGTTTTTTTTCACCAGGAACTATTCTTAGGGCTTCACATATATTAACTCATTTATCCTCAGAACAACTCCACAAGGCAGGTATGTTTTACAGAGGAGTGAACTGGGGAAAAGAGAGCTAAATGATTTGCTCAGGATCAGGTAATCAGGAAGAGGTGAATCCAGGTTTGAACTTGGGCAGTCTGACTGATTCTTGCTGGCTGCAAGAAAGATGGGGAGAGAGGCTATTTCAGCTTTTCCAGTTTCTAAAGTAGAGACAGGAAAAGAAGGAGGTGGGAGATGTTGAATGAGTCACCTATGATGTCTGCCAAATCTGGTCAGGTTTTTTTTCCCCTCTTATTAACTGTTTCTTCCTCCCTGTCATGGCTCTACACATGCTTTAAACACTTCTCCAGTGTCAGACTCTTTCACACACCCTCATCTTTCAGAAGACTTGCATTTCTGGAGTCCTCATAGTCACGATGACATATGAAAATGACAGTTGTGTTGACAGCCCCTGACAGCCAATGAGAGACTGACCACTGTCTTTGATCACTGGTATGGAGACTAGTGTGCTTGGGGAGGGATGCTTGAATAAGGGGTGATTTCAGTAGATGGGCACCTCAAGAGCTTATTTTCTATATCATGTTTGCTTTCCTACAAAACCTGGCATCCCAGATCCTTTAATAATGAGTACTAAGGTTGATGTAGGAAAGATGTTGGGATATGAAGTCGACTGCCAAGAAAGAATTCTTGAGACATCTTTGGTGCAAAAAGGTGGTGTTACTAAAGCACAGGGACAGGACCCACGGGCAGGAAGGGTGGCCCATTACACACTTTCAAGTTGGGAAGGGGTTAGGGATAGCATAAGTCCCTAAGGAATTTTGGAAGCAAGGTTTCCTGGACCTAGAGGGGGTTAGCTATGGTTGGGAAAAAGTCATTTATTACCATCTAATAAAACTTTAGTCATGAGAACCTTCAAATGTGTATTGGTGGGTCATATGCTTGGGGGATGATTGCCAACATGTGTCTTGGAGGGGGGATTAGAGATAAAAGAAATTTCTAAAGGAATTTTTATATGTTAGACTTAAGGATCCTGGGGATTAGGCTAAGATTGCCTTTTGCCCTTAGCAGAGCATTAACATCGAGGCAATTGAGTCCCTAGAGGAAAGTCTCTCTGCCTGTTTCAAGGACTTGTCAATGGGTTGTAGGAAGTAAAGAAATGTAATAATTTTTCTTCTGCCTTTGTTTCCCACATAAGATCAAAGAACTCCTCGAATACAAGATTAGGTACCAGAGTAACCTAATACTTTCTTTCCTCCCCAGTCTCATGTCTCCCTTAAAGAGGATGTTTGGAGAATGTGGGGGAACATTTAACAATGACAAGAAAGCCCTGTAGGTTTGAGGCCCACTGGACTCCCAAGCTCATCCTTTCCTCAGGCCACCAGGCTCCTGTCCATGGCTGGGTTTGAAGTCTGTCAGTGTCTCTAGACACAGCTCTCCTTAACACCGCTGCTGTGGCCCAGGAGCTGACCACGGTTGTCCCCCTTCCCCCCAGCTACTAACTGACTTGAGCGCAGGTCCTCCCCCTGTTGGTGCTGGTGTATGCTGAGCTGCCGGAGCTGTTCTGGAGGTGAAGAAGGTGGTTCTTCCATGATGTTTCACAACCCTTTTTTTAGTCCTGGCATAGGAATATTGGTGAGACCTTCTGCTCCCTGACCAGCATCAACTCTCCATCTCCTGCGACTCCCTCAGGATACTGAGACAACTTGTCTCTGGATAGATTTGGAAGAATCTGGGGTAGGACCAGACAACATCTAGCTCTCTACTAAAAGATAATTAAAATCATCACACACACAGAGTTTGCTCTTGGACAACATTGGTTCAAACTGGGTGGGTCCACTTATACATGGATTTTTTTTCCCAGTAAATACAGTAGAATACTGTACTATACATGTATTTTATGATTTTATTAATATTTTCTTTATTATAGGAATGATATAGATCACACAAATAACATACAAAATGTATGTTAATCAACTTGTCATAAGGCTTTTGGTCAACAGTAAGATTTTGGGGGAGTCAAAAGTTACAAGTGGATTTTTTTTTTTTTGAAGATTTTATTTATTTGTCAGAAAGCACAAGCAAGGCAGAGTGGCAGGCAGAGGCTGAGAGAGAAGCAGGCTCCCTGCCAAGCAAGGAGCCTGATGTGGGACTGGATCCCAGCACCCAGGGACCATGGCCTGAGCCGAAGGCAGAAGCTTAACCAACCGAGCCACCCAGGCATCCCTATATGTGGATTTTTGACTGTGGGTGTGTCAGTGCCTCTAACCCCCATGATGTTCAAGAATCAATTGTATGTTTATGTTAAAGGTTTAATTTTACTCAGTAATCAATGAAGAAACCAGGCAAGCATTATAACTCTTAAGAACAGATGCATTTATAGATTAGAAATACTGAAATTAATATGTGATTGGAAGCAAACTGGTTTTTCCACAGGGGCTAGGGAAATCAACTGGACGTCTTACAGGATAACATTTGCATGTTCATGAGAGCATTTTGCATTACTATCAACTACTTACAACTGAAAAGGTTGTAAAAAAGCTCAGAGAGAGGGAGAGATTAGAATCAGAGAACTGGGGCTGTCCTTTGGTCTCTGCCGGGTTTTCCAGGAAGCAGAATCCTCTTTCTACAACCTTTACAGCTTCTCTTCCGCTGAATAGCCCACAGATTCCTTGCACCGGCCACAGGGCGACAGCCTTAATGCCAGGTTCCCGGATTAACAGGAGCTCCCACATTGTTCTTTTCCTGTTTTTCTCAGGTTCTCAGGGCCACTGGCTCCTGCACTCTTGGAGGCCTGCCAGAGTCCTAATATGGGACGTGGAAATCAGGCCTCCCCTGGAACGCTCACGGTAAGTTGGACCCTTCATTTGTATTGTTGTATTGAGGGAGGAAAGCTTCTAATGTGGGAAACAAAGGCAGAAAAATTACTAAATGTAGCCCATTGACAAGTCCTTGAAACAGGCAGGGTGACATTCCTTTAGGGACTCAACTGCTTCAATGATAATACTTTGCTAAGGGCAAAAGGCAATCCTAGTCTGACCCCCCCCCACACACACACACCAGGGTCCTGTAATTCTACGTTAATGTATAAAAATTCCTTTGGCAATCATGCCCCAAGCGTATGGCACCGATATACTTTTGAAGGGTCTCATGACTAAAGTTTAATTAGCTGATAATAAATGATCTTTTCCCAACAATAGCTAGCCCCCTCTAGGTCCTGGAAACCTTGCCTGCAAAATTCTTTAAATACTTATGCTGTCCCTAACCCCCACCCAAACTTGAAAGTATATAATGGGCCACTCCTTATGACCCCCCCATGCAGCCCTTTCTATTTTAATAAAATCACCTTTTTGCACCAAAAATGTCTCAAGAATTCTTCCTTGGCCATTGGCTTCAAACCATAATAACGTCTTTCCTACATCACTACTGGAAAGACTGGGTAGGATCAAGTTGGGAAACATGTTCTGTGTCACATTGCAGATTTTGGTCTTGACCCCAAAGGCAGTGGAGGACAGCCACAGTCTTTCGAACGGATCAGTGCAGTGATCAGGGCTGGGTTTTGGTGAGATAACGGGAGGTGGCATGAAGGACACACCACAGAGAGGAAACCAAAGATATTTTAGGGGGGGTGGTTAGGAGGGGTAAGATGAAATGGAGATGGTAAGTCTTAGTTTACGTGATTGTCTTGAGTGTATGGAAATTACTTTTTAGGGAATTTTCTGCCCATCAAAAAGACACACCTTCCACTCTTCAGAAGAGTATCTCCAGGTTTGTTCTGCTCTCCCTCCCTGTCTCCTCAGACTTCCCTTTCTCCAATAGCCCCTAAGCTAGGAGAACACTCACCCACTGTCCAACACTGTGACACAGTGCGAGATGCTTAAGAGGATTCATGCTCTGTGCAAAAATCGTATACGGTGTTAGGAACCAGGGTGTGAAAGGCAAACCTGAACAAGTAGGGTAAGGAAATTGATCTTAGTCAGACTGTTGCTATATAAAGAGCCTTTTAGATGTTAAGATCAGTGTCTCTGCAGAGTGGTTTCCCCTAAGACACTCATAGGGAGGAGTAGGCAAATTATAGGTGGGGTGATCTTATAGTTGGAGTTGCCTCTATCTCAGGGGAAGCCCCAGTCAGTGAGCCAATCAAAGAAATATATTTCTGTGTCTCTTTGGGGTTTTTTGGGGAGGATTGAAGGGGGGCAATGGCAAGCTGCCTTAACACAGCCCACTTTGGCACGCAGATTATGCTGCACTGAACACAATCAAGGCTCAAAAGACTGAGGAAGAAACTTTGCTTCCCCAAATTGCTTTGCATTTAGATAGAGAACCTGCTCCAGATAGAGAACTGTCACCGTCGATAACTATATTAGGACATGAGCTAGGTATGGGAGACAGGAACAGAGCAAGGCCTGCTTGAGCAAAGTCCTCTATGTCCCGAGGCTTCTGCGTGACCTATCAGATGCTTGTTTACCAAACATTTACTCTCTTTCATTTTCCTGTGAATTGCATTTCTTTCTTTTGAAGTCCCAGACCACTGTCCCCTTTTCCTTAGTTCAGAATGACATATACACTCCTTTTGCCTGAGTGTCTTTGGAATTTCCATATCTGTGTGGATTCCCCATACATACAGGATTTTCTTCTGTTAATCTGCCTCAGGTCAATTTGATTCTTAGTCCAGCTAGAAGGACCCTGAAGGCAGAGGTAAGTCTTCTTCCCCCATTGGGAAGGGGTCAGTTCATCCAGTCATTTTTGAGACGATTGAGCGACAGGCCCAAAATGGAGTCATTGATATAGGATTGTATCACCAAACCGAGACCTCATACCTAGCCTAACTGCAGTTTCAGCCTTTTCCAGGAATATAATCTTAACCAGACAGTCTGGAATTTCCTGGTCAGCACTAGGGAGGAAATCTGCCTGATAGACCCCTGCCATCCCCCAAAGGAAGGTGACCTTGGCTGAAGGAATCCATTCTTTGCTATTAACATCCTTGACCTGACCCCTTCTGTCTATAAAAATCTCCCAATTTGCACAACTGCTTGGAGCAATTTTCTGTTTGTTAGATGGGATGCTACCCAATTCATGAATCAGCGAATAAAGCCAAACAGATCTTTAAATTTACTCAGTTGAATTTTGCTTTTTAACAAGACAATAGGAATTTGAAGTGTCTATGTCTGACTTTCACATAGGTAAGCAATGGGGTATTTGCGTGTCTTACCTAAGGGGAAAGGTAGTTTTTCACAAGAGCCCTTTCTAGTAACACAGAAGGATGGAGGATTTCAGGAAACGAAGGGTTGGGAGGATTAATCCTCCCCATTTTCCAGAAGAACAGGGATCAGGTAAAGTTCAGTGTTGTCAGTGATTATGGATTTACAGATAAATCAAAGGTCCAGGCTTTGTGTAAAGAAATGATACATTATGGGGCACCTGGGTAACTCAGTGGGTTAAGCCTCTGCCTTCAGCCCAGGTCTCAGGGTCCTGGGATTGAGCCCTGCATTGGGCACCATGCTCAGCAGGGAGCCTGCTTCCCCCTACCCCTCCGCCTGCCTCTCTGCCTACTTGTGATCTCACTCTCTATCAAATAAATAAATAAAATTATTAAAAAATGATACATTATGTCCAGGAGGAAGTTGGAATGTAGATATTCTGACTCCCAATATTGCAACTCATTCTTTTACAGAGGTTAAGAAATTCAAAGTCTCTCTGTATCACCCAAATCTCATTAACAAATGGGGAGGGGCAGGCCCTGCTGTAACCTGGAGAGCGTGTACCCCATCAAAAAGGGGGAATGCTCATGGGCTCCCCGTGTGTGGAAATGCGGGGCCCAATGTTGAAAGACGTCGTTTTCTTAATTTCTACAAGGGATTCTGATTATCTACTTGTTTACATTTCTACAAATACATTTATTTATACAAAGTATCTAGAAATCTGATGGGAAGCCAATTTGTTTTTAATTGAAGTGCAGTTGACATACAGTCTTATATTAGTTTCAAGTGTACAACATAATGATTTGACATTTATACACATGAGGAAATGCTGAGCATGGGTGAGTGTTACCATGTGTCACACATGGTAACACTTACCGTTATGCCCTCTAGGTCTATCCACATTGCCACAAATGGCAAGATTGTCATGTAACATCTCCTAATTTAGGAGTTGAAGCTATCATAAATATCAGGAAACATACCAGGAAGTTTGCAACCTCTCATGTAGAAGTTGCCCAGTTACAAACTCCCCTGTTACACTCTACTCCTTGTGACCGCCCACAAAAGAGGCACAGCAGCAGTGACTGCAGGTTCTCCAGAGGGGCTGACTGATGGCTTAGGGTTCCCCAGCTAGTAAGTAGCCTCACTCAAGTGGAAGCCAGCTCTGCATGACTGGGCCTTCTCTTCCTGGGTATACCACACCCTCCCTTGCAGTCTGGTCCCAAGTCCCCTCTTCTATTGAGAAATGGGGAGGGAGGGTGAATGTTGTGTGGATAGCCATCATTTTCTCTTGAGTTCTAATACTCTGGGGGCCTTCTCTAATTCTATTTGTAATTCCACCAAGGAATTCGGCAGGTTTGTAAGTTAATCCTAGCTTACTCGTTTCAGAAAATAGATTTTTCGTTTTTCATTCCCAAGCTGGTCGTCTGTTTTTTCAGAAGCTGCTGTCTTTCCATGTACAAAATCCAAAATTGCAATTGGAGTCTTAAGAGAGATGAAGGTGAAGAATAGACCAGAAAAGAAATAGTTATTTTATTGGTCAGCTGGCCAAGGAGCAGGACAAATATCAGTTATAAATAACAAAGGCCTTTAACTCACTGACTTACCTTTTCTCTTATGATCAAGATAAAACTCAAGCTTGACGATGTCCAGGGACGGGATAAGTTTTAGTTTCCAGAAAGCCCCCTTCGGCATCGCACGAATAGCAGGTTCCCAGCGGGTTATACTATTTCTCTGGTTATTACAAGTATCCGCTGCAATTAGGGATCCTCAGAAAGCTCCAGATAAGATGACTTTGTACAAAGTAAATTTCATCAAGTGGAGGTTCTTTTCTTTTTTTTAAATTTTATTTTTAAGTAATCTCTGCACTCAACAGGGGGCTCAAACTTAACCACCCTGAGAGCAGGTTTGCTCCACCATCCAAGCCAGGTGGGGCCTTACGTGGGAGCTTCTGGTCTGGTCTTGTATTCTTGTATTCTCCAGGTCTATCAAAACTTTAAGAGCTAACTGATGTAACAGGATAATGACACTAGCTCAAATGATTTCTGTTTCCTCTTTACCTTGTTTTGCAAGGAGAATTTTATTTTTCTGTACTGTGTAAGCAAAGTTTGAGAAATCTGGGAAGATAGCCAAGAAATGTAGTCCTCTGAAAAACAAACTGGGGGTATAAGAAGAATGACATTAACTGACTTCTGAGGAAATAACATATTTAAATGATGATGGGTAAGTAGGAAGCATTGGACTAGAGCAACGTTTCTCAAAGTGAATTGTAAATAGAAACCTACAAGAGTTTCATGACCAAATAATTTCTTCAAGTACTGGATTGTGATGTTGAAACACATTCATTTTTGTAGAGTTTTTCAGAACCTTTAATGTATTGATGTACATTGTGAACTTCGAGGAGAAGCTATACTATGTAGAATTTTCCAAATGTGTTTTACTATGGAATCATTTTTTTAAGATTTTATTCATTTATTTGAGAAAGAGAGAACACAAGGGGGAAGGGGACAGGAAGAAGGAGAAGCAGGCTCCCCATGCGGGGCTCCATCCCCAGACTCCAGGATCATGACCAAAGGCAGACACTTAACTGACTGAACCACCCAGGCACCCCTGGAATCACATTTTGTAGACAAATCTACTTTGGCAAGCTCCATACTGGAGTATTTTCTTAATTTCAAAAGGGATTCTGATTTTCTGCTTGTATGTATTTCCATAAATAAGTTTATTTATACAAATAAATATTTGTACAAGGAAGTCTATACATAAGGTGATTTGTACAGATGAATGTAAATGTCTCAGTATGTGCTGTACTTACAGTCTGAGGGGGAGAGCTGAAAAGAGAATTGGATAAGAGGTAGAATTTGTGCCAGGCCATCTGGGTGTTTTTCTGTCATGGGTGGGTACTAGTTTGTGAGGGCTGCCATCATGAAATACCACAGCATGGGTGGCTTACACAACAGAAATCAGTTTTTTCCTAGTTCTGGAACCTAGAAGTCCAAGGTCAAGGCATCAGCAGGGCTGGTTCTTCTTCCTTAGCTTGCGGATGGCCTCCTCCTCCCTGTGTCCTCATGTGGTCTTCCCTCTGTGCTTGTTTATATACCAATCCCCTCCTCTTATAAGAATACAAGTCATATTGGAGGCAGCCCACCCTGAGGACTTCCTTTTACCTTACTTACCTCTTTATAGGCCTCACCTCTGAATGTATTCACAGTCTGAGGTACTGAGGGTTAGAACTTAACACATGAGTTTTGAGGGGACACAATTCAGCTCATAACAGTGGACTAGCAACATAAATACCCAGGAGCTGGCTCTATATTTCACTGAGACCATAATCATCTTTGGACCCCATCCCAGTCCTCCTTGAGCAGGCTTTTTTTTTCTTTTAAGATTTTATCTATCTATCTATCATCTATCTATCTATCTATCTATCTATCTATCTATCTATCTGACAGCGAGAGAGGGAACACAAGTAGGGGGAGAGGAAGAGGGAGAAGCAGGCTTCCCACCAAGCAGGGAGCCCAATGCGGGGCTTGATCCCAGAACACTGGGGTCATGACCCGAGCCGAAGGCAGCCGCTTAATGACTGAGCCACCCAGGCGCCCCTTGAGCAAGCTTTTGAACCTGAGATGAGCCTCAGAGGATGTTCCAGCTGGGAGAAACCAGTCTCACAGTCAGACACAGTCTCTCTGACCATTGTATTTCTCAGGAAACTTAATACATCAGCCTGCTGGTTTGTGAGCTAACCTCTTGAAAGTTTGGTTAAGATGACTTAGTTTCCCTGAACCTGATCACACCTAATTGGATGGATAAAATGTGTTTTTTAAACTAACAAAGCTGGGGGCCAGATATTGCCCCTACTGTGCCTCTACCAGGAGAGCCAAGAAAAAGGAATGAGCTCTGACTGAGGGTCAAGTATTCAGCAGGGACTGACTAGGCATAATAACAGCTCACTATCCTGAACTGCACTGGGCCTTTCCCATCGGCATCATCTCATCTGTTGTTTATAACATCTCTTTGAGATAAAGGTACTGTGTTCATCTCTAGATTAAAGATGAAGAAAATGAATTCTACCTCTGAAACTAATAATACAGTATATGTTAATTAAATTGAATCTAAATAACTATTTTTATAAAAAGGAAATAGAATTCTAAAGAAGGTACTTATCAGTCATACAAATAGGAAATAATTGGAAGCTTCCAAATGCTCTTAGCTACAATCCCACATATAGTTCATTGATCTCAATTTAGCGGGGGAGCAAAAACTGTTCCTCTATCCCCTTAGGTTCTGGAATGAGGGTCTGTGATTTAAACTGACAAAGGACAGGTTAACAGGAGAAAAGGCAGGCAGATTCTATTAATATGGTTATCTGCATGGGGACTTCACAGGAAGGATGCGAAAACCCAAAGAAGTGCTTAGATTTGGGGGCTTATATGTTATTTAACAAACAATGATAAATTGTGGAGAAGTGATTGGATAAAGGAAAATGATGTTGGGGCTCTGAAGGACAGTCAAGTGCAGGAAGTTGATGAGGAACTATGTGGTAGACAAGGGTGGTTTAGTATAATTTACTATGCTAAATCCAACTCCAGGCGCCCTCTGCAATGATTAAGCTGTTTCTCTTCCTGGTATGGGAGAGAGGAACAGCTTTACAAATGGAAATTTATGTCACTTCTGTGAAGGCGAATTTATGCCCTGCTTTTAGGTAGAGACGAGGAAGGCTCTTCCAATGTCTGCTGTTTCTCAGTTGCCTTTAGCTTAAACCAATAAAAATAATCCTTATGCCAAAGTGGCTTTTTTCCAGGATGAAGTCTCTGGATCCCCTTCAGTTTCTACAATCTAAATTAGAGACAGGGAAAGAAAATGAAGGCGGGAGTCATCCAGGGTGATAAGGTTAATAAGGGGAAACCGGACGGTAAGCGGATCTTTCTGACTTCAGAAGTGCCAATAGATGTACTATATAAATAGAATTTTTTAAATAAATGTTTTGTTTCAGAACAGTTTTAGATTTACAAAAACATCACAATGATAATGTAGTTTGTTCTCATACACTCCACACCTAGGTTCCCCTATTATGAATGTCTTATATTAGTGTGGTACATTTGTTACAAATAGCAAATCAATATTTATACATTATTATTAACCAAAGTCCATGCTTCATTCAGATTTCTTTAGTGTTTATCTAATGTCTCCCTCCTGTCCCATGATCCCAACCAGGAAGTCACATTGCAATTGGCCGGGACTCCTCAGACCCCTGTTGTCTGTGTCAGTGTCTCCGACTTGAGTTTTTGATGGCCTTGACAGTTCTGAGGAGTATGGGTCAAGTACTTTGTAGATACTTGGGATTTGTCTCATCTTTTTCTCATGATTAGACCAGGGTTCCGCCTTTTGGGAAAAGGCCACAGAGGCAGAGTGCCATTTTCATCACATATCAACAGTACGCCCTATCGACAGGATTTATCACTGTGGATGTACATCAGGCTTCTCCACTGCACATAAAGTGAATTTTTTAACTGCCTTTTCCACCTGGGTAGTACTTCATTCTCACATTTCTGTGCCGCAGCAGTCTCCAGGCTCATGCGCTTACAATAACTCCATTGTGTTGATGTTCCCTGTAGTTCCTGCTTGTCGTTCTGCTTTTTAGGTGAGGGACTTGTTTCTGCTTTTGTCCTTTGTGAGCGAGTTTTTGTGCCTGTGTGGATGTGTGCCCCCCACACATGAGCCCGTGTGTGCGTGTGTGTGTGTGCCAGTGTCTGTGAAAGAGAGTAAGTGGTCTTTTGGTGGTTTCGTTCATCTAAGGACTCTGCTGCCCAGAATCGAAGAGTTCTAAGAGGCTCCAGACCAGTCCTGGAGCAGGAATGAGCCGAGGGGACTGAGCAAGTGACCACGCGGGGCATGGAGGGGAGGCGAGAAGATTAGAAAAAACTCCCTGCGGGCCTCCGTTTTCTCAGTGATGAAATAAGGTGCAAGAGATGGATTCTGTGGATTCCAAGGTCACCTCACACTCTGAAATTAGGGATCTGCGGTCAGACCAGATAATAAGGTGGGTTCTCTCTTCCTGTATCAACTTTGTTTCTTTAGTAGTTCATTACAAACGAAAGCATTAAAAAGAATCCTGATTCCTAGTCCCTGGAGGTATTTCTTTGGCTGGGGTCCCTGGTTTAATGAAGACGTAAACATTCTTGTGGGAACAGATCCCAGCTCATTGCTTCGCCCACACTTGCTTCCACGGAGAAGCTCTGTCCCGTGCATTCTCAGCCTCTGCTGTGTTTTCTACATCTTTCTTGCTCCTTTGTGTCCAGCTGTGGTGAGAGAGACTTAAAAGGTTTATCGTTCATCCTCCAGGAGCATTTTTCCAAATCAAAGTGCATAATCAGTCCCCTTTCTGGCCAAAGCTTTCCCCATTTCTGCATTTATTTTAAGGTAAAAGTCAAAGTCCGAACACCTTCATTTTTGTTGTGTGAACCTGAGAAAAGTCACAGTTCATTTTTTGTGTCCTTGGTCATCTGCCACAAAATAAACCTTGTGGAATGTATGCTTTTTTAAAGTTTCTTTAATTAAATCCTATATGCTAACTCAGTTACACTAAATACTGTGCGCTGTTGCAGTATTTCTTTTTTTTTGACAAAATACCTTAACAATTATGACAGTTAATTTTGTAAGTTAGCAACTTACCCATTTTAACAGGCACTGAATATGCTACATTTTGAGTCCCGGTAGAAAAGGAAAAAAGCTAAGAAAATGTTATCGTACCCCAGTTTGTCTTGCATTCATTTCCCTTCCTGAGTGGAGAATTAAGGTTAAATGGAGAATTAAGGTTATTCTTCTATCAATTTTTCCTTGTTTTTCTGTAGCCCCATTTAAGAAAAAAAACCTTTCATTTTTGTGTTGTCAATTCCTTTGGGTTCACTTACATCAGCTTTGGCTGGGTTATGTTTAAAACATTTCAGAGGGGTAAATAATTTATTTGAAAGCCAGTGGAGAAAGGCACTTAGAAAAATTAAACCGAGTGAGTGAATTTGAAAGAAAAGATGTTACTGGGAACCAAATAGCTTAAAGGTGAGGGAGGGATCTCCATTTCAAAAGCAAAAGTAAATGTCATTTAAGTGTTAACCTTCTAACATATCCTTTCATGAATCTTGTTTGAATGTATCAATACAGATGAAAGTTACATGTCTGAACAAGTAAATATGTCTTTAAATATTGGCTTAAAGAAATTCTTCTAAGCTTTGATACTGTCTTGTGACATGTTGATATCATATTACCATTGTGAATAGATTCACTAGTTCTTTAAATCATTAAATACCTTTCATGTTCAATTTGTACAAGGTCTCTGGGATTTTTGTAAACCTACCCTGGACTTTTTAAAATTTATTTTTATTCTAAACTCCCCGTATCTTACTCTACTATAATCATGTCTAGAACTGATTCTGTTATATTTAACAGATTTTCAACTTTGTAGCAATTTTCGGGGGAGGGGGAACCTGTCCTCAAATTTTTCAAGAAACATTCTTGTTGATTTGCCAGAAAAAGCCTGAGGTCCTGATTGAATGATTTGTCCCAGTGCACTCAAAAGGAGGAGTAAAAACCAGGGGCTTGCTGGATTTTTAGTGAGCAATGGACCTTCACAGGATAGCCACCAGGCCCTCGGTAGGCATGGCTGGAACTGACCTCAAGCCTGTGCCTGGCCTTTAGTGGTTTGGTATGTTCTGCTTCTCTTTTTAATGTCATAACTTTTGCATATATTATTTACTTGAAAATAGTCCCAAAGAAAACAATTGAAAGACAACTGAGTTTACTCTGTTTTATAACCTGGAAGTCTGAAAAGTTAAAAGATGTAGTCAAAATATATTCAGTGAAAGGTTTTGGCTAAAACCTAGCCAAACTGTGAGGTGGGAGAATTGGTCTGTGGATGTCCTTTTTTTCAGCACCTCCCAAATGTAGTGCCCTCTCTTAAAACCCCTTTTCTTCATTCCTCTGACCTACTATGGCCCAATCTATCCTGCATCCTCATACTCTTAAGCTATCAGTAACTGAGGGGTGCTTAGGTGGCTCAGTGGGTTAAAACCTCTGCCTTTGGCTCAGGTCGTGGTCTTCATGTCCTGGGATTGAACCCCTCATAGGTCTCTCTGCTCAGTGGAGAGCCTGCTTCCCCCTCTCTGTCTACCTGCCTCTCTGCTTACTTGTGATCTCTCTGTCAAATAAATAAATAAGACCTTAAAAAAAAGTTAACAGTGATTGATAGGGAACTATTTAATTTGCCTCCCACCCCCAACCCAAGGTGGCAGATTCTAAACATGACAGAGCTCCCCGGGGAGCCTTTTAAAAATGCAGCTTTTTGATGCCACTTTGTGTGTGTGTATATATATATATATATATATATATATATATATACTTTTTAAACTCTATACTCTTTTTTTCTTCTTCTTCTTCTTTTGAAGATTTTATTTATTTATTTGACAGAGACACAGAGAGAGAGGGAACACAAGCAGGGGGAGTGGGAGAGGGAGAAGCAGGCTTTCTGCAGAGTAGGGAGCCGAATGAGGGGCTAGATTCCAGGACCCTGGGATCACAACCTGAGCCAAAGGCAGACGCCTAAGGACTGAGCTACCTGGGCACTCCCCACCCCGTATGTTATGAATAAGATCTCCCTGAGATGGGGCCTGGAAGTCTTTAAGTTTGAAAAGTTTCCGAGGTGATTCTGATGCTCAGCCTTGTTAGAGGAGCAATTTGCAAGGGACATCACATTTACATGTCAAAGGGATAGAACTAGAAAGCATCTATCAGCTGTTGGGGGAAGCAGAGAATGGAGATATTTATGGGACCTGTAGCAAGAACAAATTTCAATGTCTATGTGATTGTGAATCATATGTATATATGATTGCAAATTAAGCTGTTTTTATTTTTTTATTTTTATTTTTTAAGATTATTTATTTATTCGACAGACAGAGATCACAAGCAGGCAGAGAAACAGTCAGAGGGGTGGGGAGGTGGGGGCAAGCAGGCTCCCTGCCGAGCAGAGAGCCTGATACGGGGCTTCATCCCAGGACTCTGGAATCGTGACCTGAGCTGAAGGCAGAAGCTTTAACCCACTGAGCCACCCAAGCGCACCTAAACTGTTTTTTAAAAAGATTTTATTTATTTATTTGAGAGAGAGGGAGCGAGCACGAGGAAGGGGAGAGGCAGAAGGTGAGAGAAAGGAGAAGCAGACTCTGCTGAGGAGGGAGCCTGATGTGGGGCTCCATCCCAGGACCCTGGGATCATGACCTGAGCTGAAGGCAGATGCTTAACCGACTGAGCTACCCAGGCGCCCCCAAATTAAACTGTTTTTATACTATTTATTATTATAAACATATCTACTAAAAAAATAAAATAAATGAAATAAAAAAAAGTAAAAGTCAAAACATACATTTGGATATAAATGAAAAGTAACTTCTCCCTGTTGCCTGTAGGAACTTGTCTGTTCTCATTCCTAACTATAGTCTATGGAGATCTGAGAAAATACAGCTGTCTGGCCACTTCCCCAGAGCTACTGAATCACAATGCCTAGGAACCTGAGCAGCTGTATTTTTAAAATTCTATAGCTGATCCTGATGTGCAGCTAGATTTGAAATCCAGTGGTTCATGAGCTCTTTTATCACCTATTTATAAGGTCATCGGGTATTTGGTTTGGCTGGGAGTCTTTGTTTTTTCCCAAGATCCCTCAGCTTGGGCTCTAAGGAGAATCCACACAAATCTGGTCAAGAACCTACTTGCCCCACAGTGTTTTTGTGTAACACTGGATCTTTTTGGCTGTAGACAAAGCATCATGCAGGAAACATTGTGAAAATGTGATTATGAAATCATGGTAAGCATAGTAACATTAACATAAATCAGAGGAAAAGAAAAAAAAATTACCCATAAACCTTCCATCCACTGCAATAAATCAAACTACTTTCATTTTTGCTCATGACTTTTTCTGTCCGTGTTAAGCATGGACACATAAACAATGGAAAACTTAGTGGGCTTTCCCATGTATGTTTGCATCTCTCTGAGGTCAGACCAAAGTCATGGAAGAGTTGTTTTGGTTGGTATTTCCAGATGATCAAGCAATTACCCCAAATTATTTATTTGGCTTGGAATTTTCTAAAGAGATTTTTCTCATCCTCTACCAGAAGCTAAACGGTACAGTGTTTTATTCTCAACGCAGCTACTTAATATCCCCAGAGAATGTATTTTAAAGTTCTTTCAAAGCACGTTTTCCAAAAATTTCAAATCTATCTTTTTTCTTTCTTTTATTAGAAGCTGATGTGTGTCTAAAAAATGATAGCATATTGGAGGCTTTTTCTTCCAGTGTACCGCTCTGAGTTTGGATTTTTTTGGCATTTATTTTCAAATCTAAATATTTCTTCAACTGATCTGCCTCTAAGTCTGAGAGATGAAGGTGACAATAAATATCTTAAAGTCCAGAATTTAATTTTTTCTTTATTGTTTGAAAGACTTGATCACCCCCATAGTTAGAGTTTGTGCAACGTATTTGTGCTTTTTTATGCTTAGACACATGGCTAAGCAATTTTATCAAACCCACAGGCTTCTGAGTAATGTGAGCCTCTGTGATTCCCTCAGGTTCTTTTTGACGCCATCAATATTTCATTGTTTACCATTTGCTTCATGGTTTGGCATTCTTCCTATCCTCCTCCCAACCCAGTAAAACTGTAGTGTGAGCAGCAGTTGCAGGGAATGAGGCCAGTGAGGCTGGTTGGAGCCTTCTAAAACAGAGGCCCAGGAACAGACGTCTCAACGTAGCTTAAAATGAGCCCTTTGGACTCTGTGGCCCATGAAAGAGAGCTGTGGGAGCTGGAGTTGAAATACGGGAGACCACGCAGTTTATGCAAAGAATCGTCTCTGATTTACTTGGAACTTCAGTGTTTCTGACATAAAATGTGACCCTTAGAAAATTGAACTGCATGGAAATCTGTTTAAGGATTTATAAGAATGTTCTGGACACAGACTCTAAAAACAATAAGTGAGTTGAGTTGGAAACTGGTTTTATAAATTTACAGGGTACATTTCTTTGACAGCTAGCCCAATAAAAAGTGGGATTTTTATTCTGAAGTTGCCTTGGGCATCCAATAAAATTGTCTTTAATTATCCCTGACTTGGCTGACTTTTGTCCCTGTGTGCTGCACAATAGGTCTTTACTGTGTATTACTGTCTACCTTTCATGCCAGTAATAAGAAAACTCTATTGTCATCCTCTGAGTATGGCTCCTCAGTAAGAGCAAATTCAGCTTTTCCTTTGATGCCTAAACTGGTACCTATTTCCCGTAAGGCCCTTTTCTGTCTTGGGGGTCAATGCGGTTGAGTCTACCATGCATTGTGTACTAATGGCCCGAGTGCAGAGTGGATACATGTTTTGTACTCAGGAATGCTCCCCGCCTGGGGCGAGATGGGTGGTAGTGCTACGTGGATGTGCTATAGTCTGAATATGCCATTGGGCCTACCATAGCCTTCTTCAGTGGAGTGAGGCCATTCCCAGCGGAACTCGGCTCTACCATGTGATGCCCACTGCTTTATTCCCCCAGAAAGTCATCGTCTTTTCCTGTTCTGCTTAATACCTTGCCGTCCACCAAAACAAGGGTAGTGTGTATGTGGGCTCAGGACACTGTGGCATCCTGGGTATACTCCTGCTATTTTTGAATGACTGGAGACCTTCATAGTCATTTGATCTTCAAGGTTTACACAGTAATCAGTTGGTCAGAAGCAGTACATACACAATTCAGTGGCCCAGTGGAGTATTTTCTGGACATTGCTAAATTAATGGTATTATTGGTAGTAGATGTAAGGAAAATAAGAGCCAAAAGACACGGGAACATAACTAGAGTTCTGTTTGCTTCTTAATAATTGGTTCAGTTCATTATAGTAGGTGACTAAAATGTCACCCATTATAGTAGGTGACTAAAATAGCACCCAATGCTACTCAGGTCTGCAGATGTCTACTTGTCCTTGTCAAACTCCAAAAGCAGAGATGGTCTTGGCAAACATATGGCTTTACCCTTTCAGGCACCTGACAGAACTGTGCTAGGAGACAAGGTTCGTCTATAGCTTCGAGCCTCACTAAAGGCACCAGTGCAGCAATCGGATTTCTTCTGTTGCATAAACCCATTTATTTATTCCTTTACCCCCAGCTACTATTTCTCCTCTCCATGTGTCATTTGTTTTTACTCAAACTTTTCCACCATTTGAAGGGATGTGAGATTCAGCCACTGTTGCTGGTCTAGAGTGTTTCCCCCTCAATCCACTCCTCTACGAGTAGGATTTGTAGAGCACTGAGCAACACAGCTGCATTCCTCTCAACCTGAATTTTTGCGAGATGGAGTGAAGGCAGCTCAGAGGTCCTTAGGAATTCTGGCACATAGATTTAAAGGCATAGTTAGAGTTCCTTGGTCGGGAGCATCTTTTCTTCCTTCTGCTTTTGGTACCCACAATTGCAGTCCTGGACCCAGAATGATCACTACCAATCAGAAAGAAAGTAGGGGTGATGTGGGAATAATCATATAGTCATACTAACACCCTCCCCATCCCCTGTCCCCCCAATCCTCCAGAGAAGCAGAGGAATCTAATGAGTGGGGAGCCCTCCTTGACTCCCCACATGCCAAGTGTGAGCACACAGGCCTTTCATGCCTTTACGCCCCCAGTTTTAGGCAATAAATGTTCAACTGTCCCTGCCAACTCTCTATCAAACCACTACTCCAAGAATGACAAGCAACATGCTAAGTCCATTTGTGTGAGATCTCTTTGCCCACTCTTGGGCACTATGGGCTACAAAGTGCATCCTTGCTCTGAAGAAATGTAACCCAGCAGTCCAAATTGTACAGTATCCTCTGCTCTGGTCCTTTGATAGTGTTTTGAGCATTTGCATTACCACTGGGTATGCAAAGCCCAGTCCAAATTAAGTGTCTGTTCCATCAGGACCAATTTATAGGCTTCTAGCACTCCTGGCAATGGCCCAATATAGTCCGCTTGCCAGCTGTGCCCAAGAGTCTTCTCTTTGGGAATGTGCCCCACAGCTGCCTGTAGTTTCTGTCTTCCTAGCTGGCAGACGGGACAGTTCTGGCTGGCATTTTGTGCCTCTGGGGGTGCAAGAGGAATAGGTTGCCATCTCTGTGTTGCTGCAGCTACCCCATTGGACCCAGCTGAACAGGTGAATGCACCGAGATAACCACTTGCTGATTCCAATCACCTTCCAATCTGGGAAAGAAATTCTTTGAATAGGGCATTGACATGTCCTATGTAATGCACCCCTTAAATTCCCATAGGTCTTTGTCTCATATGGACATCCCCTTAGTAATCCAATTTTTTCATTGTCCATCTGCCTGACTTTACGGCCAAGCCATGGGCCACTGCCCATGAGCCAGACAGACACACTCTGACTTCTGGGTTCTCACTGTTGTTCAATTCCTCCATCAACACAAGGAGAATAGACGTAATCCAGCCAGTTGTGCTGATTGGCTCTCACCTTCTTCAGTTACAGTTTTTCACCAGCTTGTCATCTGCAGCCTTCCAAATAGGATGCTGCTTGTACTGTAAACTGCCGTCCATAAACCACATAGCTTTTTGTTGGTCAGTCAAGAGTCATTTGTATGACACCACCAATGAGTCAGTAGCATCTGGAGGCTCCAAAAGTTGACCCTGTAGAAACGAGGCCACCTACTCCTGGATACAATGAGAACCTCCTTTTGTTCCTCCAGGAGCATGTTCCTGAGGAGACCATTTTCATTTTATTATGAAACTCTTCACTGTACTGGTTTCCTTATTGGAATGTTTCTGTGACATCATCCAAGATATTATGCATATTTCAGGTTTCAAGATTATTTGGGGTCCTTCAGTTACAGACTCAGTTTCAATTAATGCCCATAAAGAACAAGCCAATAACTGTCTCTCATATGACATGTACCATACTGCTGCATCTGGAAATTTTCTGTCCCCAAATCCCAGCAGTCACTGCTGGGCAGTATTCATGGGCTATGACCATAAGCTCTCGTCCGTGTTAAGTGTGAGTTTGCAGATACTTTCAACATCATCTCTGAGTGTGAATTATGAGAGCCCAATATTGATCGGACTATCACTACTATTGCTACTGTGAAGTCTCCCACTCACACAAGGACTCCTTTCAGGTAGTTTTATGAGGGGAGCGAGTGGTGCTCCCACGTGCGGAATCCGTGCCCTCCACACCTACGCACCGCCACAGGCACTGGGCTCCTTACTCAGTTCCAGGGCTAGGCAATGTTGACTGTTACCTTTGAGTTTTCTGTAGAATGTCAAAGGTGGCTTTCGCTCATGCTACTCCTAATAATTGTACTGTTTGGATGGGCTCTGGGATCTTTGCTGGATTTGTCAACCAGCCTGTGTTAGTTATGTGTGTCACCATTTCATTTAAGTAGTCGTGGCTCGTTCCTCAGTGTCTGACACTGTCATGATATCATCAGTGTAGTATATTATCAAACCGAAGTATGGCAGTAAACTGGTGACTCGAATAACCCTGTGGCAGCGCAGTCATTGTAACCTGAGATCCTTCTATGAAGGCAAACTGTGGTTGGCTCATTTCTGAGACCATGATCAAGAAAAAAAGCATTTGCAAGATCTAGCACCAAGTACTGGTATCTTTGGCTTATATTTTTTGCAGTGTTGAAACCATACCAGGGACTGCTGATGCCGTAGGTGATAGTACTTTATTCAGGCCTTGATAATCTGCTATTTGTCTCTTTGAGTCATTTCTTTCTCATGGGCCACACAGGGCAAACCTACAGAGATGTCATTAAATAAAGTGGAAATCTCTTTTGTCTATGAGGCATCCAATAGTTGGGTCATATTAACAACCTGTGTGGGCACCAGCAAATCTATAGATTACGTCCAATTAATAATAGCCAAAGGGTAACTTCATTGCCTTCACTTTTATAATATAATACATAGGAAGTGTTCCCCAGTCAGACGTAATATCCATCCCCATCATGCATCCAGGTAAAGGAGACAAAACTATCTCACACAGTCTGTTCAGACAACCCAATTTTTACCCAAACTTTGGACTGTTGCATCCTCCTATGCTCCCAAGATAACTGTGGCCCCCTTTAGGACCTCACCAATAGGTTTTGAAATTTCACATTGGGATCCTGCACTAAGGGAGTCCCAGAAAAAGTTGTGTCCTGGCCATTTTGGCCACACATGTGCACAGGGCCTTGGGTCCCCAAGCCAGGTATCAGGCCAAGACACCCTGGTACTTTTATCAACCTTCATCCTGATTAACTTGCCTAACCGTTGGCACCAGTGATACAATGTCATGTTTTTCATGTCGTCTTGGCCTTCCAGCTTTTAAATTTCCTCCAAACCAGGGTAAATAGAGTGGATTTGTTTAGAGCCCTTCAGTGTCAGGGCACCAGCAGGAGCTGCTGTCTGTGCACTCAGTCTCCCATAGTGCAGCATGAAGATCAGTGTTTCAGCCTCATCAGTGTCCTCTTCATTCCATTTCCTAATAACCATTTAAAGACTATCCTGCTGGGACTCTTCCTTGACTATCCTCCTTTCCCCCCATTCTTTAGTGAATGGGCCTAATTTTCTTAGACTACAGGTAAGCTGAGAAAACAATTCTGACATGGTTTCTTGGACTGTTGCTTGTCTTTGCAATGGTATGTCTATATGGGGTATCTATGCACAAGGGGCTCCCTTAGTCATGGCGTTTGCTATGACCTGGCTGGGGTATGTGAAGTGGACGGACTCTTGATCGTCATTAAGCCAAGCCAGCGTGGATTGCATATGCAGCCTTTGAGCTGTCTCATCTGGGCAGTTCCAGTCAGCGTTTCAGGATCGGGACCACCAAGGTACTAACTTATCTTGTAGATCGATTTCATCAGCTCCTTCACACCATGTCCTCTGGTTCAGTAGTCTTGGTTTTGCATTCCCTCTATACCCCCTGCCCTCTACCGTTTGGACTGCTTTCTTGGTGTCCAGAGATTGTAGAGGTGTTATCTATTGTTCGAGCGTAATTTATCCCTTTGGTAGTGGCCATGAGGCTAGCAGCCGTAGCTCTGATGAGCCTAATGGCCTGGCGCCAGGATTTGTTAAAATGCTCTCCTTTACTTTCACCAATTATTACAGATTAAAACAGCCAAGGGATTGTGTATTAAACTTCTTTCCCATCCTTTTCTATTTTTTTTCTGTACCCAGTAAAGCCTGCCCTTTGGGAATTTGGTCTATCACTTCTAAATTCCGTTGGTAACCCTTATACCCAGTAACTGAGGGCCGTGTAGCTGCTGTCTCCCTTCCATCCTGAGAGATCAGACAGCTAATGTGAGGAGAGACAACTAACATGCCTAAGGTCATACAGCAAAGAATGACAGAGCCAGTATTTGAAACCAGGCTTATCCGATGCCAAGGCCTTGCCCTTAACCTTTAGCAAAACTCCCTCCTGTGAATAGATTGTAAACCTTAGAAGCTAGAAGCTTCTCCTATTCCATCGGGCATTTCTTCCATGATTCCATAGGGATTCCTTCTTTCCCACATTCCCTTCTCCTCCTCTTTTTGTGACGGGCTTTCCACTCAATCTTGCTCAGCTTCAGATACACATTGGGAAACAGGACCATTGTCTGGGCTCTCTTTGTGCCTTTGCTGTTTCCACCCCAAGGCCTCTGCTGGGCAGGAAGTGGCAGTTCAAATAGATCAGTAATTCTTAAACTTGGCTGCAAGTTGGCATTACTTTGGGAAACTTAAAAAAATACTAATACCCAGGTGTTCAGTGACTCAGTCAGTTGAATGTCTGCCTTTGGCTTGGGTCATGATCCCAGGGTGCTGGGATGGATCCCCATGCCGAGCTCCCTGCTCCGCGGGAAGTCCGCTTCTTCCTCCGCCCACTCCACCCCGTCCCCCCTCCCCTCCCCTCAAGCTCTCAATCTCTCTCTCAAAAAAGAGAAAAGGAAGGAAAAGAAAATTACTAATACCCATTCCACCCTTAAAGGTCTGATTTAGTTGGTTGATTTCTGTCTTAGCTTACTCAGGCTGCTGAACAGACTGCTGTAGACAGGGTGGCTTATAAAGAATAGAAATTTATTTCTTATCATTCTGGAGGCCGGGGAGTCCAAGATCAAGGCACCAACAGATTCAGTGTGTGGTGAGAGCCTGTTTCTGGATTTATAGACGGCTGTGTTTTTGCTCTGTCCTCACATGGTAGGAAGGGTGAAGTAGTTCTCCGGGACCCTCTTTTAGTAAGGGCACTCATCCCATTTAAGAGGGCTCCACCTTCCTGACCTAATCACCTCCTAAAGACCCAACTTCCAAATACCATCACACCGGAGGCAAGGCTTCAACATAGGAATTTGGGGAGCACACGAACATTCATTCTCTAGCAGCTGTTTGTGGGTGGAATGGGCACTCCCAAAAAGGTGTGTTTACCCCCAGAACCTGTGAATGTCAACTCATTTGGAAAAAGGTCTTTGCAGATGTAATTAAGCCAAGGATACTGAGAGGAAATCATCCTGGATTATCCCAGTTGGCCCTAAATCCATTGACAAGTGCCCTTAGAGAGACACCAGGGAAGAGACAGAGGGAGAAAAGGAGGCTGCAGGAAGATGGAGGGGAGATCGCAACCGTGGGGACACGAGCCCGGGAACATCTTGAGACCGCAGAAGCTGGAAGAGACGAAGAATTCTCCCCTAGAGCCTTCAGAGGAAGCACAGCCGTGCTCATACCTTGATTTCAAACCACCAGCCTCTAGAACTGTGAGAGAACAAACTTCTGTTGCATAAGCTACCATGCCTGCGGTAATTTGTTTGTCAGTCCCAGGGAACGAACACAGTTGGGGTGTGGCCCGGGGCACTGCGTGTTTCTGAGAGTTCCCCTACGGCTTCTAGTGTGCAGCCAGGGCTGGGAACCACTGGACGAGGGCATTTCGAAAGTGTCTCCCCTGGCAGTTTCCCTCAGCTCAGGGTTTAAATGCTTTCAGGAATATCATGATGTCTTCTCAATTGCATTTGTGTTACCTTCGAGTGGAGTAAATACTTGATGCACTGTGGGAGCAGCCAGGGCATATAAAATCTATAGTGAGGAAATTAAAAGCTTTACATACAGATGTTTTGGTATCTGTACCTAATTCCGTATGCCCAGAATTTTTTTCTTGAAGGCTCTTTGGGCTGTATCCGCAGCGTTGTTGGCTGCTGCTTTGTTGGGTTTCTGAGTTATCCTGTCTGCTGCTTCTCCTGCCTTCCTGTCGTCCTGCTGCTTGTCTCTGGGCAGTTTACTCAGGGCTCCTCAGCACCCCTGGAAACCTGGCCTGAAGAAGGAGAGAGACCATGCCAGGTGCTCTGTCTATGGGGCTGAGGAAATGTTGTGTAGAGTGAGGAGGAAATGGCCACGGTGAGGTTTCTGGGATTTTGCCCCTTCTCCACATCCCTGCACGGGGAGATAATGTTTCTGATGTATATACACCTTTCCATATAAACCTTGAGAAAGAAGATGTTGGGGAATGAAAGTGATGCTTGTATTCAAGTACAGAATTTGTTACTCTTTTAGGGGACCGAGGATCAGTTAATTAATTGAACTGACCGTTTGAGAGCTTCCACGGGTTAGAATTCAACACAAGTTTAATAGTCTCTGAAGCCTATGATTTCTTCACCATACCCTGCCTCTTCAAAAAAATACATGGCTATGTAAAAATATATATACTGATACTGATGTTTGTGTTTGCATTCCACAATGTGAATGACCCTTACAAACATGATGTCAACTGAAAGAAGACACAAAAAACTACATAATGTATGATTCTATTTATATAAAATGTCCAGGGACGCCTGGGTGACTCAGTTGTTTAGGCGTCTGCTTTCAGCTCAGGCCATGATCCCAGGGTCCTGGAATCGAGCCAGTCTGGCTCTTTGCTCAGAGGGGATTCTGCTCCCTCACCCTCTGTAGCTTCCCCTGCTTGTGCTCTCTCATGTTCACTCTCTCAAATAAATAAATAAAATCTAAAAAAAAAAAAAGTACAGAAAAGACAAATCTGGAAAGATAGAAAGTAGATTAGTGGTTGTCTGGAGTTGGGTGTGGTAATGGGTATTAACTGTGATTGGGCAAGAGGGATCTTTTTGGGGTGATGGAAATGTTCTAATGGGTGAAAACGTGATGGTTGCACAACCTGGCCGAGTTTACTACAAATCATGGAATGTACATTTATAATTATTTTATAGTATATAAATGATACCTCCATAAACTTGCTTAAATATATATATGTATGTATATGTATATATAATCTAATTTAACCCTGTTACTATGAGAATACATGTTAAATTTTGTAATCTGTAGTGTAGACTTGTGGCAGAGCCTCATTTTCTCTGAAGGGCTGCGCATCATGAACCTGTCTAATCCTGTGACGTCAAGAGGGTGGCACCTGCTCGAGTAATCCCAAGCCCAGGGAGTTTTTCTCACTAGGTCTTCAGGTTAGTCTATAGCCTTTCTCCTGCCAGAGAGTTTGGAAAAGTGACACTGGTTTTCTCCCCTTTCAGCATCCTATCAGGATATGTACAACAGTTTTATTGTAGTAATAATATAGAAGATTTTTTACAAGAAAGTCATTGAAACCATACCACTTCTATAGACTCTAAGTAGGGTCTTGGCTTTACTTTCTGTATCAGTCAGGATGGACTGGGTTATGCTGCAGTAACAAAAGCTATCCAAATTGCAGTGGCTTAAAAGAATAATAGTTTATTCCATACACTGCATGACTTTGAGGGTTGGTGGGGGGCTTTGCTCCATGTCATCTTTATTATGGGACTCAGATGGACAGTCTCCACCATCTAAGACATTGCCAGTGTCATGGTATGAGGAAGAAAATATGGAGAAATACACATGCTAGTTCTTAAATGTTTCTACCCAGAAGTCACAAACATCTTTTCCACTCACGTTTCATTGGACAGAGCGAGTCACATGACATCGCCCAACTTCAAAAGAGCAGAGAAATGTACACCTCCTTCCTGTTGGGAGGTAAAAGGGAAGGGAAAGTGGGTGAACAATAATAATGCTTGTTACATCCACTTTCACCAGAAGAGACATCCCAGTGGTAAGGACTCACAAGCTGCCCTCTGCTGGATGAGGGTGACCATATGTCCCCTTTTGCCCGAGGGGTTTTGTCAGGATGAGGCACTTTTAGTGCTAAAACTGGGAGAGTTTCAAGTCAATTGAGATGGTTGGTCACACTAGTTGAGTTTTGCCTTGAGTTGCACATCATGGGTATGAAGAATGGAGGGATCTCTTTGCCCATGAATACTGCTTTCAAAAATTCTGAAAGTTATAGTCCAGGCCCTAGAGTATCCCAGCAAACCCTTTTGAGTTTTTTTTTTTTTCAAGATTATTAATTTTTTGAGAGAGAGGGAGAAGCAAACTCTCCACTGAGCAGAGAGCCCAACTTGAGGCTTGATCCCAGGACCCTGAGATCATGATCTGATCCAAAGGCAGATGGTTAACCAACTGAGCTTCCTAGGTACCCCATCCTTTTGGGTCTTTTAATTAAAAATTGAGGTTACTATAGAGACTGCTTTAAAAGTTCTCACTGGTCCCTAGCTCTAATAGGGAATCTGAGTACCTGTCTCCCTGGGCAGGGTCTGGAAAATTCCCTTGTTCATTCAAAAGCCTCAAGTTAGTTTACCCCATCTTGAAAGGCTGATGAAGCTTGAGCCTCAGAGCTGCTCACTGACATGGAGCCCTTAATGTGTTTGCATGGTCGATGTGTTTTTATAAAGTTAACAACATAAGATATGTTTGTACTCATTTTCTAAAAGAGGGCTTCCCGAATTATATACTCTTTAGGTGCCACAAAAACCTGGACTGATTCCAGATTGCATGAGAACATATCCACTATGCTCCTCATGTCTCAGATGGAAAAAGGGCATGACTTTCCTCAGGAAAACCTTCCCCATCTTCCTGTGTAGACTTTTCCCCTATTGTACATTTTCAGAGCACCATGTACTTCCTATTCATAATGTTTGGGCAATTATGTGATTAAAGTCTATCTCCCTTAAGAGGTTGCTCACTCCAGCAAGGCAGAGCCCATCTCTACCTTCACTTGGCACTGTTTCTCCAGTACCTACGAGGGTGCTTGGTACCTCACCAGAGCTCGGTAAGTGTTGTATAAAATAATATACATAGTGTATACAGCATGCATAAAAATTTATTTTAGTTGAGTTTATTTTGAATAATTTGTTGTATGCTTACAAATATCTGAAGACAACCTGAAGTTTTGTCAAATGAGGCTAACATCAGTGTTCTAGGCTACTATCTAGATATTGTATCTAGATAATGCAGGTTAACACACATCTGACACCAGTGTGGTCACCATTTCTACCTAGGGAAATGAAACCTCAGTTGTCCAAGAATCTGAAACTATCTAATTTTAATATTCCATTTAGCCCCCAGAATTCCTTGAAATAGTGGTAGGAGAATGCAAGGCAATAATATAATACCGAGCAAAATAATCCTTGTTATATGCTGACACTCTAATTCAAGTTTTGTAGCCATCATACTGTTCTGTTCGTTGTACCTCCAATCTAGTGCTTCAGTCATACAGTCCTTTCAGGATTAGCAGTAGTTACCATTTATGGAGCACTTACTTTGTGCTGGGCACTAAACTAGTGACTTTACATGCACTAGCTAAATCCTAACAATATGCTTATGATCCTACTATCCTCGTTGTACAAAGAACAGAACTGAGGCTCAGAGAGGACAAATAACTTGTCCAAGGTCATAGTCACAGAGAAGTTCAAGGAGGAGAAGGCGCCTGGTTGTCCTAATATTCATTTTTCTTCTCTTTCTTAGTAAAAGCTCTCAATTTTAGGCAAATAAATGGATGTGAATAAAACTATTTCAGTTTAGAGAGGATGGTAGTCACATTTATTATCATATACTTGCATAGCCAGGACTTCATAATAGTAAAATAATAATAATAATAATAATAATAATAATAATCGTTCCTCCACCATTTTAGCTGAAAACTTGTTTCCTTGAGCAGGCTTTACCAAAGATATTTGTCCTCGGGACCTCACCCAGTTAAAAACCCTGTTGAAAGGTCTTTCACTTGATGTAACATCAATGACAAAGGACTGGAGTTAGTGGAATTCATAACAGATGAAGAAGGCACCATAGGGTGTGGCCTACTGTTAAAAGAGATAAAAGGAAACTATTGTGTCTTTCTAGAAAAAAAAAAAATAGAAAAGACCCATTATTGAGACACTCAAAATAAACACTGATTTTGAGAACAGAAAACCTGAATTCTGGTCTAATCATTGTCCTGGTCCCTTGGCTAGCCGCCTTTTTACCTCCTAGAATTGGACACGGGAACTTACAGAAGACTTTATAAAGTATGAGGACAGAGAACAAATCATTGAATTGGTGGCCTAAAATTGTAGTTCTTCAAAAATAGTTCAGAAGAAACGCTTAACATTTTCTCAGACCCTTTCTGCAGGTGACTGTAAACACTGAAAGAATTTTAGTTTACTTAGTTCTTCCATCTGGGTTCCTGTGGTTGCTCATTAATATTCACACCAGCAGTGATACTAATTATTAACTTTTCTTGGCAGTAGTTTTACCATATCACAAGGAGAGAAAGGGGATTCTGGGACCCACAGAATCATCATGGTGGTGACTCAGTCCCACCAGGAAGTGTATTTGTCAAACAATACAGGATTGATAAGGAGCACCTTTTACTGGAACAACACATTGCACTTTCAATTTACTTTCACAGGCATTAACTCACGTGACTGTGGTTATGGGTGACAGTAGTTTGAAGATTCGTGGTCTCAGCACTCACAGACCGACCACTTTGTGCTTCTCTTTTCAGACCTATAAAGTGGACATAACACTACCTTCCTTCTCTATTACATGAGTTGTTCTGTGGCTCCAATGAGAACATGCATATAGGAGTGCTTTGCAAACTGTAAAGCTCAGTGTAAATAAAAAGTCATCATACTAAAATAATATGAAAGACGAGGAAACACATATTCCTGAATTTGCTAAAGGTGATTGGGTAGGTAATGGTAGAGCTGGGCTCCAGCATTCCTCCAAAAAAGAAATACGTAGGGAGTGGAGATCTGCAGTTTTTTATGGCCAGCCAGCAGCTGCCCTTGCCTATGTTTTGAAGATTCCCTCCCCTTCTGAGGCACACCCCTCCTGTCACTACTTAAACTGAAAATACTGCTCTGTTTCCTGGCCTCCCCTAAGGTGGGGGGCCCTAGCAACCTTCTGCATCTGCCTTATGCCTTGTCTGGGAATCTAGAGGGATAAGAAGGGACTAGACCCACACGGGCTCCAATGGTTAATGGAGTCTGCTGCCTAGTAGTGTCTGCCCAGGCTCCGGTCCTCACTGAGCCTGTCTGTGGGATGATTGGGGTGTGTTCCAGACAGTAATACCCCAAATCTGGCTCTCTGGCCTTCCTGGAGAGTCTGTGAACTACCCAGTGTCTTTAGATCAGTGCTTCACATAGCTGTGCAGTGCTTACAGATCACCAGGAGGTTGTGTTAAAATGCCGATAGGGACTCAGTAGGTATGGTGGGCCTGGGATTCTGCATTTCTAACAAGTCTCCAGGGGATGCTGATGCCGCTGGCCTGCGGATCTCACTTTGTGTGGCAAGGCCTTTACTAAATTTGTTCTCAGCGCAAGCTAACACCCTGACCTTACTTACAGATTCTGTCATCAGAAATGAGGAGGTAGGATTTATACATAAAATGATACTAAAACACACTAAAAGGAACATTTCCAATTTTTCTGGAATTACAATTATCCTGTTGTCTCCTAAAACAAAACAAAACAAAACCCGGATGATATTTACTTTTAAAAAATAAAGGTGAGTTAAAATTGTGTTGAGCAATATTTTGTCGTTCTGTACCAGCCCTAGAAATCATCGGAGACACGATGATGTGTCATGAAACTAGATCTGGAAATCAGTCTTGGAGTAGTTACACTTCAGGTGCACTATTAGAATGCGGAAGTCAGGGATTGTAGGAGGGAAGAATGAAAACTTCCTAGCTGAAGTTAATTCCCTTGAATTCCTTCTCACACACTTTCTGTCTCTAAGTAAATGAAGCCAAGAGATAAAGTCTAGCTGGATAAAGGCAGAAACAGAATAGTCCTCCCCAAAATATAGTAACATTTGTTAACAACAGACGGCTAAAGACGAGTGTCCGAGTCAGCTTGGGCTGCCACAGCAAAATGTCACAGCCCAGATGCTTAAACAACAGGCATTTATTTCTCACGGTTCTGGAAGCTGGGCAAGTCTGAGGTGCTGGTAGATTTGGTTTTTAGTGAGACTTCTCTTTCTGGCTTGCAAGTGGCCACTTTTGCGCTATTTCCTCACAAGATGAAAGGGAGCTCTGGTGTCTTCCTCTTTCCATAAAGATGCTTACCTCATTTTGGGGGGTGGGTCCCACCATCCTGACCTCATGTAAACCTAAGTACCTCCTAAAGGCCCCACATCCAGTATCACCACATCAGAGGGTAGGGTTTCAACATCTAAATTATGTGGGCAGGGGACACAAACATTCAGTCCATTACAACGAGATAAAGATTCTTCTAGATAAATGATTTAACTTCAAGGCTGGCAGTCTGGCAGTTCTGGGCAAAGGGCCGTGTTGTCCAGTGTGTTTCACTGGAAGGAAGGTGTACCATTGTGAGCTCTGACTGACAGCGGAGCAGGGGGCAACACTCCTTCTCCATGGGAGCTGGAGGATGGCTTGTTTTGTCATTTGGAAAAAAACGGTGCACAGCAATTCCCTGAATGCCATGAAAAGCATCTTCAACAAAAAATGGATGCCTCATTCTAGAAAACAAACATTGCAAAACTCTAAGGTGGCTCAGAACCCCAGGAAATAGATCAATGGCCTTTAGGAAGAAAACCAAGAGCTGTTTGAATACATAACTACAGACTTCCACTAGAAAATGTCAGTAGCAAAAGAACTTCTTAGGGTTGATATCTTGGCTGCATCTGCTTTTCCAGGCCTGGTACAGAAGACAAGAGTCTGTGACACAGAGAAAACAGATGTGGAGAGAAACCTGAGTAGTTTTTGCCACACGTAAATCAGGAAATGCACGATCTTCTCCTATTCACAACTTCAAGAAACGATTCTCAGTCCTACAGTATCTTTTCTTTTTCTTTCTTTCTTTCTTTCTTTCTTTTTTTTTTTGTAAGTAAGCTCCATACCAAGCATGGAGCGCAATTCAGGGTTTGAACCCACGACCCTGAGATCAATACCTGAGCTGAGACTGAGTTGGACGCTTAACCAACTGAGCCACCCAGGTGCCCCGATGTTATAGGATTTAAGGAATTCTCCAAGACGGCTTCAGGAAACCCTCTTTCTTCAAATCTCTATCCACTAACATTCCATTGTCTAAGAATTAAGATAAATAAACTTACTGTTTAATCTAAAAACAAGCACAACTCACATACAAACTTCATATAGTATCTTTAGTATCAAAATGAGATAAAAATTATATGAATTGAATAGTGCTAAAAAGATAAATAGCAAAATTTGTCCTTAAGATGGATAGGCCTTTGAGATACACTGTAGAGTAAAATCAAACTAAAAAAACAATTATATATCATATAATTTTTGAGACAAACATATATAAAAATGGTATTTTCTGTAATATATAGGAAGATTTAGGAAAAATGGTCTGGAATGAACACTCCTAACTGAGATGAGTACTTACCCCAGGGAAAGGACTAAACAACCACCATAAAACAAAAAAATCCAAGCATGGGCTTTATCAACAGGAGTTTCCAAGAACAAGCCTCATTTGGGCCTCCGAGAGAGAAGACACACCATCTTCATGGGTTTAACCATATGTGTTGGGAAAAATAATAAACAAATATATTTAAATAAAAGGAGAGGAGATGGAAAAGTAATCACTTTATCCCTTGCTGTCCTCTCCCATTCAAATGACGCTTTGGCCTCTACTTCCTCAGGCAAAGAGAGGCCAAAACTGAGTAAATTGAAGTAAATACAAGCAATTTAGTTCTTGGCCAGGACTCCCTGATCATTTGCAGGACACAGGGCTATAGTAAAGACTAATCTCCATATGTGATATGTCTAAATATTTAAAAGTTAGATGAAATACATTCCATTTTCCTGACTTTACAGATATTCCTGTAAAATGATGTGGAAGACCAGGTCGAGTTAGACTTCTCAGAGTCCATCACCAGTGTAAAGCAGCATTAGGAGAGCTGGCTTGGGGTCCATGGGCCACCCTCTTGGTTTTCCACTGCTTGCTTTGTGCACATGGTGAAGGGCTCGGTACACACATGTGGACCACTCATCTCCCACGTGGACCACCCAAGCGCCATCCATATCCCGTCAAGCAGCTGCTCTTGGTCTCCTCTTACTCTGGCCTGTGCACTCTGGGGGTATGCTCTACCCATAGAAAGTTGGACCTGGGAAAAAGGTCTATGCAGGCCCTAGAAGTGGGTTCAGGACCATTTGGACAGGAAATCTGGGGTCTCTCATCCTGAGTCTGGTCTACAAACTGGGTGGGGGAAAAAGTCTCTAGAATGGCACATCCTTTGGGGCTCATTGGCTCCTCAAACTGTGGGAGGTACAAATGGAGGAGGAGGCGGTCCACAGTAGGGCCCACAGTTGGCCCTGGCCCATGGTCAGTACTGCTCTTTGCCTGGAGGACTCCTGGGCTCAGATCTTGATTAGTTAGGGGATTTCAGGGGTTATTTTGACCACATTATATATAGAACCCAAGTTAGTGAATTAACCTCATTTTCTTCACTTTGTACAAAACGTGGATAGTTAAAAATATGAGCAGCGCAGTCAGCATCCAGACTTGCTCCTCTGTGAGAGATGCCCAGGACCGGGGCAGAGACAGATGAATGAAACCAGACCCACTTCTTTCATCTTACCATATCATTGCACCGGAATAGCAGGCAGAATTGTCAACACTGTGTTAACTGTTCTCTCTCCCTCTTTTGCAAACCAACTAAGGTTGAATTTACCGAAGCTGAAGCACAAGTGATGTGATTCCACTGCACTAACCAAAGCATCTTGTTTCCTGTTTGTATTAGTTATTTACCGCTGCAAAACAAATTACCCCCAAATTTAACAGCTTAAAACAACAAACATTTATTATGTCATAGTTTGTGTGGGTCAGGAATCTGGAAGTGACTTGGTGCACTGGGGCTGCAATCATGAAAAAGCTCAGCTGGGGTAAAGGATCCACTTCCAAGCTCACTCACATGGTTGTTTATAGGCTTTGGTGCCTCACAGGCTGTTGGATCAAGAGTTTCAGTTCTCTGGGCCTCAGTTGCTTACCACACTATGTGGGCCTCCTGGAAGCCAAAGAAGGAGAATTTTAGGAAGGGGAGAATGGTCAAGTGAGTCAATGGCCTATGGAAAAGTATCCTTCAGATCTAGCAGCTGCAAGGTAATTGCTGACCTCAGCAAGAGTGGGCAGTGGGTTGAGAAGTGAATGGGAAGGAGGGAAAAGGAGATTAGGCTAGTGGAGTCCAAACCAGGGTTGGCCAACAGGGGCTGGGTTGGGCCACTTGGGGAGCTTATACAAAATATGCCAATGCCTTATAGTTAGTTATAATGTATTATATATTTGAAAGTTGCTAAGAGAGTATATCTGGAAGTTCTTATCATGAAAAAATATCTGTAACTGTGTGGTGATGGATGTTTACTAGACTTATTATGGTGATTTCACAATATATACAAATATGGAATCCTTATGTTGTATACTTGAAATTGATACAGTGTTGTATGTCAATTATATCTTAATTAAAAGAATACCAGTTCCTAGACATCTTCCCTTTTGGGGGGAGGGACAACGAAGTTGAGGTTGAGAAAAGTTAAGTAACTTGCTCAAATTCCCATAGATAGAAGAGGGCAGAGCTGGGGTGAGAGCTCAGGCTCATCTGGAAGCCAAAGTTTGGTGGGTAGGCAATACTCTACTCTGGCTCCCCACAAGCCCATGTGAACATGAACCAGCCTTTCACTGACAGCTGGTGGCCTGGTGTGAGTTCCATTATATGATCTAGAACCCTAGTTAGCTTGTATGTAAAGAGGGTGTAATATTTACCTTGTGTTGTTATTGCAATGATTAAGTAAATTTATTTTTAATGCCCTCTTGCCAAAGACCACTTGGAATACACCTGTAGTTATGCAAGCTGGATTTATTACTCATTGCAGTGAGGGAGACCATGAAGGTGTCTCAGTGAAAGGATGTTAGAAAATATTATTAAAGGATCTGGGCTCTTGTTAACTGACTTGGAGGCAGGCTTAAGAAAGCAGGGATCGTTTTATGAATGTGTGTCTTCATGAATCTTAGCCATAGGGAGGGCAGATTAGAGTAAGGCTAAGGCCATGAGTGGCCAAGAAGCAGCAGTCCCTCATATTAGTCAGGACAGCTGTGTGTTTGGTATTTTGTGGCTTGGACCGTGTTCACATTTTGTCTATGTTCAGACATGATTGGCGAGTCTTGTCTTGTTCTTGTTCTTGTGTTGTTCTTGGTCTTGTTCTTGTCTTGATCCATCGTGGTCCCAGAGAGGCCTCGTCTGATGCTGCTGTTCTGTGAAACTGTTGATGTTCAGCGGGAGAACACCAAGGCCCAGTAACAGTGCCAGGGTAGCTCTTAGAATATAAAGTATCGACTACAGTGTTGGACTCACGTATGTTCCACCAGCAGGGATTATGACTTTTATTGCGCTCGCCCACACTGCCAGCTCAGGACCTTGGGTCATAGTGAGGCAGGCAGGGGGCTGAGACTTTTGGAGGAATCTAAAAGACAGATGTCTCTTCAAGCTGCAATGAACCACTTTCTTCCCCAGCTTCAGGCATTACATGAGGCCATTTCCAGGAGGTTGGGGGTATTTCAGCCTGGGGAGAATTTCAGAAACAGCAAAGAGAAGGCTGGCATCCTGGACTCTGCCTTTGCCTCCTTTCTCCAGTCATCCTGTAGTGAGCCAGACCGGGGCTAGGGGCTGTGACAGCCACCACTTCATGGAAGACAGACAAGCAACCAGGCTGAAAAACAGGGTAAAAGAGAACAGTGATAGGTGAGAGCCACCAACCGTCTAGGCAGTGGTTCTCACGCTTTCCTGAGCATTGGAATCACATGGGAACTTTAAAAATATTGCTGCCTGGGTCCCACTTCACTGGTTTAATTGGTTTGAGATGCTACGTGGGGCATTGCTATTTTAAAAACTCTCTGGGTGATTTAATACATTGCAAAGTTTGGGAACCACTGGTTTAATCCATCCATCTTCATGGTTTTTTGGGGGGGTTAAGACAGCCGTTATTCTGATAAAAGCTGTGGCACCACATTCCAGGCACTTGTATTTTAGATTAAAAACCTGACAATTTCAGGGGGTTTATAGATCCCAAGAAGCAAATTTGGGAACCTCTGGGGGGGGGTGTCTCATGGTCCCCAACTGAAAATCCCCAGATACTGGAGTAGCCAGCCCCAATCTGGATGACTTGAGCTCTCTGACCCTTCTGAAAGAATGGCGCTGGTCCTTCTTCACAGAAACCGCGGGTGGGTTTCTGTGAAGCCGAGTTACTCCAGGGCGAGGGTGCGGATCAGCAGCCAAGGCTGGGCCGGTGTGCGCACGTGTGCGAGTGTGCACGCCGGTGTGCACGCCAGTGTGCGCGCGCGGGGCCGCTGGCGAGCGTGCGTTTCCGTTACCGGAGCCTCGGCAGCCTCAGGCTGCAGCGGCCGCTGCGGATGCGCGCCCGGCACCCCCTCCCAACCAGTCCCCTCCCCCGGTGGCTCTCGCTCGCCCTCTTCCCTCCCTCGTCGGCCGCCTCCGAGTGTGCAGGGCAGCGCTCCCTCCGCGAGCCCCTCCAGCAGCCGCCCCGGCGCGCATTGAGCGCCGAGCCCGGGGCGCGCGTGGAGCCCCCTCCCAGCTGCAGAGCGACGATGAGCCGCGGCGTGGGGGTCGCGGAGAGCAGGTGAGCGCATCTGCAGGGCTGGGGCGTTCGGAAGGAGAAGGGGCGGAGCGGGCTCGGGCGACGGCTGGGCCCAACGTCGCCGGGTTGCAGAAAAGGCTTTGCTCCCTTCGGCAACCCCCAGACCCTCCCGGGCTCTGCCCTTGCCCTTCGCGGGCGGGGGCAAGGGCTCCACTCCCGTCCCGACATCCCCGCTCCGGCCGCGAAAACAAAGCACACTCCGGCGGCGGCGCCGGCCTCACGCGGGCTCAGAGCGTGGAGAGCCAGCGCGCCCCCCCCTTGCTCCACTCCTGCCCTCTAGTCCTGGCCCGGGGTCTCGGCGGGCCGCACCTGGGTAGGGCCCGCGGTGGCGGGGTCGCGCGCAGGTGCCCGCGCGGGAGGCGGCGGCGGCGCGCAGCTCCGGAGGCCGGGCGCTCCCGACCCAGAGGCGGGGCCTACAGGCGGCGCTGCTGTTCCCTGCGGCCGCGTTTCCCTGGGCGCCTGGGCTCGGCACCGCCGCGGTGGCAGGTGGGCCCGAGGTAGTTCACGTCCTCCTGGTGGAGGCGGCTCTGGGCGGCCGGTGGGTGCCGTGGAGGGCAGGTCGCCCTGCGGCGCCCCCTTGCTCCCCGCCGTGGACTCGCGCGCTTCCCGCCTCCGCCGTGACTCTCCGCCCTCGAGGCTCGGTTTCTGCTGTCCTCATCTGCCCCTAGCTCCCGGTCTTCAGCTCTCGGGAGCCCCTGCGCCCTCCGTACTGGAAGAGGACTTGGGAGGTCGCTCCAGGAGGGTGCCCGGCGTTTTGCCAGACACTGTCGGCTTTTAAATTGTTGAGTCGAAGTAGAGGGTAGGATTGGTTCCCTTAACGCCCCCTCCCCGCCCCCGCCTTGCCCAAGTGTGGCGGCCCTACCCACGGCAGCCCCTCACCCCCCATGTGGCGCTAACACGTCTCACGCACGGCAGGCTCCAATAAACATTGCTTGAAGGATTTCTGCTATTACTGTAAAGGAAGCCAATGCCTCTTTGTCACCAGACCTTTAAAAGTAGCTGCTTTTTACATGGGAATGTTTATTAAGAGCTAGTTTGGAGATGCTCTAAGGGTATTGTGGGCGTGCTTTCCAGTTACTATCATTTGCAAAAGGAGTATTTAGCATCGGATGTAGAATTTCAGCAAGTGTGTGATGGGCGCTTTGTGAAATATATCCTTTAGGTAATCCTTTTATTGCCGTTAAGCGCTTGCAGGAAGTCACCCAAAGCAGTGCAGAAACGCTCAGCAAGGAGACTGCAGAAAATTTTCTTTTAGGACAGTCACTGCTGCAGAACCAAGTTTCTACAGGAACAACTAGAGCAAGGAGCGAGTGCCCAAGTTTAAAGTGTCTACGACTTAACTTTTTCGCGGGTCATTAAACATCAGGCCCAGTTTCTCACACGGAGGAGGGAGGTTTTGTTTTTTCTGCCACTGCCCTTTCTTTAAAACACTGTTGCAGTCAGGAAGGCAGCCTAGAAAAGTCTGTGTGTAGATAGGTTTGACTATTTGGTTTCCTGAGGTTAAGATCACGGGTAAAACCACAGGACACGAACGGAGTTCACATCGAGTATCAAAAACTCTGCTTACAGAGGGTGTTTACCCAACAGCAAGTCCTGGGAATGATTGTTAAAGAGCTCTGAATTAAATCTTTTCTAGAAGTAAAGTTTTCCCCCTGCCAGAACAATAAAGAGAGGAAGTGAATTGAAATATAGTATGTGACATTAACACAGTTATTTACACAAACAGAGCTAACTGAATTTTTCTGCTGACTACTCAGGACTACCAGCCCCTGTTGGTATTGCTGGAGGATATGGACCCACCCCTACTCTTTCCACCAAAACTCCTTAGTCCCCCATCTCTGATCTTTCTGGCCTCTTCAGGGAGATTGTTCCTAATGTGTCATTTTCATGTTTCAGTATGGCAACAAAGTCCATAAAATTCAGTATCAGCCAAGGGTGAGGTGCCAGTCTCTGTAAACTGGAAAACACCCCACAGATGCTAGCTACTGTTGCTTATAATTTTTAGTAGCTGCACAGCATTCCCTTCTCACAGTTTTGGCCATTTAAACTGTTTCTTACAGATTTTTAAAAATACTGAGGCATAGATTCTTCATGTCTACCCTGTTCTTTCTGTCACATATTTGTTCAGTGAACACTTTTTCCAGTGCAAATTATATGCCAAACCATGTGTTGGATTCTGGGGATGTGGACTTCTTGGCTGTACACACCCCTTTACTCTCACTCATTGTTTTTTTTTTTTTCAGTTCCCAGACTTGGAAACAAATTACAGCAGAGCGGTGCAATAGCTGTATTCCTGCAGGTGTATATCGCATGTTTTTCGTTCAGGGAGGGAAGAAGAGAAACAGGGTTGAGTCATGGGAATTCCCCTACCCCACACATCTTTAGCTCAGGAGAGCTCTCTTTGTTCACTCTGGGCACTTGGGATTTCTTTCTCTTCTCTTTTCCTCCTTCCCTTCTTGTCTTCTCACTGCTGGAAATGTCCCAGCTGCCTCCCTTCTCCCTGCCAGCGGGGTTCCAGCCCGTTTCTCTCCTGGCCCCACTTCCCTTTGGAGTACGTTTTGCAAAGCTCTCACTGACAGGTACAAGGAGGAGGAAGAAAATAAACCCTGAAACTGTTTCTCTGCGTTCCTGCCACCCCACAGCTAGCTGCCTTTTAGACCCCAATGCAGTTAGCCACTTCATCTTGCCCTCCCACCAGCCAGGGTCCTTCTCCATTCACAACTGTGGTGTGTAAAGCTGAAGTTCTAGATACTTTCCTTTTCCTTTCCCTAGATGCCAAAAACCCTTTGTGTGTGTGTACACAATCAGACAGAAAACACAAGCATCATAAGTTGCACATCACCAAGTGAACATTATGTAACCACTGCCCAGGTCAGGACAAAAACATGGCACCATAGATGGCCCTCTCATACTCTGCTTACTCACAGTCATGTTTCTCCTTCCCAAAGGAACAAGAGATTAATTTTGCTTGTTTGTAAACTTTCTAAAAATAGCATCATGCAGCATATAATCTTCATGTCTGGCTTGTTTTGTGCAACATTATGTTTGTGAGATGGATCCACAGTGTTGTGTGTAAGCAGTTCTTTCATTGTCATTGCTCACGGTACTCCATTATATGATAATGTCACATTTTTGTTCATCCATTTCTTACTCTTAGTGAGCATGATAGTTGCTTCCAGTTTTTGCCTAATACAAATAATATGCAGTGAGTCCTTCAGCCTTTTGTTACCCAAAGACCTACCAGTTCCACCATTGTTTTTTCCTATTGGAGTAACTTAAAAAGGGGATGGGGTGGGTGAAGGAGCCGGCCGGTTGAGCCAGCTCCGTGCATTTTCCACCTTTGCCAGCGCTAAGGACCTTTGGAAGAACTCAAGACTGTGCTTTCATTAGGGACCTGAACATTGAAGAAGAAAACTCATAGGATGGCTTCTTTTGTGAGCGAGCTGATTGGAAGTGGTGATCTTTGGGAAGAAAGAAGAAAAGAAAATAGGTCATGATAGGAAGCCGGCTTGGTTCAGGCAGCATCCTCAAGGGGATGGACAGCTGGTGGCTCCAGGTGCCCACATCTCTCCTGCCCCCACTCCCCCACCTGCCTCTCCCTTCCCTTTATTGAGTCTCTGATCTACCTCAGGGCTGGTCCTGGAGGGCTTGGCATGTATGAAAGTCTTTCTGTCTTGGCTTGTGGGGAGGGCACTGTTGGCTTCCAGAGTTTGGTCCTGAATGAAGACACTTTCCTTGGAGTGTGCTTTAAAAGTTACATAGCTCCCTGGGAGGTTTTCGTCACCTAGTACTACAACTGCCTCAGCAGGGGTACTGGCTCTTGTGGCCTGGGGGACTGAGGTTTTCTTTGGGGAAATGCTTAGGCCTCTGGACTCAACACAAGCAGTGTCTTAACCTGCATGTTGTCAGAGGGTCGTACGCGTTCAGGCAGTTCCCGTGGAAGACGTTGAGGACAGCACATTCTGGGACCCTGCACTATTGACTTCCTTCTCTGCTTTCATGTTTTCAGTCTTCCCAGGATGGAAATGTAGAGACTACTCAGCAGACTGAATAGTTGCCACTAGCCTCCTGGGGGTTACCATCAGTTTGGTTACAGCGTTAGGATTTCTCCCCCTCCCTGACCTTCCTCATCCCCTGCTTCGCTCCCCCTGACCACACTTGCTTTCCTCCTGTTCCTGGATCTTGATCCACTCTTTCCTGTCTCAGATAGGAGCTGCCCCACTACTTCCAGTTCTTCTCTCCTGTCCATTTCTGCTGTACTTTGTCGTTCAGCTTAAATGTCACTTCCCCTGGGAGCCCTCCCCAATTCCTCAATCTTAGAGGAGCTCTCTTGTCATTCTCTCAAGCACTTCCTGTCTCAGATACAGGAAGTCAGGCTTCACCATCAGGCTGATGGGCTGGGGAAGGCACAGACCTGTTCCTTTGTTTACTGGTATCTGGCACACACGCTTCACACGTGTTAGTTGAATAAATTGAGGAAGAAACCAGGAGACCCTGGGACAAGTTGTGATATTGTGTCTGCTTATAACTTGCTCTGTGATCGTGGGTATATATTCACTTACCCTCTCCTAGATTCCCATCTCCCCTTGTAGAATGATGCATCAGACTGGAAGATCTTGTAGGTTCCTTTCATTTTCAGCTTTTTCTGAGCCTAATAGCTAGAGGATCTTGTTTGTGGGGAAGCAGCACTCTTTGAAAATGCAAGATGGCCTTAGCATCATGGTTTAATTGGCTATGTAGTTAGCCATGTGCCTGTGACCTTAGCATAAGAGCTCAGTTCTTCCCAGTTCCTCAGAGCCTGCTCTGGGCTAACACTATACTTATGTTTATTTTTATTTTACTCTCCCTGCCTCATATACAAATGTATTTTTTTCTGATCTGTCTTCCTCCTCCCTTGGGACAAAGTTCATGTGTCTTGTGTTACTTTTATATCCCCTCTGCCTAGTGCAGCACCTGTCATAGGGTAAATAAGCGTTTGTTCTTCTGAGTTGATGGGAAAGAGATCTGTGTTATAGAGAATATTATTTGCATTGGGACTATGTCCTGGGAAGTATAGTTATTTCATGATTGTGCATTTTAGCTCTAGTTTGTGGCTAACATAAAATCTTTTTCACTTTCTTTAACTGATTTACTTACGGGTTTTACTTTACTGGTTATGGTCTGTTTTCTAGAAGGTTGATAGGGGCTAAAAGAAGTAAAACCCGGGGGTTACCATTAGTTTGGTTACAGATGGTTTAATTCTGGTGAGAAGTTAGAGGAGGATTTGGGGCTTATTATGGATGTAATTATGTCTAAAAACTCTGTTTACCTACAGTGGAGAATTACCTTCATCGGCAGTAGGAACCTTAGTAGGAAGAAAGACTGGTGTTTTGTCATTATTCTGCTTGGCAGAATTTTTAGCTTTTTGTTGTTAAACTGTACTGATAAAAGTTTGGACTCTGCAATCAGATAGACCATGATTCTTGAATGAGTCACCCAAGATCTCTGAGCATTATTTCTTCTTCTGTGCAATGGGGATACTTACTAGCCCAGTGTTAGGCACTTAAAAGATGGTCATGATGTTTAAATGAGCTGATCGACATAAGGCTGAGTCCTTGGCTTAATTTCCAGCACACAGCAAACATTTAACACATACAAGTCATTATCATATTAAATCTTTATTTTTACTTTAAGGAAGTATAGTTAAGTATAGTTAAGTTATTTTTACTTTAAGGAAGTATAGATTTTTACTTTAAAAATCTTTAGGTGGAGACTTATTACTTACAGAGCCAGATTGGAGTGAAGTCATTCTTATGCCCAATAGCCACCTGTCCAGGCTGCACAGAGTCAAGCTGGCTGCCAAGGGGGGAGATGGGGCTTCCTCTGAGAGCTTGGAGTGCTTGTGTTCTGGTTCGCTCCTGCCCCGGGTGGGTTTGGCCACATGACGCAAGCAAGACCTCTGAGCTGCAGTGTCCCCATCTGCACGTGGGGATGGCAGTCCTGGCCACGTCTTCCTGGCAGAGTTTGTGTGAGGAACTGGTGCTCTTGTGGTTCTGAAAGCATTCTTGGAAGTTTTAAGGTCCTGAACCTATGTGAGGATTTGGTGTTGCTCTCAGGTTTCATTTAATTGCAGCTATGACTTAATTCTGACAACAACTGGTTTTACTCATTTGCATTTAGTTTCACAGAATCCACATTTTCCAACAAACGGGTAATAAACACTCTCACTTAATATTAGCCCTTTGAAGTTTTTAAGCCCGTATTTTATGTCCTGTAGCAGCTCAGGGACGCAGGGTGTTTTTGTTTTCCCTTAAGGGAAGGGACTGTACCAGTCTGGGGCTGGGAGCTGATAGGTAGGAGGCAGCATTTATAAATATATGTATGTATATACATATATATATATTAAGATTTTGTTTATTTATTTGACAGAGATCACCAGTAGGCAGAGAGACAGGCAGAGAGAGAGGGGGAAGTAGGCTCGCTGCTGAGCAGACAGCCTGATGTGGGGGCTGGATCCCAGGACCCTAGATCATGACCTGAGCTGAAGGCAGAGGCTTAACCCGCTGAGCCACCCAGGCTCCCCGGCAGCATTTATATTTGATGCTGGTGTTGGAACTGCAGGAAAATTCTACCTAGTAACAGTGATGAAATCCGTATCAATATTTAAGGACCTTCAGGTGCTGAATAGATGTCCCTGCCCCTTTCCTACTTCTCTCCAGTCCCTGAATTACACTGAGAGCATTTGGACTAGCTGCTCTCTTTCGATAGTTGCTGTGGTTTTGCTTTAGGACAGTGCCCATGATAGAAGAGAGGGTGGCCACCCAGCATTCATTCTGTTGCAAGGGGCCCTCTGGGTCCCCTGGAGTCTGTTTCCTGAGGCGGGGTGGGGGATGGGGGTGGGGGAGAGAGTTGCATTGTTGGGGGAGAGGAGCAGCGTCCTCCTCATCCGGTCTAAGCCCCACCCCCATCACTGTCCCTCGGTTGGTGCCTGGTGTCTCTGGTCTCTGGGGGCGGGGGGGGGAGCTGGCCTTCTACCTCTGGGCCTCACTAATCTCATCTTGTACACCACTCACTCTTCTACTTCATGGAGAAAATAAAGGCTTTATGCAGAGGCTTTCTGGGTTTTAGCAAAAGTTGTAGTATCTAAGCAGATGGATACATGTCTGAAAACAGACAAGCCTCTGCAGAAAGGGGAAAATGAAAGTGCTAGTAAGGAGAAAAACAGTTTTGTTGAGAACACAGAAGTGGGTTTTAACTAGGCATAATTTATGCAATAAGAATGACCAACTTTCAATCCATGTTCTCATAATTCAAATTAAAAGGCATAGTGACTGCATTATAAGAGGTAGGAGTCTAGAGAAAGAAGGTGTCACATCTGGCTTATTCTTTTAGACATTTCATTAAAAACTATATTTTAGGGGCACCTGGGTGGCTCAGTGGGTTAAGCCTCTGCCTTTGGCTCAGGTCATGATCTCAGGGTACTGGGAACCAATCCCGCATCTGCTTCTCTGCTCAGCAAGGAGCCTGCTTCTCCCTCTCTCTCTCTGCTTGCTTCTCTGCCTACTTGTGGTCTTTCTCTGTGTTCAATAAATAAATAAAATCTTTTATTTTTATATTTTTTATTTAAAAAAATTTTTTTAAAAGATTTTATTTATTTATTTGACAGAGAGAGAGAGAGAGGGAAATCATAAGTAGGTAGAGAAGCAGCAGAGCGAGAAGGGGAAGGAAGTTCCCTGCCAAGCAGAGATCCCGATTTGATGCAGGGCTCCATCCCAGGACCTTAAGATCATGACCTGAGCCGAAGGCAGAGGCTTAACCCATTGAGCCACCCAGGCGCCCCAATCAATAAAATCTTTAAAAAAAAAACCCCAAAAAACCATATTTTAGCCTTTCTTGGTTTCTTAAAGCATTTCCCAATTACAACTTCGCCACCATGGCCTGACCTTTTGAGCAAGAGTTGAGGATTAAAAAACAAAAGGATTTAAGTCTGAAAATGAGGATGTGTATATTTCCTAGAACCATGGAGCTTGGGAAATACCAAATATTTGGGGACGTTTACCTAAAATCTCGAGTTGAGAAGGCTTACAACACCAACATCTGGGGGTCCCAACTGACATGGGAGAAGAAGAGGGAGAGGGAAAGCAGTTGGTCTGCCACCCTTGCTGTCTGGGTCCTCACTTTGCTCCCAGGGTTGGGATTTGGGGGTGGAGTGGTGGGCAGGGAGGGAAGGCACTGGGCCAGGCAAGTGTGTGGGCTTTGAAGTCATAAAGGGCTAGAGTCAGGTGCTCTTTCTCTAGTCCTTAGCTCTGTGACCCTGAGGAAGTTAATTAACCTGTCTGAGCCAGTCTCTGCATTAGTAAAGTGGCCTTCAGAGACTTTTTTGCGGTGATGGAATGAGAAAATAAAGATTTTAAACATGTATAAGTGCAAATAACATCATTGTTGTTTTCTTCCTCTCTTTTCATTTATTCCTCAAAGATTCTGATTCAGGTGGACCCAGAACAACAGTTTTTAGAGGGTACCTCAAATAGCTCTCATGTTCCTCAGACTATACTATGAGAAGTGCTGTTCTTCCATGATGAATAGGAGTTTTGGCATCAAGGGGAGGGCCGGGCTGTCACTTCTCTGCACACACACCTCCCAGAGGTGCCCCAACACCCCCTGCAGAGTGCATGTTCACAGATCCCCCAGAGTTGGGGCACATGATTTGCAAGGCCATAGGCAGTGACCCTAGGTGGGGGTGGTGATACAGAGAGTGATGTGTGTGTGTGTGTGTGTGTGTGTGTGTGTGTGAGTGATCCAGGGTGTGCTTGGGACACCAAAGATGTTTCACTCTGGGTGAGCGCATGGAGGGGAGACAACGGAGCAGGGTGGAGGTCATTGTGCACCCTCCCAAGGAGCTTAGGTTTAGCCAGAAACCAGTGAGAAGCCACAGAAAGGGATAAGCAAAGGTGTGAGGAGACCACACTGATAGTCCCTGATGAGCCAGGAGAGGGAGACTGCAGGCATGCATAGTAATTATGAGAAAATTACCTTGAGGGCCCATGGTGAGAGAGAGAGAGAGAGGAGAGAGGGAGCGCATTGGAACTGAGACAGAGAGTGTATGCTGAGGAGGGGACAGATTTGAGAGGTGTCTAGAGGGAAGCTCAGGAGGACTGGCTGCTTGATGAGCAAGAGGGGGCAGGAGTTGGTGAGGGCCGAGGTCCCACCTAGGTGCCCTCGGGATGTGATTCTCTGCAGAGGCAGGTCAGGAGGAGCAGGTTCTCCCTGAAGATGGAGAGCAGCATAGTTAATTTAAAGTGCTTAACAGCATAGCTAATTTAAAGTAGTTAATTTAAAGACCCTGGGCATCTGGGACTCCAAGAAAAGGACTGGGAAGGAGGTGCAGATTTAGGATCAGAAACCCTGGTGTGAAGGGGCACCCTGAGGTGGTGTGAGGTGGGAAGACAAGGGCGCACAGGGGGGTGATCACGTAGCTGCTGCTACCCTGGGGGCTGATGGAGGCTGGTGGGGGGGTGAAGCACACAGAGATGGGGGAGGTCACTGCCACAGGGGAGGTGGGAGGTGGCAGCAGACCAGGTAAGAAGGGACACGGAAGCCACGGAAAAGCCCACCACCTGCTTCATCTCGTGAGGCCGTGGTCTCTGAGGACTGCAGAGGGCCCACTGGGTCTGTCGGCCAAGAGTCTGTGGCAGCGTGGGAGAGCAGAAGCCAGGTGGCTTTGAGTGCAGGGGGGATTGTGGAGAGGGAGAGTGCATAGGGCACGGAGAGTTCAGGCATGGAGAGGACAAGGGAGAGGCCTTCTAGTTACATGCTTGCTACAGGAGCCCTCACAATTTGGGGTGCCATATGTGAGGGAGAAGGCCAGGGAGGCAGAGCAAGATGACTGGGGAGAGGGAGGATGACTCACGCAACCAGATGGAGGGCTGGATGCCAGTGCGGGATGGGCAGTTAGGACTGTGTGCCTAGGGATGTGACAGAGGAAGGCCAGATGGCTGGGCACGAACTGGCAATCCCGTGAGCCTGGAAGGTGCGGTGCTGGCTCCTGGGGGTGTGATGGGACCAGAAGGGGTCAGGCGCACTCCCAAGAAGCCCCACTGATGAGTTTGGCCTGGCTGTACGTGGGGTCAGGCCACAGGTGGAGAGTGAGAGGGGCAGGAAAACCTTTGAGGAGGGAGAGAGTTCTTTAATTTGCAGCATTTCTGGAGAAACAATATAATGATCATCTTGAAGATTTTTGTAATTATTTTATATGAAATTAGTATCGGTTTTTCAAAGTCTTTTTCTTTTCTTGTTGCAGTGATGACCCTCACAATGCCTCTTCAGAAGGAAAAGGTACGGTACTCCTAAGTCAGTGTGGAGGTGTTAAAAAACTTACACTCTCTGGAGCATTTGCTGTTTTGGAGAATGATCATTTATTTTACTTATGGATTGTGGCTACTCTGTTGCATTCAGGCATTTCCCAACTGCTGCCTTGCAAGCCGGCCTCCTTACACGAAGGGCAAGGAGTGACTGAAGAAGGAGGCACGCCGCCCCAGACTGGTAGGTGGCAGTTTCCCTAAGTGAGGAAACTGACTAGGAGGCTGGTCTTGGTCCGCTTGGTACTTTGAAGCTGGGTAAATGCTCGTTCATACCTTGAGCGTTGTGTGTCAGGGTGGGTGCTGGGCAACTAAGGGGATAAGACATGGCCTCGGTCCTCAAGGCCTTACAGACCAACCGCGAGACAAGCAGCCACTGTTTGCCGATTGGTCCGTGTGGCAGGAGGGTTCGCCGAGGAGGCGTGGCTAAGCCGGTGGGGAGGAGGACCGCAGAAGTGACTTGGGGGGGGGGGGGGTGCCGCCGGGCAGGGGTGGGGGCAGTGGGAAGGTACCTGGAAAGGCTTGGAGAAGGAGCGGCAGTCCTCCTGGCGTTCAAGTTTGGGGACTAGGGGAGTGGTTAAAATAGATTGATTCTAGGCCAGCGGTTCTCAGCCTTGGCTGCACGTTGCAGTCATCTGGAGACTTTAAAGGTAAATACCGCTGTTCAGGCCCCACCCCAGACCAGCTAAATCAGAACCTCTAGGGAAGGGCTGAGTCTGGGCATGGATGTGTTGAGAAAACTTTCCCGGTGGTTCCAAGGTGCTGCGAGCCTTGAGAACCCCTGTTCTGTGCTTCTAGCCCTGCAGGTGGGCTGGCCTCCACTTTCATGATTGGACAGTCGTGAGGAGAAAGGTGTAAATACGTTGTGAAGTGTTTTACATAAATATATAAAGTATACATATACAAAATGAATAAAAAAAATGAGTAAATACATGTAAGCAAGTTAACATATATTCGTACCTGGCACATAGAACACTCAGAACAAGCTGCTGTGGGCTGCGATTATTCTTGTTCTCGTCATTATTCTCAGATCTTTTCCTTCGTCCCTGTAACTGCTGCCACTCCTTCCGTACGAACATAGGGAGGGAGGGTTTGGGAATAATGCTAATAGCTTTTCATGTGTGTACTTGCTGAATCCAGAGGCTGTGTGGAGGGGGAGGCAGTGTCTGGAAACTGGGAGGTATAGAGAATGAGGAGTGGGGGTGGGGGAATGAACCTGGCCGGCAGGTTGGGCCTGGGCAGCTCCTGGGGTCTGCCAGGAGAGGCCCAGGTGTCCCTGGAGGTGGCAGTCGGGATCCTACTGGGGAGTTGGTGCAGTGCCTGCTGAGGGCTCTAGGGGGAAGAGAGGCTTGGAATGTGGGGCATGGGGCATTAATTGGGGAGGGGGGTGGTGGGAGAAGAGAGGAGTGGCAAGGCCACTGGTGGGAAGTTTTGAGAGAGGTAGGAGAACCAGGACAGACATCTTGGGAGGGTCTTGTGGGCAGGAGGGAGTGATGGGTGTCTACCTGCAGGAGTTCTTTTCTGGGGGTTAGTGGTCCTTTAGGGACACCAGGGAGAGGATTTCCAGCAAGCTGTGGGAACAGAAGCGTGATTGCAGTGGACTGAGACATGGAGTCGGGGGTGAGGAGGTGGAGGGAGCGTTCTTGGGGACCACTTTTTCCAGAAGTAGTTGGATAATAGGGACCACATTTGTCCTGTGCTTCAGTCAGTGGCAGGCACACTCCAGGACTTCTGCACAGTTGTGTCACTGGCCTAGTGTGTGTGACCTGTCCAGATGTGCAAATGCAGGAGCCAGACGGGAGCAGGGAGGGCGAGTCACCCCTGAGAAGGGCTTGAGCAACAACCAGAGGAAGTGGTTCCCGCAGCCAGAGGGTAACAGGAGCTCGTGCTCAGTATGTTCTATCCAGTTCCAGAGAAAAACAAGCCCCCTCTTAGAGAAACCAGACTGGTTTTGGACTCAATAGAATTTATTAAATTAGGAAGAAATTAGTTGAGTTTGGATCTATTTTGTAATAGATATAATTAAAAAATAGTTCTTATTTTTTATTCACTGCGAACTTCCCTTGGCATATGTTTCTGTTCAGGAGAGGACAGCAGTTCTGAGAGCAGCTCGGAGAGTGAATCTGGTGAGTAACGTACGCTTTTCCTTAGTCACGGAATTCTGGTTAAACCTATGAGCCTTTATTTTTATTTTAAAGTAACGCACACATCTCTTATATGGTTTGAGGACCTATTACTAGCGTGGTTTTGTGAAGTCCTGAAGAAAGGCCTACATGGTAAATACTTTCCAGTTGGCAAGCGAAGTGGGAGGACAGGATGAGCTGAAGAAGAAAGGCAGGAAATGGTTGCTGGTGGCGAGAGCCAAGCATTTTACCTGTTCTCCCATTAGCCTGTGTTTCCTCTTGGTTGTCAAAAAAGTTTGATTTAGACTTCTTTGCTTTTTGTAGATAATGAGGAACCAGAACCAGAACAAACAAGTGAGTATATCCTTCCTCTCCATTTTATTTTTTGTTGTTGAAAGGAAGAAAGGGGAGAATAGCCTCTGGGATTTTTACATTACCGATCACTTGCTCGTTATCTTTCTCCCCGTGCAAAATTAAGGTGAACGTTAGGAAACTTCTCTAAGTGTTTTTGGAAATGTGAACTCACTACACAGGGCAAAAAAAGCATGTGCCTGTGATGTGCGTCGGTACCAAGACTGTACATGTGCTGTGCCGCTCTGAGGCCCCTGCCTGAGGGGCTGGCAGTAAGCGGCCGCAGCTTGCCTCCGTGGGGCTCGCTGCTCAGGATTGTGGCCCACTGACTGTCTGCCGCTGCAAGTGCTCCATTTGTGGTTGGGGGTTTCTGGCCTGCTTGAGCTCTCCGTGAACAACTTGAGAATGAAACCACTTGAAGGGGATTCTAAATATAAAATATGGTTTTTGTCGAAAGTTTTGTGGGTGACTAAGCTTGTATTTTAAGTGATTTTCTTTTACTGTAGGATTCCCCCACCCGCCCCGCCCCAGTTCTTAGACTCTGATCTGCCCCTGAATGCTGCAGCAGGGCAGTCAAGAGGGCTCCTTTGCAGTACTTAAAATAAATGAAATCTCTTCGCTCATAAGTCCTTATATAATCTGATTCTCTCTGCAGTTTCTCAGTGGAGAACCTGTGATGGTTACTGTAAGTTCTTGCAATCATGTTATACATTGAGGAGAAGCTGTGATCATGTGTGTAATAGTGTGTAGCACCCTTGTGGAGATGTCATATTCTGATAGCCATAAAGAAAAAATGTGTGCCAACCATCTCATCCCCCGTTCTCTGTACATTATGGATTATTTCATCCTCCAAAATGCAGTCGAAAGTCTAGCCTCCGTAGATTGGATTAAAATAGAAATCAAACTAAAAAGCTGGCATTGGATCAGGTTTCTGCTGTTATCCCTGGTAATAACTGGGTAAAGGGCCGTGGAGACACTGAGTCCGGATTCAGGTCCCTCAGCGTCCAGAAGCTAGGCCAGGGCCAGGGCCTCACCCAGGCAGGCAACAGGTGGAAGGCAATGTTCAGTGAGGCTCAAGATAGGCTCAAAATTGGTGCGGTCAGTGTGGTCAGCAGGGCAAACGTGGAGCACCGAGGGGCTGGCCCTTGGCTGGGTTAGACATCTTGGTATTCTCTGGCAGTCCCAATTTTCCTGGCATCTTCTGTGGGCGGGCTGAGGATGCTTGATCGTGGAGCCCCAGGTCATGGAAGAGTCCTGCCTTCCTCCAAGATTATTCTCTTTGTTAAAATGTCTGTGATTCTTCTCCTGCATTCTCAGGTCGGGTGGAAAGACCAGGTGGGCTGCCTTGGACTGTTCGCTGCTCTGTGCTCTAGCTAACAGTGCAGGCCTACCCGTTCTCTTCCCGAGTGGATATGCTTTCTACTCACAGGCATGAACTCTGGGGTCACCCAGCGATGCTTGAAGGGAAGCTGTGGTTGATAAGTTGGGGAGAATTACATCGATTTCTCTGCTTTGGCTGGGAAGACCTGGTCAGAGGCTCAGTGTTTGCCAGCTGGTTAGGATTCTCTGATCTCTTTCACTTTCTCTGCTTTTAAGGCAGAAAACCATGGGCTGTAGATGAAATACAACGCAGACTTACAGCCAACCAATAAATAGAATGTTATGATCCTTTATAGGACAGTGACTGAGGAAATATGATTGGAGGGTGGTGTGGTGCAGGAGGTGGTCGGTATTTCAGATCTATAGTGTTCTGAGTCCAGGACTCTGAATACTTTTAATCTCTATTGCCATGTGATCTTAATTTTTTTTTTTTTTTTAAAGCTGGAGCTCCCGATAGGCTGACAAATCAGGCAGCTTGTGTGTGCTGGGGTGGAGCGCTGTCCTGGGGGGTGTCTGTACCTTCTGGGCATGGGGGATGGCATAGGACCTTGTATATGTATTGATGAGTGCCTTACCCATGGGGTGACCCTCCCAGAGCTTGTTCAATATAAAACCAAGCATTTGACACATTAGGTCTTGCCTTAAGTGACAGGAGTTGTTGTCTAGAATTTGTAAATTTTTTAATGAGTCCCACCTATCACCGTAGCAAAATAATAGTTAATAATAGTTATGTAACACTTACTGAATTAGGGAATGGTCATTTAATTTTCCTTAATTTTTGGGGGGGTGGTATTATTCTAATCCCCATTTGATAGATGTGGAAAATGAAGCATGGGGACACTTAGTAATGCCACCAGAGAGGTCAAGCTCATGCAACTAGTGACCAGTGTAGATAATAGAAAAATTCATTGCTGTTCCCTTTCTTTCTTTTTTTTAAAAAAAGATTTTATTTGTTTATTGAGAGAGAGTGAGAGAGAGAGAGAGAGAGAGAGAATATGAGAGAGAGAGAACAAGAGCAGGGTGAGGGGCAGAGGGAGAAGTAGAAACCCTGCTGTGCAGGGAGCCCAATGTGCGGCTCAACCCCAGGGTTCCAGGATCATGACCTGAGCCGAAGGCAGATGCTTAACCGACTGAGCCACTCAGGTGCCCCTGCTTTCCCTTTCTTTTTTTTTTTCAGATTTTATTTATTTATTTGATAGAGATCCCAAGTAGGCAGAGAGGCAGGCAGAGAGAGAGGAGGAAGCAGGCTTGCAGAGAGCTGAAAGCCGGATGTGGGGCTCGATCCCAGGACCCTGGGACCATGACCTGGGCCGAAGACAGAGGCTTTAACCCACTGAGCCACCCAGGCACCCCTGCTTTCCCTTTCTTAATATATTTTGTAGTATGGAAGTCTAATCATTCAGAAAATAGTGACTGAGCACTTACCAGGCCCTAGGGTTACAGTCCTCATGAAGCTTACATTCTAGGGGGGAGAGAAACAGGAAGCAGAAGACACTAAACCACAGTGTGCAAGGTGGGGAGATGCCCTGAAGGAAATGAATACGTCAGGCAGGCCCTGTTTCAGGGAGGGGGAGTGTGCATTTGTATCAGAAAAGCCTCTCAGATAAGGGCACATTTGAGCAGAGACCACAAAGATGAGAGGGGGCAAGCAACATGAGTATTTGTGGGAGGAGACAGTATATGCAAAGTCAGGAGTGTGCTTTGGGGTGGAGACATGGCGGGTGGTGACTGGAGGGCAGCAGGTGCGGGGAGGCAGGCAGAGGATGAAGTAATGAAGAGCCAGACCATACAGGGCCTTTATCTGTGTGGAAGGAATCTGCATGCCAAATCAGAGACCCTTACCGTTGTTCAGTTTAAATTGGCCTAAAATCTGTCAGTTCTTTTCTTCCAAGCTAATGTCTAACCCTAATAGCTGGAGGGCTGATGCCAGCCGAGCATTATCTTGGGCCGTGGATGAATCTTCAGTGGAGGCTGCCGCTCTCCAGCGGAGACGCTGGCCCTGGGGAGGAATAACTGATGAGGAGATGGCTCATATGCCCTTTCTTGTCTTCACAGATGGGGAGCCAGGAGGGTCTTGCGCAGAGGAAGCTTCTGCTCAGAGTAAGAACAGGGCGACGTGCTTACCTCTGGTTCCTCTGCTGCTCTCCCTGCTTGTGTGAAAGGAGGACGTGTGGGCCCCGTGTAAGGGTGATGGCCGCATAGGAAGATCACATCAAGTTTTATGTGCCGAGATGGGGTACACCAAAACTCGAGTCGCGTTCAAGCCCGTTTTCACACCTTAGACCTAGAGTGGGGTCGACAGACGTAGTGTCTCATGTGTCATTGGATTGACGTGTGGAGGTGTTTAAATACACGTTTAAAGTTCTGTGGGTTGGGAAGCTAAGGTGGGTGCTTGAGTCATGTACGATTTACCCCGTGACTGACTCCTGCCAATGCATGTGTGATCTCGTTCACAGCGGAAGAATGGGAGGAGAAGGAATTGCCCAAAGAGCATTCGCATTCAGGTATAAACTGATATTTTCCAAAATATTCTTCCAAATATTGTTATTGCTCAGGGGCATGTGCCTTTGAACTTTGTCATCTCATCCTGTCATATATACTTACGAAAAGATTTGTATTCGAAAATGCCAACCACATTCATATACATAAAACTTTTTCTCTATCATTTAGAACTTCAAAAAATCCAACCTCACTGTGAACACTGCAATGTTGAAAATGTAAGTATCTTTTCAATGTTGAAAATGTAAGTATGATTCTTTAATTTGCTTTAAGAAAGTAACATTACTTGTGTATTACCTGCTTTTATGTGTGTACTTTTTCTCCAGAAACAAAATGAGCAAGTGACCCCCAGGCCGCTTTCCAGGGAACAGTTTTTGTAAGTAATTGTGAATAGAGAAGACTTTAACATCATCAGTAACTTAACTTCACACATAAAAATGACCCCATGTAGGGGAAACACAGAACAAAATAATTAATTTCACACACTTTATGTACTTCCTTGGGCTATTTTCTTTGGTAGTGATGCTTCTTCAGAATGCTATAGAATTTCATTAGTGCTTTTGAATGGAATTAAAAACACAAGTAGTTTTAAGAAATCCTCCCCGACCAAACATAAGGACTAAAAAGGTGTTCTTATCTGTCCAATGCAGACTGAAGTTGGACACAGAGGGAACTTACCAGTGCACGGAAACTGGTCTGATATTTGAGGTTAACAGAAAAGTTGACATCAAGTATTGCGTTTTGTCCTGGAGCAAATTTGCAGACCTGGTTGTTAAACCCTGGGTTGTCGGTGGACCCTTGTTTGATGTTAAATGTGACCCAACCTGTCTCACCTCCATTCAGTTTCCACATTCCCTCTGCTTGGGTCGTAAGTACTTGTTTCCTAAATGTCTAATTTTAGTGCATGTGTGTGTATGTGTGTGCAACCTGTGTCCTGCCCAGAGTGCTGATTTACCTTCATATTTTAACAGACCACAATGCCAATATGACGTTCAAAGTCTTACATGTTAAAAGTTCTGGGGCCTCATTAGAATCTACCATGGATCATTCTACAACCCACGTCAAATGGCGCGTGAGCTCTCTTTCTCCTGTGGGGCCGGTTATTCAAAGTGAAGAGACTGTATACCACCACGGGGCCGTGATTCTCTACAAAGCCATTGACCAAAACCCATCCTTGTCTTTTCGGGTGTACATAGCAACCAATAACGAGTCCTTCATCAAGGTAAATTTAACGAGAATGAATAATAAGCGTTGACTACTTTGGGTTCCAACATGATGCCGTGTGTGTGGGTCCCATTCTTGTTAACTGAAGCGTCTGCCCTCTGTGGGTCTCATTTGGCGCTCACCTAGAGAGGTCAGAGGGTCAGTGCCTGGGGCGTGCCAAGTCCTCTGATTGCGGGAGGGCGGTCATTCTGATCGAAGCAGAAGGGGGCGGGGGTCTGGGACTTCAGCGGAAAGAAACGCAACTTACAGGAAAATGAAAAAGAATAAATGTTTGGTAAACAAGTGTCTCTTGGGCCACTCAGAGCCATGGGACATAGAAGACTTTGCTTAAACAGGCCTTGCTATGTTCCTCCCTGTCTCCCATACCTAGTTCATGTGCTAGTGTCGTTATCTCTAGAGACAGTTCTCTTTCTGGAGAAGGTCCTCTATCCGAATTCTTCTTTTCCTTTTTTTTTTTTTTTTAAAGATTTTACTTATTTATTCGAGAGAGTGAGAGAGAGCATAAGACAGGGTGAGAGGCATTGGGAGAAGCAGGCTCCCTGCTGAGCGAGGAGCCTGATGCAGGACTGAGCTCAGGATCTGACTTGAGCCCAAGGCAGACGCTAAACTGACTGAGCCACGCCGGCACCCCGTCCAAAGACTTTTAGGCAGTTGTCAGGGAGGTTAAGAGCCTTTCCTGAATCTGCTGCATTTCGGTTGCCTTTTTTAAAAAATTGTTTGAGTTAGTTAATTTTTAAAAAAATTCCAGTATAGTTAATATACAATGTTATCTTAGTTTTAGGTGAGCAGTACAGGGATTCATCAATTCTATACATTACTCAGGGCTAATTGTGATAAGTGTATCTTATCTCCTTCACCTATTCACCCATGCCCTCACCCTTGATTGCTTTTTAAAAATTTATTATTATTATATTAAAATTATTATTATTATTAATTTATTATTTAAAAATAATCTTCAGCCAAAGTGACCCATCTTGGGGTACCCAGCCCTTGGCCCCCTCCAAGGTCACACTGCCTAGCTCCAGTGTTTTCAGGTTATAGTGTTTGGATGGCTTTAAACACATGTTATATTGATTGTAATTGGCGATATATATTAAAATTTAAGAACTCTATTAAGTAATAGGTTTTTAGTTTCTTCCTAAGAAGGTGAAATATGCTTCCTATTATCTTATTTAAGTTAATACTTTCAGCTGGGAAACGAGTCTTCAAATGGAGTCAAAAGAATCCCATGTAAATTCAATTAATTAAAAGGATGTTCTCTCTCCTTCCTGGGAATCTGGGTGAGGAGCTGATTCTGCCGCTGGAACAATGGGTGCATGGCACGGTTAGGGCAGGATGGGCTTCCTGTTGATGCTGTACTTTTACACCTTCTGGGATTGACTTTTTTTTCCTGTGTAGGAAGATTTCCTTGCACTTTGCATTCAGGAAACCCAGATTTCATGTTCAGCTACATCTACAGCTGCTGCACAAGGGAGCCTGGGCCAAAGTCTCTCATTCGCCTTTGTGGGGCATTCGAACTATGCGTATAAAATCAGTAACCTGTCTGGGACAGTGGTGAGGCCAAGGCTGGAGACACATAGTGCCGGGTAGAAGCAAGCTCTGGGTCAAGGGGAACTGTGTACAATAGAGTAGTTGCTTTCTGTTCACACAACGGACAGATAATCAGTACAAACGTGTAATGCTGACACTCATTTACTTTTCTCAAATCCTTCAGAAGCAAACTTTGGGTGCTAGCCAGGGTGTGTGTATGGTTGCTTTTGGCTGTAGTGCTTGGGCGGAAAGAGGTTTGGAAACCTAGAAGCTTGCAGTGCGGGTCCGAGGTGACTTATTAGCCTCTGCGGTGTTTCTTTTTAGGGTGCCTGAAGGTGTTTCCATCGCGGTCATTTTGTGGGGGGACATGACGAGAATGCTGGGGGCACTTGCACTGCCTGGGCACTTAACGGTTCTTACAGTTGTTACTGATGCATTTCACAGCCCAAACCTATTTCTGCCTTTAGGATATTTCCAAGTCAGTAAAGCACTCCTCTAAGAAATTCATGAAAATTGACAAGCCTCCTGTTTGCCAGAAGTTATTGGAGAATGGGAAGAAATACAGACTGATCAGTGAACCAGAAGCTGAAATCACCCCAGAGGTATATATCTTAAAAATAACCACTTGGAGTAGCAGCAGGAATGTATATTTTGTAGCTAAGGTTATTTTGAAGGTTTTAAAAGAATTCATTTTGTTTTCATTTTTATTTACAGGAAAGCCATAGTTTTTCTAAACTTGTAGCTTATTCCAAAGATGCTGTTGAATTTCAGAATTAATTTGCCACCATTGCAGAAACAAGCTATTTAATATTTTTTCCTTTAGAAAGGTTTTACGTTTTCTTGAGTTCTTTAAATTAAATTCTTCAAACAATGTTAGCTTCAAAGGAATAAAAACCTTCAGTTTAATCTTAAGTCACAGAGCACTGAAGGTTAATGGGAAAGAGTTGCTAACAAGGTTATCGGCTTTTTCTTATTGGAAGGCATTTGAAAAATAGTGGTGGGAGCAAATTGTCAGTAGATTTCAACTATTCACTGTATACACCATGACATTTGTAGGCGATTTCGGTTTCCTGTAAGTGACAAAGTTATTTTTGAAACTTATTTTCATTGCATGCTCTGACTGCGTGCTGCAGCTTAGCTAACTAGACATCTCTGTGGAAATTCTTTTTGTACACCCCTTTGTTTGTTTCTTAGTCTGTGAAAAATTGAAAATGTGTTTTGATTCCATTACATTAAAATATGAAAGAAGAGGGAGCTGATGGGGGTGGCCCGTGTTGCATTATCGTATTAGCAGAGGCCTCGGGCCCTGTAGAAGTGGTCAGGTTGGCCAGACAGCCTTCCATACTTTCCTTTACAGCTGCAAAGGGTTTCTTCCCACCGGGTGTTTTTTGAGTTTCACAACTTTGAGGCTGAAGAGAGCATCCTCCATTAACGTGCAGAGCAGGCCTGGGTCCCACACCCAGGTGGCAGATGAGCCTGGCCCTGAGCCCACTCTGCCCTTGGCCCCTAATGCCACCACCGTCTTTGCACCGGGATCTGAGAGACTGATTCCTAGCCCTTGTGAGCGGATCAAGCCCTGGCAGGTGCCACCTCAAGGTGATCATGAGACACCAGCTGCAGCCTTGTCTGGGGGGTGGGATTAAATTCGAAGGGTTTGTTTAGGATGGTGTGATTCTTGGCCTTTGCTGCAAAATAGAATTTGCAGGGGAGCTTTGAAAAAAGTCTGTGGCCTGGGTCCTACCCCCAGAGAAGCTGACTTAATTGCTTTGGGAGTGGCCTCAGCATTGGGCTTGTTAAAGTTCCCAGGGTGATTGTACTGTGCTGCCAAGATTGAGAGCCACTAGGAGAGGGAATAATACACATCGAATGGTCCATCTGTCTGGGAAGGGACTGAGGTGGTCCCTAGAGGTGTCACTTACACAAGATGGTGGTGGTGGGAGGGCTTTAAATAGTCCGGTTCTGTCACCAGTTGTGTGCTCTCTCTTTACCAAATCTCTGGGCTAATGGGGCTAATCTCCCAGGATTGCCCTAATGATTATGCAAGGTAGTGGTTTTGGGGTACTCTGAGAGTTGTGAAACTCTGTTAAATCTAAGGTGTTCTTACTGATTTTAGACCATTAGTGATTTATTTAACTGACATTTATCAAAAGTACCTATTACAAGTCAGTCTGGGATAAGAGCTAAAAGTTAAAAAATGAGTAAGTTGTGATCTTTTCCTTCATAAGATGCTAGGATATAGAGAGACATACTATAGTCATGTAAAGAATAATTTTAATGTGTAATGTATTACCATAGAGATGGGTGCAGTGGGTTTCCGTGAAGAGTTCCTATGGTGACATTTGTTCTTGGTTGGAGGGGAGAGGGATTCACCAGGATAGACAACCTTCCTGGAAGAAGGAACTGAATGTGCCTAAGTGAGGTGATGGGGATGTGCAGCTGGGCTCCAGGCACCAGACAAATGGGAATGGGAAATGGGAATGCAGAGGGCTTTGGGAGAGAAAGCTCTTGGCTTTGTAGGCCTTGGTGATCCATGGCGAGGATAATGCTAGTGGTTTATAATGGAAAGGGAGGGGACAGGGTAGGAATGTTGGTTTTTAAAGGTGATGCCCAGTGTAGTTCAATGATTTTTCTTTTCTTTTCTTTCTTTCTTTCTTTTTTTTTTTTTTTAAAAAGTACATTTCTCCCTGCAGACTTGCTAGCGTCTGGAGAGGAGAGAAGGTCTAAGGCATAGGGCAGTCTATGTAGTGGTTAAGTGTAGTGGTTGTATATAGGTGTGAATTCAAATATCCCACTTCCTAGATGTGGATTTGGCCAAGTTCGTTAGCTTCTCTGAGATCTTTATCCATAAAATAGCAATGAAAGGGTTTGTGGGGGCAAGGTGGTGTTCAATGAGGAATGCGGACGAAATAAACAGTGTGGTTCTGTAAATGTCTTTAAATCGTTTCCAGGTTGTGGAATGATTGAAGTGAAACCAGTGAGGGAGTTTAAAAACACTTAGGAAAGGGTGATTAGTTTGGGAACATGAAACACTGAGCCCAAGAAAGCGCTGAAAATTTACACCTTAAAAAAATCAGGCCAGGGCGCCTGGGTGGCTCAGTGGGTTAAGCCGCTGCCTTCGGCTCAGGTCATGATCTCAGGGTCCTGGGATCGAGTCCCACATCGGGCTCTCTGCTCAGCAGGGAGCCTGCTTCCCTCTACCTCTCTCTCTGCCTGCCTCTCTGTCTGCTTGTGATCTCTCTCTGTAAAAAAAAAAAAAAAAAAAAAAACACACCTTAAAAAAAAAAAAAAATCAGGCCAAAGTACTGGAAGCCTTAATGAGGGAGAAAAGCAGGTCTGAGTAAAGAAGGGCTGGAAGAAGCAAGAGAATCAGAGGATCTGTGATTACAGGATGAGATCAGAATCTCAGTGAGCATTCAAGTCCGCACTGACCCCTTTACCATTCCTTACTTGACATTTTATGTTGCCAACTAATGCAGCTTTTATTTAAAAAAAAAATAAAAAAAAAATTCACTTTTTTTTTTTTTAAAGGAAATTGAATTTGTTGATGGTTCACTTTTAAAATTGAAAAGTTACATTGAAGTGTATTTGGAGCAACCAGTGGAATTTAAATTACTTCTAGTCGAAATGGATTCTGAGGAAATTGTGTGGAAAGCAAAACTGAGAGAATGTAAGTGTTTTGAATCTTGAATGAAAACTCAGGTTTGGGGGGCAGTTGGGGTAAGAAAATAAGTGGAATGATTGTTCCATTACCATAACATCTAAAGATCTGATTAAGAGATGAAGAGTCCAGCGAGGTTCTGGTTTTCAGGCACCCACAGCCAGACCCCTTTGTTATTGGGTAGTTCAGTGAGGTGTGGACGCTTCAGGCAGCAGGTGGGCTTAGCCAATAGAGGGTTTGGGTTTTATTTTTTTCCCTGTCTTACCTTTCTGAGGTTTGGATCTCAGACTTTTTTTTTTTTTTAATTTACTTTAATTTTATTTTTTCAGTGTTCCAAGATTCATTGTTTATGCACCACACCCAGTGCTCCATGCAATACGTGCCCTCCTTAAGACCCACCACCAGGCTCACCCATTCCCTCAAACTCCCCCGCCCCCCCGCCAAAACCCTCCCTTTGTTTCTCAGAGTCCACAGTCTCTCATCGTTTGTCTCCCTGTATGATTTCCCCCAACTCACTTCTCCTCTCCATCTCCCAATGTCCTCCATGCTATTTGTTATGCTCCACAAGTAAGTGAAACCATATGATAATTGACTCTCTCTGCTTGACTTATTTCACTCAGCATAATCTCCTCCTGTCCCGTCCATGTTGATACAAAAGTTGGGTATTCATCCTTTCTGGTGGAGGCATAATACTCCATTGTATATATGAACCATATCCTCTTTATCCATTTGTCTGTTGAAGGGCATCTTGGTTCTTTCCACAGTTTGGCGACTGTGGCCATTGCTGCTATGAACGTTGGGGTACAGGTGGCCCTTCTTTTCACTACATCTGTATCTTTTTGGTAAATATCCAGTAGTGCAATTGCAGGGTCATAAGGTAGCTCTATTTTTAATTTCTTAAGGAATCTCCACACTTGTTTCCAAAGTGGCTGCACCAGCTGGCATTCCCACCAACAGTATAAGAGGGTTCCCCTTTCCCCACATCCTCTCCAACACTAGTTTACTGTCTTGTTGATTTTGGACATTCTTACTGATGTAAGGTGATATCTCAAGGTGGTTTTGATTTGAATCTCCCTGATATCTAATGATGATGATCATTTTTTCATGTGTCTGTTAGCCATTTGTTTGTCTTCTTTGGAGAAATGTCTGTTCATATCTTCTGCCCATTTTTTGACGTGATTATCTATTTTGTGTGTGTTGAGTTTGAGGAGTTCTTTATAGATCTTGGATATCAGCCCTTTGTCTGTAGTGTCATTGGCAAATATCTTCTCCCATTCCGTGGGTTGCCTCTTTGTTTTGTTGATTGTTTCCTTTGCTGTGCAAAAGCTTTTGATCTTGATGAAGTCCCAAAAGTTCATTTTTTCTTTTGTTTCCTTTGCCTTTGGAGACATGTCTTGAAAGAAGTTGCTGTGGCCGATGTTGAAGAGGTTACTGCCTTTGTTCTCCTCTAGGATTTTGATAGATTTCTGCCTCATGTTGAGACCTTTTATCCATTTCAAGTTTATCTTTGTGTATGGTGTAAGAGAATGGTCGGGTTTCATTCTTCTATACATAGCTCTCCAATTATCCCAGCATCATTTATTGAAGAGACTGTCTTTTTCCCACTGCATATTTTTTCCTGCTTTGTAAAAGATTATTTGACCATAGAGTTTCGGGTCCATATCTGGGCTCTCTACTCTGTTCCACTGGCCTATGTGTCTTTTTTTGTGCCAGTACCATGTTGTCTTGGTGATCACAGCTTTGTAGTAAAGCTTGAAATCAGGCAATGTGATACCCTCAGTTTTGTTTTTCTTTTTTAACATTTCCTTAGCAATTCGGGATCCCTTCTAGTTCTGTACAAATTTTAGGATTGTTTGTTCCAGCTCTTTGAAAAATGCTGGTAGAATTTTGATCAGGATGGCACTGAAAGTATAGATTGCTCTAGGCAGTATAGATATTTTAACAGTGTTTATTCTTCCAATTCATGAGCATGGAATGCTCTTCCATATTTTTGTGTCTTCTTCAATTTCTTTCATGAGTGTTCTGTAGTAAAGACCCCACCACAAAGGAGAATTTCAGACCAATATTCCTAATGAGTATGGATGCCAAGATTCTCAGCAAGATCCTAGCTAATAGGATCCAACAATACATTAAAAAGATTATCCACCCTGACCAGGTAGGATTTATCCCTGGGATGCAAGGGCAGTTCAACATTTGCAAATCAATGTGATAGAACAAATCAGTACGAGAAGAGAAAAGAACCACATGGTCCTCTCGGTTGATGCAGAAAAAGCATTTGTCAAGATACAGCATCCATTCTTGGTTATGACAATTCAAAGTATAGGGATAGAGGGAACATTCTTCAACTTGATAAAATACATCTATGAAAAACCCACAGCAAATATCATCGTCAATGGGGAAAAGCCGACAGCCTTCCCTTTGAGATCGGGAACACGACAAGGATGCCCACTCTCACCACTCTTGTTCAACATAGTTCTAGAAGACCTAGCAACAGCAATCAGACAACAAAGAGAAATAAAAGGTATTCAAATTGGCAAAGAAGAAGTCAAACTCTTTCTCTTCACAGATGACATGATACTTTATATGGAAAACCCAAAAGACTCCACCCCTAAACTACTAGAACTCATACAGCAATTCAGTAATGTGGCAGGATACAAAATCAATGCACAGAAATCAGTTGCTCTCTTAGACACAACAATGAAAATATAAAAAGGGAAATTAGAAAATCGACTCCATTTACCATAGCACCAAGAACCATAAGATACCTGGGAATAAACCTAACCAAAGAGGTAAAGGATCTGTACTCGAGGATCTCAGACATTTTAATAGGAATGAGGGGCATCCTGACAAAGTCTGTCCCATGACCTGGATGTACATTTGCATTTTGGCTGATCTCCTGCCTCATTTGCGTCCCCCTGTCTATCTGATCAGTGAACTGTCGCTCCTGCTGTGTGATTATGGCTCTGCGGTGGAAACGCTTTCCCTCGTTTAAGATTTTGGTGCTGGGAAGTCCTCCGGTGACAACCTCTTCAATATCCTCTCCTGCCCTGGGAGGAGTTGGAGAGGGCTGCCGCTGGTGTGGACTGCCTCCGGAAGAGTGGAGATGGAGGGGCACACCCCCTAGCTGCCCTTGGCTGCCTCCTCAGGCAGGTCTGACCTTGACCTCCAATTCTCTTTGAAGAAGGTTATTAGAACAACAGACATGTGTCTAGTGAGCACATTTTGGAGCTAAAAGGGAAGCAGAAGAGTGGATTGGGAGTGAGGTCCTCTGGGTTCTAGTTCCAGCCCTAGAATTGACCAGCTCTCTGTGGGAGTGTGGACAAGTCTCTGAACCTGCCTGTGGCTGTTGTAGCTTCCTCTGCAAATGGCACAGGGTTCCCTCCTGCCAGTGCCACATGTTTGTAGTAGAAATTATTTTTGCATCGTTTGCATTTTGAATTATAATACCTTAACTCTTTCCCGGTGTCATACGCAATCCAGTATCATTTCAAAAAGCAGCATAAGTAGTTAAGTGCCGTGAGCAGGATATCCGAGTTTTAACCCACTCTTCTATTCATTTCATCCTCCAGAATTTTTATTTGTTATACAAATGTAATAACAACAAGGATCTGTTAAGTATTCTGTAAGCCTTTTCAACATCTGAACAACATTTGAGTCCATTTTCAGCTAGTTTCTTTTGTACTTTTGGGTCATGGATAGACAGATGAATTAGGTCGCTGCTAGTGATGACGTGGCGTGGGTGCTGTGTGCCAGGCACATCTGTATGTCTTCCTGCCGTGCAAACTGCTGCCTGTTAGGTCTGCATTTCCTCTCCTGTCTTTATACTCTAACAGAGAAACGGGATCGAAGCCTTTTGGAATTCTCAGTCCTTGTTTAAGCATGAGCCTTTTTGGAAGATGGGATTGATTCTTATTCTCAGTGTTCTACTCTTAAGTTAGCTAGTTTGAAACAGGCTCTTTTATCTGAGCCAAAGTTATTTACCCATAATCTTTGCTGGGGCTGGGTCTTGTGGATTGTGTTGTTTTTTGGGTTTTCGTCATTTGTTCAAATAAATGAGCTTGAAAGACGTTACTTTTTGGTCACAGCTAATGGTACTTTAATAGAGGTATTCAATATGTAGCAATCTGAGTAACATGTTTTCTGGGCTAAGAACCAGTCTCTTGGTCTTTTAAAGACCACTTTATAAGACCTCTTATGCTTGGCTTTTAAAAACATTTAATAATAGTCTGCATGGTAGGGTGTTTCTGGTCTCCACTGTTTTGTAGGGGAGGAAGGGCTAACCTAATGGTTGGTTGAGATCGCTCTAGGGACCTACAGAAGGCCTGGCTGAGGCGTAGTCACCTCACAGAGCAGCGACTGCGTCTCACACGGGGGAGGTGCTGTAGAGTCACAATGATGTGTTCAGACAGAACTCCCCAAGTACAGTGTTCCAGAGTGCAGAACAATAATATATGAGTTTGTTTTAGGTGGAGTACATGTAAGTACAATTTGAAATAAACAATGTTTATCTTTATGACTTCCTTAGCGATACAGCAAGTGATACCAGTGTTCTGTTTACAGTAGTTAGAGATGTAAATAAATAGCTTTTCACCTGGCATGTGGGTTTGGTAAGAATCCGAATAATTATATGCAGATGACTTGAGTTTGGGAAATTGCCTTGTAGGACCTGCTGGAACAAGTGCTCAGTATTTATCTCAACAATATATGCTCGTTGGTATACATACTAAGTTATAATCCCAAACTCATATTTGAACTTCAGAGAGATTGCTAAGACTCTAGAGCTTCATATACTTTGATAAATTGATTTAAATCAAATTTTGCCTGTTGCCCACTGCTGCTTATTATCCTTTAACAGGTGACTGGGTTCAGCATGATCAGAATCAGAACATTTCGAAAAGAAGCACAAATGGTAAGTGCTGGTTAACTGGACATTGAGTGAGTTTTAACCTATTCTTTTATTTACTTATTTGTTTTTAAAAATTTTATTTATTTATTTGACAGAGGGAGACACAGAGAGGGAACACAAGCAGGGAGAATGGGAGAGGGAGAAGCAGGCTTCCCGCTGAGCAGGGAGCCCGATGCAAGGCTCAATCCCAGGACCCTGGAATCATGACCTGAGCCAAAGGCAGATGCTTAATGACTGAGCCACCCAGGCTCCCTTTAACCTATTCTTTTATTTCTTCTGTCCACTAGAATTTATATTTTGCTGGGCAAATGTGATATTGCTACAGTCTGCTAAGTATTCTGTTATTCTCTTAATCATCTAAACAACCTTTGAATTCATTTTCAATTTGTTTCCACCTGAATGATGATTTCTTTAAAAATCCAGGTTAAAGGTAGGTAGAAAATAAGAAATACAAGGGTGGGGCGCCTGAGTGGCTCGGTGGGTTGGGGCCTCTGCCTTCGGCTTGGGTCATGGTCCTGGGGTTCTGGGATCGAGCCCCACGTCGGGCTCTCTGTTCGGCGGGGAGCCTGTTTCCTCCCCTCTCTCTCTCTGCCTGCCTCTCTGCCTACTTGTGATCTCTGTCTGTCAAATGAATAAATAAAATATTGAAAAAAAAAAAAAGAAGAGAAAAAAAAATACAAGGGAAAGCCAATTTGGTGATTTTTTTTTTTTTTAAAGGTAACAGGCGGCGAAAAATGACTAGCAGCTTACCTGATGAAGATATCTATGACAAGAGAATGAAGCAGGTTGACTCTTCAGGTGTGTAAAAAAGTCATCACTGGTTGTGAATTATTTTCCCTGGTTTTCCCCATTGATACTCATCCAAGCCCCTGTTGTTGGGTCAGTCTTCTGGGGCCATATCCCAGTTGTGCCTGCTCTCCCAGATACCTTCTCTGTGTCCCAGCTCCTCAGGCTGGGGGAAGTGTCCTGCTTGGTCTGCCCCACCCTTTTTCCAGTTTGAGTCCCCACTCCACCCCTTCATCCAGTCTAAATAGAATGGGGCACCAGGGGGAGCTCCATTACAGTCTGTAAGGGTACAGGCCACGGGACTATCCAACTTTACTTTTCCTGTAGCAATGAGCATGGAGCCTTTTATGTAGAAGATAATGAACGCCGATTGAATGAATGAAACACTGAATGGTCATGTGTACGTTCCTTGGCTTCATGGTTACTAGCTCTCTCTGGGGTAAAGAGCCTCCAGCTCAATTATTGGAGGCAAGTCTCAATTTCTTACAATTAAATGGCAGAGACCAAGTCTTGATAGTTGTGAAAATACGATAGAGATTTAAAATGTTTAACAACAGTACTCCAAGCAGCCAGAAGATGGAGTATGTAGCTCAAAATTCAAGTCCAGCCAGAATTTACAAACTTAAGTTTAAAAACAGACTCAAATTATGTGATGCTCAAGGTCTCAAGGCTTCAGGGGCCTCCAGTAACTCCCTAAATTAACTGCTTCCTCAAAATACCTTTCTTTTATTGTAAGGTGTATGAATCTCTGAAAGCAGTTAAACTCTCTGTAAAGTAAAGCAAGATACTTTCTACTTCCTAGAACAGGACACTGTGAGGATGACATGTGGATAATTTTTACTGTGTATCACTATAGAAATGTTTATTGTTGTTTTGTTAAGTAAACATCAAAATAAGTGAGGCTCTAGAATTATTTTAAAAACCTAACTAAATTGGAATATTTTTTCCTAGTTTTATTGAGATATGATTGACAAATAAAATTGTTTATACTTAAAGTGTACAATGTGATGATTTAATATACATATACATTGTAAAATATTTACCAGTCAAGTTAATCAGTACATCCATCACCTCACTTTTTTTTTTTTTTTTTTTTTTTGGTCGTGACAATACACAAGACCTACTCTCCTCAAATTACAAGTATATAATACAGAATTAACTCTAGTCACTATGTCATCCATTAGATCTTCAGACCATATTCATCTTATAGCTGGGACCCATTTTATATTAAACTGGTACATTGGAAAAGTTTTTCTTGTTATATGCATTTAACTTTTGGCTATTTAAAATTATCATCAATAGCAAGTAGGTAGAAATAGAATTAAAATGATTAAATGGTACCTGGAAGGAGTAAGGATTTCCAGCCTTTTTGGAGTTGACAGTGTGGTATCAAAATAACTTGGTAAGGATTTGCTTTAGTTTAGGAACTTACACAACGTTCTTTGAGATACAGAGTCACCCCCCATCCTGGTGGTTTTACTCACTCTGTCAGTGTGATTGATGCTTTTTAAATATGGTCAGCACTCAGTCTCAATAGAATCACCTGGAGATCTTGTTAAAGTTTAGGTTCAGAATCAGAAACAGTAGAATTGGGGATGGTCCTGAGAACTTGCAGCTTTTATTGCTGCACCGGGAATCCAGGAAAAATGCAAGTTCTCAGAGCTGGGAGCGATGCGCCATGTCTCCAAAAGCCACTAGAGGGCGCAGGCCGTGGCTTAGACCCCATTCTTCAATCTAGAAGGTTAAGGATCTGTGAGGTGGGAAAAGGTCTCAGAGCAAAGTTTACATTCCTATTAGTAAATTGTCAGCGGCAGATGAGCCGAGGTATTGTGGTTCTAGAAAGGGCAGAAAGTACGCTACCTCTCACAACCTTCTAATTTCACCTCCAGTATTTATAATCCCTTTACCGATCCTTCCCTGAATGTAGGCAGCCAGTAAACTTTGCTGCACTATGGCACAACCAACTGAAAAACATGAAAAGAGAAAATCTAGCTTAGTGATAAGGCTCATAATTTTCATGGGGCCTGTGGTTTAACAGTGGCAAACGTGTCCCTCCAAACTTATGATGCTGTTTCTTAGAGATCAACAGATGTTACAGATACCATCTCATGACTCTTCTGTGGGGTGTGCTTTCCCCCAAATGCCAGGAAATGGCATAATGGAGATTTCAATTCAGATGTCTTGCTGCCTGCTTTACTGGCCCTTCAGGTAGCATCTATGTGAGGCACTAACATTCAGATAAAGACACAGAGGTGGGCAGGGGTATAACTGTAGATTTTTCTTTTGGAGCTGTATAAATGATTTTTTTTTTTTATTCCAACCCACCTTGTGCTGCTTTGCAGTCTCTTTCTCTGAGTAACTGAATTACCATTGTGAACATTATACCCTGGTTTAATGTTATTGCACAAAATAATTCCCTTTGGTCCTTATAATCGTTTAGAAAACAGGGAATTTTGGACACTTAAATATATTTTAAAGGCAGTTAATATTACAAATCATTGCGTCCTTTTTTATAGAAGGAGAATACATTTTCATTATTAATTGCTATAAATGATTGGCATGTTGAGAGGAACGGTGGACTTCCTTGTTTGCTTTTAGATGGAGCAAAGACCAGAACCCTGTTAACAGACGCACAGTTGATCACTCTTGCTGCGAGGCTGGGGAGGGAGTGGATAAAAATTGCCATTGCCAACCTGGAGTTGGAAATTAGTGATATTGATGATATCCGGGAGAAGGAAGAAGATGTTACCATGTGTAACTTCAGGATGCTGAAGAAGTGGCAAGAAAAGGAGCAGGGTAATGCCACAGCCGAGAATTTATCCAAGTGCCTGAAGAACGTTTCTGTTGAAGTCCAAGATGTGCTGAAAGGTGAGCGAAAAATTATCTTAGTTGTTTACTTAGAATCAAGCTGTGTCTTTGCAAATAGCAAGTTTCTACCATAGAAGGTGTTCCTTGTTTATTTGTGAGCTGGGGTTCAGAGAAATGTGGAAAGGTCGAGTATGCCCGTGGACTGCCATAAGTGGAGATCTAAATAAAGATGATTTGTGGGTGGGCTCAGAGGAATGGTTCAAATCCCATCCCAAGTGCTGGCTGGCTTGGGACTAGCAAATTGTTAACCTAACTTTAAGCCTCTCTGTTTCCCTCTGGCAAATGGATGCAAAAAACTCTATGTCCTGGGTTTATTGTGAGAGTGAAAAAAGATAATGCATGGAGAGCTCCAGGCAGGTAGTAAGGCTGGCTAAGGCAGCGGCCTGGTAGGTGGGTGGGTGGGGTGGGGGGTAGGTGGGATAAAGATGTTTCCTTAGGGTACTGGAGACATTCAGCCTCATAGGCCTTGTGGTGCAGAAGCAGTGCTGGCGAGGCCACTGGGTGGCACCAGTGAGCCTCCAGTGGCAGAGGAAAGAGGAAAAGCAGAGTCCAGAGTAAGGCTAAACTTTGTAGACTTAATCCAGAAAACGACACAGCTCCTTCCTTTGTCTTTAATCACTTCTTTTTGTGTGTGTGGCTTGATTTGGCGTGTTGGCCAAACTGGTTCAAACCTTTGTTACCTATTGTTACCGTAGTTGAGGAATGCAGTGTTACTTCTCCACAGCCTCAGTAAGTCAGAGAGAGGGCTTTGTTGGAATTGTTTGTACTTTTTATTCCAAAAAGGATGTGAAGAATGTGTAGATACCCCCACAAGTTTATGTGAATGGTAAAATCATCCTGTGATCTGTCAGGATGCTTTGAGATACCATGATCATGTTTCCTCTGTAGATTTTGGATGCAGCAGCTGCAAGCAGATAGAATATTGAGTTTTGGTACCAATTTTTTCATTCATATTCCTGGATATGTTGAAATTTTGTAAATTACTGAGGCCCATGTGTGGAAATCTGCTTATTTGCATATAGATGTTTCTGCCTGTTGCTGACAATGGCCTCTGTGTTGTCATAACCAAATAATCACAGCCTCTTCCATCAAAGTAATAAGCCTTGAAAAGTCTCTCTCACAGGCTCTTTATAATGGGTTGTTATTCTGTTTTTTTGTCTCTGCTCCTGATCTCACTAGACACCTGACTTATTGATACATTAGAACTGTAAAGGGGTTTGTGAAATTTTTTTTAGCGCTGAAAGAGATCGTAAAACTGGCTGATCAGCCCAATTCCCTCATTACATAGGACAACAAAACTCTTCTGAGTTAAAAACGAACAAACAATCAAAAAAAAAAAAAAACTACCAAAAAAATTTACCAATATTTTGTGCCTTTGTGTGTGGCCAGAATATCCAGTTAGTTGGTGGAGTTTTGCATTTTTTATCAGGACGTTTTAGTATCTTGTAACCACAGTCTTGAATTTGCGATGGCTTATCTTCAGCTCAGGAAAATGCAGCTATTGCAGAAGATCGTTTTTGAAATTCCAAGTGATTTTCTATAAAAGCATGCTCCCTTTCCTGCCCAACAGTGAATCCCTGAATTTGTTTGATTCTCTCTGCTTTAGGTTTCTTACAGGAAAGGTGAAGTTTGGGAGATGAGCTGAAAAAGGAAGGCTCAGGAACTTTTATCTGCAAAAGACCACTTCAACTGGTAATTGGGTATGGACTTGATGAGACCTTGAACTGCACAGTCTGAAGGCAGCTCCTTTCACACAGGCGGAAACTCTGCAGCTCACATTATTCAGGGGCACAGAAAATGTAAAATATTTAGACAACTTAAGGCAGAAAAAAATCTCTATAACATCAAGATTCATTTATTTATTTCTCTCTTTTTTTTTTTGCACCTCCTGCTCATACCATCCTGCCCTGCTTCCCCAACCAATATCTGTCCTTACAAAGGTGCTTAAAATGACTCTACTCAGTCAGGTGAGAAATGTGGTAATTTTCCTTTTGGAGTCTGCGAATTATGAAAGCAATTAAGTGGTAGTGTGCTTAAACTCATGCCAGTGTAGTTGAGCTTTTTTTCCATCATGATATTAATAATGAAGAGAGATTTCCTTTTCTTTTAGCCCCCACTGTGACAGGCCTGTCGCCACCCCCCCCCCCCCGCCCCCAGGTACAATGTATCTTCTTAGGTGGGATGATTTCCATAGCTCACTTTACCAACCTATCTGGCTAGTGGTCTATTAAATCGGTAAACCAATCATGTTACCTGGACCTGGAGTGATGAGAAGAAATGTAATCCTGTCCCCATCACACATTGGAGTGCATGCTCAGAGGCGATCTTATCTCAGGCGGTGAAGACGGATGGATGGTCAGAGAGTCCCTGGAAGTTTCATCAACCTTCCAGAATCACAAGGCCAAGCACTACATTTCTTGACTTTCACCCTGGGATCATTTACTTTCTGGGGGGACAAATGCCACTCAGAAATCGCTGTAGAAGGACCAAGGGAAAACTGTCATGTCTTTTTGAAGAAGATTTGCCCCAGGGAATACTGAGCCACATTGGCTCTTGTTAATTGGTGAAATGGTTTTTTGGGGTCTGTATAGCCATTGTCACTCTCCCAGAATCATGCATGTAGTTGATTAACATTTTGGATATGTTTTGTTAACTTATTTGAAGAAACTATAAATTACCATCAGTCTACTGTAAGCATTAGCTGGAGAATAAAATAAATCTCAATGAATTAATCAGAGAAATACACTTTATTGTTTTGCCTGTGAAGAACAGATTCACTTTATAGGGGAGAACATATTTTTAATTGTCAGGGATCCTGTGGAATTAAATCAGTGTCGCTTTATGAGTTTTTTTTTAATTGTCCTATATTGTAGGAAACAAGGAATTTTAACATTCAGGAGTATAAATACTTTATTAAAGAACTTGAATTTTTAAATGTTTATGATTTTTTATAAGTTGTTTTCCGAAGAAAAGCATAATTTCAGAGGTGCTTTGTATGTATCTGGTTTCCCAACAATTTTCAACCTTTTTCATACTATGGATGAAAGGAAGAAAAATAAATTTGTACAGTACTAATGTGTCTCCTTTGTATTATTGTTTACTTACAAAGCATCATATTTCTCGATTGCTATTATCTTGGCTATTTGGGTATTAGCTGGTTTTGTCGCCGGCTCTCCAGTTCTTGGACTGGGGCCCAGCATAAACCATGGTGAGCTGGTTCACCTGGAAGTTTGCAGAAATGCAGAAGAACCTGCCCGTCCCCTTGTTCCCCTAACTGCAGGAATGACAGCGACACTCCTGCCCCCTCGTTATTGGAAGGTATGTTTCTACTTGAAACCAGGTGGGTTCGTATTAGTTCCTCACCTGTGCATCTTCCTAACGGGACTTTTCTGCACATTTGGGACGCATTTTGTAATTTTATTGAATTGCTTTAGGGGGAAATTCTCCTCCCGTTATTTGACATGTGGAAGCACATTTTCACTCTCATTTTCTGCAGAGGCCATTGTATTTGCTGATTTTTCAAGAGGTTCTCATGAGGATGGTGGTTTTTAGCTGTTGGCCTTGCCCGTTGCCCGTTGTTGGAAGTTCTTGGGGCTAAAGCAGCACATGGCCTGCTGAAGGGTGTGATCCCAACTGGGTAACTGCTGTGAGTTTATCTTTTCTAGCCCACACCCTGTGGTTTGAGCATTTCTGGTAACGGCTCTGGAGCTGCGGTCCTGTTGAATTCTGAGCACGGAGTTCTGAGGTTTTTCCTGTTTCTTAATGAGGACATGCAGCTCTGCCCTGAAGCCCGCTAGTGGAATTTAGATCCTGTGTGTTTCTCTTATGATGTGGATTCCTGGTGAGTTAGTCAGCCATCGTTATTCTGTGGAAATCCATTCGTGCTGTTTGCTGTAAACTCTGGCTTGAGTTTCATTTTTATTTATTAATTTTTATTATTATTATTTTTTAAAGATTCCATCCATTTATTCAGCAGAGAGAGATAGTGAGAGAGGGAATATAAGCAGGGGGAGAAGGAGAGGGAGAAGCAGGCTTCCCGCAGAGCAGGGAGCCCGATGCTGTGCTGGATCACAGGACCCCGCGGCCAAGACCCAAGCTGAAGACAGACACTTAACAGACTGCATCACCCAGGCTCCCCTTGAGTTTCATTTTTAGAAGAGGGTATGCTATATGCATTTACAGTGTTGCTTTATTTTCAAGCAAGTTGGGAAGTCTAAGAGATGGTTTTGTTACTTATAAAAACGCAACTGCTGGAGAAACTTGGACTAGTTCAGTGAGTTTTTTACTTTTCCTTAGCTGTAAAGGCCATTTGTGAAATCTCGTCTGGAACCTGCATGGGTAACGCGGTCAGAAGAGGAGCTTCTCTGGTAGGGGACTGCTGGGGGCTATCGGGGGTTGTTGAGGAGCTCGGCTGGATCTCTGAACCACTCCTGTCAGGGGCAGTGTGGGAACCGGCCGGTGAGGTGATCGCCTGGGCCTCTTGGAACTACTGTCGAGAGAGACCGGTGCAAGGGGAAGTGGACGACACGTTGGTTCACCAGTGTGAGGGGTTGGCTTCTGAAGGACAGTGACCACATAATGCCAAGCTATAGACACGTGGGTTATATATAGCTACAGGCTTATGCATTTTGGATTTTTCCTAGTATAAGCACGCAAAAATTGTTTTGAGGTAAGCACACATGTGCATTTTTTACAATTTTAAACTTTTTTTTGGTAATTGGGAATACTTTGATTTTTTAAAGACTAAAGACTTTCTTTATTCCCAGATTAGAAAAATAAATGAGAAACATATGGGAGCCCATGAAGATTTGCCATTCTCTCGCTTTCTACCACCTTTCAGTGCCAGCGCCTGAGAATACACAGACGTGGGTAACATGGCATTTCCTGTACTTGAAGTTTTCCTAGTGTCGGGAGGGGGAGACACGTATAGATAACCATGATGGTGTTTGTATGGTGGTGATGAAAATGTCCCTTGACTTACTGGGCCCCTACTACCAAAGGTGAAAGGCTGTGACTGCACAGACCCGAGCCACACCGCCCCGGGATCGAATCACAGCGCGTCACTTCACCATCATGCAAGCATCCATGGTTTCTTACCTGAGTTTCCTCATCTATAAAAAGGGGAAGGTTTCTCCTCCTACCACTATTGAGAGGATTATATGCATTTATGGTAAACACTTAGAAACATGCTAGGCATGCTAGGCCTAGCATTTAGTTAGCACCCAGTAAGCATTAGTTAATGTTGCTTCTAAAAAAGTTCACGTGAATATATTCTCTGATGTTAAATTGATGTCATAATCACATTTATGTTTTTAAAGCGATTTTATTATTTTAGAGAGAGCAAGCGAGGGAAGGGGCAGAAGGAGAGACAGAATCCCAAGCAGACTCTACACTGAACACAGAGCCCAGTGTGGGGTTCCAACCCATGAGCCTGAGAGCATAACCTGAGCCAGAATTAAGAATCAGATGCGTAACAGACTGACCCGCTCAGGTGCCCCTTCATATAGATATATCTTTAAGTAAGCTGTATGTACAACGCAAGGCTTGAACTCACGATCCTAAGATCAAGACTCATGCACTCTATGACTGAGCCAGCCAGGTGAAAGAAGCTATTCCTATTTTTAATATCATATTAAAAATACATAAATACAATGGGAATTTTTGACCTATTCTCACCAAATACATTTCAACCAAAAAATTGATACAATTCAATTTTTGAAAATGTGGCTTTAAAAAAAATTTAAATAGAAGTTTAAATTTCTATTTATTTCAGCCAGCTGAGACTATTACAATAAAATACCACAGACTGGGTGGCTTAAATGTCAGACATTCATTCCCCATGGTTCTGAGGGCTGGGAAGTCTGAGGTTAGGGTACCCAAGGATTTGGTGTCTGGTGAGGGCTCTCATGGTGGTTTGTAGACAGCCACCTGTCACTGTGTCCCCACAGGGAGCTGGGGTGTTTCTCCCACTCTCTTCTTACAAGGGCACTTATCCTATCATCAGAACACGCTTATGACCTAACATACCTCCCAGTGCCTCACTTCTAAGTACCATCGCTTTGGGGGTCAGGGCTTCAACATAGGCATTTTAAGGGTCCCAAACCTTCAGTCCGTGGCAATACTGTAAAGCACTCTGCCCTAAACTAGGAAGCCAGATCCCGCTGTAGAACCAAGTATTCGGTCTTTAAACAAGGACAGCACCTGAACGGTTCAGGGTGATACCGCCAAGGGGACTCACTAGTTTCTGTCCGTGCTGGCCCCAGACAAAGCTGATTTTTCTTCTCTTTCTGTCCCCAGGTTTTCTTTCCTCATTGGATTGTCTCAGGTGCTTTTGTATCTCTAGAGTTGTCCAATCCCTGCCTTTGGATGTCTGGCCTGACCATTATCCAGAACTGTTTCCTTTATCCTAAAGCTCTGCATCCTCTGGGGGGCAGCTGTCAGCTGTGATTTTTCATCTTAATTCTCTGATTAAGTCATTCTCAGGTGTGAGAAATACTTTCACTGTTTATTTCCTTTCCAAAATAATTTGTTAATCAAGTGAATCTCTAACAGGCTAAGACTGGGGAATATTTTTAGGGGAAAGGTATCTCAATCCTACCATGTTCCTTTGCTCGCTATCCTTTATTCTGGGAGGGCAGGGGCTTGCACCAGACCCCTGGGGAGCACCTGATGTGCTGAATGCTGATCAGGGACCTACAGTTTTCTGAATTTCACAGGTAAGAAAATAGTAGCAAAGGAGGGTTTTACCAATTTGGCCCAGTCACCAAGCCCAAAGATTACTAATAATTTTTTAAAATTGCTCACATTTATAGTGCATGTACTACATGTCAGGAACAGTGCTAGTGCTCGACATGAGCTGTTCTACGTAACCCTCCCTCTGACCCTCTGAGGAAGGTTCTGGCATCGTCTTCCCTTCTTAGGAGAAGAAACAAGGAGAGGTTAAAACAACTTGGTCATGTTATACAACTTGTAGACAGTAGGCCCAGGATTAAATGGAAAAAGAGAAGAACTAACCACATAATAAAGAATAGAAGAGGTTTTTCAGGCCAGTCATGCGTCTGAAGCATAGGTCATGGTAGTTTCTAGAACCAAAGTAACACCTGTGTTCCTCTGTATAAGCTCTGTCCATAGACAGATGATCTGCTTGCCTCTCCTTGTTTCTAGGCACAGACAGCAGGCCAGTCATCATTCCTAGTGAAGGATGGCAGCAACTCTAAGGCCCCAGGCCCATCATGCCATTGAGCTCTTCTTTCCATTATCAAAGCCACTGAAAACCAAACCCAACACTTAAGGCAAGAAACTCCTGTCTGTGAATCGCTTGCAGGTCATTCAAGTTTGTGGAGGAATCCCTCAAGATAAGGAGAGTATGTGTTGGGATCTAGTTTCTGATGACTTCTATCTGTGTATCCAGTGGGCAGGATGAGTCATTCTGCCACACAGATGAGGGGGCCTGGGATAGCTGTACACATCCCCTCTCAGTCCTCAGGGATATGAGCTGGACTGTGGTGGGGAAGAGTCACATGAGGTAGGGGGCAGGACCCCCTAAATAGCTCCTTTCTTATGGCCTTTTCAGATGAAGGAGGAAGATGATTATCAGAGCACTAAATTACATGGTATTTTGCCAGGTGAGTCTTTTAAAATTCACATGGTTTAGATAATTCAAAAGATGGAATTTAATATTGGGTCGTTAGGAGCACATCTCTTAAGTTAAAAAGTGGCAATTATCCATGTGGTTTAGGCAGAAGTTCTAGATCATTTGAAGCAAATGGAGAATTTTTCTCATGTAATTGGGAAACAGCTTCCCCCTAAGGGCCCAAAGGGTCACAAAACCAAAGGGTCACAAAAATTAGAATAATTTAACTAGAAGACCTCTAAATGATGTTTTTCCCAGTTGAAGGATATTATGTATTTGTCTAAGGCACACAGTATATTATGGGGCTGCAGTTAATGGGGAAAAAAACACTTTTATGTGTTTTACTTTTAGATGTAGATGTTGAACAAAACATACTCTCAAATACCATAACTCACTTGATGGCCTTAGTATTAAAGCATATCTAGTCTTCCAAGTCTCTTTTAAAATAAGAGATTAGAGGAAGTAGGACTTGGGTAAGAATATTGTGACATTCTTTCCAAGGAAATTTTGTTCACATTGATGTTTTCAGTTTTCCCACAATGTGTATTTTAATGCTTAAAGTATTCCAATCATATTAGAAAAAATGAGACTTATTTTATCCAATCATTTTATTTTTAGAACACAAGGTATTTCTCAAATCCATTTGATAATAAATACTTTAATAAATATGACATAAATAAATATAAGTTAATTCACATGCCGTCGTGAACACAAAATTATATAAATAAGTATTTTAAAATAAATTATGCTTGAGTGTTTGTTTCTACAAACACTCTGGTACAGAAATAGCTTATAAATTCTTGCTCTTCTAGTAAAGGGAAAAGAAGAACATGTTGAGTGAAGACGTTTCCCACTTTAGCAATTTTCTCATGAAAACTTAAAAACAACTTATCTGTAGAAAATGTGAAGTCTACTTGATCAAGGGCAACCTGGGGATGGAACAGTCACATTGTTCATATTTTGGGGGGCAACTAATGTAAACAAGCATAAGAATGATCATACTAGCTTAGGCAGGACCAGGTCAAGGCACTCCCTTCTGGTTCTTAACCCACATCCTGTGAAAAATATTTTTGATTCACATTATTTTAAGAATGGCTTTAAGGTCTGGAGGGACCTCAGCTTTTTAGGAAGAGTTCAGATAGCTCATCATTCTATCGATGGTCACGGCACGAATTCTGAAAGCATGAAGAAGTATGCAGAGCTTGATTTTAGTTTTATAAAAATCTGGTTCTTCAAGGGAAGATGTCTGTGGCACAGTCACACTGTTGAAATTCAGGGCCTATAAGGATAAATATTAAGGATGACATGCATGATATTCCCAAATTAAAACATTCATCCGTAAAAATGAGTGAAGCCAATACATGTCTCAGAGTCTGCAACCCACTTCCTCATTACAACTCCTAAGCCCGACCCAGATCTACTTCCAGCCAGATGGCCAGGCAGAACCTGAGAGAAGAAATACTCATTATCCAAGCACATGGATCTTCAGTGAGCTCTGAAAAGACCCTTAAAGCTATTTAGAAAATCGTCAGTGGGAGTTGCATTTTCAAAAGGAACAATTCTGTTCAGATGACATCTGCTGCAATATCTAATTAATTTTTATATGTTATACTAAGAAGCTAAGTCCTTTTTAGAACTTAGAGGTGATGGATCGGTATTGATCGGAACTCCCAGAGTAACGGACCTGTCTGCTACAGGCACTCGTTTGTGCCAGATACATAAACCTGGCCACGGAGCGCTCAGTGTTACCCTTTCATTTGATAACATAATGCGACATCTTCTATTTGTACAGGGATCAATATGTCCACTTGTTCCTTGCAAAAAGCCCAAGAGAAAGGTAGGGTGGGTGACGTCACGCCATTTTACAAGGGAAAATCCTGAGTCCCAATGGGAGTGAATGGTTTGGGCACGGTTGGCTGATTCCTGGCAGAATGGATTCCAGTACTCAAATCATCTGAATCTTGGATGTGAAAATGAAATAACTCTCTAGATGCTAACATTCTTTGATAATTGCAGGCAGCTCACTGCTGTATTTCCAGCAATAATTCGGCACAAAAAGAGAACTCATACTTCCTTTTATCCATGCCTTGGCCACCAAGGTATTCACCCTGCTCTTTCTTATGTGACTATTTCTGTTTTGTATTAGCATCCATGCTGGGGTGATTCAGAAAATTACAGAGCCAGTTCTTGTCTATGAGTGACGTTGTGGATATCCCAGGTGATGGGTCATTGTTTTATGTCATACACATTTTAGTTAAGAATGGGTCACACCTAGGTATCAGGCCCCACTTGTTTTCTGCCACAGTATTTGCAGGTACGTCTAATGGCCCCTCGGGGCACACCCTGGAGCGTTCAGACTGAGCGAGAAGCTAAGAGTAGTGAAACCCCTCCGATGTGGGTTTCAATCCTGGCTCTGCCACTTACAAGCCACTTGGACAAGCAGTTAACTCTGAGCTTGGCTTTTCTCCTTTGAACACACCCCACATGGTGGTTGCAGGGATGGTAAGAGAGAATCTGTGAAAACATCTGCAGGGAGCCCAGTGTGTACCACACACTCAACAAGCGGGAGTCTGCTTGTCTTCCCCGAGGCCTACTCACGAGTGCCCTTTGTTGAGAGGCTCTGCAGCGGACAAAGGAGGGGGATTTCCGGCCTCTCCCAATCATCACGGACTCTGACTAGCCATCTCAGCGTGAAGAACGTGCTCTCCCTGGTAGTATGAAGGTCTTACCTGCAACAGGTCATCAATAGCCGTCAGCATGCTTTGATCCAGAAAGATCTGCCTCTTAGGATCCATTAAAAGCTTTGCGTTCATGGCCTTGAACTCCACCTGGTACATCTTCAAGTCCTCATAGATACTGCTAAGGCACAGGGTCTAAGTGATAGGACAAAATGGGGAAGGAGCTACTGAGATGGCTGAAAATGTTTCCCCCCACATTGCATCTGAGGAAAGAGTATTTGTGTCTTACCGTCATAAAGGAGGCCTTTCTGGAGGCCAGGCAACTCCCATTCTAGAAGAAAAAAATAATGAGACATCAATGACATGAATTCATCATAGGGGCTGAAACCTTTAATTTTCTGACTTACAGTTATCAAAGAGATCTCTCTGGAAGCCAGGCAACTCTCATTCTAGAGAAAAAAAAAATCACATCAAAAATATTAATTCTTAATATACATTTTCCTGGCTTTTCTCAAACACATCTTTTTCATTGTAGTAAAAAACACATAACATAGAATTTACTATCTTAACTCCTCTTAAGCATACTATAGTTCAATAGTATTAAGTATATTCACATCGTTGTAAAACACATATTTGTTGTATGTATATACATATTTTTTCAAATTCAACTTCTGAAGTGGAACCTATTAAAATCTCCAGGTGATGGAGACCAGATACATGTACATTTTTGTATTTTTGGAAGAAGATGAGGTTTGATGCCTAGCTCTTAACTGTGTTTCTTGCTTGGGGAAGAAAATCATCCATACCATGGTTAATTCCAATGGTAAGCAGGCCTCCACGGTGCTGGTTTTATCCTTTGTGATATCTTCATGATCAATCTCTTCGGAAGTGCAGGAGTAAAGTTCTAGAGTTTGTTGGGCCTGTAAGAAACATAAAGAGTAACCCAGTTTATAATATTAATAAGGCATCTGGCCCTATAGGAGGCTGACACCGCAGGCTGCTTCTGACATCCATCTCTTTGACAGGTAGGAAATTTGGGATCTTCCTAAGACAAAAGGAAACAGGTTATTTACATTCTCTCTCCCTCCCTCCTCTCCCTTGGCCTAGGACGAATTTCTCTGAATGATCCACTTTTCCATTATGTAAACACCATAAATCATTTCAACAGGCTATGCTAATCACCGTCTACACCACGCTGTGACACTTGCTTCCGGTGAAAACAGGTTTTTTTCCTTTTGTCAAAGCACCTGGGCTTTATGAATATCCTTTTCAAGCAGAATGCCTAAAGGCAGAACTGTTAAGGTCCCAACTTGATGGATATAACAAACATGTAACCTAAAGACAAGTGGTTCACATACACACACGCAACCACACACACGGATGTCATCTTAGAAGCATGCTGGAAAGCACCGTTGAATAGACTTATGAAATTTATCTAAGAAGTCAGTAAATTTGATTGAAGACTGAGATCGTTTTTCCATTCATCAAGCCTAAGGTGTCCAAGGAGTACCCCCCTACTCTTATCTGTGGCTTCACTTTCCTTCACTTCACTCTTATCTGTGGCTTCACTTTCCTTCACTTTACCTGCCAGTAACTGTGGTCTGGAAGGAGGATCACCTCCTTCCAGATCGGAGTCAAAAGCTTCCTAGTAGCCTAACAGCACATCACAATGCCTGTGGCTGCTCACTTCGCTTCAAGTCATCACACGGGCATTTTATCATCTCACATCATCACAAGAAAAAGGGTGAGTATGGTACAGTAAAATACGTAGAAACCACATTCCCTTAACTTAAATTCTTATAATTGCTCTATTTTATCATCAATTATTATTGTCAATCTCTTACTGTGCCTAGTTTAGAAATTAAACTTTATCATAGATATGTGTGTATAGGAAAAAACACAATATAGGATTCGGTACTGTCTGCGGTTCCAGAGGCCCACTGGGGGTCTCGGAAAGTATCCTCCATGGAGAAGGGGGGACTCACGGTACTAAGGAACAGGACGAAGAAGGGGACTTTCATCCCCCGCTCCCTTTCCAGATTCTAAGTTCAATTGCAGAGAGAGGAAAGTGCCCAAACGACAAGGAGTCATGTCAGCATGTAAGAAGTACTGAGAAGGGTATGAAGGCTTCTCCAGAGAGAAGACATTGGCATTAAGAGGATTAGAAGGCCTACCGGCAGAGGAGAGCAAATTTCAGGCAGAGGGAAGTGCAGGAGCCATAATCAAGGCTTGAGATGCAGAGCATGTTTGGAAACAAGTAGTAAAATCTCTGGGGTAAGCAGAATAATGCCCCATCCCCCCACCCTCCATCCACTTCCTAACTTCTGGAACCTGAGAAGAGGTTACATGGCCAAGGGGAATTACGGTTGCTGATGAAATGAAGGTTGTTAATCAGCTTGCTTTAAATTGGGAAGTCATCTTGGATTATCTGGGTAGGTCCAATGTCATTGCTGGGTTGCTATAAATGGTAGGCGGCAGGGAGTCAACGTCAGAGTCATGCAGCGTGTGGGCAGCTCAGCAGGCCACTGCTGGCTTTGAGGCTGGAAGGGGGCCATTTACCAGGGACTGTGGGCTGCCTCTAGAAGCAGGAAAAGGCAAGAAAATGGATTCTCCCCTGGAGTCTCCAGAAAGGGACACAGCTCTGCTCCCATCTGGATTCTAGCTTATTTCAGATTTCGAACTCCAGGGTTATAAAATAATAAATTGGTGTTGTTTGAAGCCCCTTACTTTGAGGTATTTAGTTACAGCAGCAACCTGGAGCTATACACTGTTCCTGGAGGTACACACACACGCGCGCACACACACACACACACACACACACACGCACCCGGGCAGCCGCTGTCCTGAGCAGGTGGTAAAGAGTTAGATTTGGAAATATGGGCCCTTCTCTCTTCAAGAGAAGCCGGAAATTTGGATTCTTATATAAAAGGCCCATTTTTTTCAATGGTATCAAAATCAAAGACAAAACGTCCGGGTCAAACTCCACACATATGTGGGCTGTGAGCAGCATGCGTTTGCCACCTCTTTCTTCTGTAAGAAGCCAGCTGATTTGTTCTAGCAAATTTGACAAAGGAACGCTATAAAAAACTATCAAGTTGAGTCCTGCAATCTTTTGACCTTTAGAGCTGTACTGGGGAGTCGAAGGGTTAGCTTTTTCACATAAAGCACCTATTTAAATTGCGGCTCCTAAATTTTATCCAGATTGAAACTTTCTTCAGGAGTCCAAGCACTTTTCTCTGCAGTTTTCACTTGCTGAGCTGCCTTTTTAATTAAGATTGACTGAACTATTAGGAGCAATTGGCATTGTGAAAGCCTAGAAGGGGGAAAGAATTCTTTAAGAAGGCCTTGTGGCCTTGGGTATATTTTAAGAGAGTCATAAAACAACAAGCTAGAAAATATTCAGGAAAGATTCACCAGAGAACAGGGAGCCAAAAGACAGCTTTTAAAACATCAGTCTTTGGCTGTTCCAGAGAAGGTATAGGTATAGAAGCACTTTCAAAAGGAAAAAAAAAGATGTTTTTGCATTAAAATATGAAACCTAAATAAGTGAATGAAGCTGTAAATTGTATTAGATAACCCGTGACACACCCACTGTCACAGGCCCCTGGGAACATGTTGCTCAGACAAAGAACTGTGTCACCACATTGGAAGCTGGTGAATGATGTGTGGGGCAAATCTAATTCATCTTTGTAGCCCCTGGAGGACAGGGGCTGCACCTAATAACGCTTTCCTGGATTGATAAGTGTGTCAGAGAAAGAGTGTGGGCCTGACACAATTCCATCTCTGTTGGCAGGCTACAGGGAACACTGTAAATATCCGCTTTCCTCTGTGTAGACATAGCCAAAATGAGTGCCATTATAATTTATTACCACTCTTGCCTTCTCTGGAGACACAATTTCCTTGAGACTCTTTTTAGCTAATAGTTGGGCCCTTTGTAAAGTTCCCTCTCCCCATCCTGACGGCTCCTGATTAACGTCCCCAATTTCTCTGCAGTTCTTTTCAGGTGACCAGGGGTTCAGAGAAACCCCTTCCCTAGAGAGGCTGCAAAGTGGGAACAAGGATATGGAAAAACTCACCTTCTGAAGCGTGCTGCTGACAGCTCTCAGCAGGTTTTGAGAGTGGTTGAGGCACTGGAACATTCCTGGGTTTGGGGACGCTGTGGGGAGGCTCCTGGCCAAACTGAGGTCGTCCACGTGGTTTAGGAGGACCAAGATGGTTACAAGGAAGAGGCCTGGAAAGGAAGAGGAGCAGGCTTAGCTCATCAGCTTGGTTTGCCCTACTGCTACCTTCCATCCATTCGGTCATCTGCACCCATCCACATCTTACCCTCCCCTCCAGCATTTCCAATCTTCCTTCGACACCTGAGAAATGAATCAAGTTCTTGGAAGGCAGTGCTCTGGTGTAGGGCTAGAAGGCAACTCCCTGTGAGGGCCCCCTAATGAGCTCGGACAAGGCGGTTGAATTCAGAGCTCACCCTCTATTTCACCAGTAGGGAAACTGAAGCCACGTAGTGAAGTGACTAGCCCAGGCTCGGCCAAGTGTTTTGGAAACAGTGGGGTGACGGCCTCACTTTGAAGCTGGCTGGGATCTGCCCTCTTCTAGGTGTAGCTCAGGGACCCCGAGTAAGAAAGTTAGCGCGTGGGGCCTCAGTTTCAAATCTGTAAAGTGGGCCTGATGATAGCCCACAAGGCCGCTTCCAGATAAGGAGACAATGTCCTACTTAGCGCGCGGTAAGCACGCAGTCATTCCTTCTGTCACCCTGCACGAGGTTGCGGACTGCCTTCCGGTCTCGGCTTAGCCGGTCCCGGGCTGCTGCCGCGTCTCCCCGGGCTGCCGCCCCCTCCGCAGCCGAGCGAGCGCCGAGCCTCCCGGCGGGGCGGGTTACTCACCGCGCGGCGGGCACATGCTGAGCGGGCGCGGCGTGGACCCCGGGCGGGCGCTGGACGCGGACTGAGGACGCAGCAGGTGAGGGCGGTGGTGGGAGGCCGACCCGGGGGGTCACATTTTTATAATTGTCCCGAGGCGCGGCAGGACTTTCCCGGGACTCCGGTCTCCTGCTTGCTTTCTCTCTCTGTCTCTCTCTACATCAGCTTCTCGGTGACACGTGGAGCTGGGCCCGCGGGGTTTGCGGCGCTTTCGGATTAACTCCGCCGGTGCCCGGCCGCAGCCTTCTGGGGACGGCCCCGCCGCCTCCAGCCCGCCCAAAGCGAAAGCGAAATTGGCGCAGAGTCAGGGCGCCGGGTCCCCGGGCCAGCCCGACCCCTCGCCGGCCGCCGTCGGTCCCGGCCTCAGAGGCCCGCCCACCCCTCGCCCTCCGGCCCTCGCCCCGCCGCCCTGCAGCGCCCCCTTCCCACCCAGCGCCGAGTAGTGCCGCTCACTGTCCACCTGTGTCCGGGATGTGCCCTGATCGCGACCGCCCACCCAGCCCTGAGAGGGCCTTCGTCGGTCGTCCGCTCGCCATGTATTCATTCAGATGGTCCGCCGGTGCCGGCTGGGCACTGCTAAGCGTTTGACACCCACTGCTGAACAGGTCCCTTGGGGGACACTCCCACACCAAATCTGACTCCGTGTATTTTATTTGCGTACCTATTTTAAATGTGAAAAGGGATGAGAGCAGACTGGCGATGCAATAAACTGTTGTTCCGGAGACTCCAGTCTCCTACAGGGAGAGAAGGGTATTATTTAGTGGGATGGATGCACGAGGCCGTGGGAGAAGCCCAGAGAGAGGACACCTCAGCAGGACAAGGCGGTGAGGAGACAATGAAGGCTCCCGGGAGCAGGGCCCCCCCAGTATGCTTCTAGGGGCAGTAGACTGTTCCCAGTAAATGGGATGCAGTTTTTAGGTCGGGGGAACAGGGGTCTGAAGCACAGTCAGGGAGGGTAGTGGGGATCTGGGGCTCCTGCCATCAGGGTGTGACGTCAGAGAGAGCGATGGGGCTGTGCTATGAGGGTAGTAGATGCCACGCTAAGGAACATCCGCTCTGAGGGTGGTGGGGAGCCTTCTCAGGTTTTAGGCAGGAGGCATGGTTAGAGAGGCATGATGGGAAGAGTCCCTTCAGCAATAGTATGGAAGGTGGATCCCAGGCGTCAGGAGTAGAGCACAGGGAGCAGCTGGGAAGTATGGCCAAAGCCTCAGTCAGAATGGGGAGGACAGAGTGGGCCAGAGAGACTCTCAGGGTGCTGAGGGGCCAAGACTTGGTAACTTCTTAGGTGTGATGGGCAGGAAGGTGTTGAGGATGGTGGAATGGGGATTATTCCAGGGCCTAGGCAGGGGTTAGTGTAAGAGGGGAGCGGGTTTGGAGGAGACGGTGAGAAGTTCCATTTTGGATGACTGGGGGTGAGGTTCCTGTGGGACTTTTCAGTTCACTCATCTCTACCACAAGTGTTAGTCACCCTGGGTATGTGTAAAAGGGAGGGGTGTGTTTGGTCACCTACTCAGAGCTTTGGATGGGTCTGACAGTGCTCAGGCCCCAGGACTGCATAATGGGGCCATCAGTACCCACTTCTGTGCAGATGAGCCCATCTTGAATAGGGAAAAGCCTTGAGGCTACAAAGAAGAGTGGATGCTTCCTCTTTCTCTCCTCTAGGTTCCTACTGAAGTCAGGATGGATGAGTCCCTGTAAACCTTGAGACGCCGCCATGAAGACTAAGCAGGACCCATTGAAGATGGAGCGAAGAAGCCAATTAGAAGAAAGCTATGATGGGCCCTGGTCTGATTCAAGCTCTCTTAGTTGTTAGCATCAGGCTCCCAGGGCGGATCATCTGTTCAAGGGTGAGGAGGCACCCACTATAGGGACTTTTAGATGTGTGTGAAATGAGAGCACTGGTTGCTCTCTAAGGCTCCTTGCAGTGGTGCTGTCTGTGAATTCCCCCATGGGGATAGAGACCGATGCGTTGTCAGAAACAATTGCGTCTAGCAGATTGTGTGAAGCAAGTGACAGGTGCAGAGCTGTGTTGTTGCTATAGGGCACTAGGACGGAATTAAATATACTTAAAGTCAGAATGAAGTCAGATTCATCACAACTGAACTATGCCTCCCCTAGAAGGACTCTCCCCTATGGAAAAGTAATTTCTGTGGCATAGATAAGTACAGGGCCTGTCTGCCTAGAATGGATTTTGGACCACCAAACACAATTTCTTTCTTTCTTTCTTTTTTAGATTTTATTTATTTGACAAACAGAGATCACAGGTAGGCAGAGAGGCAGCCAGAGAGAGAGGAAGGGAAGCAGGCTTCTTGCTGAGCAGAGAGCCTGATGCGGGGCTCGATCCCAGGACCCTGGAATCATGACCTGAGCCGAAGGCAGAGGCTTTAACCCACTGAGCCACCCAGGCGCCTCCCAAACACAATTTCTAACCTATGCTCTGTGAAACAGTTCTCTGATATGCTGTGTATAGTACAACCAAGATAAAATTAAAACTTTCTTCTGGGACAACACTGCTTTTTTAAAGACACATTCTTTGCCCGTGATCACTACTACAGAGAGTCTACCATTTATTGGAAGTCTTGGCCAATGCTGTAAGGCAAGAATAAGAATGGAGAGACTTAAAAATTGGAAAGGAAAAGACAAAATGGTCATTATTTTATAATGGGATATACAGTAGATATCCCAAAAAGGGGGGGGCAACAGAAACAAGAGAAAAATGTAGAACTAATTAGAATTACTTAGAAAAATCACCAACTTCACTGGATGAAAATACCACATTTTAAAAATCAACTACATTTCTGGAATTAAAATAAAAAAAAGAATACTGGGTGATGTATGGAATTGTTGAATCACTGTATTGTATACCCGAAGCTAATATAACACTGTATGTTAACTATACTGGAATTAAAATAAAAAAAAAACCCCGAACTACATTTCTCTACAACTGCAACAATCAATTAGAAAATATAATAAAAATAATATACCAGATAATGAATGAATGACAATACAAAGAAGATACCATTCACAGTAGCAGCCAAACTATAAAGTTACTCCCTGTAAACTGAGAGACAGTCCCAAGTGGTTAAGAGTATGAACTATAAACTGTTTGAAGCTAGGCTCTGTCACTTACTTTACTTACTTCTTATGAGATCTTGGACAAGTCCCTTATTTCTCTGGGCTCAGTTTCTTCATTTGGAAAGTTATGGTGATAAAAGTTTAAATGGTGGTTGTGATTATTACATGAGTTAGTGTAAGTGTAGAATAGTCTTTGGAAAAAAATTTAAAAATCTAATCAAGAACATAGAGTGATTTAATGTAAATGGAAACACATTCCATACCCTTGGGAGGAAGACCTTAATACATAAAGAGCTCAAGTCTATTCTAATTAATTCACATATTCAATGCAATCCCAATGCAAATTACAAAGAATTTTCTGAGGAACTTAGTAATAAACCTACTCTAAAAAATATATATGTAACAATAAAAGTCTGTGAATATCAAAGCTAAACTTGTAGAGGAGGCATAAACAGGGGTATTAGCCCAGATACAAACATGCCATTCAAAGCAATAGTAATAAGAATAGTGTTTAGCAAAAGGATGGCCAAATAAACCATTGAAACGGAATAGAGAAATTAGAGACAGACTCGTACATATGAGTATTTAGTATAAGATTCAGATGGCACCCAGGTCAATGAGGAAAGCATGGATTGTTTAGCAGAAAATGTTCACTATGTGGTGAAATATAAAACTGGATTCCAACCTAAAACAGCATACAGAGATAGTAAAGTCGCTTGGAGGACTAAATAGGAAAAATAGGAAAAAGTAAAATGGTTATAGTGCTCGATGAAAATGTAGGAGGCTCTCTTTGTCATTCAAGAATGGGGAGGACTTCTCAAAAACAGCAAAGCCCCAAGCCATAAGGAAAATACTGATAAATACTGATAAATCCTTTAAGAATTTTTTTAAAAAGATTTTATTTAGTTATCTGAGAGAGCTAGAGAGAGCGAGCACATGTGTACATAAGCAGGAGGGAAGGGCAGATGGAGAGGGAGAAGCAGGTCCCCACTGAGCAGAGAGCCCTATATGGGGCTGGATCCTAGGACCCTGAGATCATGACTTGAGCCGAAGGCAGACACTTAACTGACTGAGCCACCCAGGTGCCCCCAAATGAAGAATTTGTGTAGTATGAATTCCTGTTAATCATGGACAGTTAACAGACCGCTGACTGATGGGGAGAAGACATTTTGCACTGTCCAATATGAGAGTAGACCTGGACCTCCTGCAAGTCAACAAGAAAAAGACAGAAACTCCAGTAAAAATTGGCAAAGCTAATGAACAGATGATTTACAGAGAGGAAACCCTCAAGGCTAACCAGCATAATGAGATGCTCAGATATATTATAATCAGAAACACACAAGTGGAAAAAAATGTGATCACTTTATACATATTAGATTGGCAAAAATTAGAACATTGGATACTGACAAGTGTTGGGGGGAAATGTCAGATTCTAGAATGATTTATACAAGGCAGGTAGACTGATGCAGCTATGTCCAGTCATGTGGCTCGGTCAGATTAAATACGTGCACACCTGATGACTCAGTGTTCTACCTTGGGTGTCTATCTCCAAGAGATTCTTACACAGGCTCACACAGGGACATATAGGAGAATGTCCAGCAAGTCATTCTTTGTAGCAGTGAGGAGTTAGAAGTAATCTTCTGATTACCTGAGGGTGTATCAGGTTCTGGACAACTCGAAGTTAGAATTTTCCCCGAATCCGTCTCACAGGAGGAATGACCCATCTTCTTCTGGCCAATACAGTTAGACAGGAAGACATTCAACTCAACTGTTTGTTATCATATACCTCTGTTTATTTGGTGACCCACTGCATGGGAAATTTATAGGGTCTGATAACACTGATCTCAGAGTGAGAAGGAAAATGGGACAGGAAAACACTGGGCATATTTGTACTTCTGAAAGGGAGGAGTTGAATCAGTTTTCTGTTCCCCAATGCTACCTTTTGGCAGGAGACCAAAGCTTTTTATTTAGTAGATTTCCAAAGAAACCCCAGGTGAAACAGTAGCCCGGACCTTTACTGATACCCTACAATTTCATTTCCTCTGTTGTTTTTACAAGATCAAATATCCCAGTGTTTCTCTCCTAAATAATGACACAAATTTACCCGATGTCAAGGGACTTCAAAGAATCTAGAACACATTCTGTATATTTATTCCAGTGGTAGTAATATCCTTTCAGACAACAAACAGAACAGTTTTGTTCCTCTCTAGAGCAGAAGACTAATGTTCCCACACTCAATAAGTATCTATATAAAAAATGTGAATGTATTCTCAAAAACAATTGAAAGTGATCTATTTTGGATTTCAATAGAGCTAAACCGATTTCATGCCCCAGGTTTAGGGCCTCCATCTGATAAAAGGCTCGCTACACATGGTTTCATTTATCTTGGGATCTCCTCAACCAAAAATTCTGGGACAGCCAAACGAGAAACTCATTGAATTCCACACCCAGTTCCAGCAGACTTTCCAAATTCATTGGAATGAAATTCTTAGTTAAGTTGCTCAGGGAGATTAAAAAAAACCAAACAACTAAAAAACAAAAACTATTGATTTCTTTTGAGAGGCTACTGCCAAAATGTAGTAGGTCCCTACCTGTGAGGCCTGTTGGTGAATTACGCAGCTGTTTGTGCAACAACAGTTTCCAAACTGTAGCCATTGCCCCTGAAGTAAATATGTTTCCCTTGAAAGAATAAGAAAAATACCATTATGAAAATAATGTAAAAAGGGCAGAAAACACCTTTCAGAAGATCCTCTTTGCTTCCAGGTGGTAACTACGGAGGCTGCTATTTTCAGAATACTGAGGCTTCGTTTATGGATACAATTGCATGACTTCAGCTATAAACAGTTTTATTAAACTGGGAAGCTTGGTACTTTTCCCGACTGTGTTAGGGGATTTTGCACCCAGATATTACGTTGGCTAGGAGTGAATCGGGAGGAGTGATTTTACTGGTTACTGAGACCAGTTGATAGTACTTACTATGTGTTATATGCCAGGGACTGTAGTGGGCGATTCAATATTATCCTTTCATTTAATCTTTATAACATCCTACGAGCTGGATACCGTTACTATCCCCACTTTACAGATGAGGAAACTGAGCTTTCATGAGGTTAAATAAATTTTCTAGGAGAGTGGGGCTGGGATTTGAATCCAGCCTATCTTTGTTAGTTTCTTAGCATATAATGGGGTAACAGGGACGGTTGAGAGTAGTAGGAAGGGAGTGTAAATTAATATGACCTTTTTGGAAAGTGCTTTGGAAATACTTGACAAAAGATTTTTTTTTTTTTTAAGATTTTATTTATTTATTTGACAGACAGAGATCACAAATAGGCAGAGAAGCAGGCAGAGAGAGAGGAGGAAACAGGCTCTCTGCTGAGCAGAGAGCCCGATGCGGGGCTCGATCCCAGGACCCTGGGATCATGACCTGAGCCGAAGGCAGAGGCTTTGACCACTGAGCCACCCAGTCGCCTTGACAAAAGATGTTTAAAATATCATACATTTTGGTCAAACAGTTATACTTCTGGGCTCTGGTTCAGGGCATTGAAAAGAGACAACGATCATGTACAAGAGTGTTCACTGCAACACTGTGAGAGTTTATAATATAGGTTGAAAATAATTGTCTGTAATAGGCACATAATATAAATTATAACAGAGGCATAGTTAAAACATTACATATCGTCAGGGTACCAGGTGGTGGATATTATAGAGGGCACAGATTGCATGGAGCACTGGGTGTGGTGCAAAAATAATGAATAGTGTTATGCTGAAAATAAATAAAAAATAAATTTAAAAAAATTTAAAAAATTACATATCTTTTACTATTAATATTAAAAACATGTTATTAGGGGCCATCTGGTGGCTTAGTCAGTTGGGGATCTTACTCTTGATTTCAGTTCAGGTTTTGGTCTGATGGGTTGTGTGATGGAGCTGTGTCAGGCTGCCCCCTCTGTGGGGAGTCCGCTTGGATTCTCTCCCTCTGCCCCTCCCCCAACTCTCTCTCTCTCAAATAAATAAATCTTAAAAAAAGAAACGTGTTATTGGGAAAAAGTCAGAACTTGTCAGGGGAAAAGAAAAATGTAAGACTATGTGTGTATAGTAGGATCAAAATTACATTTAAATTGGAAGGAAATCTAACAAAATTTCAGCAGTGGCTGTACCTGGATAATGGATTATTAGGTAATTTTTATTGTGTACCTTATGCTTTTCAGTATTGAAGCATTTTTCTACAATGCATATGAATTACTTTTATAACCCAAAGAAAACATTACTATTAATTTTGTTTGAAGAACAGTAAATTAGCTAACATTGCAAATTCTATTGTCAGCAAATAATCTTTTCTCCTGAAGTTAATTTTTTAAAACTTTCTTTGGGTTTTATTTAGTCTTATTTTTTTTTTTTCTGTGACTTCTAAAGTATCACTCTAGTAGAAATTGTGATCTCAGGCAGGTATGTTGGGGCAGAGTGAAGCTCTGGATTTACTCAAATCTGTGTCCTAAATACTGTCAGTGCTCTCTTTTACCACATTTAAATTCCTTGGATTTTCCCCACAGATGTAAGAAGATGCCCAAAGTCAGGGCTCAGGGAGCTGTCATCAAAGAGGTTCAGAATTGGAGAAGAGGGTCAGAATGTATCCTCTGAAATCGATGCTAATCAAAATAATAGAAGAGCACCTACAAAGTATAGGTACTTTTAAAGAATATTTGTCAATACATTCTTTTGTTTATCCAGTAAATATTTATATTTATGCCACCTTCTGTGTTAAAGATTCTGTGTTAGGTGGCTTGGGGAAAATTATTATAAGTCAGCTATAATTAGCCCATGTTGCTGCCTGAATTTTTGTTAAGATGACAGAGGTCTCCGGGTGCCTGGGTGTCTCAGTCAGTTCAGCATTTGACTCTTGGTTTTGGGTCAGGTCATGATCTCAGGGTCATAAGATCGAGCCCCATGTTGGGCTTCATGCTTAGCAGGGAGTTGCATAAGACTTTCCCTCTCTGCACTCTTTCTCTCTCAAATAAATAAATAAATCTTAAGGGGGAAAAAAAGGTGATAGAGGTCTTCAATCAGGGAAGCAGAGAATTTCTCAGTTTAGTTAACCTTGCAGAAGGAGCTTGCACATTTGCTTAAAGTTAGGAGGTATAGTAAGACCTCATAATGAGACTTGTAAAATAAACTTAAGGAAAGCTTCAGTTATCTCCCAGGTAGAATTACCTGTGTCCCATCCTCACCAGCCCCTGGGTGTATGGGGGGAAAGGTGGGGAGGAAAACAGACATCCACTCAACAGTGTCTAATGAATAGGAGACCCGGAAGGGGCAAAACACAAAAGTAGATCTTGTCCCATCTTTCTCCTTTTTTAATACCCTCAGACTGGAATCTCAGATCCCCTTGGCCAATATCATAATGAATCCAAACAGCTCTGCAAATGGACGGAAGCCCCTCACGGACGCTGCTCCTCGTGTGCGCTGTCAGGTCTGATCTGGCTGCGTGTGCACCCACATTTCCCAAGACTCTCCAGCGTCACTGCCTTTCTGGCCTTGAAGCACGCTGCCGCCAGGCAGGTTCCCATGGCAGAGTCTTTCCACTTCCTGTTCCTTCTCTCTGTACCACTGTTACCCTCGATTACCTTCCAGGACCGATCACAAGGCTCTTCCTTATCCTTGCTGCCTCACCACTTTGTGTAAAACGCGCTTTCCCCTCCGCACACTGTGACTCTCCAGCCCACTACTGTTTTATTTTGCTTTCCTATCAGTTACCCCTACTTGACATTATGTTACATGTTAGTGGTTTGTTTATTGTCTGTTATTCTGTATTAGAAGGTGCAGTCCCTGAACTCAGGGACTATATAGAAAAGGGCGTGGTACATAGTCAATATTCCAGAAATAGTTCTTGAGTAAATAAATGAAGGGATATACTTTTCTGGAGGGCAGTTTGGAAGTAAGTATCAAAACATAAAATTATATATACTTAAAAAAAAAGGATTTAATTAATTAATTAATTAATCTGATAGAAAGACACAGCGAGGGAGGAAACACAAGCAGGGGGCGTGGGAGAGGGAGAAGCAGGCTTCCTGCCAGGCAGAGAGCCCGAGGGGGCACTCAATCCCAAGACTCCGGGATCATGACCTGAGTCGAAGGCAGATACTTAACGACTGAGCCACGCAGGCGTCCCATATATATACTTTTGACTTTGCCAATTCAATCTCTTAGATTGTATTTTGGAGATGATTATACAGATGGGAAATTATATGCATAATAAGGTTAATCACAGGATAGTTAATGGTATTAGAGAGAATCTAAATATCCATTAACAGAATATTGTGATATAGGCAGACTGACATCATGATATGTAGGTCAATGTTTATCAATATGGAAAAATATTTACAACATATTATGGGGTGAGGAAAATTGATTCTGGAACAGCACATATGGAACAAATTAATAAAACTCTATTATACTTTGTATGTATCTGTGCATACAAGAATGTGTGGAAAGGTATTCACCAAAATAATAACAGTACTCTTGGTGGGTTGGAGTGGGATTTGGGGTAATTTTTACTTGTTTCTGTATTCTCTTCAGTATTTTAAAAAATAAATGAACTTGAATATTCTGAAAAACGTTTTTAGGCAAAGCTAGCAGAACTGTTTCATAGGTGAAATTTTCTTCTATTTTAGAATTTATGCTAGTGCATCTTATGTCAAAGTAGCCCCCTGTCAGTCAGACTCACTTCCTGTGATTTCAGTGAAAAGTGTTGCAGGGTTATCTCCCAGATCCTAAAGGGGTGGTGAACTGTGTTTCCCAGTGTCATTCCTTTCTGTATTGATCCTGCCACATTAGACTCTTGCCTGGACATACGTACAGAGAGCAGTTGCCTTCTAAGAGGTCTTCCTGCCCCCTTCCGGCTCTCTCCTCTAGGGGAGCAAACCACAATGGCTTCCTGTGACCCAGAGGAAAGTTCAAGCTCCCAACTGGCTGGTCAGCCCTTCCACACAGAGCCCCTGCTTCTTTTTCTAACTTCACCCTCAAATCCAACCGTCTTCTGCCATTATATCTGCCCAGTGTGTTTGGCTCTACCTTACATATTCATGCCTACCTTTCTCTCTGGAATTCCTTCCTCTCTACCTACTCTTCTCTGAAGTCTCTTCTCACTTTTCATTTGTTTTAGTCTAAGCCTTAAAGAACTACCTTCCAGGAAAGCTGCAGTACTTACAAGCAGTACCAATTCTTAGCTTCTTTTTTATTTATGTATTGTGTCTGTATAACTGGTAAACTCTTTAAGGGCAGGAATATTTCTTATGCATCCCTGAATTATCCATAGCATCTATTTATTCATTCAACAAATATTAGTTGAGTGCCTTCTGTGCACCTGACCTTGTGCTAGGTTCTTGACTAGAGCAATGAATGCGCCAGGGCTTCTGATCCAGGAAGCTACTGAGAAGGGCCTCCCTCGTCTGAGATTTCTTGACTGATAGTCTTCCTTTCAAACTGCACATCTACTAGTAATATTTTCTCTGTCCCTTTAGCAAGAGAATAATTTGTAGAGAAAAGGGATTAGTAACTAACACTTGTGTTTCTCTATTATTAAGGACTAACAAAAGGATTTTGAAAGGAGGTGGTCTCTTCTCTTGGTCTTTCAGGCACTGTAAACTCTAGCCTCCATAGAGGGAAGCCCCCTGATTTCTGATGAACAAGGTCCTTTGAAACAGGCAAGTTTTCTGCTGAAGAGAGTGGATAGCCATAATCCTGAAGGTGAGATCCTGACATTCATAGATTTCCTCTGTGAAATGCAGCAAAATGTAAGATCATGTCATATTGTACACTTCCAAATTTTTCATGGATTAAAAAACCCAGGAGGTTAAATCTAAGAATGCTAAGAGTCTATTGTTTCTTTCAAATACAAAATATGAAGTTATTATCATTAATAAGTTTGAGAAGTTGCATAAATATTAGTAAGCAATCAAAATTCTCAACAGCTAAATTAATGAGATGCACACTATCTCAGTACTCACCCTAAGTGTTATCACCCTAAGTGTTATAGGGGGATCCTTGGCCAATAATTTCCCTTGCTTTGCCAGGCCTTAAAGTAAGTCTTTCATTCTTTTTGGGGGGAAGTGAATGAAAGATTCAGAACCCTGAGAGACAAACATAATTCAAAAGGCTTTTCAGTAGAACTCCTTTTTGCTCTCTACTCAAAGTAACATTAAATAATAATTGGTAATGCTATTGCTGGATTTTTTTTCTCTGGTTGCAAAAGTCCAAATGGGGACAGACTCCTAACCCTTTACTTAAAACAAAAATGATTCTCAGTAGACATTCAGTTACAACTTTTCCTTTCTCATTTAGATACTGAAAGGACAGCTTTATTTTTTAACAGAAATATCACAAGATAGCAAGCATCTGTAAGTTTTTGAGACATAGAACATGTTATAAAATTTTATAAAATGTCTTTTTAAAATTTTATTTTTTATTATGATTTTAAAAAATATTTTATTTATTTATTTGAGAGAAAGAGAGAGAGCACAAAAGCAAGGGGGAGGGGCAGAAAGGGAGGGAGAAGCAAACTCCCCACTGAGTAGGGAGCCTGATGAGGGGCTTGACTGGGATCATGACCCGAGCCGAAGGTAGATCCTTAACGAATTGAGCCACACAGGTGTCCCCAAAAATGTCTTTTTTTAAAAAAGGTATCAATATTTTAATGTATTTTTTTATTGAAGCGTAGTTGACACACAATATTACATTATTTCCATGTATATAATATAGTGATTTAACAAGTCTCTATGTTATACTATGTTCACCACAAGAGTAGCTATCGTCTGTCACCATACAACAGTATTACAGTACCGTTGACTATATTTCCTATGCTATACCTTTTATTCCCATGGCTTGTTCATGCTATAACTGGAAGGCTGTACCTCCCACTCCCCTTTACCCATTTTGCCTATCCCCCAACCCTCCTCCCCTCTGTCAACCATCAGTTTGTTCTCTGAATTTATGGGTCTATTTCTGCTTTTTGTTTGTTTGTCTATTTTGTTTTTTAGGTTCAATCTGTAAGTGAAATCATATGGCATTTGTTTGTTTGTTTGTTTGACTTATTTCACTTGGCACAATACCCTCTTTATCCATCAATGTTGTGAATGGTAAGATCTCGTTCTTTTTTGTGGTTGAGAGATCCATTGTATATGTGTTTGTGTGTGTATGTGTACCACGTGTTATCCATTCATCTATTGATGGACATGGGTTTCTTCTTACAAAGTACCTTATGTTTGCATTAATTCCCTTGTGGTAACATACATTATCCTTTGAGAATGAGATATCTTGCACTTAGAACTCACATTATTCTCTCTGGAGATAGGTTACAGATGAAAGTAGTATTGTCTCAAGATAACTAGCCAACAATTTTGGTCTATAGGTGTGGGATTTTTCAAAAAGTAGCTTCATCCTCCCCCACCCCCCACCTTCTTATCTTGGTTGGGAAAAATGACCATAAAGATGGTCATGCATTGTATTATTAAGGATGTAAATACTGATGTTATTTTAAAGACAAAGGTAACAGCAGCTTAAATAAATTAGGCATTTTTGTAGCTCACTTTATTAACAATGTGGGTGGAAGTAGCCAAGGTGGGTTTGGTGGCAACATGGGGTTTGGGATCCAGGCTACTTTTATCTTCTTGGTCTACCTTAACATGGAGCTTCCACCTTATGGGTCAACATGGCTGCTGTAGCTCCAGCCATCACACTTGCATTTCAGGTGTTGGGAAGGGGATAAGTGGAAAGGGTGAGCATACTTCTTTCCCTCAAGGATATAACCCCAAAATTGCATACCTCATTCTATTTTCATTCCACTGGCCAGAATTTAGTCACATGACTACTCTAAGCTGCAAAGGGGTGAACAAAGAAATATCAGCTTTACCTAGGCAGCCATATGACAAGCTAAAGACTCTATTCACATGTGAGAAGATGAGGCTGGAAACAAGGAGACAATTGGCACTCCCATCTGATGTATGAACAAAGAAGGAAAAGAAAAAATGAAAGAATTTGGGAAGTTAAGAAAGAGAGTGAAAGAGAATGGGAGAAGGTAAGTTGAGATTGTATTGATGAAGGCAGACTACATTTTATGGTGTTTCTCATTTTCTTTTGTTCATTTACTTCTAGACTTCAGAGTTTATTTCTTATCACTGCAATTTACAGTGCTATATAACATACTTAAACCTCTGTTTCTTCTCAGAAGCTCTTAATTATTGAACTCCATTCAAGGAATAAGTAGTTGTGAGTGTTTTCAGCAAACTTGAAATTGTGGTAGGTGTTAGTCACACACTGGAGAAGAATAACGATCGGGTTCTGCCTTCAAAGAATGATATCAAAGTTTAGAGGGGGATAGATACCTACCAAATAATTAAACAATGATAATTGATATAAAATGAGAAGTATTATAGGGAACTATAATAGCATAGAGGTGAGTGCCCAGGCTATGCTGGGGAGAGAATAATTTCTCTTATTACATTCCTTTCTGAGCAAGATACCCATAGAAGTCCATTAGAAGGAGAATAATTTTTCTGGATTGCATTGATCCCAAGAATGTTACACTGGAGGCTAAAAGTTCAAGCCCTAATCTAATGAATCTAATGAAACAACCATATCTTGAGTATCTACTGTATCCGGGGTACGGGGCCAGACACAGTGGGGGCTACCAAAGAGAGTAAGAGTTGGTCTTGCATCATAAGTAGCTCATGCCCTGGTGAAGGAGACAACAGTGGACCTCAGGGCAAATGTGATCAAGAGCTACGGTAGCAATGTCCTCAAAACCTAAGGGGAAGTGAGACCAGTTCTACCGTGGTAAGGTCTTTGAGCCTCCAGGGAACACATGGCATGTGAACTGAGCCTTGGCTAATGTGATGGGGTTAAAAGGGCCTTTTGGGAAGACACAGCTGGAACAAAGGGCAGGAACTGCAGGGTCTGTTTGAGGACTGACATTCAGTCAAATGTAGCAGAAGGGGTGGAGGTGGGGCAGAGGGGTATCTTGTGACCCCAGGGCCATGCATAACAGATACTTCTGGAAAGGCAGAGGGCAGATGGGGTGGGGAGAAGCTTGACCACAGTGCTAAGGAAGCTGAGTATGGAGAGGAGAAATCTGAGGCCAAGGAAGCTAGAGGAGGCTTTAAAAATGTCTAGACAGAAAACAGCAAAGAGAGAGTACTTGTTGAAGATGTTTAAGAGGCATCTTTAGGCTGAGCACCTGTCTGGATTTTCACAGGCTTGTGGGTGGGGAGGGGAAGCACAGAGGAAAGAAAACATGGAGATTTTAAAAGCCTAAGTGATTAGGAAGGTGATGGTAACATTTAATGGTTTAGGGAAGAAAAGGAAGAAAGAGTGATTTATAAACACTACTCATTCACTCACCCCAACAGCCATGTTCCTGTTCTTCACAGCACCTTGATTTTGTCAGAGGTCCAGCCCATTCTCAGCCCCTGAGTCACGTTCTAACTGGTGTGAGCTATCAGCTCAAGGCATCCTTCCCTGCAGACTGTTACTGGTCTATGTGTGGGACTGGGGTGAGGACATAACACTTAAATAGGCTCTATCATACTGGGTACGTATTGCATGTTTGGGAAGGTATACATATTCTGTGTTGTGGGAATTAGACAGCACAGGGTGGAACTAAACACCCAGACTGAAAAGGGAAACCCCCGGGAATGAAAATGTATGAAGAAGATCATGGGGACAGAACAGTTCAGGAAATCAATCCCATCCGGTAGCTCTCTACTGGGCTCACCTGGACTTGAATCTATGTGATCCTAAACAGATTATTGGACTGTGAGAACTGATCTGTGGACTGATGCCATGCTGGTCTGTCACTGGTCACTGGATGGCACACACAGGGCACAGATGTGACTAACCCCGCAAAGTCACTGAACACTGAACTGTTGTTAGAACTACAACCCACAGAAGGTGGGTTGGAACTTGTGGACTGACCGCAATCAGGTCAATTGCCTGCTAAAACAAAAATATCAAAATTTCCCATAGGCTTGAGGCATGAGCCCAGGTCTCATTACATACATTTAGAATGTCAAAGGTACAATCCAAAACTACTCGTCATAAGGAGATCCAGGACAATGCCATCTCACATAAAAAGCTAAGGGACAGATGCCACTGCTGAGATGACACAGATTTTGGCATTAAAACTTTTAAGGAGTCATTATAGAAATGCTCCAAAAAGTAAAGGCAAGCAGTCTGGAAATGAATGGGAAGGTAGAAAGACTCAGCAAGGAAGTAGAAAAATATAAGAACTACATGGAAATTTTAGAACTGAAAAGTACAATAACCAAAAAAAAACAAAACAAAAAAAGAAACAAAAACAAACCAACTCTCCAGATGGACTGAATAGCAGGTCTCAGATAACCGAAGAAAGTGTGAGTACATTTGAAGACAAATCGATAGAAATTATCCATTCTCAACAACAGAGGAAAAAAGATTTGGAGTGGGTAGTAAGAACAGAGCCCCTTTCTCCTGTGGGAGGAAATCAAAAAGTCTGACGTTCATGTTATCAGAGTCCCAGAAAGAGTGTGGAAGGAGGAAAGTTCAGAAAAAACATTTGAAAGAAAAATGACTGAGAATGTCCCCAATTTTCAAAATGGGCAACAGAGACACAGGATAAAAGAAAGGAACAAGGCAAACAAAATGTCATAGAAGATGACCAAGGACTGAAAAGGTCTTGAACATATGAACACCCAATACTACCCCTTACTTATTGTGTGACCTTGGGGAATTCTAGATATCCTTCTAAGTCTCAGCTTCATCTGTAAAAATGGGTAGAATAAGACCTACCTAAAATAAAATATTATGAGGATTGAAAGCACTAATCTAATTTAAGCACTTAACATAATTCCTGGCTCACAAGAAGCATTTAAAAAATAATAGCTTTTTAAAAGGAGGAGAGTGGTCAGCAAAGATGTCAAGAATGGTAAGGACTGAACAGAGAACACAGGGTTCTGCAAAAAGGAGATCTAAGACGAGTTTGGTAGCATGGCCCGGGGCAATACTGACATTAATAAAAGGGTGGAAAGAATGACTTAATATGTGAAAGATCCACAAGCACCTATAAAGATAAATATCTGAAAATTGCTAGATTTTCTATATACTAACTATAACCAGTGAGGAAACATAATGGGGAAAATATTGCATTCCCAATAACAACAAAAGAGATGAAATGTCTAGCAATAACTTAACAAAAAATATGAAAGATTTATATGAATAAATGACAAGATTTTACAAGATATAAAAGAAGGCTTCTATAAATAGAACCATACCATGTTCTTGGATGGAAGAACAGAATATCATAAAGATGTCAATTCCTACCAAATTAATTTATAGTTATAACTCCAATCAAAATCCCAAAAGGGTTATTTTTGGAATATGACAAAATCATTCTGAAGTGCGTCTGGAGTACAACAGACAATATAACTAACACATTTTGAGGAAAAAAGAAAAAGAAGAAGAAGAGGAATGTCTTTTACTTTCCCAGGAAGTAAAAGACAAAAGAACAATAATGTTACCAATTTGTTTCTACTGTTAACGGAGAATTTAGTGAAACAGGAGAGGCCGGAAGTAGCCCGTAGAACATCCACTGTGAGGACGAAGATGGTATCACAAAACAGGAGGGCAGCGAAGGGTTCTCTAGTGAGTGGTGGGAGATGTCGGTGGCGGGTGCAAGTGGGGTCGGAGGAAGGGATAGAGGGAAGCCGTTTTCCTGAGTGTGTGCTTCTAGGTACAGGGTCATTCATTGGAGTCCCACTGCCCGCTCCCCTCCCAGGCCCTCGCTTTCTCCTTTCTAGAGGAGGCGGAAGGAAATACCTGACTAAGGCATTTAGAATTCAAAGAGAAACAAGAGAACTTGGGACTCAAGCCCTTCCTTCCCAATTTGGATCTGCTGGCCTGTCGATAAACTGACTGGGGGGTCTGCTGGCTGGTTATCTAAAATTACATGTTCTAATCAGCTTTACAGAATTAAGAAGACAACATCTGCCCACATTGTATCTTTATCTTGTAAGCAGTTTCTAATTCACGAGGGGGAAATGGTGTCATTGGTTGGTCCGGCTGAAACTCCAAAACCAGAACATTTAGTGGTTGGTTAGCTGGAGGAAAAATTTATATGATAACACATGCCAGGCCTGCATATGAAGAACAACTTGCATGAATCTTGAACTATCAGAAACAAAAACTAGAAGACAGTATCAAATTTCTGGGTCAGGGAAGACTCTTCAAAGCTAAAAGCAAATGCAAAGATTCCGAAGGCAATGATACGTAGCTCTAACAAGATTTAAAAACAGTGGGTACAGGGGCACCTGGTAGTGCAGTCAGTTAAATGTTGGACTTGGTTTTGGCTCAGGTCGTGATCTTGGGGTGGTGAGATTGTCCCATGTTGGGCTCCTCACTCAGTGCAGAGTCTGCTTAAGTTTCTCTCTCCCCCTCTCTCTGCCTACCCCCCAAGTAAGTAAGTCTTTAAAAACAGACAAACAAAAAACTGTGTATATATAAAAAGGCAAAAATGAAGGAAAAGGCAATCATCAAACTGGAAAATTATTTCTGCTGAATGTTACACATAATTACTACACTAAATTTATCAAATGCACACACTAAAAGTTTAATAACATGGGGCACCTGGGGTGGCTCAGTCCATTAAGCATCTGATCATGATCCTGGGTCCTGGGATCGAGGCCACCTCAGGCTCCCTGTTCCTTGGGGGACCTGCTTCTCCTTCTCCCTCTGCCTGCCACTCCCCCTGCTTTTGTGCTCACTCACTCTGTCAATATAAATAAATAAATAAATAAATAAATAATTTAAAAAAATGTTTAAGAACATGAATATCTCAATAGATGAATGAGAAAAGAAACATCAATAGGCAATTTGCAAAAAGACAAGTACAAATAGTTAATGAATATGTGAAAAAATATTATATATAACATGAATGAGCAAAGAGATGCAGTTAAAATAAAACTATTCTTTGGCTATCCAGTTGGGGAAAAAAATGATAAAATGAGAACATCTAGTCTTGGTGAGGGTATAATGAAATGATCACTGTGACTAGGAACATAAGTCAGTACAGCTTTTCTGAAAAGAAATTTGACAAAATTTATCACAAATCTTAAAATATTTATACCATTTGACCCCAATAAATCTAGAGATCTACCAGAAGGGATTCACAGAAAAGCAAAATAAAGATTTATGTCTCTAAGTTTTTATGATAACAAAATAACTGGAAAAATATATCTACATCCAATATTAGTATAGGTTAAGTACACTATTGTATAATGGAATATAACACAGCCACTAAGCTTCAGTTACAAAGAGCTTTTTAAAATCACTTAAGAGGGCGCCTGGGTGGCTCAGTGGGTTACGCCTCTGCCTTCGGCTCAGGTCATGATCCCAGGGTCCTGGGATTGAGCCCCGCATCGGGCTCTCTGCTCTGTGGGGAGCCTGCTTCCTCCTCTCTCTCTGCCTGCCTCTCTGCCTACTTGTGATCTCTGTCTGTCAAATAAATAAATAAAATCTTAAAAAAAATAAAATAAAATCACTTAAGAACACTAAACCAACCAACCAACCCAACAACTCAAACTTACAACTGTCTCTATTAAGACAAAAGGATTTAAGGCAGCTTGTGAGTAGACTAAAAATTCAGCAAGAGTGCTTACGTTAGAAGTAGGTGAGGGAAAGAGGCCAACAAATGTACGGACAAAGTAAGAGCTGGAAAAATGTATCATAGAAATGAAAACAACTGCTCAAGTCTGAACGTGGGCTATGGGTGGGCCACCAGTCTGGTTCTATGCAAATTAAAAAAGAAAGGCACTCTAGAACATCACAGTGTGGAATTTGCTAGGGAGGCAACATGAGCTAAATACAAAGACGGCTAGGTATGATCAAAGGCACACGTGAGGTTTAGCAATAGTGTTTTGTGGTGGGTCCACTTGGCAGACCTCAGCAGCCTGAAAATAGCAGAAGCCCCAGCATCAGAGGCTGAAAAAAATGAGTGTTGGCTAAATTTAAGTTTGGAAATTGACAACAGGGAAGGTCGGAGAAACCAGGGTAGTAAAGGCACGTGGGGGGCTTGTTTGAGCAATCATTTATTCATTCAATAGAATGAATAAGTTATTGACACATGCCGTGTGCCAGGCACTGTCCTAGTCACTCTGGGGATACATGAATGAACATAACAAAGATCTCTAACCCCAGGAGTGCGGTGGAAAGGGGACAATGGAATCAATACTGAAGACCACACATTTGTGTGATTAGGAACAAAAGAAACCATGGGAATAAGGTATAGGGAACGGGGAGTGTGGCCCGAGGTAGGTGTGGGTCTGTGGGCCCAAGGAGTGAAGACTAGAAGGAGGTGTAGGAGTGAGTCATGAAGATTTCTGGAGGAAGAAATCTGGAGATTTCTTCACCAGGGGTGAAGGCCTCTGGGCCACCAGCATCTAGAATGGGCAGGGAGGAAAGGAAGGCGGGGTGGGGACCTGAATGTTGGAAGGAGAGAATTAAGAGGGTCTAGGTACAGTTCTTGAGGGAAAGAGAAATCAGGAAGCTCTGCCAAGAGTGGGGAATTCCTGAGCTTAGAGTCTTAGAGATGCACAACCCTTATCTTAAACCTACTCCTTTTCTTCACAGAACTATTTTTAAAATTTCCAATTATACTTGTCTCCAGAGGTATACTGCTCTTTCTGTGCCTTGATTTTAGAGCAAGTGCTATGTGGGCCTAGTGAAAATTAGGATTTTATAGGAGAGAACTCCTTGATAAAAAATTTTAAAAAGAATTGAGTGATTCACACATTTGAAAGTGCCTGCTTTGGAGGTTTAAAAACAAACAAAAAAAAGAATTGCAGAGCACATAATTGTATAAACAGGATGATCACAACTTTGTCAGATTACAACAGGATCCACAATCATGTGCTAGGACAAAAAAGAGAGGAGGATGGAAGAAAACATCAAATTATCTACTGCGGCTGGCTCTCTTTGGGGGGTAGCATCATGTGAGTTGTCTTCCTATGTTTCTTCTTGTTTTTTGATATTTTTATGATGGCTGAAGAATCTTCTACCTAAAGGTAGGGAAAGTCCTGCTAGAAAGAGAATGCGACAGATGAAAGACACAAACAGATAATTAATGTAGGAAATAAAAACAGTAAAGGTAATATGAAAATAGACTCCACATTACTATAACCAAAGCAATGAAAACCGAGCATTTAAAAATTTATCTGTTTTGCTTATTACATTGGCAATTAAAATGTTTATAATGTGGAACTGAAAAAAAGTTAACAAAGAAATGGCTCAACAAAATTTTCTGGAACTAAAGGAAGCAGAAAAAGCCCACCCAGTGGCCATCAACATAGATGAAATCAGACTCATATCAAGGCATTGTCTCATTAGATTTCGTAACACAGGGGCGTCGATATGATCCTACAAGTTTCTAGAGAAAAGGAAAACAGATTATGTAACAAAGGGTGATGAATCATAACAGTTCTGGATTTTTCACCAGCAAAACTAGAGGCTAGAAGAAAGTGGAGAAATGTCCTCAAGTATGTCAGAAACAAAATGTTTTACAACCTATAATTCACACCCACCAAGCTCTCAAGCAAATGAAGATGAGGACATTTTCGAGATCCTATAAATTGACCTCTGATCCATTCCTTTTTGAAGGAAGGCTGCAGAAGGGTCTGCACCACAAAACTCAGTAATAAACCAAACAAAAGGGGTGGGGGTGAAAGAAGACACAGAGAGAAAGAAACCTTGCAGGATGATGTCAGCAGGTATCCCCCAAACGGCAGCTAGCGCTGATCAGAATAGGACAGAAGTCTCTAAGAGAAAATTCTTCGAGAATATGATTTGATACATTTCTCATGTTTCCGAACATCTGGAGAGGAATTTAGATGATTAATGGAGACTTTTTGGTTGAATCAGTAGTATGTTCAAATAGAAGTAAATAAAAATGGGTAGTTGTTAACTCCAGGGAAAGCCCAAAGTTGTATAAGAAAGAGAATATAAATCATAAAGTACCATCTGACTCAGCCCTGAATAATGCTTAAATAGTCATCAGAGTGTAAACACTGAATATCTCTCTAACCAAAATTATGATGTAATTTTACTGGGAGCATGCAGGACTAGGAAGGGGCCCCTTCCTGGTGGGAAAAAGAGAACGATATCCTTTCCTTCCAGAGAAGCAGTATTTCTTCCATAATCCATAAGGCAAATAGACACCCCTTCTCCCTTTGGGTACCCTTATATCTGGATGAGAAGTCGCCACAAAGGCAAGCAGCCTGAGGATCAAGGTGACCCGGTGAGGATAGATGCCAGAGCGGAAATACAGAATCCATGTCCTTGGTGACCTGGCACCTACTTGGGGTGCAGAGACCTCCCTGATGACACCGTGAACGTCTGTGGCTTACACACTCCAGCACTGTGCACAGCGATCACCACACATTGGCACATCTTCTATACAAGACTTTTTGTAAAACTCAAAACGTGAAGAGTCAACGTTAATGATTAGGACACATTATTCAGCGCCGACAATGTGCCACGTCTTTGAGGCTACCTGAACTTGGATGGGTTCCTATTCTAAAGAAACACGCTACTCTGTGCTACCTGTTTCAGAAATGCAGGACTGATAAAGAAATGAATACGGTCATCTAAATTTCTACAGGGACTTTCAACTATATAAAATTACAAAAACAAAAACATTGTCCTTAACATCACAGGGCAAAAAATAAATAAGTAAAGATAAAGACAGAATTTTAAAAAATCATAACCACAAGTATTGGAACTAAGCTTATCTATGTTTGCTGGTATTAGTGGGGATAGCCAAAAAGGAACTAACTCACCCACAACCCTTGACAACAGCTTGTGATTTTTGAGTTCCCGGATGTGATAGATGCTATATTCAGTATTTTACATACATCCTTTCATCTAATTTTCACAATTATCTTAGGAAGGGGGTTATTATTATTATTCCCATTTGTCTTGAGAAAAGCACAGTTCACGGAAGTAGGGTTTGAACTAAGTTATGCTTGGTTCCACAGCCTGAGCCCTTAACTACTGTGCTATCTACTCTTTCAGTAAGTGAAGAAACCTGATGTTTAATATGCTTCAACCATTTCTGAATAGATTTCCATACTAAATATGCAGTGTGGGGTATGTTGATGTGGGTCGGGGCTCTGTGATTGCGGGTACGCACACCTACTATTCTTCCCAGCTCCAGATCTCTCTTTATGCTCACATGTAGTTGACCCTGGACTGGAGGTACCCTGTAAACACTGCTTTTACGTTTGTTTGGGATTTTAGTATTCTGTTTGTAGTCTTCTACTTACTCACCAAATCGTGATATCTGGTTTTGATCCCATGCTCCCGTAGCCCGGGGAGTTATATCTGTCTCACCTGCTTGTTTCAGAGTTCTGTCACAGTCTTGAATTTTGCCAATCATTCCTGCACCCTGCAATCAAGAAATGTGAGTGAGCAGAAGCAGCTCCGAAAGGGGGAGGGGATGACCGGACCCCACCCAGGCATAGAGCCTGGGAGCCGTCTGAACCAAGGGCTTGGGACAGCAGAGGCCCTTTGGGCACCAAAGCCAGAATCCTGGTCTGAATTCTCCTGTTCTGGCCACCGTTAGCCTGCTACCCTACAAAGATTTTTCACTGGCTTACCAAGGAAATCAGTACAAAATGGGTTTGTGAACAATGTCCCAGCATGCTCCTGACAAGCCCCGAAACGGGATTGGAAAGCATTAAACAGGATTGTATTGTCAATAAATGATATGTAAGAACGTCAACATAAAAAGCTTTTATGTTCGTCTCTGTTATTTAATCTCTGCCGGTTCAGATGCACATCTTTCCTGCCCTGGTGTTAATAAACACTGACATCTGAAGCGAAGTAGGCTGTTTCCGTATCCTTTGAGAAGGGGAACGGAGGTGTCAAGGGAGTGCAGGAAGCAGAAATGGGAAAATGCTGTTCATCATAATGGCCGCTGATTAAAAATGCACAGGAATACCTCTCGGGCCATGAATTTGTGCAGCAGGCCTTCTGGATGGTAACAGTGTTTGTCAGATGGGGTCTTGTGCTCTGGGGGCCCGGTCAGCCCAGTTGCGGACGCTGACTTGCTCCCCCAAGTTTCGCTTTTAGGGATAGCCTATACTAGAAGAGACCTTAGAAACCATCACAGTCAGGACACCTGGGTGGCTCAGTTGGTTAAGCGTCTGCCTTTGGCTTAGGTCATGATCCCAGGGTCCTGAGATAGAGCCCTGCATTGGGCTCCCTGCTCAGTGAGAAGTCTGCTTCTCCCTTTGCCTGCCGCTTCCCGGGCTTGTGTACTCTCTCTCTGACTGACAAATAAGTAAATTCTGAAAAAAAAGAAGAAGAAACGATCAGAATCAATGTTTTTGTTCTAGAGAAAGGGGAATATAATCCAGAGAGGGGAGGCAGCTTGCTAAGGTCAAAGTGATGGTCTAAGTGGGTTCATAACAGAAGTTAGGTTAACTGTTGACTGAACAGACAACCATATGGGTTAGTTAAAAGGACAGGCTCATGCTGTGAAAGACGGGTCATCATTCTCTTAGGCACCCAGACACCTGAGGCAGACACAGACAGTCATGTTCTGTTATTTCTGAAGGGTCGGATCATGGGTGATTTTAATTTTCTTTTTGTCTCTTTCTTTTCTTTTTTCTTGTTTAAGTTAATAGTATCTTACTATTTCTTTTAAAGTGAGTTTTTATTGCTTTTTGTGCTTTTAAAAATAAGATAAAATATTTAAAACAGCATTTCAGGGTCCAGGATATGACCATGGGAATGGGTTGTTGTGATCAAAGTGTGTTGAAATTAGGGATAGGCCTGGTGTTCACAATTGGAGGGGGCGTTGTGAGCTGATTTGATCATGTGGATGTTGAAGTCACTCATGGCAATGGTGTGAAATGGGTTAGAGAGAAAGTTGGAGACAGGGCCTGAGTCTTCAGTCAATGGGCCAAGGTGGTAATGTGTGTGTGTGTGTGTGTGTGTGTGTGTGTGTGAGAGAGAGAGAGAGAGAGAGAGAAAATCAAGATGGATAGTGGGTGGAGCGCCTGGGTGGCTCAGTGGGTTAAAGCCCCTGCCTTAGGCTCAGGTCATGATCCCAGGGTCCTGGGATCGAGCCCCACATCGGGCTCTCTGCTCGGCAGGGAGCCTGCTTCCTCCTCTTTCTCTGCCTTCCTCTCTGCCTACTTGTGATCTCTGTCTGTCAAATAAATAAATAAAATCTTAAAAAAAAAAAAGATGGATAGTGGGTCACTGAGCTAGACAGCATGGATTCCAGTGGAAAATAAGAGTTATGTTCTGAAAGCAGCAACAAGGCCCTAAAAGGGGAGGAGAGAAGTAGATGAGAGCCAGAGCTCCACCAAGACAAGGAGATTGAGTGAATTATTTTGTGAAGAGTTGAAAGTGTGGGGGAGCTTGCATTTTTCTTTTCCTTTCTTTCTATTATGAAGTATAACACACATAGAAAAAAGTACATCAAAACCTAAATGTACAGTATAACAGAATTGTCTGGCATCTGGCCATGTAACCACCAGACTGTTGAAGAAATAGATCATTGTCGCACCACAGAAACACTCTGTGGGTGTTCCTTCCTCATCCTGTCCCCTTGCCTCAACCCTGGAATTAACTACTGCACTAACTTTTGAGGCCATTACTTCCTTTCATTTCTTTTCTTTTTTTTTTTTAAGAGTTTATTTATTTATTTATTTATTTATTTGTCAGAGAGAGAGACAGAGAGAATGAGAGCACAAGCAGGGGGAGTGGCAGGCAGAGGGAGAAGCAAGCTCCTTGCTGAGAAGGAGCCCAATGTGGGACTTGATCCCAGGATCCTGGGTCCATGACCCAAGCCAAGGGCAGACACTTAACCCACTGAGCCACCCACCCAGGCGCCCCTACTTCCTTTCTTTTCTTTGTAGTTATTACATATTATTTTTTTCATTCTATTTTTCCTTTCTACTTGTTTGGATGTTATAGATTACTTGAGACATGACAATTTATATCTTTAATGTATTAATGTCTAATGCTACCCTCCCAAAGGACAGTAAAAACAATTAGGATATTCTAATTCTATTTATTGCTTTCCTGACCTATATGTTATTGTTATGATATATTTTAATTTTCTATATTTTAAAAGCATTATTTTAATTTTCTATATTTTAAAAGCATTAACATTTTAACATTTAAAAGCATAAGCATATATTTTAAAAGCAATAGCACTGTTATTATTTTATGCTGTCAGTGTTCATTTAGCTTTACATACACCCCCTTTACTACTTTCTTTACATTTCCTTCCTTCTGGTAGCTCAGACCTTTTACTTGTGGTCACCGCCCCCCTCCCCAACTTGCAAAAGTTATCCATCCTTCAGAATTTCTTCTCAAACGAGTGTGATGGTAGTGGCATCTCATGGTTTTTGTTAGTCTGGGATGTTTTTATTTCATCTTCTTTCTCGTATGATATATTTGTTGGGTGTAAAATTCAAGTGGCAGTAATCTTTCAGCTTTTTGGAGGTAGGGCTGCATTGTCTTCTGGTTTCCATTATTGCTGCTGAGAAACTGATCGTCAGTTTAATCTATGCCTCTTTGAAGCTGCTGCCTTTCTTCCTCTGGATGTTTTTAAGGTTTTAGTTTTCTGCACTCTCACTATAATGTGTTTAACATTCTTAGCTATATTGCTAGATATTGTAGTGATTTTTGAATTTTTTGATTGACATCTTTCACCAACTCTGGAACATTTTCAACCATTATCTCTTCAGATCCTATCTTGACCCCATAATATCTAACTTCTTCTGACACCAATTAAATACATGTTAGACTTTCTCCCTCCGTCCTCTGTTTCTTACCTTCTCTTCTGTGATTTCCACTTTTTTATCTTTCTACACTCCACTGTGGATAATCTTTCTGACCCCTATTTCAGCTTACTAATTCTCTCTTCAGTGTCATTAAAAACCATATACTGAATTTTTTATTTGTTACTGCATTTTTCTTTCACAGAAGTTCTATATGTTTCTTTTCTTAATACATTATATTGCTTTTTTGGTGGTTTTATGTTCCTTGCAGATACCTTCAAGCGTATCTTTCATAAACTTTAAACACAAGCATAATTGTTTTATAGTCTTTATCTGATATTTTCAGCATCTGAAGTTGTGCACAGGAGTTTTTGTTTATTGCTCATTGCTCTGGAGTTGCTGTGATTGTGTGTGTGTCATTACAGTTGAAAAAAATTGTAACCACAACTCAAAGACTACTATGAATTCTACAAAAAAAAATGTTCTTTGCTTCTGCTTCGAACCTTGGGACACTAATAACCTCAGACCACCTTGTCAGATTTAAGGACTGAGGTTCCCAGGGCAAGCCACTTTAGCTTCACTCTGAGGCTGCAGTCCTCGGAAGTCCTAGCTTACTATGGAATTTGTCCCTGTGTCTCCTGTTAGACCCTCTGCCTTGTGCAGGTCCACAGATTGGTAAACATGCCCTTCACCCACAAGGCCATTAAAACCAAAGTTTAAACTTTGCAGAACAGACCCATGCTCTTAGTATGTTTTCGTGCTTATTGAACTGACTGGCCTATCAGAATTTCTCTTCAGTTTCATAATTCTTTGCTAACTTCTTTGATTCTTTCAAGAAGACTAAAAGTTAATTCAGCTCTTTTTCAGTTGTTTCCAACAGGAAGTTGTTCCAAACAACCTATGATATTACTAGAAATGGGGGGAGGGGTATGGAGGTGGTTTTTTGTTTTGTTTTGTTTTGTTTTGTTTTGTTTTTTACACAGAGTAAGGATTCCAGAGGGAATCGTAGAAAGTTCTCTTAGAAAAAGAATTACAGTGGAAATAGATGAGAAAGAAGCTCTGAAGAATATAGAATTAAGAATATGTGAGATGAGAAACTGAAAGAGGCTTTCCTTTTTTTTTTTTTTTACCATCAGGAATTATAGGATTAACTGGCTTCTAGTTTCCAGAGAAGACAGCCAAAGACCCCAGTGATATCAGTCCAACAACTGGTCAGACTTAGAGACTGGGGTTGTGGACACCAGCTTTGCTATGAAAACAGCAAAGCTCTGAAAATCCATTGTTCTGGTGATCCTGGAAATTTCTCTTCCTGGGAGGCTGGGAAAGGAACTCTTAATTCCAAGAATGCTCACCTCTTGATGGTGCCTAGGTGACTTAGTGGGTTAAGCCTCTGCTTTTGGATTAGGTCATGATCTCAGGGTCCTGGGATCGAGTCCCACATCGGGCTCTCTGCTCAGCAGGGGGCCTGCTTCCCTCTCTCTCTTGGCCTGCCTCTCTGCCTACTTGTGATCTTTCTGTCAAATAAATAAATAAAATCTTAAAAAAAAAAAAAAAAGAATGCTCACCTCTTGAAAACTTTAGTAGTGCTATTCAGTGGTTTAGAAGCCTCTGTGATCTCACTGTAATCTGGGATATTGGCAGGAATTATGAACATTGCTCATTTAAGAAGACGAATTTATTTATTTATTTATTTATTAGATTTTATTTATTTATTTGACAGAGAGAAATCACAAGTAGATGGAGAGACAGGCAGAGAGAGAGAGGGAACCAGGCTCCCTGCTGAGCAGAGAGCCTGATGTGGGACTCGATCCCAGGACCCCGAGATCATGACCTGAGCCGAACGCAGCGGCTTAACCCACTGAGCCACCCAGGTGTCCCAAGAAGACTAATTTTAAATGGCTATAGAACTCTTGTAGTTGTACCTATGTTTTATGGCACATCATTTGTGGTCCCTGGGATAAAGTGCTGAAATCCAGACCAGAGGATTATCCCAAGTATAACTTTTTTCCATGGGGAATAGACCATGCTTTTAATGTTGTAATTACAGACATATTCACACATGTACAAGGGAAAAAAAAAACAACTAAGAAAACACATCAAATACTGACAGGGAGTTTTTAATTCTTTATTTAGACTTTTCTTTGTTTTCCAAAATTTATACAATAAACATTTATTATTTGTATAATCAAAAAATAACAGAGGCTATTTTGGAACAGTAACAAGGTGCTGTCCACTCCACAGCTCAATCAGAACAATCCACAAATTCTTTGTAATGTGGGGTTAGGATGTAATTACACCATAATTTTAAAATAGAATGTACTGAAGAGCAAGTACTCGAGATATGGGAGTAGGTATCTTCAGTTCTCAGGTACAGGAAATAAGGGAAAAAACCAAGCATCTTACAGAGAAATTGGCCGCTGTCTTATCACAGGGCTTCCATTAGTCAAGGAGTAGTCACGCATTAACTTGAAGCTACTCTGTGGAATCCGGAAAGACTTTTGATGGCTTGGCTCTCTGTCTCTGAAGTATTCTTCTGGACAGGAGCCCTGACCTTATCTCGATCTGTACAAAAATCTGAGAGAGAAGTAGGATGGGGCTGGGTGGGGTGAGCAGGAGGATGGGAGAGAGGAAGGGAGAGAAACATTAACTTGTTTCTTGATTCACTCTTGCTTTATAGCCGCACTTGATGGAAATATTTGTTCCTCAGGTAAAGGGCAAACATTTTAACTACTCATGAATCAGATCCTATCACTGCTGTGGATCAGTTTTTGGAAATGAAAACTTCAGAAGTCTCAGTTGGCAATTTAGAGGATCCCACTTTGTTTCCCCTCAGAAATTCAGTGACTAGCAGCTATGTCAGGAGCTTTGTCATGGGAATACTTTGCGGGATCTTTGCTTTGACTTGGTTCTCTATCACCCAATGACTCTGGGAAAATTAACTCTCTTGGTTTCTGCTTCTGACATCCAGCTTCCTGATGACTCCCAATAATTGCTGTCTTCTCCTACTCATACCCATGTATAGTCCCCTCCCACACTGCACCAGGGTAAATAAATAGGGACAAGTATTTTTTTTATACTGCATATGCAAGAAAGTGAGTTGTTAAAAGAAGTGACTTGATTAAATGGGCTAAAGAGAACAAGAATCTGGTGTCACCTGATACCAAATTCACCTTCGTGTGATGCTGTTCCTTGGAGGGAGCAGAAATGAAATGAATGAAATCATTCATTTTGCATTCATTCAGATGGTTGCTCACAGGGTTAACCAGTGCCCTCACACCCAGAGGAAATGCACAAACATGTATTTACCCTTCAAAATTCTTTTCAGTTAAATACATTAATAAATGATGAGTAACATCAAGAGGGATGTGTACCTCTCTATTCTCCCCTATCTTTTTAATTAATCAACCCACCCCCTTTTCTGTTGGCTCAGAGATAGATTTGCATAATATCTTGGTTGCCATGGCTGATAACGTCCTTTGTTAGTTAACTCTTAAAGGAGGAGTTCTGAGAAAGCCTGTAAATGACCACATGAATTATGCATGAGGAACTCAACTCAAGTCATGCATATAAAATGGGCATTAAGAACACAAGTTTGACTCTCTTATTCTTTTATAAAGAACCCCACACAGGGCTTGCTAGCCTAATCTGTAGCTCTCTCATAGCATGAAATGGAGTTTGATTTATTGGTCTGAGCGAATTTACAAAATTTACAAAACGGAGATCACGAACCAAGAAAAATCAAGTTATATAAACACAGTTAGAATCTGGCAAATAATCACATGCCTTCTACAATTTCTGTGTACCTTGTAGAACATTATATAATATTCTGTGCACATGGTGACTGATGAAATCTAACCCTTTCTTCTCCCACCCAACCAAGAAGAACCAGTTTTAGATTGGTGTGTGATTTGCTAAAGAGCTCAAATGTACCAGAAGAGATTCATATTCAAATCCCATCTCTTGTTCTCTAACCTTACTTTCTATGATCCTTTGAAGACAAAACTGGATTTCCACAGGAATAATCCTAAACCAAAAGGACAGACAACTACTGGCTTAGGTTGCTGTAGATGCAGGGGTGTCCTCTGCTCTTTAGCACGGCAAACTCCCTTTCAATCTCTGCTGTCCAAGACCCAGTCCAGCTAGTTCAAACTCATCTTCTCAAATTCCAGGGCTGTTATTCAAGGACATCTCTGTTTCCTCTATTTTTTGTCTGAGACAAAGGCAACTCTAGCATGGTCTGTTGGAAAAGGGCATCCCTACATGATTTGATTGAATCTTATTTGGAAGAATTCATTTTTGTTTTTCAGCCACCAGGTAACTTAAGAACAGCTTGCTGATGCTTTCTCATGAGGGCAATGGAAAAATTGAGATTTGGGTCAGCTGCGTGCATGCCTTGTCCAAACCATCACCCTTTCTCACGAGACTACTGCCACCCCCGGTGTGGTCTCCCTGACCTCACCTCTGACTCTTTGCAGCCCATTTTCCACCAGCAGTTGGAACCATCTGGTTTCTCCTCACACTTAGAGAAAATTCCAAGCTCCTGACCGAGGCCTGTGAGGCTTTCCATGACGTGGCCCTCCTAGCTTTCCTAACTAATTTTGTCCCACCTTCCTCCTGCCCACCATTTTTTAGCCCTTATTCTCTTTTGGTTTCTTGAACATATTAAGTGCTCCTACCATAGGTCCTTCATACTTGGTTTTTTGGCCTGAAATGATCACCCCAGTACCCTATCTTCAGCTTTCTAGCTCCTACTCTACATTTCCTTTTCCCATTAAATGTCACTTCCCCCAGAAAATCCTTTCTTGACCACCCAATCTGAATCAGTAGTTAGCACATTACTTGGTTTTATTTTCATTCTATTACTTCCAGATATTTACTTGTTTATTCAATCTGTTTTATTGTCTGTCTCCCCACTACCAAACTATAAGCTTCAAAGGCAAGACCTTAAATTCTCCTAAAATGTTGACTGACACTAGTAGACATTCAGTGTTTGTCAAAGGAACAAAGGAATGAAAGAATGCCTTTGTTTTAATTTTTATTTGTCATCTTAGAAAAATATGGTTGGTTTATTTCCATTTGGGTTGATTTTGTCATTTTATAAAAACCAATCTTTTCCAGTTTAAGTCAATTCATAGTTTAATAAAAATTACTACATGAACCAGCTCAAACTTTAGTAAGTTAGTTAGCTATATCCCTCACGTATACAATTCAAATCTCTGACCCAGATTCTTGAAAATATCATTTGAGTTACATTTGTTGGTTCTGAGATTGTTTTACTTTACTTTGGTCTAAGGGCCCATGGGGCACAAGTCCCGTGTCCTCTGTAAGTTTTCTTTGACTTCCTGCCCCCCAAAGTACAGTATCATTCTCTTCATTGCCTCTTTCCTCTTTTATAGCAGTTGTATTCCAGTGACTCAGTGGGCCTTGGGTAGAAGTGGCTATTAGATAGTGTTCGCTCTATGGGGTGAATTTCCAGATAGGTTGTTAACTCTCTGAGTCTCTATTTCTCCTGGGTTCCTCTCTTGGAGGCCTATACTATGTTTGTCCTATGGATAGTCTGTTGACAAGCAGACCCAATTTCAGTAGCTTTTTCTCCAGTTTTGTTTGTTTGTTTGTTTATAAGATTCTTATTTATTTGAGAGAGAGAGAGAGAGCAAGAGCATGCACAAGCAGGGGGAGTAGCAGGCAGAGGGAGAAACAGGATCTTGGCTGAACAGGGAGCCTGATGTGGGGCTAGATTCCAGGACCCTGGGATCATGATCTGAGCCAAAAGCAGATGCTTAATGACTGAGCCACCCGGGTGCCCCCAGTTTTGTTTATTTTTAAATGAGTGTCTGCACCTAGCAGGGGTAGGCCCCCAGGACAGTCTATCTCTAATTTTGGCCATGGTCAGCGGCAATGGGCAGGGCAGAGTTCAAAGGGGGGCTTTTTCCGGGATGCCTGAAATGTATAGGGTGCTTTCCTTTTTCTTTACTGTTGAGATCACCCAGTAAAGTTATCCTTAGCCAGAAATAGCTCATAAAAAGATAAGAACTATATCCCTTTTCATCCCAAATAGCTTTGCGCAAAAGAAGGAGACCCTTCCAGCTGAGATAAAGCCCAATTTTAGTGGATGCTGCACAGCAGACCCATTACAAGCCCGCCTCCATGGACAGGGATCCATCAGGCTCTCTCAGCAGATAAATGATGATGCATTAGTGATAGATTTCTGACATTCTGTTCCCCTGAGAAAGGGTTTGAGTCTTGGGAGAAATTGTGTCCTTAGTATAAAGATATGGTAAAAAACACTGCTTTTCTTAGCAGCAGGAAAAACCTTCCCCTCTCCATAGAGAAACCTTTAGTAGAGGTGACTCTTTTGATAAGATGCTCGGCATTAAGGTGGGGCATCTGAGTTTTAATCTGGCTTTTGGGGCTGCCTTCTAAGGAAGGTGGTATTAGATGATTGAAACGTGCAGAGAAAATTCCTGCCCCTCATCTCTCAAATCAGTAAGGACCGTCTGCCACAGAGATGAATTCCTTTTTTGTTTTGAGAACTTTTCTGCCTTTCAGTACTTTTATTAAAATATAATTCTCCCTGACAAGGGTAAACTCTAAGACATTCATCAGGTGGTGGGCTGTGGGTATAACTCTCATATACACTCCGCAACGACTCAGAATAATATAACTGGCTTATGGCATAGAACTCACCATGTTGCTTTTTTCGTGGTTGTGACCCACCAGGTGGACAGGACCCTAGAGCACAATTTATCTTAGTTATGTTTTCACCCTCAGGGCCTAGTAGAGTGCCTGGCACATGGTAAGTCCGTGATAAGTATTTCTGAATGAGTGACCAACATCGCTAAATGCTTCCAAATCTAGAAGCCAGCTGAGCCAAAGAGTAGTACACAGATGTTAGCTCAAGAATAGTTGTGGGGAGAGAGTCTCTATAAAGAAAAGCAAGAGGTTCCCAGGACTTCTGAATCTTTCACCCTTGGCCACATAAAACAGGAATGGTGACAAGGAGAGCTGCTTTGGCAGTGCAAAAGGGAAAGTTCTCAGGAGACACCATGGGTGTTTTTTATTTATTTTTTATTTGTTTATTGGACAGAGAGAGATCACAAGTAGGCAGAGATGCAGGCAGAAAGAGAGGAGGAAGCAGGCGCCCTTGCTGAGCAGAGAGCCCAATGCGGGGCTCGATACCAGCTCCCTGAGATCATGACCTGAGACAAAGCAGATGCTCAACCCACTGAGTCACCCAGGCACCCCTCCATTGGTGTTTTTTAGACACTAACTTTCTCTGTCCTACTGACACAACGAGGCCCCTCTTTCTGTGACTGTGACACCTGAGCTAACCCTTTTCATCCCCTCACTCATCAGCAGAAGTCTCTTCTTGCTAAAGCATTTGGAGTGTGAATTCCAAAGATAACCCTGAGAACTGCCCTTCACCAAACCAAGGGGATTAACGCAGGCTTCAGGGTGGGCTGTGCTCGAGATAACCGGCAACATGATTTTCTCAGGTCACATCTCCCCCTGCAAGGAGGAGGCTGTGTTTCCTTGCCGACCACGTGCTGCGGGCTGAGGCCTGAGGCCTGTGGCGGCTGTGTGGCGGCACGATGGTCCCCGCGGCACAGGCTGTGAGGGAGCAGCAGACCCCAGTCCCAGGCAGCCCCAAGCCCATAATGAGGCCAGAAGCCTCTGGCATGATCCCGGGGCCTTGGCCAGAATGCACCATCCCTACAGCAGGGAGAGGGCAGTCAGCTGGGCAGAATGCGTTTTGAAAGAGTTTCTAGTGTGCTGTCAGGAGGCATCTTTGTCACTGGGTGTTGCGCGGGTTCCTCCAGCAATTTGCTTTCCAGGAGCTGTTGCTGCCTCTGTCTGGGTTTAGTAACACCCGCAGCAGCATCTAATACCGATTAAGCACTTCCTGCGTGCTCAGCGTAGCTCTGAGTGACTGGAGGTGTTTGAATTCATCCAGTGCTCATACCAACCCTAGGAGGTAAGCTCCAACATGTTTCCCATTTTACAGCTAGAAGCTGTATGATGAAGCAGAGTTGAAGGGCTGTACGTCAGCCGTCCTCTTCCCATTGAAGAGTGCTGTATTGTAAAAAGTTGTAAAGTAAAAAGTTGTATTGTAAAGTTGTATTGTAAAAAGCTGTGAAGTAAAAACTTCATTTCAAGTGAAGTTGTCTTCCCTAAGACAACTTCACTTGAATTCCCACCAAGATACCTACTCAATTCTGCACCTTTTATCTTTTATCTTCTGCACCTGGCATCCGTTAACCACCACTTCAGCCACTTCTCACACCCCTGTCTTAGGAGTTAATCCACATCTAACTTCACCACCACACATGTCAGCAATGCCTGTCACCCTGCGTTCTATCAGCTGCTCTTGCTTCTTCTTCTTCGGGTGTGTTATGTTGTTTCCTTAAGTAGCTTGTAGATCTGGGAAATTATCTCTAACTTCTGTACTACCAGGATCCAACCCAAGGCTGGGCAGAGAACAAACAGCTCAGAAATAGACTTTTCTGTTGATGGACTGCCATACTGTCTGCTCACAGCACAGGCTTCAAGGATTCTGGGGTCGGATGTAGATCCTCCTTAGAACTGTGGTCTCCTCCATTGTTGTCTGCCTCTCTTCTACACAATCTATAAGTCTAGACTGACCTACTTTATTTTTTTAAGAAGAAAGATTTATTTAGTTCATTTTAGAGAGAGAGAGAGAGAGAGAATGAGTGGGGGGGGCAGAGGGAGAGGGAGAGAGAGCCTCAAGCAGACTCCTTGTTGAGCGTGGAGCCCGATGCCAGGCTTGATCCATGACACATGAGATCATGACCTGAGCCGATGCCAAGATACAAATGTTAATCCACCACACAGGCACCCCCAGACTAATGTATTTTTTATAAAAATTTGATTTTTTAAGTTTTTATAGACTTTTTAAAAGAGCAGTTTCAGAGTCATAGCAAAATTGAGTAGAAAGTAGAGTGAGTTCCCATATACCCCTTGTGCCCACACATGTCCTTTTCCCTTCATTTTCAACATCCCTCACTGGAGTGGTACATTTGTTAAAAGTAATGAATGTACACTGACACATCATTATCACCCAGAGTCCATAGTTTACATATAATTCATGCTTGGTGTTATACATTTAGTGGGTTTGGACCAATGCATAAGGACATGTGTCTGTCATTATGGCACCATACTGAGTAGTTTCACTGCCTAAAAAGCCCCTGTGCTCTGTCTATCGATCTCTCCTTCACCCCAAACCCTGGCAACTATGGTTCTTTACTGTCTCTATAGTTTTGTCCTTTCCAGAATGTCATAGAGTTGGAATCACACAGTATATGGCCTTTTTAGATTCAACCTTCTACTTTTCATTTTTCAATTACTTCTTTAGTTGGACCTTTTTTAAAATCCAGGATTTGGGACCCTAGATATTTTGGCTAATCACACAGTGAGCATAGCCTTTAGGGTGTCCACATAGAGAGAATACAATGGACTACTCTGAGTGCAGGTCAGGGGTCAAAAATTCCCCTCCCATCCCACCATATATTGTAACTGCCCTTTAGGTTCAGATGCTGAAGTTCCCTGTTAAAATAAAAACACAGTGGGTAAATACCCAGTAGTGCAATTGCTGGGTCATAGGGCAGTTCTATTTTCAACATTCTGAGGAACCTCCATGCTGTTTTCCAGAGTGGTTGCACCAGCTTGCATTCCCACCAACAGTGTAGGAGGGTTCCCCTTTCTCCGCATCCTCGCCAGCATCTGTCATTTCCTGACTTGTTGATTTTAGCCATTCTGACTGGTGTGAGGTGATAATCTCATTGTGGTTTTGATTTGTATTTCCCTGATGCCGAGTGATATGGAGCACTTTTTCATGTGTCTGTTGGCCATCTGGATTTCTTCTTTGCAGAAATGTCTGTTCATGTCCTCTGCCCATTTCTTGATTGGATTATTTGTTCTTTGGGTGTTGAGTTTGTTAAGTTCTTTATAGATTTTGGACACTAGTCCTTTATCTGATATGTCGTTTGCAAATATCTTCTCCCATTCTGTCCGTTGTCTTTTGATTTTGTTAACTGTTTCCTTTGCTGTGCAAAAGCTTTTGATCTTGATGAAATCCCAATAGTTCAGTTTTGCCTTTGCTTCCCTTGCCTTTACCCTAAAGATACAAACGTAGTGATCCAAAGGGGCACGTGCACCCGAATGTTTATAGCAGCAATGTCCACAATAGCCAAACTATGGAAAGAACCTAGATGTCCATCAACAGATGAATGGATCAAGAAGATGTGGTATATATACACAACGGAATACTATGCAGCCATCAAAAGAAACGAAATCTTGCCATTTGCGACAATATGGATGGAACTAGAGCGTATCATGCTCAGCGAAATAAGTCAAGCGGAGAAAGACAACTATCATATGAGCTCCCTGATATGAGGAAGTGGTGATGCAACATGGGGGCTTAAGTGGGTAGGAGAAGAATCCATGAAACAAGACGGGATAGGGAGGGAGACAAACCATAAGTGACTCTTAATCTCACGAAACAAACTGTGGGTTGCTGGGGGGAGGGGGGTTGGGAGAAGGGGGGTAGGGTTATGGACATTGGGGAGGGTATGTGCTTTTGGGTAAATTGGAAGGGGAGGTGAACCATGAGAGACTATGGACTCTGAAAAACAATCTGAGGGGTTTGAAGTGGCAGGGGGGTGGGAGGTTGGGGTACCAGATGGTGGTTATTATAGAGGGCACAGCTTGCATGGAGCACTGGGTGTGGTGAAAAAACAATGAATAATGTTTTTCTGAAAATAAATAAATTGAAAAAAAAAACCACACAGTGGGGTGCCTGGGTGGCTCAGTCATTAAGCGTCTGCCTTCAGCTTGGGTCATGATCCCAGAGTCCTGGGATCAAGCCCCACATTGGGCTCTCTGCTCAGCAGGAAGCCTGCTTCTCCCTTTCCTACTGTCCCTGCTTGTGTTCCCTCTCTCACTGTGTCTCTCTCTGTCAAATAAATAAATAAAACCTTTAAAAAAATACAAACATAATATCTGGAAGAGATGACATACATTATTAAACATTAATATGCTGGCTCAAAGTAGATGAGCAGAATAGGTAAAGGATATCATGAATTTCAAAAAATGTGGCCAAAAGTTAAGGCTTCTGGGAGCCAAGGAATAGCATGAGGGGTCTGCTGGGTTGTTTGTACTTAAACAGTCTGGAGTCTTTGTAAAGTAGAGAAAGATAAAAACAAAACAAAAACAAAAACACATGGTATGGGGAAAAGAATACACTTTTGGAAGACAAAGAACAGAATGAAGAGTTCTCTAGTTTATTGGTTATCTATATCTTTTTCTAATTAATTTATATTTATTTGTTTATTTATTTATTTATTTTTTGAGATTGAGAGAGAGAGAGAGAGACAGCATGAGCAGAAGGGGAGAGAGAGAGGGAGAAGGAGAGAGAAAGAATCTCAAGGAGGTGCCCAGCCCAGAGCCTGTCCTGGGCCTCCATCTCACGACCCTGAGATCATGGCCTGAGCGGAAATCAAGAGTCGGATGTTAACTGACTCAATCACCCAGGTGCCCCTATTATTATCTATTTGTGTGTACCAAATTACCCCCAAAACTTAGTGGTTTGAAAGAGTAAATATTTGTTATCTCACGGTCTCTATGTGCCAGGAGTTTGAGAGTGGGTTTTGGACAGTTCTGGCTCAGAGCCTCCCATATCAGTGCAGTTAAAATGTTAGCTGAGGCTATCGCCACCTGAGTGCCTGACTGAGCTAGACCCCCTTCCAACTTGGCTCACTCACAAGGCTGTTGGCAGGAGCCTTGGGTTCTTTGCTGGCTGTTGAAAGGAGGTTGTAGTTCTCTCCTTGAGTGCCCTCACTACTTGTCTGTTGGCTTCCCTCAGATGAGTGAACCAGCAGATCCTTCTATGACCTGGTCCCTATGTGGTCATTTCTCCATATTCTGTTTGTTAGGAGAGAGTCACTAAGTCCAGTTCATGCTAAAGAGAAGAAGAATTGGTAGGCTCTGTTTTTTGTTTTGTTTTGTTTTGTTTTATAAGGAGGAGTTTTGAAGACTTTGTGAACATATTTTAGAAACCTATGTGGTGTGTCCTTATACAGTGGTCACCTGGAAAAGTGGAGAGAGAGAAAAATGTGAAGGACTAGAAAAAGTAATCTCTTTAGTATTGAAGACCCAGCTGGAGTGCCAGCTCTTCCACTCACCAGCTGGTGACCCCTAGAAAATCACGAGTGTTCTGAACCTTGGTTTCCATGATCAGAATTGTATGCTTTCCCTACAAGCTGCAAAGAGCCTTATAGAGATCTAAGGGTGAAAGTATTTGTCCATCACAAAATGCTGTTCAGACTTAGGCTCCTTCTCTGTTCTGGCTGGCTTTCTGTGTAGTAGGGGGAAGAATCCATAGCAAAATTTATCTTCACTCAAGCTTTCCCTCTTCCCGTGGGCAGAACCCAAACCCCTATCCCCATTCTCAACAGAAAGTGCAGGTCACGGAGCTCCTACCCAGTTTTCCTTCAGGATCAGGATTTTAGATTCTGGGGAGGAATTTTTAGGGTTAGGCCTTCTTGTTACACACACTTTCCCAAGCTCCCCTGGAAGCCTGGGGGAAACATTCTATACAAGTATAGTCCCATTTCTTGCAGAAACAAGTTGACAACATCGCTAATTGAGATCGGATAGACTCCAATTCAGAAAGCAGATTTTGCATTTTTGTGCCAACAGAACATTTTATATATAGTCTTTTCTCCCTATTGCTAAGCCATCCTGAACTTTCTGTTTTATTTACTTACATGGTGGCAAATTTTCATCAAAATTACATAAAGACAGATTGGTCTATTGAGGATACTATCATTTTCCCTCCTTTCAACTTGCTTCCACTGGCCACTGCATTTCAGGTCCCTTCTTTAAAGAACTATTAGTGATTGAACCATCAAGCACTGAAAAATGTGGCTTGTGATGAGAAGTTCAAGTGATGTGTTTGTTTAGTCCAAGAGACTGCTTGCCCCCTCCACCCACCTAAATGGTTTCCATGTTGGGAAGAATCTTGGAAATGGAAAAGAGAGTAGACATTCAAATTTTAGGGAGGGATAAATGAAATCAGTTTCAGCACTGTAGTCACCCAAGAAAGCATCATCTGAAGCACTTTCTAGATGTACACTTAAGAGGGGAAGAAATACACTTTGCAATTTAGAAATGGTCTCCTGCAAAGTTCATTGTAACCTTTATTTCTCAACCAAGCCAAAACCATCAGCTAATCCTGTGTGGCTGAACATGACATTATATTTTTTAGGTTCTTGATCTATTCAGCGTTTCTATTCCTTTGGAGGATAACGGGCCACAGCAGACTGAAACCAGATTATTTTTAGGGCAAATTTCCCCTGGCAACATACCAGGGGATTCCTATTGTCTTAGGGCATTCAAAACTGTCACAGCAAAATCAGTTCAAATCCTCTAGAAAATGTTTAATAATAGATTATGATTTTTTTTTTTAAAGAAATAGAAGGTTGGGGGAAAGTAGAGCAAGTGGAGTATTAACATGGCTCAAACTGGAAATCACTGATTTCCTACCCAATCCCCTTTCTTTTCTCTGGAAGATTGTCAGTGTCTTGATATCAGATCTCTTCTTTTACACTCTAGATTCTACAGAAACATGCTTCTAGTGCTGGACAGTAGGCCGCCCAATATCACTTGCAGTGAGGTACACCATGTGACTAAATTCTGGAGCATGGTGTGTAAGTAGAAATAGTGTTTGCACCTTCCAGGAAATTTTCTGGAAAGGAGGTTTTCATATTTTTCTCTTCTTTCTGTCTTCCTAATGACCAGAATCCAGATGTGATGGCTAGAATTGGAGCAGACATCTCGGATCAGGAGATGATATTGGAAATGGAAACCATACACAAGAGAGCCACAGGATGGAAGGTATGTCAGTTAGTATCCTGGAGAGTGATGGCAGCCCTAGCCCATCCATCAGCTCCACACACCCAGCTGAAAGGTGGTCCAGCTGGTGTCTTCTTGCTACCACGTTGCTTCAGGAGCAGGGTCATCTGGTGGTCAAGAATGCTAGCTCTCAATGTCAGGTGTTTCTGGGTTCCCCACTCACTGGGTGTAGGACCTTGGGAAAAGTGTTTAACTGCCCTATGATTATGTATTGCCATGTAACAAATTCCCTCCATTTTGCATACTCATAAAGTTTAAGGTGAGAAATTTCGATGGGTCACCTATGGACAGTTTGTCTCTGTTCTCTTATCTCTGGGGCCTTGGCTGGAAGACCCAAAGGTTGAGGGGTAATGTGATGGGTGGGGTCTGCAGGCATCCAGAGGCTCATTCACTCTCACGTCAGGCCGTTGATATTAGTAGTCTGTCGGGACCTCAGCTGAGACTATGGGCCAGAGCACCTACATGTGGGCTCTTGTGTGGTTTGGGCTTTTTCTGTGTGGAAGTTGTATTTCAATAGTGAGTGTCCCAGGAGAGCAAGCCAAGTAGAAATTGAATCGCCTTTGCTAACCTAGTCCGAGGAGTCACACAGCATCACTTCCACCACATTCCCTCCACTGAGATTGCTACACAGGCCCAACCAGTCTCTAGGGGAGGAGAAACAGAGGCCAATGCTTGACGGGGAAGTGGCAAGGTTCTTGAAGAGCATGCATGACTGGAAATATCGTTGTAGTCAACCCTGGAGAAGAGAGTGTGCCATACTCTCCCAGGCTTCTGGTTCATCGTCTGCAAATGAGGATAATCATATGCACATCCTAAGTCAGAGGTGACACTGGAAATATTTAACCATGAGTATAGCAGTGACACCAACCATCACAACCGTCTCTGGCTTCAATGGTTTAGTCCTGGAACGGTCCTGGAAGTCCCCAGGGAAGAGGAAAGGGTGAACATAAAGTCAAAGTGTGAACAAGGTGTTGTGTGCAGGGAGAGGGAGGGCACTGTCACTGAGTGGTCTCAGAACAGTGAATATGTACTAACTGGTGAAGAAACATGTCAGTAATTCCACAATCGACCCCTGCATCCTGGCCGAATGTCAGCTTTGCTTGTAGGATCGTTTGGAGGATTAAATAAGATACTACATACAAAGCACTTGGCCCATGGTAAATATGGAATAAACAGCAGCTATTAATTTTGTTGTGGTTCTCTCGCTACTTTCCATTCTAATACGTAACATAGAAATTAAAATATTTTTTTTCCAATTTATTTATTTTCAGAAAAACATTATTCATTATTTTTTCACCACACCCAGTGCTCCATGCAAGCTGTGCCCTCTATAATACCCACCACCTGGTACCCCAACCTCCCACCCCCCCGCCACTTCAAACCCCTCAGACTGTTTTTCAGAGTCCATAGTCTCTCATGGTTCATCTCCCCTTCCAATTTACCCAAAAGCACATACCCTCCCCAATGTCCATAACCTTCTCCCCTTCTCCCAACCCCCCTCCCCCCAGCAACCCACAGTTTGTTTCGTGAGATTAAGAGTCACTTATGGTTTGTCTCCCTCCCTATCCCATCTTGTTTCATGGATTCTTCTCCTACCCACTTAAGCCCCCATGTTGCATCACCACTCCCTCATATCAGGGAGATCATATGATAGTTGTCTTTCTCCGCTTGACTTATTTCGCTAAGCATGATACGCTCTAGTTCCATCCATGTTGTCGCAAATGGCAAGATTTCGTTTCTTTTGATGGCTGCATAGTATTCCATTGTGTATATATACCACATCTTCTTGATCCATTCATCTGTTGATGGACATCTAGGTTCTTTCCATAGTTTGGCTATTGTGGACATTGCTGCTATAAACATTCGGGTGCACGTGCCCCTTTGGATCACTATGTTTGTATCTTTAGGGTAAATTCCCAGTAGTGCAATTGCTGGGTCATAGGGCAGTTCTATTTTCAACATTTTGAGGAATCTCCATGCTGTTTTCCAGAGTGGTTGCACCAGCTTGCATTCCCACCAACAGTGTAGGAGGGTTCCCCTTTCTCCGCATCCTCGCCAGCATCTGTCATTTCCTGACTTGTTGATTTTAGCCATTCTGACTGGTGTGAGGTGATATCTCATTGTGGTGGTTTTGGGCAGAGGACATGAACAGACGTTTCCGCCAAGAAGACATCCAGATGGCCAACAGACACATGAAAAAGTGCTCCATATCACTCGGCATCAGGGAAATACAAATCAAAACCACAAAGAAATTAAAATCTTAAAAGCAGGAGGTCCCTAATGCTTTCTCTTTCTTTTCACATGAGGACACACCCCACTTCCCCAAGAGATTATAGACCACGTGAGCGTTGGAGGTCTCTACAAAACAAGTGGGTGACCTTTCGTTGGATAGATTATTTGTAAGAAATAAGGAGTCTGTTCTCCCTCCCCCCCCTTTATTGGAAACCACGAGTCAGTGACAGTATTGCTTTGCACAAGTCTCTTTAACTGCCGTACAAAGCTTGAAAATTTCCTAGATGTTTTGGTACACGTTGTCAGTGAATTGATGTGATAACGGAATAGAAACAAAAAAGTACTCTCCAGCTGTAATTTCAGAAGGGATTCCTGTGGCTTTATAGAGAAGTGTGCTTTGCACCATGGAACCCCACATCCTAAAATTAGAATAGGCTGAGAGAGACAGAGTGCAGATGTATAGTTCCTCATAGGATAGGAACCTTCTTTAATAATGAAATTATGCTAACAGGGCCTGACTCATTAGCACATTTCCTGGACATGAATGAGCCCCTCAGGGTTGGGCTGGCAGATATGTGAATTCTCTGGAAAAATGTGATTGATGCTGAAGGATTTTCCACAATGCTGTGTAGCCCCATTTTCTGCCAAGCCACATCGGTGGGAAAGGTCAATGGAAGGGTTGGCTAATAACTGACAGGAATGAAAGCTAACTTCAGTGTCGAGCAGCTACCCAATCATCTGGACCTGAGCACCCCTCGGGGTTCTCTCCTCAGTCTCTGAGTGACTCCCTGTTCACCATGGTGCCTTCTAGAACACTTTGGCAAAAAATGTAGGCTCCACACATGGTTCGTGCGGGGGTGCTCTGAGCAGGAGCTGCTGTAGCCGGGTTTCCTCCAATTCAGGGATTAACCCAAGGCCACCTTCATGACACCAGTACAGTGGGGAGTCTCGCCTTGTGGATTGAGCTTGGCTACGGTCACCTTGGCCCCGAGTTACACCTCCCGCATTAGCACAGAAAGGGTGGGGCTGTCAGGCCTGATTTCTCATTGCCCTCTCTTTCCAGGGCTGGCACTAAATTCCCTGGGGTAAAGTTGGGGTCAGCTGACAGGTGTTGTGTGGGTGAGGTTCAGAAATGCTTCACCAGCTTTCACTTGTTTCCCAGTGTGGCACCCCAGCATCTCCTCCGGCCTCTGGGGGGGTTCTGTGTCACCCAGGCTTCTCTCTGAGGGGCCGAGCCCACCTTCGCCCCTCCCTCCATGGCCAGCAGTCTCCATCCCAAACAGAGAATCCTTTTTCCTCTGCCAGGCATTCTCCTGCTTGGACAGATGACCCGCCTCCTGGCAACTCTCGCTAAGCCCACCACTTACGAGATGGGAACACGTGTCTCCTAGTTCCTTTCCTGTAATTTGGAGACCTTCACTTAGCCCTGGTAATCAGAGGAAGATAAATTTTAATTGGGTTCAAAGCCAGACATTTATTATACAAGCAAATCTCGTCAATCATTTAGTTCATGAAAGGCCCTAACAAAGTTAAATGTGGTCCTTCACTTAGCTGACCTTAACGGACAGTGGATTCAGTCTGTTTTTAATTTGCCAAACATTTACGAAAGGCCTGAGGCAAACATGACACCACACTGTGGGGCCTTAGTGATCGTACAAAGTTCTAGGCACCAGGGGCCCACAGTCTAGTGAGAGATAAATGAGATGGTGTCTGTTCTCCAGCTTCTTCAGTGGGCTCAGCGAGTCGGTAAGAAAGACAACCTTGGTAGTGTTTCCATTTAGCTCAGTAATTGTGGAAACTCAATAGTCCATATTTTGAAGAAACTTTACTTCAAAAATCAATGTCAGTGTTTTTCTTTATTTCTTTTTTTAAAGATTTTTATTTATTTGTTTTAGAGAGAGAAAGAGCAAGCATGGGGGGTGTGGGGGGGTGCGGAGAGAGAGACTCCCAAGCCGACTCCACGCTGAGCCTGAGATGATGACCTGAGCCAAAAATCAAGAGTTAAGAGTCGCAACTGACTGAGCTACCCTGGCGTCCCAAGGCCAGAGTTTCTCAAATGTTTTCAGGCTGTGGTTTTTACATCATGTTCCGGTAAACATCTATACTTTAAAAAAAAGACTTCCAGCTGAAAATTGTTCCACAAAACAATATTGCTCATAATGTGTGGAATGTACTTTATTTTCTCTCTTTTTCTTCTCCCCCTCTCCTACCCTTTCTCTCTTGATGGTTAGTATCCACTAAATTGATTTAACATATAACTACCAAGTTTTTTTATTTTTTTAAGATTTTATTTATTTACCAGAGAGAGAGAATACAAGTAGGCAGAGTGGCAGGCAGAGGCAGAGAGAGAAGCAGACTCCCCGCAGAGCAGAGCGCCCAATGTGTGGACTCAATCCCAGGATCCTGGGTTCATGACCTGAGCCGAAGGCAGAGGCTTAACCGACTGAGCCACCCAGGTGTCCCTATAACTAACAAGTTTTTTTTCTTTTTAAAGATTTTATTCATTCCTCTGACATAGATCACAAGTAGGCAGAGAGGGAGAAGCAGGCTCCCCGCTGAGCAAAGAGCCTAATGCAGAGCTCAATCCCAGCACCCCGAGATCATGACCTGAGCCAAAGGCAGAGGCTCTAACCCACTGAGCCACCCAGGTGCCCCAGTATAACAAACAAGTTTTAAAAGCACAGCTCTAGGGTGCCTGGGTGGCTCAGTGGGTTAAGCCGCTGCCTTCGGCTCAGGTCATGATCTCAGGGTCCTGGGATCGAGTCCCACATCGGGCTCTCTGCTCAGCAGGGAGCCTGTTTCCTCCTCTCTCTCTGCCTACTTGTGATCTCTCTCTGTCGAATAAATAAATAAAATCTTTAAAAAAAAAAAAAAGCACAGCTCTAGAACACTGAACCAGAAGTTTTGAATTGTCAACCATACTCTCGTAATAGCAGAGTGACTCATAATTACATGTTATGTTTGTATCTTTGTACTGTGTCCATCATAAAGGCGATTAGAGCCCAGAACTCAAGGTGGGATCACCAGCTGGTCCAAGATGGCTCACCTGGAGCACGATTCTGCTTTGCACCATTGGGCGAATTTATTTTTTTGTGGGTGTTGAAGCTTGCCAGATTACCCAGTGCAGGTAGCTGGTCTTGCTGCCTCCTATTACAACTTTATTCTATAATCCTCGGAGCTTCCTTGACACAATAAACCTAAACCCTTGAAAATTACTTCAAATTGTGTTTGGAGCCACTTTAGAAAATTCAACTTCAGAATCAGTTTGTGCTCATAATGAACACTCCGCTTGTATTTAATACTATTCCATTTTTGGGGCTTGAGCCTCAGGATTTGTTGGAAAAAATCTCTCAGTGTGGTGTAGTGGTTGTGTTTATGCCTGGAAGTCAGGCCTGCTGTTCAAGAGTCTGAGCCTTCATTGGCTCATCTGTTAAATGGGGGTGATACTAGTTCTGCTCTCACAGGAGAGAGGTGAGGAGTGAACGCTAGGGTGACTGTAGCTTACTTTGCAGGGTGCCTGGCTTAGGGCAGATGTGCGGTGGCAACTGGGGTCCTTGGTGTCACCATCCCACACCACTGTGAGCTCATTGCCTTGCCCACCCTCTCACGTCAGCAGTCCCTAGCCTTGGCTCCCAGAGACGTTTTGCTGACTATAGATACTTGACATTTTGAGACTTCCTTGTTTAGATCCTACTTGTTTCCTCCCCAGGTGCTCTCCTTCATTTGTTGAAAGACAGAAGAAAACTTTTACAATAACAAGGAAATGGAACTTCCCTGCTCTTTTTTTTTTTTAAGTTTGAAATTAACAGAATCTTTTTTTTTCCAATTTATTTATTTTCAGAAAAACATTATTCATTATTTTTTCACCACACCCAGTGCTCCATGCAAGCCGTGCCCTCTATAATACCCACCACCTGGTACCCCAACCTCCCACCCCCCCGCCACTTCAAACCCCTCAGATTGTTTTTCAGAGTCCATAGTCTCTCATGGTTCATCTCCCCTTCCAATTTACCCAAAAGCACATACCCTCCCCAATGTCCATAACCCTACCCCCCTTCTCTCAACCCCCCTCCCCCCAGCAACCCACAGTTTGTTTCGTGAGATTAAGAGTCACCTATGGACTTCCCTGCTCTTTTAGGAGGATACGTAAGCAAGGGTGCCAGGCTCAAACTTCCCATAAATATCTTGATTTGAATTTTCATGGGGATGTCCTCCATGTAGGAGACTTACCCCTAAATGACAGAGTGACAGAAGACTCTTCAGTCTGCCTGAAGTTGGACTGAAGAGTGACAACACTGATTTGTGACTTGGGGAGGAGGAGAATGGGGAAAGTTGGGGTCCCACGAATAACTAAAATCTGGAGAGCATTTAATATAAAATATTTATTGTATACCTTCTGCTCACATTACCTTATACCAAAAAACACAGACTTAGTCTTCTAGAAACCCGCCATCTAAATGAGAGTTAAAATATATGTCTAGGTTCACATTTAAAAATAACCCAAGAGAACTGATGGGCTATTGGATAGTGGCACTTCATGTCTACGACTTGGTGCAATGTGCTGTGACTTCTAGACATTGTGCAAACAGGAGGTGGGACTAGGACTGGGTTCTTCTAGGAGTGAACTCTAGATAAGTGAACAGGATGGTGAGGAAGTCTACACTGTGGCGGGGGGAGTTGTCTTGGGAGAAAGTGGGTGTCAAAGTGGAAATGGAATGGAGCACAGGGTGGTACATGTAAGCAAATAGACTGAGCAGCTGGATGGGGATCTGATCATACTCGATGAACAAGATGCCTCATTTTATCCAGGGGTTTCATGTTCCTGCAACAAGCCTTTCACTAGAGCTACTAACAAGTAATGAAAGGACCAGGGCTAGATTAAGGTCAACTGGTACCCTAAACATAGCCAACATTGGTGTCCCCCTTGGCCCTTCCATTGCTGCAAATAAAGGGTCTGTTACACAAATCACTGGTTGGAAGTGAAACACTCATGCCATGAGAGATGGAAAAAAAAAAAGAGAGATATCTGACAACACCTTCAAACCAAACTTACAGTTGAGTCACTGTGCCCAAGAAAATGCTTGGGAAAAAAAAAAGATTGTATTTATTTATTAGAGAGAACATGGGAGGTGAGGGGAAAGGGGCAGAAGTAGAAGTAAGCTTCCTACTGAGCAAGGAACCTGATGTGGGACTCGATCCCAGGACCCCAGGATCATGACCGGAGCTGAAGGCAGAAAACCAATTGAACTACCCAGGCACCCCAGAAAATGCCTTTTAAATGATACTGGTTAGGGGCACCTGAGTGGCTCAGTGGGTTAAAACCTCTGTCTTCGGCTCGGGTCATGATTCCAGGGTACAGGGTACTGGGCTCTCTGCCTGCTTCCTCCTCTCTCTCTCTCTGCCTGCCTCTATGCCTACTTGTGATCTCTGTCTGTCAAATTAATAAATAAAAAGTCTTAAAAAAATCTATGGAAAAAATGATACTGGTTAAAGATGAACATAGGCAGATAAAGACAATTATGAAGACATTCCACTCAAGTCAAGAATAGCAGTGAAAGAATTAAGGGCATCAGCATGAGGAGGAAAACTCCAAGGTGTGCTTTCTCTTGGGCAATTAAGTAGAACTTATTTTGCCTAATAATCCAGGGCTGGGAAGAATAAGGGGAGGAAGAAAGGAGAGTGAAAACTTCCCAGCTGTAGGTAAGGCTAACTGGAAGGGGATGGCTGTGAGCTCCTTGAGGCAAGGCCTTTGTCTTATTCATCTTACTCTGACTTAGGCTCTGTCACATAGAATTCAAATTAACATTTATTGACTCCCTACTACATGCCAGTATTTGGAACTAGGAATAAAATAGAAACAAGACTGAGTCTTGCCTTGAGGGTACTCATAACCTGGTAAGGGAGTTAGGTATGTGAGGAGGTAAAATATTGTATGATAAAGTCAATGAGCAATTATTCACAAATAAGGTAGTCCCAGGGAGGTGATATGTGGGCTGGCTCTGAGGAACAGGAGAAGGCAAAGGGTTTATATGTTTTTTAAAAAGGATATTTTATGGGGCACCTGGGTGGCTCAGTCAGTTGAGTGTCTGCCTTTGGCTCAGGTCATGATCTCTGGGTTCTGGGATCAAATCCCATCGGGCTCCCAGCTTAGTGAGAAAGAAGTCTGCATCTGCCTCTCCCCTTGCTTGTGCTCCTGCTCTCTCTCTTTCTCTCTGTCTCTCTCAAATGAATATATAAGAAAAATCTTTTTTAAAAAAAGATATTTTAGACAAATCTGACTAGAAATCAATACATGTTTGGTGAATGAATGAAGAAGTGATTGAAGAAAGTGTACCCATAGAGTATACAAACTTGGGATTGGGGCAGACACATAGTCTAGAGAGCAAGAGATTATCATTTGTGGTAAGTTTTGTACATAGAGAAACACTAAAAACATTAGTCTTGACCTAAGATGCGATATTGCTGCCAAAGTCGCCGTAAGTGGACTATTTCATTTCTGTGTACACTGTGCTGGTAGAGAACTAGTTAGGCACTTTGTTTTGCTTTGTTTTTTAAACATTTTTAAAAACTTTAATTCAATTAATTCACATATAATGTATTATTGGTTTCAGAGGTAGAGGTCAGTGATTCATCAGTCTTAGACAACACCCAGTGCTCATTACGGCACACGCCCTCCTTAATGCCCATCGCCCATTTACCCCATCCCCTCACCCTCTCCCCTCCAGCAACCCTCAGTTTGTTCCCCTATGATTAAGAATCTCTTATGGGGGGCACCTGGGTGGCTCAGTGGGTTAAAGCCTCTGCCTTTGGCTCAGGTCATGATCCCAGGGTCCTAGGATTGAGCCCCGCATCAGGCTCTCTGCTCAGCAGGGAGCCTGCTTCCTCCTCTCTCTCTGCCTGCCTCTCTGCCTACTTGTGATATCTCTCTGTCAAATAAATAAATAAAATCTTAAAAAAAAAAAGAATCTCTAATGGTTTGTCTCCCCTTCTGGATTTGTCTTTGTTTTAGTCTTTCCTCTCTTCCCCTATGATCCTGTTTTGTTTCTTAAATTCTACATATTAGTGAGACCAGATGATAATTGTCTTTCCCTGACTGACTGATTTCACTTAGCATAATACCCTCTAGTTCCATCCATATCATTGCAAATGACACGATTTTATTTTGAAGGCTGTATAATATTCCATTTTGTGTGTGTGTGTGTGTGTGTGTGTGTGTATTATATATATATTACACCCCATCTTTTTTATCCATTCATCTGTTGATGGACATCTGGGCTCTTTCCGGAGTTGGTTGGCTCATCAATAGAAAGACCTCAAAGGACCTGTAGAAGCACAAGGTGTGTGTGATTCCAGTTAAAGGACTGGCTTAACACCAATATAAAACTCCTGACTTTTATATATCTATATCTACATCTTTCTCTTTCTCTCTCTCTGTGTGTGTGTGTGTGTGTGTGTATATCTCATATATATATCTTAATTATAAATACTTTTCTAAAATAGAAGCAATATGTGGAACAATATATAATCTCCTAATCCTGCCCCCTCCTTCCCAAGGTGGATTGTTTCCGGAGTTGAAAGGTCAGCCAGACTTACAGGTATAAATCGATGGTCCCAGGAAAGGATCATTCCTATGAGGAATAGGAATGAGTATACATTGCTTTCTTCTACTGCTGTCTATTTTACTTCACTTTGTCCTCAGGGAGTGGCCAGGGGAGCAGAGTTCTAGGGCCACAAGAAGCAGAAAAAGGTAAGTTGGGTCTCTGTGGAATCCTGCCAGGGTGGGGCGGGACCTCTCTGCAGCATTAAGAACGAGGCAGGGCCTTGTTTTGCAGGACATCCTGGGAGTCTTTATCCCTGACATCGTGACCACATTTACCACGATGCCCAGCTGGAATCCCCACTCTGCTGGTAATGATATGGCTTGTATTTTTATAGCCCTTCTCAAAGCACTAGCATGTATATTATCTCGTTTGAAACTGACAGTAGCCTTGTTTTGTGCTTTATTTTTACAGATGAGGGAAAAGCAGCCCAGATCTCCAGACTATAAAAGGCCTCTGTGCTGAACCAGCCTGTCTGACTTGGCCAGAAAGCCAGCGTTCTCTCCCCAGAGGGAGACACATATGCCTACATGCATAGAAATTGGCTACTTTTTCTTCGTAAAGAAAATGGGCTTCATTTTTTCTTAGTGCCATAGAAACTAAAATGCTTGGACATGTTTTTATATGCAGAAATATCCCCGCATTAGAAAGAAATAAAGTTCATTTAAGAAACAAATATGTCGGGGAGCTCAGTATGTTAAGCCTCTGCCTTCTGCTCAGGTCATGATCTCAGGGTCCTGGGATCGAGCCCCGAGCTGGGCTCTCTGCTCAGCAGGGAACCTGCTTCCTGCTCTCTCTCTGCCTGCCTCTCTGCCTAATTGTGATCTCTCTCTCTCTGTCAAATAAATAAATAAAATCTTAAGAAAAAAAAAAAGAAACAAATATGTCCTTCTATAGGTACATGGAAAAAGGTGGCCACATAACCCAGTTTTGTCTTTTTTTTTTTTTAGATTTTATTTATTTATTTGACACAAAACAAAAGGGGTGCAGGGACAGGGAACAGATCATTGCTATAGGGCCATTTGCCTGTCATGCCAGCAGGCTGCTGTTTAAAAAAAAATTCTTAGAATTTTAAACTTGTTCCTAAACTTTGAAGCAAGTTCTTTCACTCATTGGAATTACATACAAGAAAAAAATAAGTTGGCTCTGAGTAAAAGAATGAGGGTCACTGCAATGAGGATGGTGTGTACACTTCTGGCCGTCAATATCTCTTTTGGCCACTTAGACCATTTCAACTTCATATTTCTTATCGGCTTCTGATAGTGATTTCTGGATAGATACAATATTATTATAATTAACTGTACATGCATATAAGGCACAGATGCATGAAAAGTTGTGGATTCTTTTACATATATTGGCTCAAGCATTTTCTTGGCATCCACAGAAGGCAAGGGAGGCAGGTATCTCTAGTAAAGCATGGAAAACAGACAGAGCTCCAGTAAATGTGAATTTGTACCCAAGCTTCTAGGATACATACATGCCCCTCAAAAGAAAGCTACTGCATGAAAACCATACTGATATTAAAACTGTGGGTGCCTAATTTTATTTGAATCAGGTATTTGGGGCCAGAAAATAACGATAAATCACCAAATAGTCTCTACTATCTGGGACTTCCCAATCAGTCAAGTTCTGTAATGTCTATGGATCCTATAAAAGGCGAGTAATTCTCACCTGTGTTGCTTTTTTGGGGGACTCCATGAAAAACTGATTGCACAGGTAGGAAATATTCATGTTTTGGAGTAAAATATGCATTATAAAAATAATTATTTATTTTTATGTAGTTTTGAGTCAAAGATATGACTGACTAAAACATAGCAGATAAATCATATTGGAGGGAAAAAAGGAACGAGGTCAGTATTTCCCAAACTGAGTTCTTCAATATAATAGCTTTCCATGAAATGTTAATTGGTGTTCAGTGAAAAATAAGAGAAGGGTCCCATGACCAAGCTTTGAGCAGATCATCACCCTCTTGAAGATTTATAATGTGCACCAGAACTTTAAAGTTTTTGAGAAGTATTGCAGATGTGTATTTAATTCATGTATTCAATTAACAGTACTTACTGTGTATCTATTGTGTGTCACTGGGATATAGTGATAAACCTAATATTTTCTCTTCTTAACTTATCATGGAATCCTGGCATTAGTGTAATCCACTAACACAACTTGTTTCAAAGAGCGCCATTTGTACAATGTTGGCTAAGTCTTCCTGATCTTATGTTAGCTTTCCTGCCAGTATCACTTGGGAGCTTTTCCTCCCAGAGAATAGAAGTCTTATTCAGGGAGTTGAATTGTGGTATTGGAGCTGATCAGAAACGTTGGGTGGGATTTGTCAATAAGGCTGCAGGGTCTGAAATCGAGGATGAGCCAGCCAATGGACTGGGGCTGAAAAGAAAACAAACCCAAAGTTTCAGGACAATCGAGTCATCCATCCAGAATCTCTGTGGAGACTCCAGGTTTGGGGTAAGAGAATGGCATGAGGAAGCCAGACCAGAGGGAGAGGGGTGACGCCAAATACAGTGTGGGAGAAGCCCAGAGAATTCTTGAAATCTGTGAAGCCTATTTATCATCATTTGTATGAGGTGCCAGTGACCTTGGCCATGGGTAACAAGGTAACTTTGAAGGACAGAAGTGATAGCTAAAGTAAAGTGTCTACTCATTCAAAACCTTCTATTTTTTTTCCCAACTTATTTATTTTCAGAAAAACAGTATTCATTATTTTTTCACCACACCCAGTGCTCCATGCAAGCTGTGCCCTCTATAATACCCACCATCTGGTACCCCAACCTCCTACCCCCCGCCACTTTAAACCTCTCAGACTGTTTTTCAGAGTCCATAGTCTCTCATGGTTCACCCCCCCTTCCAATTTACCCAAATTCCCTATTTTACCAATGATCTCATATTCTGTGAATAGTGGTTGACAGCTGTTTATCAGTCATTTTTAAAAAAGTGATAGCTACACGGATAGAGCTGTAGAATGAATTAAGAGCATATGTGGCCTTGAAACACAAACTTCCAGGTTCTGTAAGTAGCTTTTGGATCAGAGTTTAGTAGTTGGAGGAAGAGAGTATGCAAAATGGGCTAGAGGACAGAGTAGCTAGTTAAGTGCACTTTCTCATTTCCCCCTGTGGATTTGAAAAGATCTGGCTCACCATCTTTCACATAACTTTTTTTTTTTTTTAATTTGATGACTGTTACCACCTCCTCTTCTCCCCAAGGCTCCCTCAGCTTCCCCAGGCTTTTCTTCTTCAACTTAGTTCTTCAGACCATTTCTGGAGCCTTCTCGCATCACTTCAGTGATCAGTGATCACTGAAAGAGTCCCTTGGTGTACAGACTTATTTTGAGAAGCCAGAATTAGCCAAAACTTGTTTGTGCCTGTTCTTGTGGGTCTCACCTGCATCAAGAAATCCCCACCTCAGGGCACCTGGGTGGCTCAGTTGGTTAAGTGACTGCCTTTGGCTCAGGTCATGATCTTGGAGTCCCAGAATTGAGTCCCACATTAGGCTTCCTGCTCAGTGGGGAGTCTGTTTCTTCCTCTGACCCTCCCTCCTCTATTGCTTTTTCCTCTCCTTCAGATAAATAAATAAAATCTTAAAAAAGAAAAAAAGAGAGAGAGAGAGAGAGAGAGAAATGCCCTCCTCTCAGAGCCCAGAATCTGGAGGACTGCAAACCCGGGTACTTGAGCTGTGGTGTTAGAGAGCATAAGACATGCTTCCACGGGTGACTTCTATTTTAGATACACCAGTAAAATAACTGCTACTTTCTTGCTTGAGAAATGAACATCATTCAAGACACAGCAAATATTTACATTTGTCAAGTTTTCATCAGTCTTTTCAAAGTGATCGTTCAAGGGTAAAGACGAATGGAACTTTCGAGCACTAGGGCCTCGTGTCTTCCTGAGCTGAGTGCAGGCAGAAACAAGAAAGTTGAGGTAATGAATTGTTGCTTTCTGTCTTGCCGGGAGAGCTGCCTCATGAAACCCTCGTTCCTGAACAGGAAGAGGAAATTCCACTCACCCTGACCGTGCCCATGGAGCCACGGTTCACAGCTGTGGGATTTTTTGTTTCCCTCTTTTCTTTCCAACCAACTCCATGCTGGCACCTCTTTTTTTGTTTTGGTTTCCGAAATGAGTGCCCAGTTTTGCTCTTCCCCAGGGTGGTGCTAGACTTCCAGAGCCCCGCCCCCACCTGGGGTGAGCTCACAGGTCTTCCCTTCTGTCACTTCCCTCGTGGTTACTGCTAAGCCGTGTGGGATTTTTAAACCATTAGCTTGAGTAATGAGGTTTTATCTGGGTGGTTTATTTGCCATAGTAATGCTGTTTCTGGTGAAATGCCTCAATGTGTTGGTGTTGCTGTTCATACCTGCTCTGGGGCCAAGAGAAAATGAAAGTTCTTGTTTTCCCTTTTATTTGAAACGCCCTTGCTTTCCTCACACTTCTTCCTCAAATGCCTGGCTTTGGTTCCCTCTGGTGTTCGCTATAGCAAGTGACCAAGTGACCAATGGTCCCTGACCTTGTGGAAATGTTCTGAGTGAAGAGCTTCAACCTGTTGATTAGAAGGTGGATGGCTTTAGTTTTTCCAAGAGCTGTGACTGAGACCCGTTGAATTCCCACTCCCCCACCCCCAGCCAGATCCCATAACTTCTTTTTTTTTTCTCCCAATTTATTTATTTTCAGAAAAACATTATTCATTATTTTTTCACCACACCCAGTGCTCCATGCAAGCCGTGCCCTCTATAATACCCACCACCTGGTACCCCAACCTCCCATCCCCCCGCCACTTCAAACCCCTCAGGTTGTTTTTCAGAGTCCATAGTCTCTCATGGTTCACCTCCCCTTCCAATTTACCCAAATTCCCTACTCCTCTCTAACGCCCCTTGTCCTCCATGCTATTTGTTATGCTCCATAAATAAGTGAAACCATATGATAATTGACTCTCTCTGCTTGACTTATTTCACTCAGCATAATCTCTTCCAGTCCCATCCATGTTGCTACAAAAGTTGGGTATTCATCCTTTCTGATGGAGGCATAATACTCCATAGTGTATATGGACCACATCTTCCTTATCCATTCATCCGTTGAAGGGCATCTTGGTTCTTTCCATAGTTTGGCGACTGTGGCCAATAACTTCTTAGTCATGGCCTATGTCAAACAAAATTTGCAACTTTCATCCAAATTGAGCTCTGTGCCTTCTGCCTGTGCAGGCTAAGGTACTCAGGGAAACCTTTCTGAGAAGGTAACATATGAGCTGAGTGAGGGTCAGGTCCCTTACCGACTTGAATATGGCCTGTGGTATGATGAGGGGTCAGCCAGACACACACTTGCTTACATAAAACCCAGTAATGGCCTCTATTTTATTTGTAAAACCAACCTGGGCCTTTGTAATCCCTCCAGCCTTTCTCCACATTCATTGTCAAACCATCCCTCACGTTCTTCACAATAATTCCTTGAAAGACAAGAATTTCTTCCTACCAAGGCTTCTGTACAGACTCCTCTCTACCCAGAACACTTTCCCACCCAGTCCTCCTTCCTTTGACTTCTGCTTGGTTAAACTCCACTAACTCTTCAGATTTCAGATTACATAATTCTTCCTCCAGAAAGCCTTCCCTGACCACCCACACTGGGGTAGGTTCCCTAGTCTCGCTCTTCGTGGTCCTGGTCTTGATGGCCTGTGATCCCACTGGACCACTTGTTCTTCAAAGGCAGGGACCGCCTTTGACTTCTTCATCACTTGATCTCTGGCATTGAGCCTAATGCCTGGCATGTAGTAGATGCTCAATAAATGTGGAGCAGATGATGGCCTGGCAGCAACCATGAGGCCCTATACCTACAGCAGGGTCAGGGTTTCTCAGACCAGATCCCTGGTATTTTAAGGGAATGAAAGGGGCTCATGTGGACACAGATGGGAGCTGGAAACTCCAGCACAGAAGAGACTAGAGTCTGTTCTCCTCCAGTAGGAAGTAGCTGCAAAATGTCCTGATGGAGAGATGAGAGTGTCTTTGCAAAAGACTCAGGCCTGGCAGTCTAGAGGCCTCCGTCCAGATTCCCTGGGCCTGCCTTGCCCAGGGCCAGCTGGAGTGCTTTGCCTGGGAGCCCCCTCAAAGCGGCTCTGACACCACATTTTATGAGCCGCCCCCCGGATCCTGTCAGCAGATCTGTCTCAACCCATCTGCTGAAGTTTCTCCACCCAAATGTCAGTTCACATTGGAGACTGAGGATTTGTTCCCTCAAAGTCAGTTAAAGGGCAAAGGAGGCTGCAGGATTTGAAAGAGAAGAGTGAAGGGGCTCAGCTGTTTGCTCGGTCCCTGCTGTCGCTGAGGCTTTTTTTTGTGACTTGGGAGATGCTGGGAAACCACTCTCTCTGGCTGACTAAAGGCTGGAGAACAACACCAGAGAACAAACCCCTCTCTTGTTCATTCTCTGGGTTGTCATCGATAGCATCTCTGCCACTGGCTCAAAACTGACCCTTGTTGGGCCTTTTGGAAGGTGGGGAGAGGACACCTAATGGGTGTGCAGAGGAAAGGGCTGGCAACCTGTCAGAGGACCTGAGGTCCGCGTGTTACACCTCGCTCAGTGAGCCAGGTGAGATGTGGCTGTGGAAGCCTGATGCTCTGCCATTTTTTCCTGGCCGTGTGATCTTACCTAAGTTTTTTAGAAGTTCTTAGGCTTCCTTTTTTCCTATCTCACATTTAAAAAATTCTTGGAATACTGCCTGGCACTTAGTAAATCCTGTAAAATAAGCATATTGGACCTCATGAACTCTGAGAACACTTTCAATACAAAATTGCTGACCTGCCTGGGTTCAGATCCTGACTCCACCACTGCCCGGCTGGGCGTTCTCAAAGTCAGGGACTGATTGGACCTGGGTCAACTCTGTACCCACAGAGGGCCTGAGACAGCACCCAGTAAGTTGTAGGTATGTGAGAAATTTGGAATATGTGCATGAGTTGCTTGCTGAGGCTCCTGTGAAGATGTGGAGAGTCTTGCTCTGAAGCAAGAGGCAGTGGGTGCTGGTTTCCCTCTGGTCACTAAGAGCTGGGCTCAGCCAGGGGCCAAGGCCTTCAGGAAAAGAGAGGCCTCCTCTGTCTTAACAGATGGGTTTGTGGCCTTGAGGATCCCTGAAGCTAGGAAGAAAAGGAGAACAACAGGAATTTGGGTGACTCAGAATAGAGGAATATGTGGGGGAACTCATCCTAGGCTATGCCCTCTGAGAGAGAGACAGGCCCCTAGCTGACCTGGACCCCTGCTGTCCAGGAGAATGGAAAAACTGGCTGACTCAGAGCCCAGAGACCGAAGTGAGAATCCAGCCCTGCTTTGCTCTATTGTGTGCCTTGGAGCAGAGCACATACTATGTCAGACAATCAATTTTAATAAACGAGGCCATGAATTTCAAAGCACTTCTCACAATATTGAGAGAATGGATAACTAAGAACATCACTAAATCCATTATTCTCTCTTCCTTTTCTTAGGATGCCCAATTATGTGATGTTTTCCACAAATATTTTTAGTTTTCAAAGTACTTTTAACCATACCTTCCCACACACAGAAGACTCCTGCCCTGAGTCTTCCCTGCGCTCATTTAAAAGACTCGATTCAGAGTGGTGGCTAAGATGGCCTAACTAGCTGGGCCCACATTCACAGACTTCAGACTTTGCCATCTTTCTTTCCTCTCTGCCTCCCAGCACACTGCACAGATCCCAGACCAACAAGAGATCTAACTGAAGGGTTGAATGAAGAGGAAATCTGGAGAACATATATGTGAGGTGTGTGGGGGTATGGACCAAACTCTCAGGCTGGTGCCACCATTGCTGAGAACTGGAGACAGAACAAGAGGACCCATAGGCTGGCCGGCCGAGCTGTCAGCCTTGGAGGCCATTCAGCTCATAATGGTGAGACACCAAGGAAGGCACTCAACTACATGCTTACTGAGAGGGTAAGTGGGGGCTCTGGTAGAGAAATTCTTCTAAAGAAGGAAAAGTACTATTGGAAAAAAATAAATGCAATTGCTTCTCCTTTGGGATTCCGATATATGTCTCCAGAGAATGTTCTCTCTGTCTGGAAGGGAGATTGGAAAACTCGACTTGGGGGTTTAGAGCCTAAGGAGAACAACAAAGAAAGTCAGTTATGCGTCTTCATGAGATCTTTACCAGGCAACATCCCGATACACAGTCATTCATTCCAGATTTCCTGAGCCCCTGTGATGTGCCGAGCACTGTCTCAGGCATTTTGGGAGGTGTAGATTCAACCCAGGTTGAATCCTGACAACCCAGGTTGAAGCCCAGGTGAGTATCTGACATTGACAGACTCCCAGCAGCCGAGTGGTATTGTCAGAATATGATCCCAGGCAGTCTGACTCCATGTTCTATGCTCTAAATTAGTGCCATGTCACCATGTGTCTCAGCCTGGAGCAATCAAGGAAGGCTCCTATGAAGCAGTATCACTTTTGAGTTGAGTTGAGTCCAGCAAGTGGACAAAGACCGAAGGATGTTCTAGGGGAAGAAAACAATATGTTCAAAGGCTAAAAGGTGTGAGGAGAGAAAGGCATATTTAAGGATATTAAAGGCATATTTAAGGAATTGCAAATTATGTAGGATGCATAATTGCAAATTATGTAGAATGACAATAATAATAAGATTTACATGTTTGAGACAAGACAATGACATGATCAGTACTGTGATGTGGGGCATTGTGTTTAAGAGGTTCTTCTAAAACAGTGTTTTCTGGGTGCCTGGGTGGCTCAGTTGATTGGGTGACTGCCTTTAGCTCTGGTCATGATCCCAGAGTCTCAGGATTGAGTCCCACATCGGGATCCCAGCTCCATGGGGAGTCTGTTTCTCCCTCTGACCTTCTACCCTCTCATGCTCTCTCTCTCTCTCTCTCTAAAATAAAATAAAATAAAATAAAATAAAAAACAGTGTTTCCCAAGCCCAGTCATTCACTTACTACAACAGTACCCACAAATGTCTATATTTCAGGGCAACTATCTAGTAGTCATCCTTGATTCCTCCCATTCCCACACCATCTAAATTCAAGCCATCTATGTTCTCTCTTCTGCTTCTATAATGTATCCCTTTCCATTCACTGCCCTCCATAGCCACCGTCCTGGCCTGAATGATTGTGTCCATCTCATGGTCAGGTTTCTCCTGTCTTCCTCAAATCTAATTTTTTAAGATTTTCATGCAGCAGCCAGAGGGATCTTTGTAGAAATCAGACAATGTCAAGCCCCTACTTATATCTCTTTACAAACAGTTCTCCATTGCCCTTGGAGGAAGATCCAGACTCATGACGGCCATCAGAATGGTGGTCACTTCTTCAGTCATCTTGGAATCTGCTTACTTGCCCTCTTTTGCGACCAGGTTCTGGCCAGCTAGTCCTTTTTTTTTTTTTTTAAATTTTTTTAAAAAAAGATTTTATTTATTTATTTGACAGAGAGAGATCACAAGTAGACGGAAAGGCAGGCAGAGAGAGAGAGAGAGAGAGAGAGAGAGAAGCAGGCACCCTGCCAAGCAGAGAGCCTTATGTGGGACTCGATCCCAGGACCCTGAGATCATGACCTGAGCCAAAGGCAGCGGCTTAAGCCACTGAGCCACCCAGGCGTTCCTGGCCAGCTAGTCCTTTGACAGTTTCTGGCACTTGCAACACCTTTCTTTGGACTTGCTGTTTCTTCTTCTTCGAACACCCTTCCCTAAATGGTTCCTGTGACTTGCTCCTCCTCCATTTTCCCGCTTAAATAGAACTTTTAGGGAAGTGTCTGCATACCTCTTCACAGTGCCTCTCTTTCATAGCATATATATATATATCCCTAAGCCTAGCACAAAGGCTGGAGACCAGAGGCATTCAATAAATATTTGCGAGTGAGTGGTTGAATGAACAAATTGAATGCAATTTACTCCTCTAAGAGCAAGATTTTTTCCAAAGTTGTCTCTCTCATTTTTAAAAAGATTTTATTTATTTATTTGAGAGAGATCGAGCATGAGAGAGGGGAGGGTTAAAGGGAGAAGCAGACTTCCTGCTGAGCAGGAAGCCTGAAGCGGGACTCAATCCCAGGGCTCCAGGATCATGACCTGAGCCGAAGGCAGATGCTTAACCAACTGAGCCACCCAGGCACCTGTTTCTCTTATTTTAATAAGGGAAAGGATGCAGAGTGGAAAAACAAAACAAAACAAAAAGAAATCATTCCCTTTTGTCTTATCTTTTGTCTTTCTTCTCTGCCAAATTTCACTTAATAGTTATGAAGATGAGTTTCTGGGACTGTTTATTCCTCCCCAAGACACTGGTTCAGAGTGCTGACTGGTTGAAGCCTGTGGTGACAGCTTTTCATTCGGTGGACAGAGTGTTGCTTGCTCCTGCGGGTCAGAAAACAACACTGACTTACGGCAAGGGAACAAAACAAACACACTTAGCCCACCACTCAGTGCATATGGCAGAGAGGAAGGGACTGGGGAGAGTGTACCAAGCTCAGTCCCTTGGTTGTACAAAGGAGGAAACAAGTCTCTGAGAGGTCAAGGGAAGAGACTCTGGTCCGCTTTTCTCTGACTCTCCCTCCCCACCCCAATCCTGCTTCTAGGGAGAGTCTAGATCTGAGTGACCTCACTGCCCTGTGGCCTCCCCTCACCAAGGTCTGTTCTGATGGGGACAGGAAGGGCTGCATTGTCAACAGCCTACTTGTCCTTCTTGATCCATTAGGAGTGTACTTGACATCTCTGAGTGCTCTCTGCCACTTAATTTGGGTTATGTTCCAAGGTCAACCTTCAAATCCCTCTCTGCTCTATCTCTTCTTTCTTTCTCTCTCTCTCCGTGTGTATATGTGTGAAATTGCCCTTTTGTAAAACGTGACTGTATTTAAGATCCGCCCAAATCATTCAGGGTGATCTCCTCATCTTGGTCCTTAACTTACTGCACCTGCAAAGATCCTTTTTCCAAACAAGGCAACACTTTTAGGTTTCATGGATTAGAACCCGATATCACTGGGGGTCACTATTCAGCCTACTACAGGCTGCTGTTGATTTTGGTGTGCTGAACTTGGATTCAGCAACATTTAAAAAGTTTGTCTGAGAGTCAACTCTTCTATCATAGTTGCATCATAAGCAAATAATTTTATGTTTACCTACTGATTAAAAGAACGCCTTTTCTTTCTTTTCATTCTCTCTTCCTTTTCTTGGGTACTTTGCCTTCTTCTCTTTCTTTGTCTTCTTTTACATTTTTTTGGTTTTATTTTCTTCTTTTTAAATAATTTAAATGATTTTGAATATTTTTTGGTGTTTTGTAACAGCTTTATTAAGACATAATTCACATGCCATATAATTTACTCATTTAAATTATAAAATTCAATGGCTTTAGCATATTTACAGAGTCATATATAGGTCAACACAATCATTGTTGGAACATTTCATCACCCCATAAAAATACTGCACATCCCTAACCTCTCTCTCCTTCTGAGCCTTACACAAGGCCTAACCTCCTTTCTGGCTCTATGAATTTGCCTATTCTCAAATTTCATATAAATAGAATCATACTGTATGTGATGTTTTGTGTCTTTGTTCACTTGGCGTAATATTTTCAAGGTTCATCCATTTTGGAGCATGTATAAATACTTCATTTCTCTTTTTATTGTAGTAAGATAAGATGTCTCGCTTTAGCCATTTGTAGGTTTGCGTGTCAGTGGCACTAAGTACATTCCCAGTGTTGTACTGTCATCACCACCATCTATATCCCCAATTTTTTCAATGCCAATAAAAACATTATATCCATTAAATAGTACTCCTTCTCTTCTCCCTCCAGCCCCCGGTAGCCCACATTTTACTTTCTGTCCATGAATTTGTCTAATGTAGGTATCTCGTATAGGTGGAATCATACATGTTCAATATGTCTGGTTTATTTCACTAAGCAAAATGTCTTCAAGATCCATCCAAGTTATAGCACATATCAAAATTTCACTCCTCTTTAATGACTGAATAATATTTTGTTCTATATATATAGAAATTTCCCTAGGAGTGAAATTGCTGGGTCATATGGTAGTTCCGTGTTTAACCTCTTGCGAAACCATCAAACTGTTTTCCACATTTGCTGCATCATCTCATATTTCTGCTGGCAACACACGAGGGTTCCAATTTCTCCGTGTCCTTATCAACACGCATTATTCCTGCCACCCCAATAGGTGTGGAGTGTTATCTCACTGGGAGTCTGCCTTGCATTTCTCTAATGACTAATGATATTGAGCGGCTTTTCATGGGCTTACTGGCCACTTGTAGATCTTTGGGGAAATGTCTATTCAAGTAATTTGCTGATTTTTGAATTGGGTCTTTTTGTTGTTGTTGAGTGTCAAGAGTTCTCAATATATTCTGGATATTACTCTCTTACTGGATATATGATTTGTGAATATTTTATCCCATATATTAGGCTGTCTTGATAGTGCTCTTGGATGCACAAAAGTTCTTAATTTTGTTGAAGTCCAATTTATCTCTTTTCTTTTTTGATACCTGTGCTTTGGTTGTCATATCCAAGAAGTCATTGCCAAATCACTTCCTTTCTTTTTGTTGCCAAAAATATTTCATGATATAGATAGGTCACATTTTATTTATCCATTCATCAGTTGATGGGTATTTGGGTTGTTTCTACCTTTTGGCTATTATTAATAATCTGGTTTTGTGTAGACTTAAGTTTCTATTTCTCTTGGGTATAAATCTAGAGTAGAATTATTGGGTCATATGGTAACTGTTTAAAGAACTGACAGACTGTTTTCCAAAATGGATGCACCATTTTACATTCCCACCATCAGTGTAGGAGCATTGCATTTTCTCTACATTCTCACCAACAATTGTTATTATCTAACTTTTGGCTTATAGTCATGCAATAAGCCAAACTTCAAACCATGGTGGGTTTGAAGCAGTGTTTCAATGTGGTTTTGATTTTCAGTTCCTTAATGACTAATGGTGTTGTGCATCTTTTTATGTACTTATTGGCCACCTTTTCATCTTCTTTAGAGAAATAGAGAAAGTCAGACACTTAACCTATTTTTGAGCCAGGTTGCCTCTTTATTACTGAGTTGTAATAGTTCTTTATATTTTTTAGGTAGAAGTCTCTTATCAGACATATGATATGCAAGAATTTTCTCCCGTTCTGTGGGCTGTATCATCATTTTCTTTCTTTTTTTTTTTTTCTTTTTCCAATTTATTTATTTTCAGAAAAACAGTATTCATTATTTTTTCACCACACCCAGTGCTCCATGCAAGATGTGCCCTCTATAATAACCACCACCTGGTACCCCAACCTCCCACCCCCCAGCCACTTCAAACCCCTCAGATTGTTTTTCAGAGTCCATAGTCTCTCATAGTTCATCTCCCCTTCCAATTTACCCAAAAGCACATACCCTCCCCAATGTCCATAACCCTACCCCCCTTCTCCCAACCCCCCTCCCCCCAGCAACCCACAGTTTGTTTCGTGAGATTAAGAGTCACTTATGGTTTGTCTCCCTCCCTATCCCATCTTGTTTCATGGATTCTTCTCCTACCCACTTAAGCCCCCATGTTGCATCACCACTCCCTCATATCAGGGAGATCATATGATAGTTGTCTTTCTCCGCTTGACTTATTTCGCTAAGCATGTGTACCATCATTTTCTTAATGGTGTTCTTTGAAGCAGAGAAATTTTATTATTTATTATTATTTTCATTTTTAAATGTTTTATTTATTTATTTGCCAGAGAGAGAGAAAGGGAGAGATAGGAAGCTCACAGGCAGAGGGAACAGCAGGCAGAGGGTGAAGTAGGCTCCCCACTGAGCAAGGAGCCCAATGTGGGACTCAATCCCAGGACCCCATGATTATGACCTAAGAACCAAAGGCAGACACTTAATGACTGAGCCACCCAACCACCCCCCTGATCCTGATTTTAATGGGAAAGTTTTACTATTTTGTTTTATTTTATTTTTTAAAATTTTATTTTATTTTTTTCAATGTTCCAAAATTCATTGCTTATGCATCACATCCAATGCTCCATGCAATACATGTCCTCCTTAATACCCACCACCAGGCTCACCTTACCCCCCACCCCACCCTCCTCCAAAACCCTCAGTTTGTCTCCCAGAGTTCACAGTCTCTCATGATTTGTCTCCCCTTCCGATTTCCTCCAACTCACTTCTCCTCTCCATCTTCCAATGTCCTCCATGTTATTCCTTATGCTCCACAAGTAAGTTTAATGGGAAACTGTCAGGCCTTCATCTTTCTGTGGTGCTGCTGTTAGTTTTTGATAGATAGCCTTATTAATAAAAGGATATTTCTTTGCATTCTTAGTTTGTTAAGCAGTTTTTAAAATTTGTGAATGATATTCAAATGTTTTCTCTATATCTGTGAAGATGATCATTTTTTTTGGTTTTCTTTTTAAAAATGTTATTTATTTATTTGAGAGAGATAGAGAGAGAGCACAAGTAGGTAGGGCAGCAGGCAGAAGGAGAGGAAGAAGCAGGCTCTCTGCTGAACAGGGAGCCCGATGCAGTACTCGATCCCAGGACCCTGAGATCATGACCCGAACTGAAGGCAGATGCCTAATGGACTGGGCCACCCAGATGCCCCATATTTTGTTTTTATTCTTTAATCTGTTAGTGTGTTAAGTCACACAGATGGAGTATTTTCTAATGGCAAATTCTTGTATTCCTGAGATAAGCCCTTTTGGGACTTGCTTAGGTTTTATTTAGGACTTCTGTATCTGTGTGGATTGGCCCATAGATTTCTTTTCTTTTATAGTTTTGATCTGGTTTTGGTGGCAAAAACCTGTTTTTGGCTTTGGTATCTGATGTCTCTTGAGCATTAAACACCTTTCCAATTCTACTTCTAACTCCTGGATTACCAGTTCCATGCTGGCTTTGTCCCAGGACAACCTCCCATACCTTGTCTCCGTTCATGTCATGTTCCTCTCATATCCTCAGGCTTTCCCAATGCACAGGTGTGTGACACCCACAAAACCCACGTTGCATTCACACAGGTGCAGCTGCAAGGGCTGGGAAGTGAGGAGTTGACACCCCTGGGGGAGGACTCTTTTTATTTTTAAGATTTTATTTATTTATTTGAGGGGAAGAGAGAGCATGAGCATGAGCAGGGGGAGAGGCAGAGGGAGGGAGAAAGGGAGAAAGAAGCAGACTCTCTGCTGAGCAAGGAGCCTGATGCAGGGCTCGATCCCAGGACCCTAGGATCACGACCAGAGCTGAAGGCAGTTGCTTAACTTATTAAGCCACCCAGGAGCTCCGGAGGAGCAGTCTTGACCAAGGTTGGACCTTGACCAAAGTGCTCAGGAGAGCCTTTGCTTTTCCCAGGCTGACAGTCCTGAGATGAAATTAATAGGGCTTCTCAATCTCCCTTAGCAGAAGCCAACTCAGTGGTGTATCCTTACATTAGCTTTCCTCCTTCTTTGTTTCAGTCTTCTGTCCTTCATTTCGACTTCCCTGGGTCACATTCCAAATAAAGGACCCACATGCAAACCCGAGTCTCGGCCTCTGTTTTCAGGGAAACCCAGGCTAAAACAGTTTCGTTCCAGAAAAGAAGTTGATAACTTTCTTCTTTTCTTTGAAAAATGTTCTTTTTTAAAAAAGATTTTTTTTGTGATGGCTGTATTGGTAGAATGGTCTGTTGAATGTTGTTAAAACCTGCCTATGAAACCATACTGTGCTGTTTGTGAGAGGAAAAAGGGGTGCTTACTTACCCTACAACTTTCCCAAGTTTTTAGGCAGCTGTTGGTTTATTCAAGTCTCCCATTTCTCTTTAAATTTATTTTTATAATTTATATTTTTCAAACTTATAATGTTTCTCTCTAATATTTTAAACTTTCGACTGCATCTGTAGTTATATCTTCCCTTCATTTCTAATGTTGATTTGCACCTAATTTGTGTCTTCTCTTTTTTTTCTTGATCAGTATAACGGGGGGCTTATTTATTGTCGTTTCAAAGAACTGGTTTTAGTTTCACTGATCATAATTAGTTTCTGCTTTTGTATTTCTTTCTTTTTTCCTGTGTTCTTTGAGTTTATTTTGAGCCAAATGCTTCCTGAGTTAACTCATTTATTTTTCTTGAAAATTTTAATATATGAGACATCCCAAATATCCAGAAAAGCAAAAAAACCAAAAGCATATATATGTAATAAATATCCATGTAACTACCACACAGATTTTAAAAATCAAATTATTTTCAATCTTATTTTGTTACTAAAGATTTCTTATTTGCCCATAAATGCATTTAAGACTATTAACATCATGTAATATAACATACATTACATCTTATAATTCTTGATTTGGAGATCATTGGTTATCTTTCCAACATTTTGAATTTATGTTGTAATTTCCTCTTCGTCACATACACTACTAGAATGGTATCTTTAAAATTCCAAGTGTATTTTCCCTTATCTTTCCATATTGATTCCTAATTTTATTGCTGTGTGGAAAGAGAATATTAAATCTATTCTTTTAGATTAGCTGATACTTCTTTATTGATTTGGAAAGATGTTCAGGACATATTGTTAAGAGAAAACATCATTATGTTAAAAATTATTGCATTGAGGAGAAAAAAGCACTTACATACTTACAGGGAGAAAAGATAAAGGGGTTATAAGCCAAAATATTTATCTGACAAACAGTTACAACCAAAGTGGAAGGATATTTCAGAAAGGTTTTCTTTAAGTTTTTATTTTAATTCCAGTTCATTAACATAGTGTTACCTTAGTTTCAGATGTACAATATAGTAATTCTACGCTTTATGGAAGAATTTCTTTTAACTCATTTCTTCTTGAATTGTCAATGATTTCTCTAATGACCATGTTCTCTCTTTAAAAATTAAAAATAAGTTTACTGATTTTTAAAAATATTTCTTTGTAAAAATATTTGATGCCCCTCAAGAAACTTTTTAAAATATAGAGATTTGTACTATACAAAATTCTTGCTTAACTTCTAAACATACACAACATACATTTATTAATTTAAAAATTGTATATATGTAAGCATCTACATTTTATATACATAGATGCAGATATATGGATATGTAGATATTTCTGCAACTTGCTTTTATCCCTTAAATTACATTATTTTGCTTTGCTGTAACAGACTGACCATATGACTGAAACACTTATTCTCCTGAAAACTCATTGAAATGACAACACGAATGTACCCCCAAAAAGACAAAATTGTGATAATAAATTCTGAGAAGGATAACAAAAAATCAAACCTAAGAAGAGAAAGGTCCTGCCAAGTCTCAGGACACGGTGGTACCGTTATCAGAAAGGTCGGGGTGAAGTGGGTTGGGGCAGAAAGAACATACCACCTCTACTTCTTGGCTCCAGTCAAGAGTCAGTTCAGAGACATAGTCCAGGGAAGCCCTAAACTTGGGGCTACCAGGCATGGAAATTTCTCTGGGACATTAGTGAGGGAAACAAGCAAATATGTTTCCCTCACAGACAGAGATCACAAGTAAGCAGAGAAACAGGCAGAGAGGGGGAGGAAGTAGGCTCCCCGCTGAGCAGAGAACCCGATGTGGGGCTTGATCCCAGGACCCTGAGATCATGAACTGAGCCGAAGGCAGGGGCTCCAAACCACTGAGCCACCCAGAAGCCCCCATCTCTTATATATTAACAAAACAGAACATATGTGCAGAATGTGAAAGCATGGAACAATCATGGAAAGATACATACAATATCTGCGTCACATGGTAGTTTCCCCCTGCCATGGTCTCTGGGTTCTTTTCTAAATTTTCTCCCTGTTCATTTCTGTGGCTTTAAATTTTTGTCTCCTTGGGGGTGCTCCCACACTGGCTCAGATAAGCCCATCGTGGTGCTTGCTTTAGGGAAGCACACGAGACTAGAGCCTGTGGGACTTGGTGGACCACAGGCTCTGAGGCAGACACCTTTCCTGGCTGGCTTTGAACCTGAGAGGGAGAAAGCTCCGGCAGCATTTTCACTCTGCGTGGCACCGGTTCACATTGCCTCCCGACTGTTACTAGTTCGGAGTAACATCAATTATTTATTTTTGTCTTTGCCAGGGGGTTAAGAGTAAATATATCTGCTTGACATTTTGTTTGTTGTTAGTGAGGTTAAACACCTTTTTTATATTGTGTAGTCATTTGTATTTCTTTTATAAGTTGTCCCTTTGGGTGCCTGGGTGGCTCAGTGGGTTAAAGCCTCTGCCTTTGGCTCAGGTCATGATCTCAGGGACCTGGGATCAAACCCTGCATCAGGCTCTCTGCTCAGCAGGGAGCCGCTTCTCTCTTTCACTCTCTCTGCCTGCCTCTCTGCCTACTTGTGATCTGTCTGTTAAATAAATAAAGTCTTTAAAAAAAAAAGTTGTCCCTTTATTCTCTTTTGTCATTTATAAATTGCGTTGTTAGCCTGTGCCTTATTGATAAGTAAGATGTTTTAACATAGTATGACTATTACGCCTTTCTTATAAGTATTATAAATATACTTAGCACACTGTTTTAAGTAACTATTTTCTGATTATTTTCATGTTGTTACTGATGCTGAGTATGTCCTGGGACAGCCGTTCATCTACTGCGCCTATAAATTCACATGGGAATTAAGGAGTGGAGCAGCCTCTTTCTAAGTGCTTATTCTCCTAGCAACATCTCCCAACACTGGTTTACTGCGGATTGGTCAAATAGAAAATTCCCCTTCACAGACTGTTAACGGTATGCAAGCATTGTCTTCATTCTTATGAAAATTGACAATAAAGAGAGTAAAACATTTGATAATTATTCTGCCTGTACTTCCAACAGGTTGACTTCACATATAATTTACCTTACTGATTAAGTGTAATGTGAATTTTTGTCTTAGCCATTAAGTCCATTTAGTGGTAAGTTTTTGAGGCCTGAGTTCCATGGACCAGCAATTAGGAAATGCTGATTTATCTGACCAGCAATTTTAATATAATATGAACAGGAACAAATAGAAGAATAGCTTTATTTTATTTATTTTTTTGTTTTTTAGATTTTATTTATTTATTTGACAGATAGAGATCACAAGCAGGCAGAGAGGCAGGCAGAAAGAGAGGGGGAAGCTGGCTGAGCAGAGAGCCCGATAAGGGGCTCGATCCCAGGACCTTGGGACCATGACCTGAGCTGAAGATAGAGGCTTTAACCCACTGGGCCATCCAGGCTCTCCAGAATAGCTAAATTTTATAAGCATCAACAGTGTAGTACAATTTATTCTAAGTGTGCTACACACATTATACCCTTTATTTCTTAAAACAATCCCACGAGGTAGATACTACGATGATCTCTATTCTCCAGATGAAGGAACAGGCACAGCAAAATTAATTAACTTGTCCCAGCTCACCCAGCTACGTGGGGAAGAGCAAGTATTTTTTTTAAATTTTTTCAGTGTTCCAAGATTCATTGTTTATACACCACACCCAGTGCTCCATGCAATATGCGCCCTCCTTAATACCCACAACCAGGCTCACCCATCCCCTCATCTCCCGCCCCTCCAAAACCCTCGGTTTGTTTCTCAGAGTCCACAGTTTCTCATGGTTCATCTACCCCTCCGATTTCCCCCAACTCCCTTGTCCTCTCCATCCCCCAGTTTCCTCTGTGGTATTCCTTATGCTCCACAAATAAGTGAAACCATATGATAATTGACTCTCTCTTCTTGACTTATTTCACTCAGCGTAATCTCGTCCAGTCCTGTCCATGTTAATGCAAAATTTGGGTATTCATCCCTTCTGATGGAGGCACAATACTCCATTGTCTATATGGACCATAGGAAGAGCAAGTCTTTGAGCTCAAGTGGTCTGTGCTCACTGGTTGTACCATAAGCCACTACGTACCCTGCTTTCTTAGTGCCTTGTTTTGTTTTGTTTTGGGTTGTCTCAAACTTCATTTTATCACTTAAACTCCATATGGTCCAGATCTGAGTTTATATTCTTGTTAATCCTGAGCTCCCCAAATGGGATTGACCTATATTTCTAAAAGATCAAAAATTATTTAAGACACTCTGTGGTGTTTCATGCAGCCCCTAAACAAGAACTGAAGTCAAATTTGGGAATGATTGTGATTTTGACCAATACCAAGAATATGGCATGTATATATTTTCACCGAGTTTATCTTTATCAAGCCGGTGGCTAGTTATTTCAGATGATGAGACAGGCAGATACCTGCCGTCTTGGCAGGATAAATGGGGCTCTTAAGTGTCACCTTAGGGAGTGTTGGCCATTGCCTGGAGCCAGGCTGAGCAGGCTGGTCTGGGCAGAGCCAGCTTCCAGGGACCTGGCTATGGGAGCTGAAGGGAAGAGCTAGGAGACTCTAGGTAAAGAGACTTCTGACCCTTGGGTGCCCAGCTTGAGCACAAAGGTGCTTGGTCGGTAGGCATGTGGGCCATGCACAGTAGAGTCTGATGGCTCGGGGACTAGAGGTAAGGGAAGGGTGGTCCCGAGGAGCTCCTAAACGCCTGTCTGAGAAGCGTGGTGTCCAGCGGGTCATTCTGAGTTGATCTGGTGCCATTTTGGGGACACAATTGTGCATCTGAAAGCAGCGCCATTCTTCAGCTTCTGCTCTCCCTCCTCTCCTCCATCCCAGAGCTGGTGAGGACATTTCATAGCCAGTAACCTCTCAAGAGGGATACACTGGGGAACCCTAGAAAAATGTTTACAAATATTAATAAGGACCAATAACTATTGAGCTTATACCATGGGTCAGGAATGATTCAAAGACCTTCCACATGTACCAACCCTCTGAGGCAAGTATTGTTTACAGATGTGCCAGGTGAAGCAGAGGGAGTTTAGGAAAATTGCCCAGGGTCACACGGCATGTAAAAAGAGACAGTTGGAAAAGGGGGAGGGGGCTGTTCCATCCGAGCGAGTTTGGCTCCGACCCTGCACATCAAGCTGTATTGCCGCCTTCTTTTTCTTCTACTCCTCCTTCTCCTCCTCCTCCTCCTCCTTCTTAAAGATTTTATTTACTTATTTGACAGACAGAGACCAAAGTAGGCAGAGCAGCAGGCAGAGACAGAGGGGGAAGCAGGCTCCCTGCTGAGCAGAGAGCCTGATTCAGGGCTTGATCCCAGGTCCCTGGAATCATGACGTGAGCCAAAGGCAGAGACTTAATCCACTGAGCCACCCAGGCGCCCCACTGTATTGTTTTCTCTCTGAGATATTAGAAAAGGATTCCTCTCTGTGGCTATAAGAGGAACACTGAATTTGCCATACTGCTTACAATAATATAGGTCAGTCTCAAGTCAATAATTTCTTTCAGACCTGCAGCTGCATTCCAGAGTTCAAACTGTGCACAGTCCTATATGAGGTGATTTTTTGCCTAAATGTTCTTTACCTCTGGATTTTCCTGAGCTGGGAAGGGGTTCATTTCTCAGCGTTTCAGCCATAAGAGGTTACATTTAAGACATATTTTTACTGTTGTTTCTTCTGTCCTATTGGACTCTTTTTGTCCATCAGTTTCCCCTGTAGAACCAAGACCAATCATGTATGCCGATAGCTGTCTGGCCACCTCCTGACTGACAGGTCTGGCAGAGTGACGCTGGGTGCTGGCTCTCCCTTTGAAGCATTCATCACCTACAGTACTGTCCGCGAATGGCCACGGTGAGAGCTGCTGGAACACAGAGAAGCCCAGCAGAGGAAGGCTGCTCATGTTCAAACTCAAGTTCCAGGCTCCAGCAGGGCAGAAGGAGCAAGTCACCATAATGTCCCCCTAGAAATGAATGGTATAACTAGACAGCATTCTCAACAGCATCCACTTCAGGGCTCTGGAAATAGACCAAAAGCAAACAACAAACTGAGAAATATTCTTTTCATCCAGAACTGCTATACTTTGGTAAGAAGAGTGGGAGGCTATGGCATTCTAGCCTGGCACTGCTCCATCCCCTACCCCACAACCTCATCCCAGCTCAGTTAGTGCAAAGTTTCTAGCAAAATGCGGCCAACCGACAGCACCCACAAAGCAGCTTTGCTGCTGGAGAAAGTACAACTGAATTCCAGCAAAAGGTGGAAGACACCTCCCAGTCATGTATCAGTTAAAGGACCTTGGAGGCAAGTGAATAGAGGAGGCTAGAACTTCACTTACCAGAGGTTGTTGTCCGTGTTGGAAAAAAAACAATCTTATGGCCAATAAGCCAGAAATTTCACAAGGAGATCCTGGAAATGAAACAATCACTGAGGGGCTTGAAAAATTCTCCACATGCCCTGGCTGTCACTGAGAGTGTGCAGTGTAGGAGCAGAGAGGATCCGAGTCCTCTACTCATACCCGGCTCACCGACACAGTGAACTTGCAGAGGACATGTGGATGGGCATGTGGGAATCTTACTAGGTTGATAGAAATATTCTAAAGCTGGATTGTGGTGATGTTTGCACAAGTCTGTAAATTTACCAAAAAATCATTGATTTTATATTCAAAATAGGTAAATGATACATCAGTAACACTGTTAAACATTTAAGTTTTAGTGAATGACTTTAAAGAATGTTGCTTAGAGGGGCGCCTGGGTGGCTCAGTGGGTTAAAGCCTCTGCCTTCGGCTCAGGTCATGATCTCAGGGTCCTGGGATGGAGCCCCGCATCGGGCTCTCTGCTCCTCGGAGAGCCTGCTTCCTCCTCTCTCTCTGCCTGCATCTCTGCCTACTTGTAGTCTCTGTCAAATAAATAAACAAAATCTTAAAAAAAAAAAAAAGAATGTTGCTTGGAGAGTTTTCCTTTGGTACGTTAAGATGCTGCAAAACCCACTTTTGACAGAACAAATGAACTATTTTTGGTAATAGATATTGGTCATCTGCGATGATTTCTTCAGTCCACTATGCGCTGCATCAGAGCTTAGAAAGCATTACCTTCCTAACACCATCAATAAGCAAGACACACTTGAAAACTATGGGTCACACACACATATGTGTGACATCATATGTCAACATTGACGGAGCACAGAGTTTTCCACAAAGGCTAGGAGGCATACTGTTTAAATTTCACAGCCTTTAAGGGGCTTATACTCTTACAACTCTAAGTTAATTTACAATAGTATGCTAAAGTTAAAAATTACATTACTGTTCCTGGGATAGGGCTGGTAGAAAATGAGATGTTGCCAAACACATCTGCTAAATTATAACATATCCTCTGCATTCATTACTGCACTTAATTCTTGTAAAAATTCTGTGGGTATTCCCAAAAGACAGGGGCACTGAGGCTCAGTGGGATTGAGCAGCTTGTTCAAGATCACGTCTTTTTTTTTTTTTTTAAAGATTTATTTTTAAATAAATTTATTTTTTAAAGATATATTTATTTGACAGAGAGAGATCACAAGTGGGCAGAGAGGCAGGCAGAGAGACAGGAGGAAGCAGGCTCCCTGCTGAGCAGAGAGCCCGATGCGGGGATTGATCCCAGGACCCTGAGATCATGGCCCAAGCTGAAGGCAGAGCTTAACCCACTGAGCCACCCAGGCGTCCCATCAAGACCACATGTCTTGGGATGCCTGGGTGGCTCAGTTGGTTGGACGACTGCCTTTGGCTCAGGTCATGATCCCAGAGTCCCGGGATCAAGTCCTGCATCGGGCTCCCAGCTCCATGGGGAGTCTGCTTCTCTCTCTGACCTTCTCCTCGCTCATGCTCTCGCTCACTGTCTCTCTCTCAAATAAATAAATAAAATCTTAAAAAAAAAAAAGATCACATGTCTTGTGCCAAAGCTGAGATATGAATCCATGTAGTTGATTCTCAAGCAAATATTCATCAAGATCTGGGATAACTGGCACTCCTACCTGGTTCATTGGGGGTGGGTAAATTAGTAAAATTTCGGTGGCAGATAACTTGGTAATATCTAGCAAATGAAAGCTGCTTATATTCTTTGTCTTTGAATTTCCATTTCTAGAATGTTTGTGGTTCGATATAAAATGGCCATCAGTAATGTCTAGAAATGGAATACTATGCAGCATCAAAGGATGTGTATCTGAATGTACTGATATAGAATAATCTGTAAGATATATTATCAAATTTTTAAAAAGCTGTTAGTCACACATTTTTGTGGTGTTTTAAAAGGGACTGGCTGCCTAAAGAGACAGGGAGTTGTGGATACTATCATAAAGCCAATTATACAATTTACAATTATACAATTTACAACTGAGGCCTGTGGTTACTTTTTATTATTATTATTATTATTATTATTATTTTGATTTTCCACAGCAAGATTTTATGTAACAAAGTGGTTATTAAAAATCTCTGTACATATATTAGGTATTTGTTTGTTAGTTTGATTATTAACATAAAATGTATTAGTTGTTTCAGGGGTACAGGTCTGTGATTCATCAGTCTTAAACAATTCACAGCACTCACCATAGCACATACCCTCCCCAACATCCATCTCCCAGCCACCACATCCTTCCCACACCCCTCTCCTCCAGCAACCCTCAGTTGGTTTCCTGAGATTGAGTCACTTATGGTTTGTCTCCGTCTCTGGTTTCATTTTGTTTCACTTTTCTCTCCCTTCCCCTATGATCCTCTGTCTTGTTTCTCAAAGTCCACATATCAGTGAGATCATATGACAATTATCCTTCCCTGACTGACTTATTTTGCTTATCATAATACCCTCTATTCTATCCATGTCACTGCAAATGATAAGATTTCATTTTTGATGACTGCATAACATTCCATTGCATATATTATGTGGTTAATTTTTTAAAGTTCTTATTTACTTATTTGAGAGATAGAGGGAGAGGACGAGTTGGGGGGGCAGGGGCAGAGGGAGAGGGAGAAGCAGATCCCCACACTGTGCAGGGAGCCTGACATGGACATGGGGTTCAATTGCAGGACCTTGGGATCATAATCCGAGCCGAAGGCAGACACTTATTAACCAACCCCAGCCACCCAGGCACACCCATAATTAATTTTTAACTAGTGTCTGTGGTTTCCATATTTGCAAGTGGTAAAAAAGTGAGCTGTTGACTAGGGTATGGGATGGCCTTATGATATGTAAGTGAGTATTTTTATGGTATTAATTATAAGTGGTTCTTCTTAGCCTTTCTTACTATATTCTAGAAGCTCTTCTCTTTTCTGTTGGCCTATCCAAATCTTCAGAGTTAGAAGGAAACTTAGAAACAATGTAGTTCAATATTTATCAATAGCAGGTCACAGATTACCAGTGAATTCTGAAATTAATTTTGTGGGTCAAAACCAGCATTATCTCATTCACTAATTTTTTTTTAAAAGATTTTATTTATTTATTTGACAGAGAGAAATCACAAGTAGACGGAGAGGCAGGCAGAGAGAGAGAGAGAGAGGGAAGCAGGCTCCCTGCTGAGCAGAGAGCCTGATGCGGGACTCGATCCCAGGACCCTGAGATCATGACCTGAGCCGAAGGCAGCGGCTTAACCCACTGAGCCACCCAGGCGCCCCACTAATTTTTTTAAAAATTAAATAATATAAACTAAAACCTTATGGATAAGGAAATGGAGGCTTTGACAGGCCAAGTGACTTGCCCAAGATGACTAATAGGGCTCCAATTTCTACTCTTGTGTCCAGGCTTATAGGTTCCTTCTTTGTTTCATTGTATTTTATAGATGTTTCTGTTGCCAGGGCCACTGAAGGACTTTAAGAAGTGGAAAGGTAGGTCACTGAGATTTTATTTTGAAAAACCACGAGGGTGGACTGCAGGGACCAAAGTGGGGCTGGGAGCCTGGGTAGGCGCTCTGGTGAGAACTGATGACCCACTAAGGCACTGGCTTTATGCCTTCTAAGGAAGAGAAAGGTGTGAAATTTATGTAGAAGGCAGCAATGACAGGACTTGGTGATGACTGAGTTTGAAGAGGTACAGGAAAAGAATCAAGAGGAAATTCTAAGTTTCAGACTTGGGTACCAGGGTAAATTGTAGGGTGGTTTTCGGAGCAAGAAAAAATAGAAGGACCAGTTTTGGAGGCAAAGACAATGAGAATAGATTTGAGATGTCTTTGGAAGCTTCACAGAGAGACTTCAAGGAGGGAGTGAGAAATCCAGCTTGGAATGCAGAAAAGAGCTCAGGGATGGAGTTTATTATCTGGGAGTCATCAGCAGAGGGTGAAGGATAGCTGTGAAAAGATTTCTTCTTTTGGGTTCCTTTGGTCCTTAACCCTGAGTGTGGTTTCCAGGATTTCTTATTGGAAAGCCATGAGCAGAAACTTCTCACCGTACATCACCTCAACCAAATGCCACAGATATGCAAAATGAAACTATTGGGGGCAGACTCAGAAACCAACCAACAAATTCTCTTCTCACATTCTCTTATTTACTTGTTTGGTTTCCATTTGTGCCAGTGTAATTAAACAACTCTTTCTTTTACTTGGAACCTCTTTATTTGGCCACCCGGGACTTCCCTCTGGTAGTGGAAGGAGTCACTTCAAGGACTTACCCCAGAGACCTCAGAACAGAAGCAACTGCATTTCCACTTGAACTGTTATTTCTCTGCCTGAGGGAATCTTCTTGACCAGTAATCCTGCTAACCCTTAATGGGAAGTTTGGCCTCTGGGTTTCATTGTAGATACTAAATTCACAGTGAAACCATGTAGGAATCCCATTCATTAAAAATTTCATTCATACTCTCCAAGCTGAAAACAAGGAATCGCATTTTGGGTTATAGGCACATCCACTCTCAATGATCCAACTGACCAGCTGTTTCTGTTATGATACATGTTTCCTGTGAATTCCAAGGGAATTAATGAAATAGAAACATTTTCTTATTTCACATTTCATGTAGATGCTAAGGCTTTGTTGTCTGGTTACTTGGGTATGGGGCAGGAATATTTCTCAATGGAGGCTATCAAACTAGGCTACATTAAAGGACATTGGATGCAAAATTTGCCTGGATTGGAAGGATCTAGTGTTTCCACTGGCTACAAATGCAAGATATATAACTTACTAGATTCATAACCTTAACAAGTCACTTTGCCTTTTGAGGCTTCATTCTTCTTCTTCAAGAAGATGTGAAATGGTCTTTCTGTGCTGAGGGTCCATGTGATGGTCCATATCGTTCTGGGTTCCCATGGAACTTAAAGGGAAACTTTCACCATGTCCGGAGCCCTGGACATCCTCCTGCAAAGGGAGGAGGATGTCCTCTAATTCCTTCTAGCAGGAACCCACTTAGGTTGCACCAACCCTGACTTCCAAATGAAACAGTACATCTAAAAAAGAGAAAGCGATGGCATATTTCAAACCTGAGAGATCCTACGAGAAGCTTCTGCCAGCAGCTGTGCCATTGTTACAATAATAAAAAAAAAACAACCCAGCTCATGTGTGTCATATCGTCCAGGAAGTGTCCCGTGTGCTCTGATGATCTTGGCTGCTGCTACTGTATCCACTCCGATTGTGGCCGCCTCACCCCTGAAACCTTCGCTAACCAGGTCCAGGCAGCCTGCAGGGGGGCTGTGTCTCCTGGTGGTTACGGATCCCAGGGCTGAGCACCAGCTTCTCACAGAGATGTCTTAGGGTAACCAGCCGGCCATTGCTCTGTGTTACCCAGACTCTACTCTGTGCTGTGTGGACGTGGCCATCCCACACAGCAGCAGGGGAGCTGACGTAGTGGTTCGGAGGCTGTGGAAGCTGGCCCAGGAAGTTCTGCACATGCATGGCCCAGGCTCCCCTGAAACCCCTCATGGGAAGCCACTCCTGAGCTCTCCTTCTTCTTCTTCTTCTTTTTTTTTTCTTCAAGATTTTATTTATTTATTTGAAAGGCAGAGATCACAAGCAGGCAGAGAGACAGGCAGAGGGAGAGGAAGGGAAGCAGGCTCCCCGCTGAACAGAGAGCCTGATGTGGGGCTCGATCCTCGATCATGACCTGAGCCGAAGGCAGAGGCTTTAACCCACTGAGCCACCCAGGCACCCCCTGATCTCTCCTCCGAACAGAGAGCCTGAGAGACTGAAAAGGAAGAGCAGGCCGCTGCTGCAAAGGCCATGACCAAAGAGGAATTTCCTGGTGAATGGGCTGCCCCGGGTCACGAATTTACTGCTACTCAGCCCCATGTCAGATTATGTGAAGGTGTGCATGGGGTCCCCGTGCCTGCCCGGCAGTTCCCAGCCACTGCTCAGGGTGGCTCTGTGGCTCCCACTGCTCAGGCCGCTCATTGCAGAGGAACAACCCCTGAGTGATCCTAAGCTGCTCTTCCACAGACTCTTAACAGCAGATGGAACTAAGGTTGATGCAAAATAAACAGTTTAAAAAAAAAAAAAGTAAAGGAGAAATGGATCAAATGGTCATTAAGTTTCCTTCTGGATCTAAAAATGCTGTGATTTTTAAAAATGACTCTATAGGGGTCCTCATTTAAAAGACAGTTCATCAGACACTTTGGAAAGATGCCTACGATTCTTTGGCTTGTAACTTCAGTCAATTAAATAAACAAACCATTTGGAGAGCCAGTTTTGTGCTTGCACTCTGCCTGGAGCTGGGGAAATGTGGGGCAGGGGTCACAGGAAGGGGTCACAGGGCTACAGGAAGATGGGACAGCTGTGTTCCAGGATCCGCAATGGCCTGAGCTTTCTATTTCTGACTGTACCATGATCATGTCCTTAGTTTACTCACTGTAACATGGAGTTAAATTCTGATAATTTATTGTCTATCTCCTCTACTAGCACAGAGGACAGTCTCCTTTATTGATTGCTATATCTCTAATAACTGGAATAATACCCAGCACGTTGTTGGTGATTGATGTACAAGGTGTAATGACGGGGCACAGATTTGAAGGGTGTATTTAGAAGTGGTAGAAGAATGAGCTAATACAATGGTCTTCTGATGTGAGTATGCAAATCCCAAAGGAGTTTACAAAGGCTTTCCATGAGAGGGCCGTGGACAGACGGCTTTAAGGACATCAATTTCCAGATCCTCAACTCTCACACAAACCATTTCTCAAAGTGGATCTGCCTGGAAAGTGCTGAAAAAGTTGTCCTCCTCCCTTTCCCCCCATCTTCCCTTTTACAATCTTCTCTTACTCAATAAAGTAATGGCTTTTCTCCCAGTCTTACTGAGATGCATTCCCTCAGGTGGTAAAAAGCACCTGAGAAGAAATGCGGGGCGTGTAGGAATGGGGTTAGGACAGTAAATGGCTCTAATGACTGACTAATACATTTTTGCAAGCCAAGTGGTCACCAATTCTTTTGTCAACAAAATTTAAATAGAACCTAAGAGTTGTCATCTTATAGATGGCTAAAAATAGTTTTTGATGGTGGATAAATCACAATGTGATTTTTGGCATATACGTCACAGGGAACTCAAAGAATTGATTGATGTTGCTGTAACAAGACACCTTCCATTTCCACCTACTTATTTATGAACAAGGTTTCTCAAGGTTTATGTCTAAAAAAACAAAAATGGAAATAGAAATGATGGAGAACTCCGTCTTATTCTGTTATTAAGTCTTATTCTGTTAATTCTGTTATTAAGTCTTATTCTGTTAATAAGTTATATTCATTGAATATATGAATGAATTAGAAATGAAAAGCTCCTCTCAATGAAAGGTGCATTTTCGATATAGTTTACCTTTTTATTATGTAATTATTCAAAGTTTAGAATATGTTAATGTTGTTTTAATTGATTGATTAGTAATAGTAATTATAAGAGTAACAACTTAGAAGAATTTTATTTTTTAGAACTTAAAAATATTAAATTGGTATTTATATACTATTTTTGTGCAATGAAGTTTGATAGGGTGATCAATAAAACACTTCACTAAATGAAATAAAATTACTAAATTTTAGGACTAAATTTTAGGGGGAAGTGGAATGGAAATATAAACTCATAAATAAATGATATAAGTACAAAATTTCCAATAGTTAAATAAGAGCTCTCTGGTTTACTCATTTTTAATTTTATTTATTTTTTTAAAGATTTTATTTATTTATTTGACAGACAGAGATCACAAGCAGGCAGAGAGGCAGGTAGAGAGAGAGGAGGAAGCAGGTTCCCTGCTGAGCAGGGGGCCCGATGAGGGCTCGATCCCAGGACCCTGGGATCATGACCTGAGCCCAAGGCAGAGGCCTTAACCCACTGAGCCACCCAGACGCCCCTGGTTTATTCATTTTTTAAAGTCAAATTGCTTCGGTATTTCACTGGATACATTTAAAAGATACATTCCATTATATGTACCAAATATATTTTTTTAAATGTTTATATCCAGAAAGTTCTGGAAATTATATTCCTTGCAATTCTTTAAACATATGATGGACAAATTTTGAAGTGAATTTAGTAATGTACGAGGAATATGTTTTCTTCTTTTAAGATTTTATTTATTTATTTAGAGAGAACACAAGCAGAGGGAAGGGCAGAGGGAGAGGGAGAGAATCCCAAGCGGACTCTACCCTGAGTTTGGAGCCCAATGTGGACCTGACCTCACGACCTGAAGATCATGACCTGAGCCAAAAACAACAGTTGGACACTTAACTGAATGAGCCACCCGGGCACCCCAAGGAGTATGTTGTTTTAAATATTTTTGGAGGACCTACCTAAACAGGTCTGAAAAGTGCTGGGCTGGTAATATGAGTGTGACATTGCTGCTCTTTTGTTATCAAACCTTGGGAAATGCCCTTTTTAATCCCTCTCTGTCCATTTCTCTTTCTTTAAACAAAAACAAAAACAAAACATACCTGCTTGCTTTCCTTTATTCTCAGGAAAATTCTGAGATCATACGAGATAATGAAATAATGTAAAAGGTCTAGATTACTTCCTGGGGGTAAGTTGGACACCTCTGGGAAGTTTCAATACCTTTTCAAGGCTTACAGGATACTGACTAGTTCCTCAGAAATTGTGCATGGAAGGTATTCTTATTACTACCTTTATGTCACTGTAGTCTCCCCTTTCCTCGGTTTTGATTCAGCCCTGGAATTTCACAAAAGCAGTCTAACCTCATAGGATTAGTTTCCGAATCTCTGCATCAGAGGGTTAGCAAGAAGAGACCTGCTCTATCTCGGGGCACAGTCCAGGGTTCTACTCTGGTGGTCAGGAAGAGAAACCATAGACTCCACAACAGGAAAGCCAACAAGCCTAAACTCCCTTCCCAGAGGGCCATGGGGCACATGTATCTTAGCCCAGAGAATATTGTCTGAGGTTCTGAGAATTGTCACTGTTAACACCTATTCAGATAGAGGAGAGTCAATCCACACTACATGGGCCACGTAAGCTTGGTAGATTATTTGACATATGTTGTATTCAAGTCTTTTCCTCCTTTTTTTAAAGTCTTTATTTATTTATTTGTCAGAGAGGGAAAGAGAGAGAGAACACGAGCCGGGGAGCGAGTGGCAGATAGAGGGAGAAGAGCAGACTCCCCACTGAGCAAGGAGTCTGATGTGGGACTCTATCCCAGGACCCTGGAATCATGATCTAAGTCGAAAGCAGGTATTTAACCGACTGAGTCACCCAGGCATCCCTCAAGTCCTTTCCTCTGACAGATGCTTATAATTTTGTAAACAGTTAATGGAAAGTTAGACCTCAAGCCTCTCCTTCCTGTTCATTAAGCACATTAGGTTGTGATATCAGGTGGGCCTAACATGCTTCAGAATCGGCTTTGCCTCAGAGGCCTTATGAGAACATTGAATTTCAAATGAGGACTTTCAAAACACCTGCAGTCTTGAAAAGTCAAGGAGTTTTAAGTTGGGGCATCAGCCTAAGAACTTGTGAGGAACCGGTGGTGGGGAACTGCATAGGAAAAGAGAAGCTAGAGTAGGATTTCTCTAGAAGGTGGGCTAGCACATTCATCCCTTCACTCAGTCAAGGAGTATTTGTTAGCTCCTGTCGTGCCATTTGCAGAAATGCAGATAAATGCCCTTCCCTGTTCTCCGGGAGCTTATACTCTGGCTGCTGGAAGGCAAAAACACTGACAATACTATGCAATTACCCAAACGAAGACACTGTTGCTGCAAAGGAGAATAAACGGCAAATTCTAAGTAGGGAAGCAAAGGAAGACTTTCCAGAGAAGATGGCGTTTGAGCTCAAAACAGGGAGGATGGCATTTCAAGAATAAAGAATGTCATCTCCCTGGAGGCCAGGGGGAACTTGGGATCAATGAGAAGCTCAGATGTTACCTGCTTGAAATCAGAGGGAGAGTGGCTTGAGTTAGGCTCAATGGGAAGACAAGTATAAGCAAAATGGGATATGATATCCGGGGAAGGATCTGGCTTCAGTCTTAATCCAAGAACACATAGGCTGTCATCAGTTCTTTCTCCTTGTCCCTCACCATCTCTCGGCTCAGCTGCTTTGCTTAGCTTTTGATTCATAGTCTCTGTCTCCAGAGTGAACAAGGTAGCTGCCAGACTCTTATTTTCTCCATTTAGCAATTCCAATATCCATATACTAATTCGGGGAAGTTTCTGATTGCCTCTGTGGGGTCATATGCACAATAATAAACCAATTATTAATGGAGGTTGGGGGAACAGGAATTCCATTCTGGGTGACCACCTGGGCCATTCCTGTGATCAAAGGGGCAGGCACCAAGTCTGACAGCCCCAGCAGAATCACAGCTGGGAAAGAGATCTCCAAAGGAACTAGAAGAATGAGAACGTGCACTGGAAATATAAAAAGTATAGCTACCACTGACCACAAGAGCAGAATTTGATTACAATATGGCAGTGGAAATAGGAAAGAGATGATAAGCAAAATAGGTTTTCAGGGGCTATAACTGACATCGAGACTTGGTTTTTACTCCCCTGATCTTCTGAAAAAATGAATTTCTGTCTTTGGCAGCTACCTGGATTCTGTCACTGGGAGAAGATTGGAGGCATTATAGCCAGAGGGGGCTAAATAAATACATAGAGATAAATATATAAGTAAAAATCAATAGATAATAGAGATGTTTATTTGTTTATGGTACCTTTCTTGGTCCCCCCAAAGAATTCGAGGCAACTTATAGGGATAATATAGTAAACTAAGAGTCATATTACCCCATTTTTTAATCTAATTTATTATAGGTGGGGTGGAAATGTAGTTCTTTGCTTCCTGGAAGTCGAAGCAAATAGGGCAGCATTATCAGTCAAAAAGTTTCCAAAGATTAAGTGTCTGACCATTGATTTTAGCTCAGGTCAAGATCTCAGGGTGATGGGATCCAGCGTTGGAGCCTGTCTAAGACACTTTCTCTCCCTCTCCCTCTGACCCTCCCCCGGGTTGCAGCTCTCATTCTCAAATAAATAAATAAATAAATAAAATCTTTTTTATAAAGTTTACGATGCTCATCAGAGAAATTTGATTATTATTGATTCTGAAACCTGAAATGAATATCTCTCAGGCACTCATAAAGTTGTCATTGTGTAAGGTTGTAGTAATATTGTTCTGTCAGTAAACATAATAATATAATTTGTGGGGCTCTTAGAATGGTTTTCAGTGGTGGCTACTGTCATATAGCTAAAACATTAAAAGAAATAATATACTATGTAACAAATCCAGATTATTTTGAAATCTTAGAGAAGTCTTGCAGAAGCCAAGGGAACCCAACAGTTAGATGAGTATTAGCCTTCATTGAGCCATGAATCTCTTTAGTCAGGGCATGAGTTCCCCATCATTCCTTAGTGTCTTACACCCAATTTATTTCTGTTGCTTATATTATCAGTCTGTCCCCTAAATGCACTTGCATATATGACTTCTGGAAGAGAGGTACACAGCCAGTGGTCCAAGTCCCCTTCCACACTTCTCTACCTACATACCAAGATATTTTGGTATCTTTTTTCCCCCTTCCCAACTGCCTCTTACACTGGTTTATCAAATACCCCTTCCATTCTCTACCAGTCTTCTTTGGGCAAATCATCCCATTCACCCCTTCCTTCTCTTGGCTTTAGGACTTGGAAGGGAAATCTACCATCTTCCTAAAGACTCAGCACCCACACTTGCAGTATGGTGAGACTGATCCATGTTTTTGGATTGTTTGCATGACTGGCCTGGAAACTGAAGCCAAAGGAATTCCCAGTGAAAATGCTTTCATCTTGAGCCAAGAAGCCTGGGTAACTTTGAGTTGGGAATGACCATAGCTGCTTGTCTCGGAAATCTGAAGTAGCCCTAAGATTTGGCTTTCATTTTCTGGCGTGATGTGAAAGCAGTGCTGCTTGCCGAAGTAATTGGTAGTGGAGGAAAATCCATGCAAACACCTGAAAGGAGAGTCATTTGTATGTGATCTTCCTGCCTTCTTTGAAATTCAAGATTCTGAGGATGAGTCAGTGTATTTGGCTCCAGCTTTTAAGTACATAGACTCCCAAGATGTAGGAAGGCCACTGTGAGGTTTTAAAGAACTAGCTAACTGCCTCAGATGAAAACCAACTGTTGGATGATTTTATCATCTAAGATTCTTGACAATGAATGTAATTTAGGAAGTGATACACATGTGTGTACTTTTAAAAAGAGGAAGTGGGCGTTTAGAATTTTTGTTTTAGTGTATTGGGGACAGCATTGTTAGCCCTATATTGGCACACCAGCTATGCAAATCAGGGGGTTGAGCTGACCATAAAAGAAACAAGAGAGAGAGAAAATAAGACTTGAAGTACAACTGAGATTTCAAAACCACGGTGATTTATCTAGGACTCTTTTTGATAAGGAGCAAAGGGACAACAAATTTTAAGTGTAGTCAAAGAGGGCATAATTAAAAACTTTAATTTTTATTTTTTTTTTGAGGTTGGATTTGGCCCTTTCCTGCAAACCTCATTAGTTTATATTTCCTTAATGATTCTTGCCTGTTTATGGGGAGGTAGCCCCCAGATCAGCTTGGGAAGTAGGGGAAACTCAGAAGAGGTTTTTAATTGTTTTAATTGTTTAGGTATTGCCTGCAAAATTTATAAAACCTATCAATTGTTCAGCCCATCTCAGGCTGCCTTTGACTGATGCCTTGTAGGCCTCAGCATGCCTGAGGTGGGCCTGGCTCTAAGGCTCACCCGGTCCCACTGCCTTGACTAAAGAAAAGTCCTCACAGGAAATCGCCCCTCCCCGAAAGGCACGCTGCGTGGCCCTTCAGCTCTGACTGTCACAGAGGCAACACCCCCCAAAACGCCGGCATCAAAGGGGGTCTCTTACTGAACAGCACTTCTGTTCTCCTCAGCCCTCACATTTCCCTCTCCTGTTCTTGCCCTCGGCACCAGGAAGTGAAAGCTCCGTGTCCTTAAGGACCGGCATCCCCACTTGCAGTGTGGGAGACCAGTGTGGGAACTCCGAGAGGCCCCATGTTCTCTCCCACTCCCACTCTTGGTTTAGCCAGAACTGCAGGGACACAGATTTATTACTCCCATACAAAACATCCCACGCCTAACTATTCCTCCTGAGGCATGTATTACTTCCCTTAAAAAATTACTTGGCCTGACAGAGTTGCCTGGCACTTCATTCTCAATCTGATTTGCATCTGAGACAATGACATTTCTTAAAACCAGCCTCCTTAAGCAGAAGGGGCAAGAGTCCTTCGCATCACTGGAAAGAGGAAACAGATGCTGTGTGATAAATCAGTAAAGTCCTTTCTCCTCGTTGCCTGTAAAAGTCACCACTGTTTTTCACCTCGAACCCTCCTATCTAAATGCTCCTGGCTGTCTTTGAAATGCCATTTCTAATACGTGGAGATGCTCTGTGACCTAAAAAGCCCCCTCATAAGGTGAGACGACACGTCATTACAGACTGTAATTTCTACTGAGAACTCAGAGACATCTGGAGCGAAGTAACTTTATGAGGCAGAAAATTAAAGAACTCACTTCCAGCCTCGTCTTTGCTCTACCAGAATCAGGATACATGCCACTATTTTCTGCAAAGCCAAAAAGCAAATACGATATTGATTGAATATAAAAGAAGAGAGACTCTAGTAGTAAACAATCACCAAGAAAGTTTGAATGTCTAGTCTGAAGGGTGAGAATAAAATTTCTTTTCCCATAAGTATAGCTTTTCTATCTCGTGTACGTAGAGAGTGGTGCAGGGAAGTGCATTGAATAGTTTTTAAACAAAGGCCATGTTATAACCACAAGTAGAATATTGTTCTAGAGTAGAGAAAGGTATGAAGGAAATTACGTTACGGCAAAGAATTTCTTACAACAAATTAATTAGTTCTGGTGACTCATTTCCTACCAAAGTTACTAAACGAAATACCTTTTGGATTCTCAACTCAGAAATTAGGAAGACACTTTCATTTTGCATAGCCCAACCTTGAATTCATAAATTATTTAATACAATATTAATTTATGCCACTTACTGACTATAAACTTCAATTAAAATATTCTGGAAAACTCATTACCCATCCGCCTATCTCATAATGAATGTGTCATATCTTATTTAGAGAAAATAAATGAACGTCTGTGCAAAAGGTAATTGGGTTTTCTGAGCATCAGAAGTCAGCTGGGATGGTAATAATCAAAATGTGGTCTTGAGGATTATAGAAACCCAAGGCTCTTCCAGATGGACACTGAAGAAGTATCCTGCAGTGACTTGATAAATATTTATTTCTAGCATCATAATAAAATCTGTTTTCTTGTCTCTGGAATGAATTATTTGTTCATGACAAATCTCACTGTGGCCTCTCTGGTTCTTCCAAATGGCTAGAGAAAAAGAGAGAATGGGGGACAGGATTTCAGGTAAACTGAAGAGGTCTATGTATTGAAAAAGAGTAAGTCACTGACCTAGAGAAGATCTTCTAGAGGGAAGAGGTGGGTCTCTAGCAGTCGCATGGCATGACCAGTAAGAACACAGGGTTTGTCTTCACATACTGGGTTTGTGTCCCAGTTCTTTCTTAAAGCACTGTGGCTGTTCCTGGTTTGGACTCGCATCTGTTACAGTAATGGTAGCCATTGTAACAAGGAGAGTGTTCAGAGTTCATTTCTCCGTCCTGTAACTGTCTGAGGCAAATCCTATAAGCAGCAGGCAGCTGTGCTCATGCAGTGAACTCAGGGACGCAGACTTCTTCTACATTGTGGCTCTGCCACCCTCTAGGTCATGTGACTGCAGCTGGTATAAGGAGAAAGAGAGTGCCTGAAGAATGCAGACCCCTTAAAAACCTTGGCTGGAATGAAGACATGAAGACACCTCACACCCACTAACATCCCATTGGTGAAAATCAATCATGAGTCACATCTCAATGCAAGGGGATGGTGAATGGGAATGCAGTCCCTGTCTGTTCAGCTGCTTGTCAGGAAAAACCCTGTGACTATGAGCATGATGAGGAGGCATACATTTTGGCAGATGGCAGGCTATATCTGCCATAGGGCTATTTATCAGAGACAGCAGAGAGGACGTATTCTGTGGAAGGGAAATTACTGGATGACAGATGAAAAGTTTGGAAAGGTAAAGAACTTAAGAAGGAGTCAACCAGGAAGCAGGGGAGTAGGCTGGAGAACAGTGAGATTAAACCTGTGTAAAAGCCAGGCTAGGGGGCTCATCCCTCAGCTAAGAGGAGAGCATCAGACATCAGGAAGAGTAGAGTGCCACCAGTTAATGCCAGCGTCAAAAGGGTGGATCCTGATGATCAGAGACTTTCTCTTCTAAGGAAACCTCCCTACTTGGTTCTGTGCTGGGGGCTAGTGTTACTGGAGTGGCTGAGGTTTGCTTCTACCCTCAAACAGGAAATGGAGACAAAGCTGAATTCAGGAAGCAGATGAGGGTCTTTGGAGGCTGTGTAATACACACACACACACACACACACACACACATAGAAACAGTTGTGTCAAAGAAGTGACATATATGCTCTTTAAAGATGAAATGATGGGCCCCTGGGTGGCTCAGTTGGTTAAGCAGCTGCCTTGGGCTTAGGTCATGATCCTGGAGTCCCAGGGTCGAGTCCTGCATCGGGCTCCCTGCTAGGCAGGGAGTCTTTTTCTCTCTCTCACCTGTCCCCTCTCATGCTCACTCTCTCTCATTCTCTGTCTCCCTTTCAAATAAATAAATAAATAATCTTAAAACAAACAAACAAACCATGAAATGATGACAGATGAAAATGAGTTGGTGTTTGTCAGAAATTGTCCGAACCTTTTGTTGTAAGGAACTGAACTTCCCTACATTGGCCTCACCTGGTCTTTTCTACCTTAATTAGCTCTTTGTACTCTGATGTATTTAAACATGGTACCAAGGGACAGGTAAAGAATAATGAGGTGATCGCAGAATGAAAGCACAAGTAGATGTGAGTACATCCATGCTGATTTCATCACTGTTTTTAGTGGCGGAAATCTAGAAAGATCTTTAATGTCTATCATTTAAGGGAATGGCTGAAGAAGGTATTTTCCACCATGCTGGGGATTACTATACAGCTCTTAAAAAGAATGGCTTAGATCTGTAGATACTGACCTGGAAGGATGTCCATGGACAAAGCAGGTTGCAAAGCACTGTTCTATGTGATTTCTCCACTGTATAAACAAACTGAAGCACAAAACCTATACATGTGTATCTGTTGTGTAAGCACAGAGAAAAGTGTGTAAGAATACATTCCAAGTTTTAACATTGACATTTGGAGGAGGGAGGTCTTGAAGATTGGAGTTTTTAATTATTTAAGTATCTGTCTTGTAAGGTAATGATTAACAAACAAGAAAAAACCCCTACAAGAGTGTTATAAATCTCAGAACCTGGTAAAATACAGAATTCTTCTTCCATCCAAACCGCGATCATTCTTTCAATAATTACTTACTGAGGATCTACTGGGTGCCAGGTGCTTTCACGAACTTTATTTTCTTTAAGCTTTAGAATAATGCCAAGAGATCTTATTTACAGGTGATAAAACAAGAGAAAACAGAGCTTCATAACTTGCTCAGGATCACTGGGAAGATGATGGAGTGAGCATTTGTGCCCAATCCCTCTGGCTCCAGAGCCGGTGTGCACTTACCTGGATTGCCTGCTCCTAAAATCAGGGAGAGGTGACCTTATTTCCTCTTTCTGAGGTCAGGCAACTGAGCACTCTAACAAAGCCTGGTTAACTAGTAAGGGTCCTAATTTATGAACAGAAGGGGGACCTAGAGCAGGTCAGAATCCTGTTGGGAATAATCCCAGTGCTTGCTGAAAAGCCTAAGTGGAAGGACTGGAAAGAGCCAATCTTGAAAGAATCCCCTGGAGGTGAGTCACTTGGTGACACCTCTGTGAGGGCAGAGAAGTACACCGGGTAGAATCTTCTCTCAGGGTCTCAGGGGAGTGGGAAGAACTGCTTTGCCCCCCGAGGTGTTTCCGGGGGCCCTTGTGTGTGTCCTCGCACTCTTGTCCTTCTCCAGCTAGGAGCTCTCTGGCCATGATGATGGGCTCCCGACAACTGAAGAACTGAGAGGCCATGGGTTCCTTCAGAACACATTTCCAGCCAGAGAGAGCATTGTGGGAGACAAAGAAAAAACTCATTTCTTAATTTTTATTGGAACCGGCAATTCTGGTGAGGATTTTAAAAACTAGCCTCCTTTCTCTTGGTGGGCTGAGCTTTAACGTCATGACTTGAGTCTGTGAATGACCCAGGAGATTTAGGTCACACTACCGTGTTGATGTGGCCCAGTTTTTTGTGGCACTCTTCTGGGTCGGCTCTCTCCAAAAGTTTCAAATTAGTAGGAATACTAATTAGTTTTAATTAGACAAAAACATAGATATTTTAGAAAAATGGTTACAGAAAAGCTAAAAAAGAACATCTAAGGCGGTGGTTCTCAGTATGAGGATAGTGTTCAGGCCACACTCCCAACCAATTAAATCAGTGTCTGTGGTTTCTATGGTTCCCCAGGTGCTTCCACTGGGCATCTGAAGGGGAGAGCCACTGGCTTACTGACAAATATTCTCACCCAGCTGCACCAGCCAAGGTCTGGCAGCTGGGCCTGGTCTCCGGCTGGGGTCACTCCGGGAGATGACTGACAGCTGGTGCAGGACTAGAAGCTCAGTTAGAGGACCCCTCTTTGGGGCCCACCCTTCACTCACTTGTTAGCAACCTATCCTGGTCAAAAGCCAACTCACAAAAGCCAAAATATATTTAAGGGCTGCAGTATTTTTCCATTCTATATAAAAATAACTTGAATGAGGCCCATAAAAAATGATTAGTGTTACAATTTTAGATTACCTATTTTGTTACATAGAAGACTGAAGATTGGCAACTCTTATTTAAAATATCTATCTGGGTATTTTTAAGAAAGGGACAGGTAGACAGTTGTCTAGACTTCTATCTTCATGTTATGTGATGTAAGTGATGAATTACTCACATAAATAAATTCTTCACCTGAAACTAAAAATAAAATAAAATATAACAAACTCATCAGATTACATCATGGACCTAATAATGAAACCAGGTGGTCTGTGGGTGGTTCTAGAATGTTGACTGCACATCTCTGCTTTAGTTTATGATCCTCTAATACCTGCATGGACATTACCTAATTAAATCAATTTTGAAACTCTACTTATTGAGGAAAATCTGTATTCTTTATGCATTTTTCTTCGTGAGACCAAATAGAAGTGGTTAAAATCTGAAACATGGCAACAACTGGCCTCAGGAAAAGAGTAAACACAAAGCATCCCTTGTTCATGCGGCAAATTTGGAAAATGGAGTTTTGATGCGCTAACAGGCTCTAACAAGACCAGGAGCTTGTCGATGGTAAAGCACCAACATTCCAGATTGGTAACTGAGCACTGACAGAGTGCTAGTTCTGATGTTGCTCAGGTTTTCTTCTTTGGATCACACACACACACTCACACACCCAGTCTCACACATGCTCTCTCACATACAGACACTGTCTTATACCCACACTCACACACTCTCAAATACACACACCCTCTCTCTTTCATGCACACACTCTCTCATACGCACACACTCCGACACCCTTCCCAATCTTCTTGGCAATTCTCTGCTTTGCTTTCCTCTGGAGCACTTTATTTTTTTCACTGACTAAAGCTTCATGATGGGGAGTTCATTTGAGGAAGTGTGAAGAGGTTAGGAATATAGCCCGTGTCGGGCTGGCTAGTGAGCAAAAAGACATATCCTATGAAACAAAGTTTTAATTTTTATTTTACATATTTATACATAAAACTTTCAAGGAACCCTCTGAATCCAACAGAATGTTAATAGCACATCTAAAAATGAACTTCAGGTAGTCAACATTCACAAAATGTTGAAAACTGATTAAAATGTACTTATTACGGAGAGCTACAACTTCACTACGAGGCAGGCATGTATTTTCTGACTTTATAGATAGCACCGTCATTTACAGTTCTTCTTTAAAACTACAGTGAAGAATGAAAGTAGTCAGTGGTAAAATACTGCTCCAACTTAAAATCTCTAAACAAACAAACAAAAATAATAAAGTTAAAACTACCCTCTTTGAGAACCATGACTTGTGATGGCGTCAGTACTGTACATTTTTTGTAACAATATTTTATTAAAATGCCTGATATTTAGTGGCACAGTAAAAAAATTAAAATAAATTAAGAAGCAAAGGCCAATCACTGGACGTTAAGCTTCAGACATTATCAATGACTAACACTGATATTCGTTTGTTTCTGCGCCACCTTTAGCAACAGCATTTTTACAACCACAGAAGCAAAAGAAATTCTAGCTTGTCCTCCAGTCGGATGGCTTCTTTCACTTGGCAGGCATTTTCTCTGCCATGTGCTTCTGCTGACTTTCCGCATGTCTGTAAAAGGAATCATACGATTATTTAGTGCTAAGATAAATGCTCCAAACTGCTTTCTAATGCACAGTTACAACACTCCCCCAAACTGAGCCCCAGAGTTACTCACAGTGGAACCGAGAGAATTAAGTAACAGTACTTAATTCAACAGATTGTGCCCCTTTAATTTGTATATTCTCTGTACGATTCCTTTTATTAAGTTACTAGATTAACCTGTGAATGGTAGATGTCATTACTTTTGAGGAGAAGAAGCACTGTGTTTTTAAAAAAGGAGGTAAGTATCTGGGAAAACAGAATGAATGAATGAATATGTTTCTCTGTCCCAGGTACTGCGCCTGGTACCGTGAATTTGGTGGTGAACAGACACTGAGGTCTTTGGTTTCACGGCACATATATTCCAGTGGAGAGGGACAAAAAAGGAACCGATAGCAAATAAGGAGAGAGCCGATAGTATGTAAGTGCTAGGCACAAAGTCCAAACCAGGGGTTGTCATAGAGGGGAACCGTGTGACTATTTTATCTAAACACACGCACGCAGACACAAACATAAGCATTCAAAAGGCTCTTGACAGAAGTTAAAGCCAATAGAACCATTATATATATATATATAAAGTATATATATATGATATATATATACATATATATTAGAAATTAAAGCCAATAAAACCAAAGCCAGTTCCCCCCTTATGAAAGCTAATGTCTTCCTAACAAACTGTGGGTTTCTATAGATGTCAAGATTTTCCATGTTTGCATACTCCCTCCCTGCCCCACATTAGTTCTAAAGCCATCATCATGGCAGTGAGGGTAAGTGGCTGGGTGGGGTGAGTCTTTTTAGTCATCGAGCCCTATTGTGGCCCATGAGCCCCACGTTCAACCAACCCAGCAGCTGGCCAGTGGAGATGGAGGGGGAAGAACGGGAAAGCTGCTGACATCACTTGAATGTGCGCTAATTAAACATTTTCCCAGAGTGGTAGAGTTTGACGTCTGCAAAAGACAAATGTTTCGAGGGACAATTTTAGGAATTTAAAAATTTGGCAAGAGAAAACATCTAAGGCTGTGGTTTTCAGCTGTTATCAAAGGCTCAGGGGCAGTTTTTGTATGTTGCCTAGATTTGGGTAGTCAATGACGTCAAGTTTAACTCACTGGTTTTGTGCAGAATGTCTCCTATCTGGGTATAGGGGAGATAAACCACAAATACTTTCAGAAATAGGGAAGTGACAACGGTGTCCTTGCCACATTCAACAGCCCACAAATAATTGGTGATACTCATTTAATAATAAAGGAACTCAAGAAAAAAAGATCAGCCTTTTACTCCTAAAAAAATACACCCTTCGGCGGACCCTGTCATGGCCCTGATTATGTGTGTAAAACAGCTTTGATCATTTTCATCAAGTAGTTTACAGGCCTCACTTAAATTCAGCTCAAGAAATATTTTGATGCCCACTGAGCTAAGATTCCACTATAGCTAATTAAATTATAGTTTCTACAGCAGTTAAAAAATACACGTGAGTGCACACGTGTGTGTATGCACACGTATAGTGAGGGGCTTTTCTGAGCGAGAAAGAAAGGACAGGAAACAGCTTCAGAAAATATTGAAAGCTGGGTGTTATCCTGAGATATACATACAAGCACGGATTACATAACATTTTAAACAAAGGAGGGAAAGGGTTTTAGTCCATAAAACTAAAAGGTTCTCATCAACTATTTATATGAAAGTCCTTATTAGCATTTGTTTGACTCAAACCCCACAAGAACTCCTTTAGGACCTGTGCCTGGCACAGGGGAGACAGGGGAAAATGAAAACGGCGTGGCCTCTGCTTTAGAGGGAGGAGGGGTTTGTGTGCAGTGAGTAAGGAGAAAGAGCAGACGATGTAACACAATATGATCAGGCTCCACGTGCAAGGGATGCCATGTGGCCAGGAACACGGAGAGGGTCCTACCCCAGTCTTGGGAGCTGGGGCGGGGGCGTCAGGGTGCACTTTTCTAAAGAGGTGTTACCGAAGCTAGTGCATCTCAAATTCGGCTCTGCTTTGGAATCACGTGGAGAGTTAAAAAAAAAAAAAATCCAAATACCCAGGTCACCCCACAGAATCATTAAATCGGGATCTTTGAGGGTGGGACCCAGGTATCCGCAGTTTATAAACCCCCAGGTGATTTCAATGTGCAGCCGAAATTGAGAACCACTCATCCGCATTGACACCTGGAATGGCAGAATGTCTCACTCTCTACTGGACAGGTAAAGGAAACAGGTGAACAGAACTTCCTAGCCTATTGCCTCTGCCTTCTGGGATCTGGCTGCAAAATTCTGACTTTGCTATATTTACAGACCCTCAGATCCCTCCAGGAGCAAAGTGACAGTTTGCAGCCAGGAGTGGACACAGGAACTTCTCCTCACTTCCTCCGCTTTAAAGGCGTCCTCTAACACCATTAAGTTAGTAACTCCCCTCCTTTTCATCCCGTGGTTCTGCCTGCCCTGTTTCCCATGATCGCACCAAACCTAAGTACCAGCTTAACACTCTAAGAGGAGAGGGGAGCCTCTCACCAGTGTCCCCACCGGTGTTGAGGAATGCCAGTGCTGCTTTGAGAAAAGGTCTTCGTTGTCACAGGCAAGTCACGGAATTTACAAAAGAGTTCACCTATTTTTTTGAAGATGCAGGTTTTGGTCTTAGATTTCACTAGTGATTTCCCATCATCCTAATACCTATACACAAATCTCTTTGACTTAAAAAAAAAAAAAAAAAAGGATGTGTCTTGTAGTTGTTGGGGCAGTGCCTGGAGACATGGGTGGAAGGTGGTAATATTATGTGAGTGTCACTGTGATATTTTAGATACAGGCGAATATACTAAGAAGGTATGAGGCCTTCTGGCTTTTTGTTTTTTGTTAGGGGTGAGGCACTATAGTACCCAAAGCACACAACACAGCCCACTACCCATAGCTCCCTCTCTCTCTCTCTCTTTTTTTTTTTAAAGAAAAAAGCCTAAACATAGTTCTGTAGCATTTGTTTTGCTACCCAAACTATTTTTATAACACTGAATTTAGAAAAATAATTTATCTAGTGTTACACCTTGAGAAGAGGTCCTGTGGTAGGTGCTAAGCACATTTTCCCTATATGTGTTTCCAAAGCTTCTCTCGGATGGTTCTAGATCATGTGGTTAATTCCTTAGGTTACTGTGAGAAGCGGTGTTCTTTCTCTCCTTGGGGAGCCTTCTACTCTCTGAATCCCATTTCTGGGATTAATAGTAGCTATTGCCTCTTGGTGTACTGTTTCAGAAAAGGTAGCAAAGTATATATGAGATCATACGCATGCTCACAGTATTTCCCAGACTTTATATACTAATGGGGATAGGCTTTTCTACAAAGAGAACTGCTAAGAAATGCCAGATCTTGACTGGCCTTAGCCTCGTTTCCGTCTCCTGATGGCGGGGAGGAACATTCTTTACCTCTGTTTAGGAGGTGCTTGGAGTCAGGCCCTGCTGGAGACTCAAGTCCTGGAGTGTCCCCCACAATGAGAACAATCTGGTGGCACTGGTGCTGTGGAAGGACGCCAGGGTCCCTGCCTTCTGGACATGGCAGGTGCGGGTGAGATCTGGGTCACAGAGCACCAAATGACACCCTACGGCACCCACTGCACGGCTTGCTTGTGTGCTGGATGCAGGCCAGCATGGAATGGCTTCCGGCTGGCTGCCCAGGAGGACAGTCCTCTAGTAGAAAGTCGTCCTGGTCCAGAACTGCTGACCTGATTTCGGGGGCGGGGGGAGGTGGTGAAATCCTAATGTACTGGGAGGACGGCTGTGAAAAAGCAATGCATTTGTGTGTGAGTGTGTGTGTGTGTTTAACTCCTTGGAAAGGAGTTTTAGCCACTTCCTCTCCATCTAGACAGCTGACCCCAGCAGAGGTGAGGTGAGTTACTCATGGAAGTAAGGGGAAGGCGTTCTCTAGAGCCTTAATTCTTCAACTCAGACCACCCTGGGCTTCTTTCCTTCTTTGGCAAGGGCGAGCCTCACTGACCTGGTCAAGTCCTCGATGTCCACCAGCATGGCGTCTTGCTCCGTGTGCAGCTCGTCTCGGATGAGGAGCAGCTGGACCAACTCTTCATTCAAGCCTGGAGCGAAGAAAAGGGGCATTTACAAACGGATACGATCGCATCCAAGTCAGCTGCTATATGGACCATTGCACAAGTTACTCTGGCTAAGATTTAGAATTCTTACGTTAGCCTTTCACAGCCCAGGAGAAGTCCTCGGTTTGAGAACATGACTAGTTGGCATAATTACAGAAGTGTTGGAAGAAAAGGGGTAAAGTAGGTAGTATTTCCAGTGACAGTCACATTAAAGTGGGAAAAGAAATCGTTAGCTGTTAGGAAAATCGCTAAAATAATAGTGAAGGCTGTTCTCAGTATCCAAGTCCTATCTCAAGAAAAACGAAAGCCAGATGAGTAAGACCTTGAAATCTCTGAATGAGTACCAAGGAGAAGATTCCTTAAGATTTATACTGGGAATAAAATACATGTAGATAGAAACATTTCTAACCTTCCTAAAGTCAGTGCACTATGTGAATTTGGCTCCTGTTCCTGAAAAATAGGAACAAGCAAGGGGCTCTCTTATTTTTTACCCTTAGACTGAAGCTTTTAGTTCTGGACACAAGGACACATGCACCATAGCGTTCATTTAGCAGCAAGAGCTCTAGGCCCAGAAACAAAGGAAAGGAAGGAGGTCTTCCGCTCTGTTCTCCTTGGAAGTGCTTTTAGAAATCCTGAATTCGGGGCGCCTGGGTGGCTCAGTGGGTTAAGCCGCTGCCTTCGGCTCAGGTCATGATCTCAGGGTCCTGGGATCGAGCCCCACATTGGGCTCTCTGCTCGGCAGGGAGCCTGCTTCCTCCCTCTCTCTGCCTGTCTCTCTGCCTACTTGTGATCTCTGTAAAATAAATGAATAAAATCTTAAAAAAAAAAAAAAAGAAATCCTAACTTCAAATGATGCATTGATCTGCCTTTAGTTCAGATTAGCTTCCAATTTTAAAAAGGGAGGAGAAAAAAAATCATACAACGAGGTCTCAATTCATCTACTACTAAAAAAAGCTGGATGATAATTTTAGTATTTAGAAGTCTAAGGAAGACGTTTCAGTGGTAAAATATCAGAAAGCCTTTTCAGTCCTTGAAAGAATTACAGTCCTAGTAATTTGCTCTCAACTAAAATTAAAATGTAGTAGAATTTAAAAAAACAACAACTCTGTGAATCTATGGTTTCTTAATTAGAATGTCAAACACTTTCCCTTGATTTTAAAACAATACTGAACATATTAAATTAACTCTGAATATGTCCAATTCTATTTATTCAGTATGTTTTTAGGGTAGTTTAATTTTTTTTTTTCTTAATTCCAGTACAGTTGCTTTTTATACTAGCACTCAGTAGACGGCCCACATAGTGCATGGAAATTTTTTCCCCACGTGAAGTTTTTCACTTTTTGGTCTGGAAATTTTCAAACTGATACAAAAGCAAAGAGATTGATTCAATGAATCCCCATGCCCCATGCATCCAACCAGCTTCAGAAAAGATCAGCTCATGGCCCATCTCGACATATCTATCCCCCCTTCTCTTACTAGGTTATTTTAAAGCAAATTTCAGACATGATATCATTTCATCTGTTAATGTTTCAGTATGTATCTTTAAAGCCAGGGCTCTCTTTTTCTAAGTTAACATACCACAATATTTTCATCATACCTAAACAAATATATATATATATATATATATATATATTTTTTTTTTTTTTTTTTTTTAAGGAGAGAGCATGCAAGTTGGGGGGAGTGGAGAGGGAAAAGAGAGAATCTCAAACAGACTCCACGCATGGAGCCGAAATCCAAAGTCGGACCCTTAACTGATTGAGCAACTCAGGTGCCCCATCAATAAATCTTATTAAAACATTCAGTCCGTGTACACATTTCTTGGCTGGCTCTTAAGTGCTTCTTTATAGTTAGTTGGTGAATGCATTTGGTTGGTTTCTTAGGTGGTTTTTAATCTTAAGTTCACAGGATTTTATAGAATCTTATGTTCCAAAGGTTGGAGGGCACATGGGTTCAGCTGGACTAACCACACTGCCCAAGTGGGTACGTTCTATGTTCTCTCTTTCACTGGGCCGAGCAACCAGCTGCCCTTCTCTGCGTAACCAGGCACCTAAGTGAGCACCTCTCATGTGCCATCTACTCGGCACACTTCTGTTGGAGGCCCTTCTTAATTCTGGGGGCGGGAGGGAAGGCCTATAATTTGTCAACCTGTGACTGTCACACATCGGTCATACAAATTTTCCCCACCTGGAGTCCCACAAAATAAGCTGAATCTGATTTGATAACCCAAAACGAACAGATACACAAGTACAGTTGAGTGTGTAATTGCGTAATTAATGACATGTAACTACCAAATGGGAGTCCAGAAACCGATGCTGCGAGCCAGATACACACATCGTGCTCGGCGCTGGGGGTTTGAGATGAATCAAGAGGACCTCTCACCTCTGTGAACCTTGAATAATTCTTGAAATTTCTGAACACTTTACGGTAAAAAAACAAAAACAGAGCCTTGTGATCCTCTTCCTTCTCTTGTGGCACGCAGGAGGAACCCAAGGGAAGGGACAAAGGAAGTGAATCAAGGAGGTAGTACTATCCCACGATATTTCACATCTGACTCCCCGTTTTCAAGCTCCCCGCACACTTACTTTCTATCTGGGAATGGAGATCGTTGACTATCACTTGTAGCTGCCCGAGAGTCATGTCCCGCAGGTCGGTGGGCTTTAAACTTCTTTTCATCAGGCATTCGCTTATATGAGGCATGTGTGGCAGCTGAAGATACAGAAGGAAGAAATGGAGGTGTGACCTGAGCAGCAACGGCACTGAGAACAAGACCCACTTTTCTCCTGACAGATCTGCTCTCACCCCCTTCCATTCGGGGCCTGTGCTCCAGAGCATTTCCCAGTGTGAGCTCCCCACCCCAGCCCCACACACCATGTTGTCCAAAACCTGTCTGGCGTCAAAATGCGACACTAATCAAAAGCTGTCAGACTGGTCTTGAACACAGGCCATGACAACTGCGAGTCCGTGATCATGTCCACAAATGAATGACGAGGGAACTCCGGGAATACCAATGGCATGGATAAAAATAATACCAGCTCTCTATCTGTCTGCACCATGTTATAAGCACTGTGCTGTGTGCTTTAAATGCTTTGTTCACTGAATTCTCACATGCTCTCACACTGGTGTAACTATTCCCATTTTATAGACAACAAAACTGAGACTTCAGTACCTTGCCCGGAGTCCCACAGCAAGTTAATGGCAGAGGTGACCTTCAAAGCCCAGGGCCCTTATCCATTATGCCACACTGTCTTCACTGAAAGGTGGGAATGACAGCCACGGCCATAGTGAGTTTGCCACAACCAGTAGGTTCTAAACCAGTACTGTTTTAATGACATTAAAATATTCCCCTGAGAGCTAATAACACCTCTAAGAAATATAGCAGATATTTGAATCCAGATTATCTATGAATGAATAGATATTGAATCTATCCATTGAATATGGATGTGAATCCAGAACAGAGTTTACTTTTGTGTAATCTGTTGCTTATGAATCTTTCAGTAGGAAGGAAAAAGAAACGAACTTAAATATTTCTCAATGACAGTACTTTTTACAAACTGCCTTGTAGAAACCCAAGTTTGCATAACTCTGGGAAAGAACTGGGACCGCGTCAACCATTTTAGCCACCAAACACTCGCTGGCATTTCAGTGTCTCCTGCTTACGAGATCAGCGACGGGAGACTTTTTCCTGTTCTGTTTTTCCACTTCTACTTGCATTTTGGCCATTGGTTTGGCCATGGCGAGGGCCATTTTGGCTTCGGCTTGCAATTTCTTTTGTCTTGTGAGGAAATCCATGTCATCCAGGGATTCGGATTCTTCTTCCGTAGTGTCTCTATCAGAATAGGAAGAACTCTGTTTGCTCTGTGAAGGGAAAAAGAGCAGCCCTGAGCTTTCTGTGTCAGGCGCCATCTTTGGAAATGGGCTACCCCAATCCCTGGTCCCGCCCAGAGTGGCTGAGAGACTGTCCTCCATCAACGTGACTCGCTACTTGACTTGGTCTATACGAATCTCAAGTAACATTAAAGCAGAGGATTTATTTCTTCAGTGCCAAGAACAGACTCTGATTTTAGCAGAGTCACATAACAATAGGGAGAATCTGCTTATGATAAACTTGAGATGTCCCTTTGGTTCTAGGTCTCAAAATTTCCTGAAGGGATCAGACACGGCAAAATATTTAACCCAGAGCTAAGGCAGCATGTTGTTCTCTGGAGTGGACAGGATCTCAGGTATCCAGTGAAATTCTGACATTGCCCTGTAGTCATGGACTAACACGTTTTCCTGCTGGTTGTTCTTTGGTAAGAAAGATGATAAAGCCGTCACAGAGAGTAAAGGATTCCAGCAATAAGCTCCCGGGATCATTAAGCCATCCTTTGCAATATGTACGCAAGGAATGAGCCGGGAATGTTTTACACACATCATCTCACTGGTTTCAACGAGGAACATCCCTGTGTGTTAGTGCTCCCATCCTCACCCGGACCCCGCCCCTACCTTTCAGAATGAGTCTCACTGCTGGTCTGCACTTAATATTTCTCAGCCCCATGGAGAAGGACATAGAGCATAGGTGAGCTTTCTCATGGTTCAATATGAAAGTAGTTGCTAACTTTAGCAGAGTTTATGTGTCCTTGTATCACAGCTTTGATTCTTCATTGTCAAATTTTAGGAGCATGCTGTGTCAAGAAATGGCACGAGACATTTCTTTTTTCATCTCTGCCATGTTTTGTTTTTTCTGATGAATGAGAAAAAAGAAGCTCAATGACCAGGAAGGCACACACACACAGAGCTTTGGTGGCTTTGGACTCACCATGGGAGACAAGGGGGTGTCCAGGCTGGTTTCCGTCTTACTGTCATCAGCATCGCTGTCCTTATCACTGCCACTGTCATTGACGAAGCATATCTGCAGGTTCATCCCACTCTGTAGCCTGGATGAAAGCAAGCAGGACAGCCGTTCTGCTCAGTTGTTTGTTATCTGGGAGTAAGCGTTACAACTGTCTGGCTTTGCTAATGGAAAACAATCTCAGGTGTTGTTTGCAAGGAGAAGTGGGTAACCAATGTCCCAACTTACCCATGATAACTAAAGGACAACGATGATAACTTAATGAGTTCAAAAGTTGATAAAAGATAAAATGCTAACTTTTGCTAATATCATTTTTTTCCCACACCAATTTCATGTTAAGGCAAAGGTAATTTCAGGCCACATAGAATAGCCCCTGGCACAACACCAAACACATGGTTGGTACATAAACACGTGTGGAGTCACTGAGTTTACATTCCTGTTGATAAAGATGAATGGGGTCCTCAGCATGCTGTCATCTCGTGTCCTGTCCCATGGGGACAATTCAAAGAAGCTCATTAGAGCGGAGCTCTCTGAAGAAAGACTGCTTTCCCCCCCGCAAATAGATAGAATGGGGTTGTCTGAGGTAAAGCTATGCTTTGAGCAAGTTGCCAAAAGCCAACCAAGGAAGCTCATTTATGTCATTAAAAAAACACACCACAGGTTCACCCTAGAGAAACCTAAGGAAACCCCGAACCCAGTCAGAGAGGCACAATCTTGGAACCCAGCAGAGCACCTGGAGCACGAGGTGCTGGAGAGGTGGCCACAGAGAGTCCCCCGGCTGTGTGTCTGCGCCACACAAGGTGGACCACGGATATAACTCTCTGTCCTAACCTTTTTTTGAAATTAAACACATTTCAAAATGCTGTTTGGGTCTGAAGACTTTTTAACGAAGTAATTTTTCTTTTTTTCTTTTAAAGATTTTATTTATTCATTTCATTGACAGAGAGTGAGACAGAAAGAGAGGGAACACAGGGGGAGTGGGAGAGGGAGAAGTCCGCTTCACGAGGAATAGGGAGCCCTATCTGGGGCTTGATCCCAGGACTCCGGGATCATGATCTGAGCCAAAGGCAGACGCTTAACAACCGAGCCACCCAGGTGTCCCTAAAAAAGTAATTTTTCAAACCTCCCCAGTAGTCCCAGTCTGTGTGTCAGCCTAGGAGACCCCTCAGCAGCAAGGGACCATAAGGAGACTTGTCCAAGCCAGGGTTAGGAAGCCAACACTGGATTGCTCTGGCGGCGTTATTACTGCCACAGAGAGAAATGCAAAGAGCAACTCGTCTGATAGTTGACATTAGTATCTTTTTTTATTCCAGTGGGTAGGGATGCTTTGCATAAATTACTCAGATGACTCACAGAAAATGATTCTTTGACAATTACAGGGGCCAGAAAAAGGAAATCTACCCATTTAAAGCAGACACCGTCAGTTACGTGTATGTACTGCCACCTATTGGTAACTTCTGGAATTACTAAAAGTCCGGTAGGGAAAGGCAGCCTTCTCCCTCAGCAGGCCGTTTCTGTTCCCCGCCTGTCCTCCTCCGCAGACCGGGAGCCAAGCCCTGGCTAGGCACGGAAGGGACATGTTCTACTGTGATCAGCTCAGGGGGCTTGGAGTCAGTCAGACTTAGGTTCTGAATCCTCACTTCTTTCTCTGGGCCCATTACTTAACCTCTAAGAACCTCAGTTTCCTCATCAGTAAAATGGGGTGAATAATTCTATATTTTGTTGGAAGGATGACGATAGTTCAGAGCTAGGCACAAGGTAGGTGCTCTGTACGTATTCACAGTCCTCCTTTTTCTACTTTCTGAAAGCCCAGACAAAGGAATACAGAATTTTAAAAGTGATTTGTCTTTGTAAAGGGACTGTTAAAGTCACTTACTTGAATACCTCGGCCGGCACTGAGTAGCTCTGACAGAATGTCCTCAAGTTGTCTTAAACTATTAGGCAGCTTGGACTTCTACTGAGCTAGAATTTATCGCCTTTTAATTTTTTTCCATTGAAATTTTTTTTTTCCTAGAGAAATCTAATATATTCAGGTTACCCTTTGATCCCAGATAAATTAAGTTTTAAAATTAATTATCTGTAGTTTGTCAACCACCCCCTCCAATCAACCCATTTTTTTAAAAGATTTTATTTATTTATTTATTTATCAGAGATAGAGAGAGAGGGAGAGAGAGCGAGCACAGGCAGACAGAATGGCAGGCAGAGGCAGAGGGAGAAGCAGGATCCCTGCCGAGCAAGGAGCCCGATGCGGAACTCGATCCCAGGACGCTGGGATCATGACCTGAGCCGAAGGCAGCTGCTTCGCCTGAGCCACCCAGGCGTCCCCAATCAACCCATTTTTAATCTAAAACTCAAGATATATGGATTAGGAGATAATGGGAAATAAAACTGCAAATTAAAAAAAACACATTAAAAGCATATTTTAAATGTTTTTTAAGTCATCTTAAATTAAACCTAATTTGAATCTAGGAGTATGTAGCATTTTCTATTTACTGAGCTGCTAAAATCTTGAAAAGACGTGTCCGACACTGGAGGCACATTATTAAAAAAAATAAAATAAAATAACCTGTGATACCATTACAAAATAAGGTTTAAATCACCCAGGGATATATATTTTCATTCTGAAGAAAGTCTGATCATAAATTCTGTTGTTCTGCCCCCCACTGACCTTTGTGCTAAAGATCAACTCAGACCTCAATCAACCAACCCATACAGCATTTCTAACTCAGGAAAGGCAAAGGAAAAAAAAAAGGAGGGGGGGAAGATTTAGTAGTCAGAATGAAATGAAAAAACACCTCAGGTAGAAATTCAGAAAATCGCCTTAGTACCACATTATCACCGTGGGAAACTGAGCAGAGCTTCTTACAGGCTGAGACTTATAATTCCTTATAGCAGTAATCACCAAGAATGTTACTCTCAGGAAAAGGAAATTATATGACATAACAGCTAATGGTTCAGAGGGGATTTTAGTAAAGACATCTTAAAATGGACTCCGGTTTCAAGAAGGATTTGTTTGCCTTTAGCCTTTAAGCAGGTTTTAAGACGGAGATGGCTTTGGGGAAACTCAATCACAGATCTCAAGCAGCAGCCCGGCTGAAGGGTGAGTGGGGCCACCTGGTGCTCTCGAAGGCCCCTGTGTCACAGGGTCAAGAATGATAAGCCTTCTTCTGCATCCCTTCCGCACCCGGGGGAAGCACGGCTGTTCTGAGGCTCCTTCCTGCAGCCTGCAGTCGGGGGCCTCTGCCCCGCACGTGCGCTGTAGGCCACCTGGCCTCACTGAGACCCCAGCTACCAGGCTTGCAAAATCTGAGCCGCCAGGGGTCCAATTTGCCTGGATCTCGCAAGCATCATCAGAGAGGAAAATGAAATGTGATCCTCATCTTTTAATTATTTAATTTATGTAATTTAATTTTTATAATTTATAATATATATTTAATTTATATAATTTAAGGCATCCAAGTCAAGGCTGCTTGATGTTTCGAGTGGCATTTACTACAGTGTTGCATGCAAAACGCTGCCTGGAGTCTACCTTGCCTGTTGGTATCGGAGCAGAAAGGCGTGTGTCCTGGTTATCCCGGAAACCACTTCTCTTTATGGACCACGAGGCAGTGAAAAACCACACCGCTGCCCAGGGTTACTGACAGGGAGCCCCAGGACCTGAGCAGAGGGTGTTCCAGATTGAAAATGCTCAGAAATACGAAGACACAAAGACTAAGTATGTCCTCTGGGCATCTCAGTGTGAGTGCAGGGGCTTCCTTAGTGACAGTGCCTCCCAGCTAGCAGCAGAAAGCATGTAGTCGAGAGGGCGTTCAGTGACAACGTCTGCTTGGCTTTCAAGGCAAGGAACACCTTTACATCAACACCTGTGCTGATTTCCAACTACCATTACTGGAGATACTATTATTAAAATACGCACAACACCGAAAGGATGTTGGAGGTGAAAGGTTTTTAACTACTAAGAGGACGGTATCTCAAAAACCTAGTCAAGTGATAATATAATCTGGTATAAAGATAATACTTTTTTTTTTTTTCAAAATATAAGGACAAGGCCAGTTTATTCTCTGAGAGAAACAATGTGATTGATGATCCTAAAGTCTGTGATGACTTCTAGTAGGGTGGTAGCCACTGTGAATCTGGCCTTGGCCTTGGTTTGAGGTGTCTGGGACTGGGCTGTTCTGAGGACAGTTCTGAACCCCGGAACTACTTGGTGTTTTCTGATTTTAGCAACAGCTGTCTCCCAGCAACCAACATAGAACACCGGTGTCTACACAGAAACGTCGAAGTGTCTATGGTTTTAATGCCCTATACCATCCCTTAGTTAACTTCACTTGAACTGTTGCACTCAATTCAAGTTTAAAACGATGTTCGCTTGTATTCCCTTGTTGGGCTGTACAACCACCTGCGATAACAGGCAAGGTGACAGTAACTCAGAGAAGTCACAAAAGCTCCCCAGACCCGTAACAGCCTGATTTATAAAAATGGTCCTGATTCTTCCCTCCCTGCACCTGCCCCCTCCGTAATGTGATAAGCAGCTTCTCCCATCAAGAGCTGGAGTCTATTTCCCTACCCCTGGGCTGGCCTCTGACACATCTTGCCAACGGCATGCCTATGTGCCAAGTCTCCCCCTCAGGAAGCCCTGCCACTGCCCTCAGGACAAGTCCAGGCTTGCCTGCTGGCAGATGAGTGACTTCACAGCACGGAGCTCTATCAGCAGTTGTCCTACTGAAGCCCAAATGCACGAGAGAGCTTGGCGGAAAAGGCACCTCACCAAATGGCGGGGGGAGGGGGACTGCAGAGTAAGCCCATCAGAGCACAGCTCTGATCAGTAGAACTGCTTGGCCGACATAGCAGAAATCAATGTTTATTATTGTATGCCACTGATAAGGGGGGTTTGGGGATTATACATCGTCATTGTGGTAACAAATAACTGGTAAGAGGTCACAAAGAAGAGACCACAGGCTGAAACTCTGGTTCTTGAATCCGGGGCCCTTCCCCCCACTACACTTAACCTCAGGTCTGGATTTATTAGATCTTGCCTGTGTGTCTGGTAATATAATCGTGGCGTGCTTATACCTCCTGCACGTGTTTATCATTCTAAGGCAATTGTTTGGTTTTCCTCAAGAAGTGGAGTGAGAAGGAACTACCCGTATGCTTATGGATTTCAGATCTGCCTTGCTCATCTTCGGTCCATAGCTGGAGTGGCTGTGAGAGCCACTGGCCCCGCTCTCTCATTTGTTGCTCAATATCCCCAACTCGTTTGTGACTGGGCCATTAAAATGTTATTCCCATCTATTTTAATGGATCTATGATGCATTATTCAAAGACTTTATACATAATAAATAATCACTCATATTTTTATCATATATCTTTTTTTGTTTCATGAAACTTTTAAAAGAGAAGGAATATAAAATCTGGGTTGTAATTACCCAAGGGTAGCTGTAAACACATTTCATTTTTCTAAGGATTTGTCATGAAGAAGGAATGTGGGGACAATCGAGGTTTTGGTAAGATCCAGAGGTCCTGAATGTGTGCTGGTGTCTCTACAGACTGTGCCAAGGGGGGGTTAAAGTGAGGTGCTGCCGTTCCATGATAAAAGACTTTTCCATCCCCACACTCTGACCCCTTCCTCTTCTGCTACCCAGTATCTGTTATTGTGAAAATATTATTCTAAAATGCTATTTCATAAGAATGCTATTCTTATTTTTACTTGAGTGGGATTGTGTTCATTTCTTTTGCTAAGTGGTGTGTAGTGCACGGGATGACCATTTATTGGATTTTTAGAAAAGGCTTGTGTTTACATAACAGGTGTGAATATGAGCAGATCTCATCCCTCACACACAAAAGAACAATAAGTGATTTTTTAATACTACAGAAGGGCTGTTTAACTGGTCTCTCCTTCACTCATTCATCTGAGGATCAGGTAATACCTTCTCTGCAAACTCCATGGCACCAATAGGCTGGTGCTGAGCAGCCGCTATCCATTTTGGCCAGGGTGTATAGTTTCTAGTTTGCTACAGTCTCCGCTACTCCCTATTGCCTTGTATCTGGGCTTCTTCACTCATTTATGTTTCTTGCTGACCCCTGAAGGCATTTACAGGTCATGACCCCTCCATTAAGTGGATGCATAGTTAGTAGTTGAACCATAAACAGAAATCAGGTCTTTTTAACAGGTACCAAGTACTTGGACCATCAAATCGTAGCATACAGATAGAAATGTGGAATATGAAGAGCATCAGAAGAGAACTTGAAAAACATGTAGTAGATACTCCCTAGCTATCTATCTATTTATCTATCTCTTTACTCCCTATATGAAGAAAGAATACTTTTAGGACATAGACATCCATTAGTAAATAAGGTGTTAACCAAGAAGGGAGACTGAGCAGGGAACTGCAGAAGAAGGGAGGTCTTCAGGGATTTAAGTGGGAGGGGGGCGGTGGGGATAAAAACAGGAGAGATGGGAAAGCCTACCCTCTGGCAGGCACATGCCCAGAGAAGTTCATGGTAGCTCCAAATTCCATGCCACAGAGAGAACTAGGGAAAAAAGATGATACTATGTCTATGTCCCACCCTGACTCCACATCTTACAGGGCTCAGGCATTTGTCTTCTTCTGCAAAAGCTGAGGAAGGCAGCTCCAAAGGTGGTTGGGGTGTGAGTGGCCCTCTCTAGTTTTTTTTTTTTTTTTTCTCCTAATCTTGCACATAATTTCTTTTTCTGCTTCCTTTTCTCAGGCTAGTTCTGGACCTTCCATCTGTACACGTTCCCATGATGGCTGGAGGCCATCCAACATGACACAGACACAGAATCTTCTCACCACATAAGAAACTGATAGAAAAGGGGAAGTGGCCTTCACCAGCTTTTCTTCACTGAAGCGTCACAGCCCCTATATCCTCACCCATTTCTCCCAAGAGCTATAAATACTTGCATTCCCCAGACAGCTGTTGGTTCTAATTTCACATCAGTGTCTAGTTTCTTCACTAATGACCGCTTACGTGTAATTAAATTTGGAATTACAGTATCTTAATATTGAAAAAAATGCATTTCATCCGAAATATTTTCTACCATGAATTGAAGATCAAAATGAGGCTTCTGATACTGGAATAATGATGGAATAAAACAGTCATGTCTCTTAGGTACCAAATGTGGTCTACTTTCACCTTAATCAAAGCCAAATGATTTCTAAGCAATTTACATTCTGAAATAAAAAAGAGTTATTTTTGTTTTCTCTCTCTTTTTAGAGAGGGAGAGAGTGGGGGAAGGGCAGGGCAGAGGGAGAGGAAGAGAGAATCCTAAGCAGGTTCCATGCCCAGCATGGAGCCCGATGCAGGGTTTGATCTCACGACTCTGAGATCATGACCTGAGTTGAAATCAAGAGTCACACGTTTTACCGACTGAGCCACACAGGCGTCCCAAGAGTTACCATTTTGGATCATCTACTGTGTATTAATGCATTTCATATGTATTACCTCTATCCCTCCAATTCACTAGAGTAAATATCATGACCCTTATTTTACATATGAGGAAATGAGGGCTCAGAGGTTAAATTGCACAAGTCACAAAGCTGGTATTTTACTCCAGAAGAGTCTGTTTTGAGAAGCCATGGCACTTTAAGAAGGATAGAATAAACTCATGAATGGAAGAAAAAAAGATGAACAAAGAAAGCAAAGCAAAACAAAACAAAACAAAAACTGGAAACAATTCCAATGTCCAACAATAAGAGATTAATTAAGTATGTTTGGTGAAATATAATGACCATTATACACCTAGTAAAACTACATATGATAGAAGAACAGCTAGGAACATGGGCAAATGTTCCTGATACGCTGTTACGTGAAGAAAAAAAATCAGGCTGTAAAACAGTAGGTATAGTATGATTCCAATTTTGTAAACAGAAATGTGAAGATATATTATGCATAGAAAAAAAATGGCAGGATATATACCTAGATCTTTTTTGGTGGAAGAAATTCAGTTGACTTTGAATTTCTCTCTTCGGAGCGCCTCTGAGTTGCTATGTGTGGGCATTTAACAGGAATTAAAAAGGGAAAAGGAGAGAAAATGGGTGAGCTGATTAGCACTTGCGTGTTGGAGGAAAGGTGAGGAGGATGAAATGTTTGACAGCTGCAAGAGGATGGCTGTGTGTCTGACTCAGACGGTGGCTATGCAGGGAGCCTGACTCACGGATGAGTCAGGCTGGCCTTTTGGGTTTGGCAGGGGGTTTGGGGGCGGGAGATCCTCTTGGAGGGCAGCAGGAATCATCTTCTTTTAAGGGAACATTTCTGGAGATGGACTCTTTTATTCAATTATTGACATCCCTTCCAGGCCCAGTCTCAGCCCCGTTCTCTACTCAACGCCCCCCCCCCCCACCTCTGGATCTGCTGTACATTTTAGACTCGGAAGTAATTGATATACATTTAGGCGTCTGTGTTTTTAAAGCCAGCCTGCTGATTTACTCCTCTCAGCCCAGGGTTCAAACTTGTATTTGTCTGGCCTGCTGATGAATTTCAGCTGCTGGAGATGAACAAATGCTTGCTGCTTCCGGACCGAGGACAACGTTCACATGTCAGGGGTAAAGCCATGGCAGCTGGAGAGTCAGTGCCTGTGCCTGGTTTCGAGGGGTATGACTACATCGGGTGACGATCTCAAGTGCAAATTCTTTTACTCTGCTGTACACTGAACCCTGGTCTCACCACTTTGTATACTCATGTCTAAAAACAGCTGGCGATCACCAAGGTGTGGTTGCAGAGTAAGCTTTACGTCCAAGACAGTCTTTTTCATGACTTGATTTGTGGTCATTTGAATTACATGCAGTCATTCAAAAGAATGCAGAGCTACTGAATTTCATCGAGTCTACGAAGCGTGGTGGTTCATATTTTGCCATCTTTAAAGTCAGGTGTCTCACAGCCTCGGCCACTCGGGTGGCTGGTGGCAGGGCTGTTTCACTGAGCAGTCCCCACCCGCCTCCCGCCCACCCTGTGGCCGACTAGCCAGCTGAGGAGCCCTTGTGAAGAGGTGGGATCCGGTAGCTCAGGTGGTTGTGCCTCCTGTAAGAACCACAAAGCTCCAGCATCCAAACCTGTGGAATAAGGCCGGCGGCTTGGAAGGTGACGCCCAGCATCTCCTGACGGCATAGAGGGCGTCACTGTGCAGAAAAGTGAAGGCTGACAACTCGGAGGCAAAGTGGTTAAATGGAGAGTTGGGTTCTGAACATGAAGAGGGTTTTGGACTATCTTAACCAACATGTTTTACATTTTCTTCTTCTTCTTCTTTTTTTTTATACGTACAAGACACAGGTAATGTAAAAGTGTATATCCAAATGGGTCCAGAAGGCTTCTTTCATTCGCTAAAATTAAAAACTCTAAGTGTTAAGGAGGCGTGTGTCACTATTCCATTCGCAGTGGGTTTTCAAAATACCTTCCATGGGATTTTAATGCATGTGATAATCTGGACGAGAACAATGTGAGGGGCACAGAAATTTTACAAGACTGAACAAAGGGGCTGTGTTAGACCTCCAGATGACACGGCTCACTTGCGGACAGTGGGAGTGTTTCCTCGTGGCAGCGAAGCTTTTGTGAACTCTCAGAGGAGCACGGTCTTCATTTGAGCTGCATGTGTCCAGACACATGTATGGGAACACTATCCAAAGGGAGTGCGAACCACAGTAATAAAGTCATGATAACTTGTCAGAGATGAGTGCCAATGAAAAATCATTCCTAGAAGCTCTTTTAATTAAACATTTAGCTGTCCGCTGGAGCCATTTTTAAATATAGAATGCAGCCCTGTGGCCTTTTCCTCCCTGCCTCCCACCCTTTTGCAATAGCTCCGACAATTGAATTCTCATTGGTGATAATAAAAAAATTCATAAGACAGGGTACAGCTGGTTATGCCTCTAGCAAGATGTCAACTTTCGCTCGCACAAAATTAATTGCACCTAATTAAACTGGGGTCATTGGCATTATTGTAAAGTGAGGCTATTTATTAGACAAAGAAAATTTCACAAATACCATTTTGCTTTTCTTTCAGGTTTGTGAGAGAGAAGAATTGCTTACATAATTAAATTTGTTTTGCCATTTTAATCTTACGAAGCCTCAAAAGATCCACTTCAAATCTTGCTTTACTTCTAAAATGGTGGTATTTTAGAATTGTAGAGCTAATCCTTGGAGGAGGACATAAAAAAATGATAGGTTTCCCGTAGACGGCCTAACCGTTTTTCAAACAGTATGAAAAAATAATTTGTAAACTACCATTTACAATGACATGTATCTTGGAATTACTTACATGAAGGGTTTCCCAAGCAAATTATTGGTACACGTGTATGAGATTAATATGACGTTTAAAAGATATGTTGCATGTTATAAATAGGTTGCTGCTATAGTATGTGCCTATTACTTCCAGAAATAGGCCACAGAAAGCAAATTTCATTGCACTGAAATGGGATAACCTCTTTCCTTACCCATGCTGGATATATAGGATTATGCTGCTTCCTTCTCAAGGAAATAATGTAAAAATTATTACTGTTAGAGACAAAAGGGCGATTTGCTTTCCTGGCAAAATGATACTGGTTCAACTTGGGATTCCGTGGCAGATTATATATACAGAGTCCCAGTTCCTCATATCCAAAGCTCCCGTGAATCCAGTTTCTTTAAAAGGCTCTCTTAAGGGGCGCCTCGGTGGCTCAGTGGGTTAAAGCCTCTGCCTTTGGCTCAGATCATGATCCCAGGGTTCTGGGATAGAGCCTGGCATCGGGCTCTCTAATCAGCAGGGAGCCTACTTCCCGCCCCCTCCCCGACTCTGCTTCCCTTTCTGCCTGCTTGTGATCTCTGTCAAATAAATAAATAAAATCTTAAAATCACTTGATTTTAAGATTGATCACTGTTATCTGTCCAGTTGGTACAATTCCCTGGGCCGGGTGCCTCTAGGGCCTCCATCCCCAGCCCAAACACAAAACACCAAGAAACCTATAAGAATAACAAAGAAGTGGGCTCTGCTTTGGGGATGCTGGAATGGGTGACATGTGTGAACAGTAATCATTATTCAAACCAGCTGCTCAAAAGCTCTCTGGGGAATTTCTGTTTTTCATAATATTTACAGTGTTTAGAGAAAAGGGTATAGCCTCTTCTGGGTTACACCCTCCTGCTGTGTACTTTATGAAGAAGACTGTATTTATATTTATATGTGTGTAAATAAAAATCTACCTAGGGGTCAGGTAAGAAGAGAGGAAGAGTCAGGTTTATTTTATGGTTGTCTGAGGCAAGGAGAACGGAGAAGGCTGCAATTCTCTTCTCCACAACGTCAGATCAGGTTGTAATGTCTGAAAAAGGAAAGGTTTCCCCACTGTCTCTTACTAATGACAGCTCTGTACTCTCACAGAGGCCACGCCAGCTCCCAGTCCTTCAATAACACTGAGCTGTATCAACTCTGATTCCGAAATGTAACAGTGATTCGAGCTTAATTTGGTCAATGAAAACGTATTTTATAGGAAAGTATGATACCAGTAATAAGAGAAAAGAAGTATTTTTTTTTTGAAGAAGAAGATGGCTACACTGAATATTTCTTAGAAACCTATTTCAAAAGTAGAGTAGATAATTCACTTTTCTCCTTTCCTTTTAAGCTTTCGCCGAAACATTTCTAAGCAGGGGAAAAATAACAAAGGTCATACAGTCTCAGTTCGAAAAGGCTGATTATGTGTGGATTAGCACGTTTTGAAGAAAAAAATGGCGCTTCCTATATTTGCTGTATTTCAGTGTAAGTCAAATTTAATTAGTTGAGTTATGAAGCAGTATCAAAAATTCTTCTGCTGCAGTATTCGGCATGAAATGTCTTTACGGGATTATTGTAAGCCTTGCTTACATTTAACAGCTTGTCACTCTTGAAAAAAGTGCTTTGGGAGACAGCACCAATTAGAAAAATTCAGTGGGGTTGAAACCCAAAGGGCAACTCGGAGGCACTTAAACTCATAGGAGCTGCTCATACATGTCTTCGCAGAAGACCCTCATGTTACAGAATTTCTCACACAGTGTGGATGAAGTTAATTTTTACAGGTAAATGCACCTTCATACATAAATAGAACTCCATGATTTTGCCAAAGGTCCCACTTCCTTGGGGCCATCTTGTCTTAAAAGTAAGCTTAGCACTTCAGAATTAATTGCTTGGCCAATTAATTTTAAGTCCTCAGCCTCATTTAAAATTGAGCACTGAGCTCTTTGGAGTCGTACAGTCAAAAAAGATTTACCTGGTTCTGTTGACTTAATAATTCAGCATATGTACTCTGGTGCATTCTGGAGCACCATGTTAATGGACTTTCAAGTCCTAACATCCCTCAAGTCCTTTTGTAAGTAAGAGGTGAGGTATTTCCAGCTCAATGAAGAATTTCGGGGATTGTAATACATTAGAAAAAAATTAATTCTAATAGGAATGGTGAATGTGGGTTACACAATTGCAACTGAACATTTCCTGAGGCTTTTCTCTTACATTATTACTGACAAGGGGAAATGACAGTCAGTCTGTGCAGACTTTCAATTTACAGGGAAAAAGTGATATTTCTTAGAAACATTAAGTCTTGTCATTAGCCATCATCCTAAAGGGTACCCAAAAAGTCACCGTGTTCTCACAGAGGATGATCTCATCCCAGAATGTGGAGATGAAAACATCTGAAGAAACAGGATATAAATAATCTTCCTTATGGCGAGTCAACAAGCGGAGCCTGTTATGAGCTACTGTGGGATCCATGTGTTTTGAAAGCTCTGTCTCCACCGGGGGTAGATGACTCAGTGATTTTCAGATTTGGCTCTGCCTGAGGAGTTTTGGGTGGGCTCGGGGTGGGGGGTGTAGGGAGTGCTGGGGAGAGGCCCTCCCATGAAGGCCTGGGGAGGTGGGCTGAACGGGGAAGATGCAGAGTGGCCCTGAGGGGAAATGACAGGGGGCCATTTTCTGGGCAGGGGTATCCCAGACTCTCTTCTTCCAGTCTTCCTGAACCATAGGAGGACAGTGTGGTTTTGTACACAGGGTTTCTGCACAGGATTTTATTTGAGGAGATACTTCTGCTATTAGAAATAATAAAAACCATCCCCCAGGAAGCCATCTGGCCCAAACCCTCATGAGACTTCAAGTTCAGCATGGCATTTTGAAAACAGGTATTTGCCTAGTTTCTCTTCTGAAATCCTGGTAAGATAATATTAAGGGAAGAAAGAAGGCATAAACCTCCAGGGGCGAAGAAAGTGGAAAAGGAGACAAGAGCACACAAGAGAGTGTGATGAAATGTTGGAAGATAAAATGCAGGTGGGTGAGAAGTATTTGACTTAACATTTCAGTTCGCTGGGTACGTGCAGGGAACACTGGTGGAGGAAGCACGTGGGTGTGTGCTGCAGAGTCCCAGACACACTCGGGTACATCTGCAGGCCAGGGAGTGGGCCGGGGCTGCACCCAAAGGAAGACTGACGGAACAACCGAAAGGACTGCTCGGACCCTCTATCTGCCCTGCCCACCCGTGGCCTGGCGGAACGAGGAAGTTTACTACCTTGAGAAGTTGAACCAGAGGAGCTCGGAAATGGGACACACTCAGACACAGCTGAAGTATCAAACTGAGGGCCTTTTCTGACATCAAAGGAATAAACAACATTCTGCATGTTGAACCTTCAACCATTTCCCCACTAGAGTCTTAAAATCCTGGCAGCCAAGCTTAAAACTCCTCGGGATGAGGTTGGAGAGTTGTCTGTGGCAACTCAGAATCCAAAAGAAAAGAGCTTTACATACTTTTATTTGGAGGCACCCTAATGAAATAGTTGCACTTTTATCTGACCATTCTAAGGGGAAGTTCACCATTCCTTAATTCAGCAAATCTTTAGTGACGATGTATTAGGCACTAATTATTTTTATCATTTTAAAGAGTTATTTATTTATTTATTTGCGAGAGCAAGAGAGCACACGTGAGCAGGGGGAGTGGGGAGAGGGAGAGAGAGAATCTGCAAGCAGACTCCCCACTAAGCATGGAGCCTGACACAGGGCTCGAATCCAGGACCCTGAAATCATGACCTGCACCGAAATCAAGAGTCAGTTTCTTAACGGACTGAGCCACCCAGGCATCCCCTTATTAGGCATTATTCAGTCAATAGTTATGGTGGAGAACAAAATATGGACTCTCTTGGAGTACTAGACAAAGAATGAATCAAAAAAAGAAAAACTATATATAATACAATATCAGGTAGTGATAAGGACCACAAAGAAAAGCAAATTAGGGTAAGAGGACAAGCAGGGTAAGAGGAGAGAAAATGATAGGTATGTTGGGTGTTTACTTTTTAATTGGGTGGTCAGGGAAGGTCTCTCAGAGGAAACAATGTATGTCACCAAGCCCCAACTGTGGAGTTCACTTACAGCATTTAGCATTTTACATTAATTGTTGATGGGTAGAAATCGAAACAAACAAAAATAAACTCCGAAAAAACCATGGACAATATAGAAATCAGAAGAAAACATTTTAAACAATATACCTATAATTAATACCCATTGTAAAATGAGAAAGCATCATTTCAAAAATTTTTTAAAACTAAACAAAATGGAGCAAATTCTTAGAAAAATACAACCTACCAGAACTGACCTAAGAAGAAATAAGAAGCATGTACAACCTTAACACCATCTAAAAACTGGAAGCAGTTAGAGGAAACATGCAAAGTAAATAACAGGCCTGATGTTTATACAGGTAAGAAATAGCATATTCCGATATTATGCAGACTTTTCTTAGACATTATGGAAGAAGGAATAGTAGCCAACTAACTTTTAAGCCAGCACTGCCCTGATATAAAAACAAGAAAAAAATACTGTAGGAAAAGAATACAGCAGACCCATGTCACTCATGAATATAAGTGTAATAATCCTAAACAAAATATTATAAATAAAATTCATAGTGTCTGAAAAAATCCAACCAATTTTGCTTTATATTAGGTATGCAAGGATCGTTCAATATGTTAAAAATCTATACCTGTAATTCATTAATACATTAACAAGGTAATCATATAATGATCTCCACAGATGCCGAAGAAGCTTACGATAGTTACATACCTATTCATGGTGAAAATTCTTTATAAATTATGAATATAAGGAACATAATTAACTCACAAAGAGAAACGTTAAAGAAAACCTAAAATTAACATCATCCAAAATGAGGAAACACTAGACGTACTCATTTAATATAAGAAATGAGCTAAAGATTCCAACTACTACCATTTTTTATCAGGGCCCTAACCATGTAATAAAAGAAAAAAACCAGATACGTGAGGATTGGAAAGCAATAAGTAAAGTTGCTATTTTTCAGATGATAGTATTTAAAAATCCCAAATGATCTACAGACAACTTTATTAGAAGTAACAGGAGGGCAGACAAATAGTAGGAACACTATAACAAAGTGGGTATATTTAAGACTAGTATAAAAATGAAGCTGCATTTCTGCTCACCAGCAGCAAAACAATGAGAATGCATTAACAAAGAGAACTTAAAATTATACCAGAATGCCAAGTATCTAGAAATAAATAAAACAAAGGATGTATAATCTCTCTAAATGAGAAATTATGAACTTTATTTAGAAATATTCAATTATATAAAATAAAGGAGAGAAAGGCTGAGCTGATGGGTAGGGATATACAATATTGTGGAAATAAATGCATTCTTCCCTGAATTGATCTATAGATTCAGTACAATTCTAGTCAAAATCCCAAGAAAGTACTTTGTTGAACTTGATTAGATGATTTAAAGTTGCTATGGAGGAATACAAAAGCAAGAACAGGTAGCACACTTCTGAAGAAAAAGAGGAGAGGGACTTGCCTGCCTGTCCAGATTTTAGGGCTTACTTTGAGGCTACAGTAATTAAGGCTGCATGGTGTTGGTGCAGGGGTAGAAACACTTACCAATGAAACAGAATGTATTCCCACTTATGTTTCATATATGCAGAAGTGGTCTGTCAGATCAGTGAATAAAAGAGGGATTGTCTAATCAACAGGATGGAAAAAACGGTCATGTAAATGGAAAAAGATGAAATCAGACATCGCCTCCATAACCATATCAAGAAACCAACACCTGATTGATTATAGACTTTAGAAAGTCACTTTCAACTCTTGGTAGGAAATCTAGGTTAACGTCTTTTGGATCTTGGGGTTGAAGATTTTCTGGATGGGATACAGAAAGCATGGACTATGAAATCTTGATAAAAAGAACCCTGTTCATAGAAGACACAGGGAGGAAGTGAAAAGACAGGCTGCAGCCTGGGAAGAGATTTCTGCAGTACATACACCATATTAAGGATGAGTATCATGATGAAAGGACGTTGATAAAACAATTTTAAAAAGCACAAAGAATCGGATAGAAATTTGGACGTAAGACCGAAACTGACATTTCACAGAAGGGGAAGCAAAGATGGCTAATAAACACAATGAAATACTATTTAATACCTGTTTAACGAAAATGTAAAAGGGGTTGGCAGTATCACATGAGAAAGACTATGGACCCACAGGATTTCGGCAACATTGCTGGTAGCAGGGTAACATGTCCGGCATTATCTTCTGGATGTGAACATTCACGTACTTTTCTAGTAGTTTGTTCCTAGGTGTGCACCAAAGAGAAGCACTTACATATGGACAGCAGGAGACATGACCAAGAGTGTTTATGAGCAGCACTGCTTACAAGAGCAAAACAACTCTGAAACGACTCTATGGTCTGAAGAGGGGCTGAATGAGATATGATACACTCACACAGTGGAAGGTAATACAGCAGCCAAAACCGTGCCCCGGCAATGGGAAAAATGGGGCGGTCTTCATTGCAAGACAAACAATGATGTTTCTCAAGTAATCCGTTTACTACATGGTTCAGTGTAAAAAACTGACGATCTTAATAATGTAAGCAATCGACCATTATTTGACAACAGATTATGAAATAATTATAAAGGGAGAATATGGGGAGTTTCAGTGACATGTCTGTACATGTCTATAGTTGGTAGTCCGTAAATGGTTATGTAAAGACTAAGAGAATAAGCATTCTACCTAGAGATGTATAGGTAAATTACCAGAAGAAACAGTGAAGGAGTTGAGAGTCATCGTTTCTGGAGAGTGGGAGAAGACAGAGACAGATGGGACAGGGGACAGTAACTTGTATTTTGTGTTGTTATTATACATCTTATAGTTATTGTTAATGCTATTTTCAGAGTCTTACGTGTGTGTGTGTGTGTGTGTGTGTGTGTGTGTGAGAGAGAGAGAGAGAGAGAGAAAGAGAGAGACTTTGATTTTAAAAACAAAACCTCCCATTTGGGCCAGATGAATGCGACTTAGCTGAGCAGAGAGATGGGGCTTCTAGAAGAAGACCTTTTGGTGCTTTGGGGAATATTAGAGAAAAGCAGTAGAGATCTATGTGGTCAAATACCCTCATCTTCCAAAGACTGAGGTATGGTACAACGAAACTGTTAAAGTCTCAAAATCAGAAACTGACTAGGACTAATCCCCAGTCTGCTGGTTCCCAGAGCTCCCCCTGCCACATCCTACTGGGAAGGGAAGGAGATGCTTTCCTTCAAAGGGAAGGCTGGCCTTCCAGCTCTGAAATGACACGTGAGAAAAGTGAGGGAATCCCAGGAGACATAGGTGGCACCCAGCCGAGGAGACACCGGGATTCCTCCACTTCTGTCCCCACGTAGGAAGCCGCAGCGGTGACCCCTGAATGTGCATATATGAGAGCGTGTGTGTGCTTTCTGACTTTCGCTGATTCAGAGGAGTCTCTAAGGAAGAGACTGAAATACAAGGCTTACTGAAAGCCAGATAGAATAGATTTAAATAGACACTAAAGTGTCTAATTCTGGGCATCACAGGAAGGAGAGAGTGGAGATCTGTTGGTTGAATAAATGCATGAATGTTATCATGCGTCTCCCACCCTAGCTTAACATGGTAAATATAGGCGTATTTTATATAGGGAGTGATTCACATGCATATTAAAGTTTGGGAATCTCTAGTCTATAGCCTTGTTTTCTAGGTAAAATGTTAATTTTAATATGTTTTAACTGGAATTAAAAGCTATGCAAATGATCAGTGGTCTCCTGAAATAAATTACAATAAATGAGCACTGATAATCTGAAATAAATTAAGATAAAGGAAAAATGCCTGGAGGACAGGTTAAGTACTGTAATAAACATTGAATGATCAAAGTGGGAATTGTATTTCTCAGTTACCAGTATTCATTTCAATCAAATGTGTCGGGGGTTGGGGGGGATGCTAGATGCTTTGGGACTGCTTAATGGGAATTCTGGTGGTTTGCCACACTTCTCTAAGCATCAGCTGGCTTGATTAAGAGTGTGGCGTGATTCTCCCATCACAGTGCAAAATCAGAATTGTGCTTAGGGGAAAAAACCTGAAATATAGAAATATGACCTCAAGTGGCTGGGTGAAAACTAAAAAGCAAAAAACAAGCCCAACAAGTGGGGAGGGGTCTGTCTAGAATCCAAATAAAGGTGTAGTACTACGGGGGAAAAACACTCAAGGGTTTAAAAGATATCTTTTATTAAACGTATGTTCGGAATGCAAAATCCATTAGGGACATATCAGAAAATCAACTCAAAAGAACACTCACCGAGAGGAAAGGCTTGGCTTCCCACTTTTGCTACAGCTGGTATAAATTCCTGGGCCATCATCAAAGAAACTTCCAAGTGCCAACTTCTGTCGGATAGATTCTCTCTCATTTTTCTGTGCCTAAAATTTCAGGAAAATAAAAAGTGCTGATAAGCGGGCAGATATATCACAACCACAGCCTGTCCAACTGCTAAGTTTCTCAGAACTGCAACCTCAGAGGAAACACCAAACCCAGAGTCCACGGCACAAGAGCACGTGATTACCAAGGCCTGAAACACACCCAGTCTTTCCTGACTTCACCTCCGGAAGCAATTTCAGTCCTTCAGAGCCTTTCATGATCACGGTCTTGGAAATCACCGCAGTGGTACTAAATGGTCGTCACCAGAAGAGAACTAGATTATGGGGTGCTGCAAACTTTCTTCTTCCTACCTGCTAGACATGACAGCAGGTAAGAGGAAAGTCGTGGAGGACAATTACTTTGCCCCAAATCAAATCAGCTTTATGCCAAATGTGGCCTTTCCCTGGGTCTTGTCTTCTCTCTTCTGTATATCGTCTCTTCAGCCCACTTTCTCCATCGCAAGAATATGAATTCATTCAGCCACCACGCACCGGGCCTCCAGGAGAAGGCAGGGGTCACATTACGATGTGGAACCCAGCCCAGGCTGGAGGACCGCAGCCCCTGCCTGCACCTAGCTTACAGTCTTGGCGGTCTGTTCAAAAGTTCTCCTGATCTCACCGGGTTCACACCCTAACACAGGGCCTGGAATAGCTGGAGAATTCTAATTGGGCGCATCTGTTTCATATTTCGAAGGGAAGTCAGGTCGGTGTGCAGAGCAAAAGGATGTGGGAAACTACACTACTGTGATAATTTGAATATGTTTACAACACTTGGCTTCTCATAAAAGTCCCATAAAAACTCACCATGCTGAACTTTTATACCCTTTAAACAACAGGGGAGAAGATTAGAAATGGTTTCCTTAGTTAAAAATAAAACAACTACAAAACCAAACACAATGAGTTAGAAATCCTGGGATGAGATCGAGAGCTTGGTTTTCTGTTCTGCGGGAAGACGGAAGACGGGGGAAGCACTGTCGGTCGGATGTTCTGAGCTGAAGACGATGAGCATGTTATCTCACCGAACGCAGCGCCCGCACCTGAGTGTGGCTAGGGGAGGCAGGATGGCCCTTGACTGTCCCCAAGGGAGGTTCCGGAGCCACAGCTGCGGCCACAGTCCCCAGAAGTTACATTCGAAGCTCGGAGCCGTCATCGGAGCATCCCAGTGTCCGCGGCCAAGCACACAACCCTTCGGAAGGGTGGGCTCAAAAGCGGCCTCTTTCCAGCCCAAGTGAAGGCAGTGCATGATAGGTTAAGTCTGCTCTAACGTGGTGGTTACTAACCACATGTGGCTATTTCCGGCTTCCACAGGTTGCATCAGAATTTAAAATACACATTCCCATAGCGGCTTGGTCTTTTGGTTAAGGTCAAGTGTAAGATACACACCCCAGGCTCCACCAGTGGATATTTATTTTTTAAAATATTATTTATTTATTTGAAAGAGAGAGAGAGAGAATGAGAGCGAGCACAAGCAGGTATAAGAGCAGAGGGAAAGGGAGAAGCAGACTCCCTGCTGAGCAGAGAGCCCAACGTGGGGCTCGATCCCAGGACCCTGGCATCATGACCTGAGCCGCCCAGGCGTCTCAGCAGATACTTGGTTTTAATTGGTTTGTGAACTTCCAGTTCAAGAACAGCTCATCTCTGCTCTCCTCCCTAACATCTTTTAATTCTTGGAAACCATAGCGTTCTTTCCACTCTCACACTTATTGATTTTATCTATTTATTTGGATAGCTCTCCATTTTGGCACGTACCAAGGGAGCTGTGTCATACTGAAGAGCTACAGCGTGTGTGTGTGTGTGTGTGTGTGTGTGTGTGTGCATGTCTGTGTGCAGGCCACAGAGTAGAAGCCCGCTTTACATAGTTACAAAGGCCATGCTGATATAGGTTCTGCTGGGCAAGTGCAGTCCTGAGAAAGTAACAATGTAACTGTAAGGTTGGAAAGGGGAGTAAGGAGGGGTTTAGTTTGTCTAATGTCTCATAGCTGCGCTGCTGGAAACCTTAATTAAAACGACCCACCCTCCCAAATATTCAGGCTGGTACTTGTGATGGTTCTGCCCAAACAGAACCATTTGGTATCATCTGACATCTTTACAAGTTCACTTCAAAATCCCAGTATCTGCCGTGCAGATTTCGTGTAGTTAGTGAGCCTATTTCTTAATTCACATAAAATACAAAAGAAATCTTCACCCAATCATCTCTATAGTCAGAAAACTGTGGAGTGAAAAAAAATAGGATCAGCAGGTAATATGAATGCTAATGACTAATGTTCGACAATACGCTGGTGTCCAATATTAGCCCGGCAGAGGTTTTATTTGAAGAAGAAACCTATCCCAGGTGTGAATGTGTGAATGCACCCTTGATTCCATGTCTATCTTTCCTGATTTACTTGGTACACTAGACCTATCAATCCTGGAGAAGGCCTTAAAACTATTTCTGTTGACATTAATTACAATTCTCTCTACTTGACTATTTCATGACCAGCTTGAAGAACACTGTTTTATAATATGCAATCTCACACACTTCCCTTCTCTTTCTCTGGATCCCACTGAACAAATCAAGAAAAGTGTAAATAATATATACATCACCCACAATCCCACCTAAACACAGATCACTGCTAACATTTTGGGTTTTGGGGCACAGTTCTTTTTAGCTTATGTACTTTTTTCTTTTTATAAAATTGAGATAATTATTGTTCATTCATTTTGAAAATTTCCCTCATATCATTTAATATTCTTTAAAACAAAATTTTTAATGGTTGTATATCATTCCGTCCTATGGAGTTACCTTCTTTTGTTAGTCATTTGGGTTGTAATCAATGAAAAATAATACAGAAGTTAGCATTTTTACATAAATCCCTGGCCACGTGTCTGATTATTTCCTCAGGATAAGTTCCTGGAAGTGGAATTACCAATCAACTGAGTGTGACCATTTATCGAGGCTCTTGACACATTTTGTTGCATTGCTCTAGAGAAAAGTTATTCCAATTTACATGCCCACCAACAACATAAAAGGGTGTGGCTTTCACTATATCCTAGCTAACGCTGAGTATTTTCACTGCAAAAGAAAATATTGTTTTTAATTTGATAGGTAAAAAAGGTATTCTTTTTATGTTAATTTCCTTGATTACCAGTGATATTAAATATTTAGGCTTTTTTAGTTACTTTACTTGCTTTTCTCTGACTTACTTCTAGCATTGCTTATTTTTCTATAAAGATCTGAAGTTTTGAAATTTTTATATTAAGCATATTAGTCCCTTTGAGTTTAAATCCAAGTGTTAATGTAGTTAAGTCAATAGCTTGCTTTCTTTGAAGTGTCATTGAAAGTTTTGTGCTTGGAAAGCCCTTCCCAGTCCAGAGGCAAAAGATCTCACTGGATATTGGGAGAAAAATGAGGATATTTATGGAAATTGCTTAGCAGCACTGGTAGTAATGTAAACGTGTGACAAATGGTAGTTATTATGGTTAATCCTCCAACGATTCCTGCTTTGAAGATGAGGGACTGGAGGGAAAAGGAAGGTCACCCTCCTGTTAGAAGACCTAGGATTCAAGTTCATCTTTCTTGTGCCAGATCTTTCTGCCCTTCCACACTGAGTGACGTGTCCAGGCAAATAATGGTGGGCACCACGTTGGAGATATGATGTGGGACTTATAAGTTACGGATATACTTCTTTCCAGAAAGGGGTGTGAGGTGCTTCAGAAAAGCAGAAAACATACACACCAAAGTGCAATCATAACCGCAAATATCTACAAAACAAATACCTTCTCATCAGAGCCACTCTCCTTGATACCACTGCTTCATCTTCCTTTTGGAACAAATACCATTCCTAAGATTTCAAGGATCTGTGATTCAGCTGACTAGTAGAACAGTTTTTCTCTTAAAACTTAAACAATTGGAATTATTTCCCTTTCAGTTGCCACATGTATGTGTGGGGGGCAGTTAGGGGGGAGAGAGTTTCAAAATTCTTTTGTTCTCTAAGGAATTATACCTGCAGGGCAATGATGTCCTCCAACCTCCTGAAGCCCAAATGTGCCCCAGTGTGAGGAACAGGGAAGCGTACAGGAGAAGGAAGAGGCTGACTCAAAACTACACTGTTGGCTGGACTTATGGCATATGCAGCCATGTCCACTCCTAAAACGGTCTTGGAAACTACCCTCTTAAAACAAAAGGAAAATAGGGACAATGGATAGCTGCTTGCAAAAAGCAAAAGCGCAACTGAGGAATAGTGGCTCATCACTGTGAGACAGAAAGCCTATTCAAGACCAAGAGGAGAGTAAAAATGTACTTAGAAATTCACCACTGTCCAGCCATAGGCAGTGAATTTTTGTCCTTGCCTGTTGCCGAGTTCCCTACTGCCACCCCCTGGGCCTGGGCAGATAAGGCTCACAATGGTTTCTGAGGGTCCCACGTGAACCACCATCTCAGAACGCAGACCTCTGAGCACTTTCAGACCCTAAACGCCAATGCTCAGCCCTTCCCACTGTGCCACTGCTCTGCTGCCTTTCCCCAAGCTTGATAAGAACAAAGAGGGGTGTTTGGTAAAAGAAAAAGCAAAATATTCTGCTTGAGTCGATACTGTCCCTCTCCAAATGTGGTATGTCCCCAAGTTCTTTCCACACTTTCTTCAGGACGGGGTGGTGCCTGTCCCTTACACATGGATCCTATTTCTAAGTCCACTCCTCTGGCCTTGCCTATTGTCTCCGGTCTCTGAAGCAGGGGGGAGGGGGACTGGGGGGTACCTAGGCTTTTCACACACTAACCTGCACATAAATTTGTAAATGGAAGACTGGGTGTATCCTGGGCATTTCTAAAATTTATTTGACACACTGTATTTTTGTCGGGGTAGCTGTGGGCCACCAGGCCCCTCAGGAACACGCTTTGGGAAATAACATCCTAGACCTAACCCAGCTGGTGCTCAGGACACTGCAAACAGCTGCTTCCTTCTGCCTCCTGCACAGATGATGAAACCCACGTAGCCGGAAAGGGCCTGATGAAAAGGAAGGAGTTCCTTAAACTCTCCAAAGGAAGAAGACGTTTAAAGAAGTTTGGTCTAGAAAATCAGAGGACCCAACTGATGTGAACAGCGTAGCAGTCTGTGGGAATAAAGGTAAATGGGAGCTTGGGAGCCTCAATGATCTGGCCGAGATGGATTCAGCTGTGGGGTTAAGAGAAAGAAAACTGCTTCCTCCAAATTTCTTGTCTTCCATCTTCTCCCCGGATTGATCTCCTCCTCCTCCCCAGTTCCATTTGTTTCTTACTCTTACTTGTTCACCAGGGGAGCAGAAATAATCTTTTATTATTGGATGTGCCTTTTTTTTTTTTTTTTTTTTAAAAGAAAGAGAGCACACAAATGGGAAGGAGGGACAGAGAGAGAGAAGCAGACTCCCTGCTAAGCAGAGAGCCTGATTCGGGGCTTGACCCCAGGACACTGAGATCATGACCTGACTGAAGGCAGAGGCTTTAACCCACTGAGCCACCCAGGCGCCCCTGGATGTGCTTGTTTGGTAATGCTAACCTTCTCAGCACTCAATTCACTTCTAATTCTGGAAGATCCCCCTTCTGGCATCCTCCTATCTGCACTGCTCATCTGCTGCCTGGTCAGAACTTCTCACACTTCGGGGTGCATGTGAATTACCATCAAGGAAAAATTCCTAAGAATAGGGGTGGGGGCTGCATTATTCCAGAAGCTGATGAATACCCTGGTCTCCCATGGCCCATAAAGAAAGCCAGGAGATTGCTAGAACACCAGTATGCCACACGGAGAACTGCAGAGGCAGGCACACGTACACAGTGACCCTCTCTCTGTCACAAATATCTTGAAACTGGTAGTTCTCAAACTTGATTACGCATGAGAATCAGCTGGAGGGCTTGTAAAGACACAGACTATTTTTCTCATTCAGAAGGTCTGGGGTGCAGCTGAGAAAACACATTTTTTAACATGTTCCCAGATGCTGCTGATGCTACTGGTTCAGATACTTTGAGAACCCTGGCTGTAAGCAATTGGACAGATCAAGTAGCTAGATGGAACAGAGTGGGTTTTTTTCTAACTGCGTGCACGTCCATGTTCCATGTTTGTGCAGATGGACAGACTCTGGATCCAGATGGATTTCATCTGCAGCCGCTTGGCCTTGCCAAGGCCTTGCCAGGATGCCTGTTTTGAAGCAATTAATACACCCCTCGCTTCAGTGCAATCTATTGCCTAGTGATATCGGCATCATCACCATTAGCAGCATCCACCAGGGAACGCGAATGGGATTCTGGAGCTCCCTGCGGAAAAGCGCTCTTCCTTTAGGAAAACAGAAGCCACTCTTCTTTCCCCCCTCAGCTCGTAAGGAAGACAGCTTTACTCTGACGTTTACAGGGAGCATTCCAATGCGGAGGAGTCAGAGGTTTTTAAACATTGGGAACCAGAAGTATAGAACTTCATCATTCATTAGGCAAATTGTATTAATTTTCTTAAAAACAAAACAAAAAACAAAAAGAAAACCCAAGTATACTGATACTAGCTATTTTCCTACTGAAACAACCATGGGTTTGCTGAAAGATCAAAATATGAAAACATCATTCTAGACGAAGACAAACTGTACACTTTAGGATGTCAAGTTCACAAATTTACTATGCAGGGTTTTTCAAGTTTTTGCATCTTATTTTATCCCTTGGGAAAAACTTTGCAATTATTAGTGGAAACAGAGGTTAAATAACCTGGTATCTTTCCACTGTATCACTGAATGGACACTTTCTGGACATTTTCTTTTCCATCTGTATTTCTGGTGTTTTCCATTTCAGACACTCATCAGTCCAGAAAGGTTTCCTGAAATGCTGTTGAAACCTCTCATCTTTGTATCCCTGCGCTGATCTGCCTAAACAAGTCCTCTGGACTAGATGTCAGGCTGGGCTGTTGGGCCATATTGAGGCCTGGGTTCTGCTTGCTCAGCATCAAGACTCCTGGGAGAGCTGGCCCTGGAGACCTAAAGTCCAGGATGGATACCCAAGGGGAACGCTGTAGGGCGCAGGGTCTTTTGACGCCTATTTCCAAGAACTGCCAGACATTAAGAGTGTGGCGATGCCGGTCCAGAGCATAAAGATCTTTGTTGATGATTAGTTGACCCTGAGGATGGTTTTGCCTATTGACTGCATTCCTTCTCCTGCTATAGGGAGGTGACAGAAACAGAAGCCCGCGGACACAAGGGCTGTTGTGCAGAGTCCCAAACAGTCCCTGAATACTCTTATTGTTAAGGACCAGAGCAAAGGTACCTAACACCTAGGGCTGAGGTTTAGTAGCCAATTACTGGCCGAATGGGAACTCCGGTGAAGGTAACCCGAGCCCCAGGTGCAATCTGCAAAGTTGAGTAGGTAGTAGAAGTGTTTCAACATAAATCCTGAGGGGATACGGTTGGAAACTAAAGTTTTCCTCCCATGTGAGTGGCGTATTCCAAACAGGAACTGCTGGGAGCATCTTGTTTTTGTAAGACTTAAGTCATTTATCTGAGAGAGAGAGAGCACATGTGCACATGAGTAGGAGGAGAGGCCGAAGGAGAAACAGGCTTCCTGCTGAGCAGGGAGCCCTATGTGGGGCTCGATCCCAGGCCCCTGGGATCATAACCTGAGCCCAAGGCAGCCCAAGGCAGCCCAAGGCAGACGCTTGGGATCATAACCAGGCGCCCCTGCTGGGAGTATCTTGAGCTCTTTCTGGTTCTCACATGATGGGCTACTGAGACTACTTTTTAACACAGGGCAATATTGCCTGGGAACTCTTTCTAGCAGATGACATTTTAGAAGTCTCTAAAACCACCACTGTCATTCAGTATCACACTGAAAACACAACAGTTCAAAACACCCACTGCATGGTTATGAAATAGCCCAAACTTCGTCACCTTATAGGAAGCTGATGTCCTCAATTTCCCATGTCGGGGTGGACTTAGGATCTGGGAGAATCTGTCCCAGGCATGACCAGAAAGGAGGCAGGGAGTTCAGGGGACTTGGGGTCAAGAAGACCCAAGTTAACATCCTGACTCTGACGCTTACAGATGCAAATTATAGAAACGCCTTAAGCCTCAGTTTCTTTTTCTGAAAGAAGGGATAGTAACACTTATCTTACAGGTTGTTATAAGGAGTAAATGAAGTACTATACAGGAAGGATCTGGCACAGTGCCCGGCCCAGAGAGAAACTTACTCAACAATAGCTGTTGTTAACATTAAAGGGTAGGTGTGGGGTAAGCTGGTGAAAAGAGTGCAGAAATGGATAAAAGAGAGGCAGAACTGTCCAGAACCGGCAAATCTATGAAGACAGAAAGTAGGTTAATGGTTGTGAGGGAGGAGGGGAATTAGGAGTAACTGCTAATGGGCACAGGGTTTCTTTTTGGGGGTGACGAAAATGTTCTAGAGGATGCCTGGGTGCCTCAGTTGGTTAAGCGACTGGCTTTGGCTCAGGTCATGATCCCGGAGTCCTGGGATCAAGTCCCGCATCAGGCTCCCAGCTCCACGGGGAGTCTACTTGTCCCTCTGACCTTCTCCCTTCTCATGCTCTATCTCTCTCTCAAATGGATAAAAAATATCTTTTAAAAAGATGTTCTGGAATTAGCAGTGGTTTGCACAACCTTAGAAGTATACTAAAAACCAACAAAATGTACACTATGGAATTGTGAATTTTGTGGCACATGAAATACATCTCAAAAAAATACCCCTCTCCCCCACAGGTAACTCACACGCTACATATCTGGAAAATCTAGTTACTTGGAACAACCCATTCCTGACCAGGCTGGCTAACAGAGGTGTGCCAGCAGGGGGATACGATGGGAAGAACCCTGAACTAGGAGCCAGGAGGCTTCATATTTATAGCATCTGAGACCAACCAGGCCGATTCCTCCCTTGAAAGAAAGGGAGACCGTGGCCCACAAAGCTGAAAAGATTGCCCCAGGTGGCCGAGGTGAGGCTAGGCTCCAGGGTTCAGTAACTCAACAGAGTTCCTCAAGCGTATTCAGCCCTTACAGGCAGGAAGACGTGAGGGTTAATGGAGGTCGACGGCTGCTTTTCCTCAGTAATTGTGTGGGGAGGGCAGAGCTCTTGTCTGGAATGGCAGCTGGCATTCTGTGTTCCTGTTTATTGCAGTTTATCTCAAGCAGTCATTTCCATTCACCTTTTAAAAAAAACATGAGGCGCAGCTGTGGCTTCACTTTAAATATTGTTCCTTCCAGCCTTTTAATTTTTTCACGGGCTCCTCCCTAATCTTTCACCATAATTGGATGCACAACACTAGAGACAGCACCTCGGAGAAACAAAGCGAGCAAGCCGGCTTTTCCATCCTCTGATCACACACGACTGTCCGGCAGCTCCTTCCCCTGCAAGGAGCAGCCTGGGAACAGATCTGTGTCCAGTGTTTGCTCTGCTTTGGGACCAAGTGGCGGCCAGCCTTCTGCAGGATTCTATGTTAAATTCTCTTCATTTCCTCTCTCGGTTTCCCTCAGTGTAAGGTGGATCTTGCTGGGGTCCTGAAACATCAGAGGAGGCGTGTTTCCCAGGTCCACACTGGATCCGAACGTTCTTCTGGGCAGTGTCAATCCCATGTCAGTTTATTGGTTGGTGTGTCTCCCCACGTGGACGGTAAGCTCCTCGAGGCAAAGCCTGGTCTCCCTTCTGCGAGCCTGACCCCATGCACAAAGCCAGGGTCATGGAGGGGCTCTCAGGAATGATGGCTGAGGAATCTGGACGTGGGTCCCATGCTGTATGCCACCGTGGTCCTGAGGACAATCAGCTGTGTGGGTCTTTACTGGAAGGTCAGGGGTTGCTCAGAGCAAAGCAGGACAATAATGGATTGAACATACACACCTGAGATTCGGCCACAGTGCGGGCTTTCCTACCTATATACTAAGATCTGTTTTACTACTATGACTGAATAAACCGGAGGTCCTTAATGAAACATCTCTCTTACCATCAGGACCTTCCCCCAAGGAATAGGAACAGATGTATATTCTTCTCCTTCCTTCGCTGAGGTGGAATCTAATTTTAGTCATCGGAAAGTGACCTTTCCCCCAAAGGCTGTTTGTCTGACTTTAAAACAGCCTTGTAAAATAATCCCTAGACACATGTGGCATTTATTAGTGTGACTGGTATAGGAAATTATATCGTACCTAGCTAGGCAGGGGCAAACCAATCTTCCGACTGATTTTGACAACTGATCTCAAAGTGACAGGAAGTGAAAGAAGAAATTATTAAAAATTTTATCTTTATAAACATTTTATTTTACAAATATCTATTTGTTTATAGGTTTTATGTACACAAAATATATATTTACAGTAGTGTATATGTATAATTAATGAATAGGATAGAGATATATATCAGAGGTCTGGGTTCAAAAACATTTTACTGATGGATCCAAGGTCAAAAAAGCCTGCAGACCACTGCTTTATGGCATTTAACTGAATATTCTACTTAGTCAACTGAACAGCAAAAACATTAGAGAGAAAAATGTAGATAAGATGTGAATTAGGAAAAGTGATTTTTTTATATTAGGTTCTCTAATTCTTCTTATTTTAAAGAAAGCACATGTTGCCCTGATTCACCAGAAATTCATGATGAAATTAACAATTTTTTTTAAAGCATAATGAAGCTTTCAGAATAACCAACACATACATGAGTTTGAAAGTTCTTGGCTTAGGAAAAGGAGTTAAAAAGCTGAGATGACAAGAGAACGGGTCTCATGTTTAGAAAAATATGGACTGATCTGTGTGTCCTACACATCTAGTAGGTTTCATCCTACACATCTAGTAGGTTTCATCTCGTGGTCCTTTGCGCTCCCCTGTTAGATACTGTTTCTCCTGAAATCACAGGTGGCATTCTCCTGCCTTAGCTAGATAAGGCACTACACAATGCGGCTCTGTTTTGTTGCCGGTGATGTTTTATAGCTGCTTGAGCCTCACATGTTTGTCATTTTGGTCAGTGCTGTATCAGGTTGCCGGCATATCATCGCTTGCTCATTCCAGGCATGTGGGCTCTCTCAGTTTCCAAGGAGGGAAAAACGACAGTGGCCATTACTGCCAGTAAAAAGTCATTACTGTCATTACTGCAGTAGCCACGGGATGTCTTTCATTTTTCCTAAGTGCAAACTGACCTATGCTTTTCTACCTGAGAAACGGTTTGAGTGTGACCCATCCTTTGGCACTGGAAACAATGCGGGCTGAGAACTGTGTGTTTGTCTTCAGGGCCGGGTAAGTGATCCACTCTGATGGCTGAGTGTCCTATGCCTCTTTTGCATATGTGCTTCTGGCAGGAGGGGACAGCTGAGAGGAGTCAGTTTCAGTATTCAGCACACTTATCACCTTGGGCCCTCGTTCCCTTCTTGGGGAGCGCAAGGGAAGAAAAGTGCGTAGGGCAACATGACAGGTTATTTAAACCTCTTTTACACATGTAAGTTTTGGGTTCTGGAGAAACGAGCACCAACTATTGTGAACTGCTCTAAGAGATAAAGTACATACTTAAAACATCCCCCGCACTCAAACACAACTTAGTGCATAAGATACAGAATGCCATATGTTACGTGATTATACTTAAGAAACTATCATGATAGAACTTTCTATATCTTATTCTGGGAGAAAAATGTTAATGACACATTTGATCAAACTAAAAATTGAGCAGCTAGTTTTACTGCTCAAGGAGGTGGTGTTACCTAGTATTTACCTCTGAAGGAAAAGAGGTCTTATTTTCCAGGTTGATGACGGAAGGACCCTTACTCTTCACACTGTGACGTGTTGTGACCTACACTTGACTTGTGGAAAATACTAAGAGGGAAAGGATGTAGTGTGGTTTAGCCTTCTGTGGACAGACAAGCATATACTTGTAGTTTAATTTTATGACCTCACCCATATAACTAAAGCTATTTTTACTTGGGCCTGTTATTTCTGACAATTACCAGATAAAACATTCCAAAAATATATTTACTGTCTTTCAAAAGAAAAGGCTAGCAAAATTTTAGCAGAGACTACATCAATTTTTCAAAACCCCGCCCTTCTCTTGGTAAAACTATATTTTCCAGTTAAAAGAAGTCACTTAAAAGACACATTATAGTAATTATTTACTGTGGGTAAACTGTCAACATACGTCAAAAAATTTTAAAAATCCTTCTTTTACATAAAAAGACTGCCTAGCAACTAAATGCATGATAAGAGTTTTTTCAACTCCAGAATAACAACATGTATATTCCAGTTAACTGTTGTAACCTATCAATGAATACAAGCTGGGAAAAGCAGAAAGAAGAGCCCTCCCAACTCAATGCCTCTACTTCTGTGCATTTAGCTTTCCTGAATATATTATGGCAATGGCTACTGCGTGTGGAATTTGGCCACTCCTCAAGGGTGTTCTTTCTCCCAGTTAGAAAAATGGTCCGATTGTTTACAAACAAAAGAGCTCCCCCGCCTTACCTTTTTATAATTCCCCTCCATATCCAATGGGGATTCTTGACCGATGATGTCATCCATTCCATCACTGTCCAAATTCATCCTTTAACTCTTGAGAATTTCACTTAAGTGATAACCTCCCATGAATTCTGCTAGGCTGCTGTGCCAACTGCCCAGTACCCTGGTTACTGCTCATGCTGACGTGGAGAGCCAGCTAAGAGCCTGTGCCTGGTGGTTGTGCATATCCTTGCCCCTGCTCTGGCCCAGGGACACCGCCCTGCCGGGCCTCCCTGCTCTGTCCTGAGCTCTGGCACAGGGGCAGCTGCTGTTTCTGAGGTTCGCTCTGCCTCGACAATGTGTTGAATGTCCAGCCTTCCCACCGTCTACTCTCCCCTTCCCCTGAGGGATCCCGCCTAGATCCCTCTCCACAGCACCTTTCCTCCTCCTCGCAATCAAGGGAAAGCGGATTCAACGCCCCCACTCCTCGGTTCAGGGCTGAGTGTGGATTGGAGCCCTGCGAGGAAACCAGCCACCTTATTCTGACCCAGGGTAGTGTGAGGGATAAAAATAGACGCAAAACCCAGCCTCCCAGACTTCAGTAGTGACTTAAAAGCCGGGTATCCCATGGCAAAATGAAAACAGTATAATTTAAAGGCTAACCTGAAGACACATGTTTGCTCCCCACTCCCGTTTGTCCTATAACCAATCATTTTAAAATCAGATGTGAAAATCTCATCTTCTGGCAGTGGCCCAGCACAAGGATACAATGTATTTCCAACTCAGAGAAGGAGCTCCCTGCTTCAGGATCAGCGCTTTGTTCTATCCATATAGGCAAGAGAAAAAGATCCATCAACTTTTCTTTAAAATCCAGTCAGTGGGGAAAAAAAAGCTCCAGCCATGGCGGGCTTTTTCACAAAAGAGAACGCTTCCTTTCTGCTGCTCTCTTTACCCTTTTCCCATGGCTTCTGGTTTTTTACTGGCTTTACATACAGAGAAGGAAAAGGCCCACAGCTGGAGGATGTTTTCTCGTAACCGACAAACAGAAGTGCAAACAAGAGCACACACTCATCATTATCAAATTACTACGACCATAAGCTAAAGATACACACACTATTTATTTTTGAAAAATGTTACTGTGCGCAGGAGAAAACGGGCCAAAGAAGAATTCAAAGGCCAAGCCCCCATTTAACAAACCATCTTATACCTGACACGCTTGGACAGGAAGCAGCAAATGTCCTACTCAATACATTTTCCAATAGGAATTCCTGACCAAGCTCAGTGCTGTGAAGACCAGAGCTCTAAAGTAAAAATGCCGTTCAAGATGGCCTTGACACGCTCACATTCAGTTGTCTCTTTCTCTCCGTGAGTTAGAAAACAAAACAAAACAAAACAGCATTTCAGTTTGTGGAAGGCTTGTGGCATAAATGTGTCTTTACGAGGTTTACTGCGGCCCTCCGTCGATAAGGCAAATACTGTCCTGCGCAGTCCCTGACTCAAATCCAAATCCCGCCTTTCGCCCACCCTCATCTCCCAGCTCTGTCCCGAGAGAATTGGGCGATGACAAGTTGTAATCACAGAAGCCAGACTTGCATGTGGGCGGGGCTTCTTCCCAGCAGAGATATCCCTCATGCACTCTCCTCCAGACCCCCACGCCCTCACTCTACACAAGGGTCCTACTACGTGCACGCACGACACCTTCCAGGCCTGGGAGGCAACGCTGGCCACCAAGAGTGGCTCCACCGTGGATGTTCCCATCAGGGAAGAATTTTCCAAAGCTAAGGCTTTGGGTCAAAATGTTTTACTTTTTTACTATCAAATTCTGCCCAAGGAGGTTAGTGAAAGTGAAGGAAGCAGCATCTTATTATCTGACATATGTTAACATAGTAACGATAGCCGCCCTTTGCGGAGGGGTCGCTGTGGGCCATGCACTTCACAGGTGCCTCTTAACTTATGTCTTTAATCCTCATGGTAACCCTTTGGAGTAAATATTATCATCAACTGCATGGTGAGGTTAGGGAACTTGCCCAAGGCAAGGCAGCAGGCCAGTGGTCAGGCCAGTACTGAGACCTGGGGCCTCCGCTTCTGAGGCTCACAATCTACACGCGCAAGCTAGATCACCACCCACTGGTTGCCTCAGTAAGAAACAGCTGCACACAATACAGTAATCGAGCCTAGCTCTTATACATCAGGGCTTAGTACAGAGAGAATTCAGGCAGCACACATAATCTCATGGACGGGAACGCACATATGGAACACCCAGCATCGATCACCGCTCTCCCCTGATGATTAGGCTTCAAGAAATGAAATAAAACCTCCTTCACTGATGGTCATGACCTAACATGCTGGAGAGTGAATTTTCTTTTCTCGTCAGCCACGGTGATTTTAGTGCCCTGTGGCTTCTTTCCAACAGCTGTTATGGTTGCAAGCTTCTTCTCTAAAGGGGCAGGGATTTTGGCTTATCCGTCTTGCTTTCCCCACAGCATCTAGACAATGCCTTACACACGTTAGGTGGACAGTGAAGGCTGTTGAATAAATACATGAAGAGAGGAGAAATGTACATGTTACCTAGAATGTTGTCTCTAAATGCTCCACAGTAGGAAACATTAATAGTTGATATTAGTGCTTTTCAACTGAACTCTTCTGTGGAAATCATGTATGTTCAGAAGGTAAAAAATGGGTCTGGATGGGTTGAAGGGGAGGAGCTACCACAATTTTCAGGAATTTCAATCTCTTACCTAGTTAGCATCCTATTCCACCTATCTATTTATGATCAAGACTTAACATGGATGAAATCATAAACATCTAGATATTTACAAGACTGAGTAAAATACACAAAACTGTAAGCCTAATTGCTAACATCTTTTTACTTTAATTTTAACTGGGTGGGTTTACATATATAGTTAAAATGACTGAACTCTCACTATTAACTATATATATTCAAATTAATATATATACACTAATAATATATTGACCACATACATACATATATATGTATACACACATACACTATTAGTATATCATCTCTTGGAGAAGGGCACCTCAAAATCCAAGACAGAAATTTCCGAGCAACAAGGATTAATACTAAGAAAGTACTAAAGACCATTCCCTTCCTCTAACCCCAATGCCTTTTATTGTCATAAGTGGTTCTCTAATAAGTACTACAAAGAGACAAGTGATAGAACATCTCCCCAAAACACAGATGCAAGAGCTTGTAGGGGGAGGGCGGTGCCCAGTGGAGAATTTCCTTTGTTCCTCCCCCTAAAGGAGTGCTCAGCACATAAACAGGTTCATAGCCTAGACCCTTTCCAGAAGGAGCTATACTACTGTATATACCTCAAGTATATATTGTCTATATCTCAGGTGGTATATATGTATATATATATATATATATATATCTCAAGTGGATACCACTTGAGATATATAATATCTCAAGATGGCACAAGGGGACTGATCTCTGATGTTTTCAAGAGTTTTGCTATTCAAAGTGTGACCTTCTGACCACATTTGTATTACTCGGAGCTTACTGGAAATGCAAGCCCTCAGGCCCCACCCTAGACTTACTGAATCATAAATTTCATTTTTAAGAGAGTCTAAGAATTTTGAATACTCCTTACAGTTCAGAAGCACAGCTTTAGACCTTGGGAAAAAATTCATTATAAGTTATTATCCTTCTATTTTGGACCATACTGCCAGGCATGGCAGCAAGACCCTGACTTTACCTGCTTGGGATCAATGCTGTAATTGATTTCACTTCTAAGAGGTCCAAATGAGTAGAGAAAAGGGGAAAACAAACAAAAGACCCCCTCGGAAGACTTGAGCTCAGTATAATATTTAGTGGTTTTGCAGTAACTACGCAAACAAAGAAAGAACAGCTCTTCATGTCCTTCCTATAGATAATTTGCTCTGGTTCTTTCCTCCACTGCTGACCTCTCTGAAACAGGTGCCTCTTAACTTATGTCTTTAATCCTCATGGTGACGCTGACATAGCACGGGCCCAGATGCTACCACTGCCCTTTGGAAAATGTACACATAGCCCCTCACAGTCCCTGAGCTTGACAGGGCCTCTTCTTCCCCCTGCCCTGAAATTTAGGGACTAGAACGGAGAGCTTCAGTTTCCTGTCAAGACCATAATCTGAACCATGAGACGCACTGGTCATGTGAGCTAATGCTTTTAAAATGATCATTACCGGCCAGTGGTGAAAATGATCGACTCTGAAAACACTGACCGCATTACTGGGAAATCACTTATGCATTGTCAAAAGATTTTCCTGTTCATAGATGGAAACTGTAGTTCATCCTGATTAACCCTTCAGCACGTCACTCCTTCCCTTCAGGCTTAACATTCAAATTCCATGTGCTATACAAACTGATGGCTGACTTATAATCTCTTTCCAAATAAACCATTTTTTTTTTCTTCTGTGCAAAGTTTACCTAAATTTGCTTTGCTTTTCCATTTAGGTAGCTATATAACCTATTAAAGCATGCAGGCAATTTAATTAATTAATTTAATTAACTATAGAGAGAGAGAGCACGTGTGCAAACGGGAGGAGGGGCAGAGGGAGAGGGAGAACCTCTAGCCGACTTTCCACTGAGTGTGGAGTCCAACCTGGGGCTCAGTCTCATGACTATGAGATCACGACCTGAGCCAAAATCAAGAGTGAGACGCTGAACAGACTGAGCCACCCAGGTGCCCACATGGGCAATTTTTCCCCCCACAGGCAATTTTTAAATAGACTTTCTGGTGCAGGCTAAAAAAATTAAAATAATGGCACTGGGAGAGTAGGGTGGAGGACGTGGAAGTGTTGGCAATAGGCAGAGTACCAGATGTTTAGCCATATCAAAAAGATTGAGGACCCCAGACGTAAATCTTCTTGCCGAGCTGGAGACCTGAGGATAAGAAACACAACTGCAGTCACTTTGATGGCTGCAGCACCGCTTCCAAGTGGGACTGGTACTAATGCCCTCAGTACGTTTCTCTGAGTTCCTAGCACTCTTGCCCCATTAATGGGCACTTACATCAACCGCCACAACCTCTTTGATGTTTGTTTCTGAATTCAAGTACCTTTGTCCAAGTACTTACTATTTCAGGAAGCTTGGTCATTCCTGATGCTTCTATATACTGCACGGGGAGTAGCATCAAGATTTCAAATTTTCCCTTAGTGTAGTGGACATAAATAAAAAATGGGTCTACAGCCACAACACCCTGAATGCACCTGATCTCATCAGATCTCAGAAGCTAAGCAGGGTTGGACTTGGTTGGTACCTGGATGGGAGACTACTTGGGAATACCGGATGCTGTAGGCTTGGGGCACCTGGGTGGCTCCGTGGGTAGGGCTTCTGCCTTCAGCTCAGGTCATGGTCCCAGGGTCCTGGGATCGAGCCCCACATTTGGCTCCTTGCTCACCGGGGAGTATGCTTCTCCCTCTCCCTCTGTGTGTTCTCTCTCTCTCTCTCTCTCTCAAATAAATAAATAAATAAATCACTAAAAAAATAAATAATAGGATATAGCTCACTTGGGATATGTCTCTCTTAATGTTGAGCGTCTGCATGTGAAATTGTGATTTGTTACCCAAGATTGTGTGTGTGTGTGTGGGTGTGTATGCATGTACTATGGGGTCTCTACTCTCCAGAAATCATCCATGCACTGGTATTTACCACAGAGATATTCCTATTTCCTTCCCATCCCTCATCGTACCCCCTTTCTAAGAGTAAATACCAGATCTTCATCTTGAAAATGTGTTGCATATTTATTTCTTAAAATTACTGGATGTCTGAATTATGATGTTTGAAGCCCCAAGTGCTACTTTAAATAGGAATGATGTGTTGTACTAAATTTCTATTTCAGATCAGGCCCATAATGAAACCCTGTTGAAATGATTTTTTTTTTTTTCATCTGCACCCTTACCACTGTTTTCCTTTTGTGGTAAAACATATAAATTAGATTTTCAGATATCTTGGCTAAAAACAAATGCAGATGAATTTACATCCAGAATTATTTTCTTAATTAAATTAAGGTGATATATATGTTACCTCCTCCTCAGAAAAATATAATTACACATCAACCAGGGAAAATAATGAAGATGAAGTACTCCTCAACACTACTGCCTATAGGAAACATTTTTTTCAATTAAAAAAAAATCTATAGACTAAGACAGTATGTTGTTTCATTGAAATTATATTTAAAATCCTGTATGGTGCTCAGGTATCTCAGTTAGTTAAGTGTCTGCCTTTGGCTCAGGTCATGATCCCAGGGTCCTGGGATAGAGCAATAAATATTTCAAAACTATTAAACACATAATGACAGTGTTATATGTTGTAGTTCATGTGAAATAAAATCAATTTGTCCCCTTCCTTCCTCAGTGAACAGCCCACTTCTCCCTCTCCCTCTGCCTGCCACTCCCCCTGTCTGTGAGCTCTCTCATTCAAATAAATAAATAAAATCTTAAAAAAAAAAAAAAAAGCTTGGATCAAATAGTGCACTGTACTTTCAAATTCCCTTTTCTATTAGGTCAACACATTTTGCTTCCTGGCTATGGATGAAACCAGGCTTAAACTGGGCAGAATCTTAAATGAACTCAAATTTGATATCTTGTTTTCTCATTCACAGGAAGAAGAGATTGGGAAATGAGCTCTCACTTGGCCTGATGTCAATAGGGATAGAATATATTTCCTTTCCCTTGTTAACTATTAAGTAACCCACTAGAATCTTGGCAAGTTTAGTGGTTTCTCCAGCAAGAATTTTAAAAATATCTTGATGTACTACTTAAATTTATATACTCCCTAATTTTCTTGTTTGAGATCAATACAGGGCATCTTTTATCTTCTGTGCTGGGTATGACACTTCAGTTGCACTGAAATGTTTCACCCAAGAAAAACTGCATGTTTCAGAAGAAAGTAAAACTACTGCTCTGCACGGTAAAAAGATTCATTGAAATTTTGCAAAATCTGATACATTAAGAAAGGCAGCTTGGGGATGAGCAACTGCCTCAACCAACCACAGGTATTTTGAAAAAGTGCTTGGGGATAGACCCTGAAGTTCACCTTGGGAAAATTCTCTGGGTAAAGGAGAAATAGGTACACAGGTATGTTCTTTTTTAAAAAAAATATTTTATTTTAATTAATTTATTTGACAGAGAGAAACACGGAGGGAGAGGGAGCATGAGGGGGAGGAGGGGGTGAGGGAGAAGCAGACTCCCACTGAGCAGGGAGCCTGATGCGGGACTCGATTCCAGGACCCTGGGATCATGACCTGAGCTGAAGGCAGATGCTTAACCAACTGGGCCACCCAGGTGCCCCAGAGGTATGTTCTTAATGCATTGTGTCTGGGAAGGCTGGGATGTCTGTCTCATTTCTTTTTTTTTTTTAATTCTTTGCACTACATCCCCGTTTCTGGCACATGGGATGTTTGAACTGCTGGCAACTGTCTGAGAGGTCCACGAGCCAGATACAAGGAGTGCTGTGGTCAACTTTACCACTTCACTCTGTTACACGGATCTGAGCTTCCCTCTAGGGTTATGATGGGCGATCCTGATCCTGGGGACTCAGAACAGCACCCGATGTGGAAAATCCAATTCAATCCAACAGACATTTATTGAGCACACACTCCATGTAGGGAAGTAAAAGAAGGTCCTTCTTTTCAAGAAGCCTGTTGTCTGATGGGGGAGACAGACTTGTGTCACGAGTTGTAAATGGGTTCTGCTGGAAACAAAACCAAAGTGCACCAAGAAGGAGAAATTGTGAGTGCAGGAAGAAAAGGGAAGGTTTCTCAAAGAAGGTGGCATGGGAGCCTTAAAAGCTGCATCACCCTGCAATAAGGGAGAAGCAGGTGGTGTGTGGGCGGGAGCCCTTCTAGGCTCAGGTACCACAGCAAAGCAAAGGCCTGATGGCAATATGGGGGCGGCAGCGTAGGGAGTAGAGGGACGAGTGTTTCTGCCCGGGGTTCAGATCAGAGTTAGCCCTTAAATGCCACGCAGAGGGGTCGGGATTATAGCCTGAGGAAAAATGGGGGAACATTAAAGATTTCTACTGTGCTTCCTCAAGACCAGGTGTGTGTTCGAAGAAGCGTCTCTTTATGTCCCCAAGGGAGGAAAGAGATGAGAGTCATTCACATGCCATTTTCCTTTTTTTTTTTTTTTTCTTTCAAGTCTCCATTCCCACAGTAGCTAAGAATGTGAGGGTGTGATCTATATCTGAGGTCATAGGGGAATTTAAGCGATGGAAAGAAAGGGATGAAAGCATGTCATTGTTTTTATATACACACTAACCCCAAAAACCAACTGCAGGGAAAGAGGAGAAAATATTTGGGAGCTTTTAAGCAAAATGGACCCTTTGACCCAAACTTGTGCTTTCAAGTTAACAATATTTCAAAGCTTGCTCTCAGCGACCATTTAGAAGAATCTGGCCTCTTGAAGGCTGCCAGGTCTGAAGCTGTGGGCAAGGTTCTTTCCTGAAGAGACTGGCTTCCTCCCAAGACTGGAAAATGGAGGTCGATAGCTCTATCTTTTAACACGGCTACAACTAAAAATGACAACACATGCCTCAGTAACCTCTCAGCTAATGTAAATCCTGTGAGGGAGAAGTACATGAAGATGTTGACAACGTGAGAACCGTTCAAAACGAAACAACCATAAAAAATCCTGCCTGAGAATTTCTCTCGGAGCATCCCTCTTTGGGTTAACTTGTTCAAAGCCCTGTGCATCCAAACACTTCAAGCAGCGGTTTTAAAGCCCTCGGTAGCGAAAAAACTCTCTTTCTCAAAATTATCATCTACTTGGAAGAGGAGTAAATCAATTATACATCCATACTGTGGCAACATGTGATTGGGAAATGAAGCAATGCAAGGTTTTCCCCGGCTGCTTTACAATCTTCCCTGAGCCCCTCATGTGCATCAGAGAAGGCAGCTCTTAATTCATGGTAACTGACTTATTCCTGCAGAAAGGTAGCCTCTGGCAGGAACAAGGCCAGGATGTTAACTAGGGAAAATCCCATTTCATAGATGAGAAAACTAACAAGAAACAAAGGGATATTCTGGCCCGCAGACAATGAGAACAGTGCAGGCTAATGGTGTACGTGTCCTGCGTGGGTGGGGAGGCAGGATAGAGTAAGACTGAAAGTCATCCCAGTGATCAAAATGTAAGAAACCTCGATGCCATAGTATGTTTACAATGCCGTTTTTCTTAGTCACTTTTATACATAGTAGGCCTATCCATCCGTATTACCCAAGGGTTTGTCCTATGCTCTGGGAAAGCAGATGGATATACATATAAACATCCCTGCCCTCATGGAGCTTACAGGCGAGGGAGACAGAAAAGAGACGAATATGTAAAACATGTCTCTGAGAGATGGTGATGAATGCCAGGTATAAAAGCAAATTAGGGAAGTGTCATGGAGACCCTGGGCTAGAAACAGGGAGTTGGAAATTGACATAGTTAAGTCCCGAAAAGGCCTTCCCAAGAAGGTGACGTTTCAGCAAAGACCTGAAGGAAGTGAGAGACTTACTGACAGGAGAAATACAGGATGCCAAGTTGAATGTGAATTTCAGAAAAATGGAGAATGATTTTTTAGTATAAATTTACTCGAAACACTGCAGATTATTTGCTAATCTAGAAGCCCTACATGGGAGTACCTGGGGGAAGCATACAGCAGCAGAAAGGACAGCAAGTTCAAGGCCAGGCTGGCACAATGGGACGGGAGTGAAAGGAAAGGGGAATGTGGAAAGTCCCAGAGGCATCAGGGGCAAGTTGACGCAAGGCCCTTGGGGTCGGGGGCCTTATTCTGAGGAGAATTTTGAGATGAGTGACATGTTTTGACTTAGGTTTTAATAGACCATTCTGGATACTGTGTTGAAAATTAGACTACAGTAGGGGGGAGGGGGAGAGTTAGAGCAGGACCAGTTAGGAGGTCATTATGCTCTGATGATGATGGTGATGATGATGATGATGATATTAATAATAGTATATGCCTAAGCATAGGCACCAAAATGAGCATATAATTTTGGGGAATATTCCCTGAAATTCCATTCATGGACTCTCCATTACGAAACCTTAGTATACATTTATGGAAGAAATAAATAAAGAAATTCTACTTACTAAAAATGCTACCCTAAGGAATCTGCCTTAATCACTGCATTTTCATCCTTAAAAACAAATAAGCATTCATCCAAAAATGGGCAAGTTTCTGAAAAACATCCTACTGTTGAAATAACCAGTGATGATGACAACATCAAACCAAGGACTTAGAGAAAATGCCCTTTCTGAATCCAAACATGTGTGGTGCCAGGTGGGTTCTAAACCTAAGGTTTCTAAGCAGATTAAGACTTGGCTTCACGGTTAATGTTTTTACTGATTTATGAATAAAGGGAGGGTGTTTCAAACATACACACGAAGGTAGTTCTACTCTAAAACCTCAGGGAGCTACAGAATCAATTAACCATTATTATCTGCCTAATACACTTAATTTTACTGTGAAAATAAGCAATAAATATTTCAAAACTATTAAACACACAATGACAGTGTTATATGTTGTAGTTCATGTAAAATAAAATCAATTTGTCCCCTTTCAGAAGCAGTTGGCTAACAAAATCCCTTTTCCTTAGATAAGATTGCTGATCTCTGACCAATTTTTGACCTATAAGACCAGTGATTTCATGACCAACTTAATGAAAAGGTACAGGGAATAATCTTATACTAGTTTGCCTTTCAAAAGTTAAGTTCTATAGCTTCTCTGAAAAGAGAGAAAATAATGACTTTAATTTTATAGTAATTTAGTCCCCTGGAGCCATGCCATAAATAGGTTAGGCTCTCCACAGATGTTTGGCATTCCCCATTCTCAATCTCTGGATTGCGCGTAAGTGAAGTTTTGGTTTTTACTCAGCATCTTCCCTTTCTCATGGGAAGAATTCCTGTGAAGCACAAGTCTCAATGTTAGGATCTACAGACCTAGATGTACTCTGAAATGAAAATACAGTAAAACAAGCCTGAAATTACAAAACTGCCATTATGAAGCAGAGAGAAAAGTGAGTGGATAAATATATTTTATAGGCACACTTTACTTAGCTGAGAAACTACTGCCTTGAGTCTTGTGCAATGTACGACTCTGCCTGCATACATTTACCTCTGGGAAATCCGACCTAATGAGAAACACCTGCTTGTCTCAGGTAACCCACCTCTCACAAGGAAGAGGCATTGTTAAGTTAAAAAACTGGTCCCTTAGAGCTTCTGAACTCGGTCAGTTGAGTAATCCCGCAATAGTACCCATCCTGGACTTGGATTAGCCATGCCTGCTGCTGCAAAGAGCAATTACTCTGAGAACATTCTCGTTGTCTGCTTACAATGAGGATGCTTTCAATGTTGCCTCAACAGTCCAAGTTGCAGGAAGGAGTTATTATTAATACTCTAGAACGGGTCTTTGAGATCGTCTGTTTAATTTAAAACTCCACATAGCAAATTAGCACAAAGACAAATATGTAATCCTAAAAAATTTTCCATGTGGAGTTTTTTATGCATGTCAGCACCTTAATTCTTATTTACACATGCTAGTAAAAACAAGTTTGAAAAGACCTACAAGTGCAACTTCAAACATCAAGTGCATGCTGGCCCATTTTTGAAAATTTCTCAGATCATCAATTCCGCTTATTTACATAACTCCCTTAGAGACAGTCCTAAAAACTGGACGTGAAACCACTCATCTCCTAGGCAGTGAGCAAAAATCGTATTTTGCCATGTTCCCCGAGTGAATTCGGTCCAGCTTTTTCCCCGCCCGAAGCCCCTTAAATTCAATTACAGTTTACAGCAGTTCCTCTTATTTGCACAGACAGAGAAATGTGCAAAGCGCAGATCACCTCAGTGGATTTCACAATACGCTTCAAGGGCCAAGGAAGCAGTGTTTTCTGCCCCATTACTCCCCAGAAAACCTAATTACAATTCAGATACTGTATGCGAGGAAGGCCAGGAGTGGAGGACGGCAAAATCCCTTGAAAATCCGGAAAGAGGCAACCTGCTGCTCTGGAAAAGGCAGGCCTCCTCTCTCGAAAGGATTCCAGCCTCGCAATCGGGCTTGAAATCTTACCTGATACGAACAGTTCTCCTGATGTACCATCTCAGTGCATCCTAGGGCCCAGACCCCGAAGCAGGACGGCTCCGCGAGGCTGCGGAGGCAAGACGCCGAGCATCCACGGGCGGCGAGAACGCCCTGGGAAGGCAGGGGCTCCCCGCGGATTAAAATGGATGCTGTTTCGCTGAGCAACCTGCGCAGTGGCACTGCCTGTGCCGGGAAGCGCGCAGCCAGCCGAGCCGCTCTCCTCGGAAACCAGCAGTGAGGCTCGCAAACATGGAGCTAGGACCGGGCTGGGGGAGGGGGCGCGCTCATCGCTGGCACAATCAGCCAATTATATTATAGGCACAAAGGAAAGGATCAGTCTGGGGCTGGTGTGACCTTCTGGTGCTTTATGAAGGCAGCTAACTGATGTGGAAACATTCTAGTCCTCATTAAAGGGAAAAAGGCCAGCGAGGGAGAGGGAGAGAGACAGACACAAATCAATGTTGCCGGTGAACGTTTCTAACCTCCGGCATCATCCCGCCAGCCCGCAGATGCTGCTGGCATGGCGCTTGTGAAAAAGAGGCCTCCAGGATCCTTTCAGAACTTCTGACATGCGACAGGGGAGGCAATCCATTCTGAATATGGACACTGAAGGGACGATTCCTGTGTTGAGTGTTGGGAGTGTTTGTCAACTTCATAACTAAAGGGAGGGTCTTCGCTCCTTAACAGGATGTTATTTTGCAGTCAAATGCTCTACCACTGAGCTATACCCCCAACAGGATGTTATTTTGATTCCCCACTTCTTTTTGGCTTTTAGCTGCTTTTGAAGTCACACAGAAATCGGATAAAATAATTATTCCTAACATTTTTTTTTAAGGGAGGGAGCTTATTCAGGTATGAAAGTCAGTATAAGTCATTCATTTTATGAAAATGAAACTGAACAGGTTTTTTTTTTTGAAAGTAAGGTTATATATATACATAAAATCCAATGCCAGGACTTGAATATACAGACACCCTAATACAGGACATACTGTCTTAGAGAAAGACCATTCTACCTAAGAGGCTGTAATGAAAAGAATTCTGGACCTGCAGATAGTACTCAAGGAAAATATGTGTTTCTGGGGGGATAAAGGGAAACAATTTCTGAAATGCTTCACAGGGTCACTCTGGGATTTTAGGATATATAGAAAGAAACAACCAGCTCTGTAAATTCTTGAAGCTAGCTAATTAATGATACCAAATTAAGAAAATAAACACAATAAAATAAAATTTCCTTATCTATATTACTCAGTTGCTATAGGCAATTTGTTTTGTTGTTTCTTAATAAAATGGCCTGAGCACATAAATGAAATAAAGACCTGACCAAATTAAAAAAAAATTAAGAGAAATTACTAATTAATTTGTACCTATCTAGCTATCCACCTCCTCAAAAACTCTCACTATTAACCACACAGTCTTCATTATGCTACTGCCAGAGAAAAACAAGTACTTTATCCCTGAGGAATGAAATCAACATGTTTGCCAAGTTTTTGCATCAAGCCGTATCTTAAGGAATGGTGGGAATTTGTGTTAGGAGTATATGGTGATGTATTCATAATTCTGCAAGAACACCTCTGTTGCTTGGAAAGAGAAAAACCCATTTTTAGAAATATTCTTCATTTTTACCGTTTGAGATTCGAACAGGAGAGAAATTTGCTGCCTGAGTTCCACTCCAGGGACACACTTACATGCATGGAGAGCTTCCTTATGTGTGGAGAGCTTCCCGGTTAGGGGAGTGAAGAAGTGGAAGGTAAGGCCGCCAGATGATCTCATAGGTTTGGATTTCGGCACCGGGTTCACCAGGTTCACTGGGTCCCAATGAAAAGTACTCTGGAGATCTAGCCTGCAGAAGCTCACGGCCCTTCTTTGTGGATTACAGGAGAAAGACAGACTGTGGGACCGCATGACTCTTTAGTCCTGTTCATTGTCAGGTTGCACAATGAAAGCTGGATGAATGAAGCAGAAACCTGAGCTAGATCATGAGTCTTCTTAAAAGCAGGATGAAGAAAAGAGGACAGAAACTTTCCAGGTAATGGTCTCGGGGTCCTGGGATCGAGTCCCGCATCGGGCTCTCTGCTCAGCGGGGGGCCTGCTTCCTCCTCTCTCTCTCTGCCTGCCTCTCTGCCTGCTTGTGATCTCTCTCTCTGTCAAATAAATAAATAAATAAAATCTTAAAAAAAAAAAAAAAAAGAAACACTATTCAATACATCCTCATCCCAAACTCCGTCCTCCTCTATTGAGTTGTCCACACAGGACAGAGACAGAGATTTCCAGGTGGGGCTTGTTCTACAACCCGCTAGATGAAGGTTCTGGAATCATAAGAACATGTAAGGAAAAGTAGGCCCTAAGAAAAGTTCCTTTTGCAAGGTGGCAAATAAGATGAAATGAAAAATCCTATACCTAATAGAGAAGGCATACCCCAGCTTTCCAAGACAGAACAGCTTTAACTTCAAAGGCTGTTAAAACTTGACTCAAGTTACTACTTTGACAATCTGTGACCTAAAGACTCAGGAACATGCTTTCAAGCTATCAAGGCCTACAAAGCTGCTTCCTGGACTCTGTTCTCTTCTGAAAACTAAAGGCTCTGGGATAGATTACATAAGCTCCTAAAAACATTTATCATGTGTTGTTTAAAAAAAAAAAAAGTCTAAACATGATCCCACTCTTCACAGTTGCTATTCCATAAATAGTGGAAGTGACTCAGAGGTGGCTCTGGGGAGAACAGATTTCTGACATTTGTATCCTAAACCCTGTCAAAAAACCCTCTCAAGTGGTATAAACAAGATTAAAAAAAAGGTAATATATCAAGCAAGCTTCCCTTTATAGTCATTCATTGGAAAGGACTCTGTGTTACCATTTAAATTATGATTTGCTAGTACAAAAAACTTTAAACAGAAACCAGCTGTTCCAAGAACATTTAAGCTAGAATAACTTACCAAACTACGGTAACATTTGTTATTTTTGGACCAAAAGAAATTCTTTTTTCTTCTTAGGTCTATGTAACTTTCCTGCCCATAAAAAGTACTGGGTTTCAGATTTAGACAGGACTTTAAGAGATAGACTATTATTTTCCAGATCTGGAAACTGAGGCCTAAGAAAGTTGTGACATGCCCAAGAATATAAATGCTCCTCTCCTCAAACATCAACAACAATGCATCAAAATAAGAAAAAAAACAAAAAAACAAAAAACCGCCAGATTTTCTAGGTTCATATCTAGTGAATATGTTGTTAGTAAACAATGTTAAATGAAGGCTCACTAGATTTGGAGAAATAAACCCCTTTGACTGAGCCAGTGTAGGCTGGCCTCAAAATCAAAATCTGTCATAAAGTACGAGGTTGCAATATGGTTCTACCTAAATCTGAATCAAAGTTATGCTTAAAAGGAAGAAAATTTAGAGTATTTCTTGACTGAGCCGTTTTTCTGGGACTGAGCAAACTATGGTGTCTGTAAACCCAGAAAAGTATTTTTTTCAATTGTGGCAGTTAATAGCAATAGAATGAAGATTTTTGTGGTAGTGAATGTAGTGACAAAAAGTCATTATCTACAAGTCATGTGAGCATACAATTTTAAAGTGAATTATTTGGGTTAGGGGCCAACTCAGAGGGAACACGGGGAACTTTCTGGAACAAGCTGTGTGATTTGATAAGGACTTGGCTTACACAGGTGTGTACATTTACCAAAACTCATTGGCTAATAAATTTTGCACCGTATGCAAAATTTACCTGCAAAGAATAAAAAGGATCTGGTGAACAAATTCTGAACTATAGTCAATGATATGCAAGTGCTTGAAATGCATCAATAAATGAGATGAACTGATGGACAGATAGAGACAGTTTGATGGAAAGTTCTGACAAAGCAAGTTTAGTAAAATTTTAACTGTAGAATCTGGATGGGGCATACATAGGTTTTCACCAAAGAATCATCCAGTTTGAAAATGTTCACAATGAAATTTTGGGAAACAATGAAGTTAGGGTGTGGGGAAGATGAGCAAGGAAGTCATTGTCTTAAGCATTGTCTTAAACTTTTAAGCTTTTCCTTAGGAATTTTGGAAATGCTGGTAGACATTTTTTGGAGCTTTCGGCTATGCTTCTTTCAGGGCAATGGAAGACAAGGAATTCTGAGAAAAATCAATCCTGGCCACATTAGGGCACCTAGGTCCTTGAAGGACCTACCAAAGAACATAGTCGGTGTCACTGAGACAACAAACCTTAGAAAATGGCTTTATAGTTCACAAAGCACCGTCCTTGACATTTCCCTCGATCCTTACAGCCTCGTAGTTCAAACAGATTCCTATTTTGTGCCATGTGAAGAAGTGTTTCTGTCTTCAAGGAGTTTGGTAAGACAAATAAAACAGTATACATATGATTGTATAGAATGATGAATGATTTGTGCCTTCAAAGAGATGTTGTCTGCTCACTAGGAGTTCTGGAGACGAAGAGAACTCTTAGCTAGGGGACACCAGGAAACTGCAAGAATCTTGTTCATTTGGTTGTTCACTTCTTGAGTACCTATCTTTTCTATGTCTAGATTCACGTAAGTTTACTTAGAACTTGGATCTTGGTTGGTTTATTCATTGCTAATATCCGCAACATCTGAAATAGTGCCTGGCATATAATGGGCTCTCAATAAATATTTTTAACTGAATGTATAAATGACCATGACCTTCAGAACATCACCTCATTTATCGTGGGACTCAGTTTCCTCTTCTATCAATTGAGGATGTTAATTCCTCGTTTATTGGATTGCTTACCGGATGAAATGAGAATAACATGTAAGACAGATTTTCGGTGCTCAGGAGAGGAACAGAAATGGATTTTTCCCCCTCTCCTAATTAAAGGCAAGGCAACAGGTCAAGAGCAAAGAGAGGCCTGAATGATGGGGGCGATAGAGGGGATGGAAAGGAAAAGACTGAGGGACGCATTGCATGAGACACCATGAAAAATGTACTGATGGATCCAGCCGGTGATTGGACTTGTGAGTAAACAAGACAAGGAGTCACGAGGCTTTGAGAGCACTGCTGGAGTGAAGCTGGTGCTACGCAAAGGAACAGGGAAGTCAGAGGAGGAACTGATTCTGGGGGGATTGGGTTGCAGTAATGGGTTCTTTTATTTTTTCCCATAAAGTTCTAAGTTGAAGGTGCAGGAGGCAACTGGGACTCAGGAGACAAGTCAGGTCAACAGATGGAATTTGGGTGTGTGATCTTTTTTCTTTCAGGGAAAGAATAGTTGAAGTTGTAGAAAATTAGACGAAGGGAAAGACTGTAGAGAAAGAACTAGAAAGAAATAAAGACATCCCTATGGTAAGCACAATAATGACTTCCTAAAGTATCCATGTCCTAATCCCCACCTAGGAAAGGGGAACTAAGGTTGCTAATCAGCTGACCTTGAGATGGGAGATTATCCTGGTTATCTAGATGGGCCCAATGTTATCACAAGGGTCTTTAAGGTAAAAGGAGGAGGCCAAAGAGGAAGGAACAGAGAGATCGTAGTGGGAGAAAGGCCTGGCTCTGTGTTGTTGGCTTTGAGAACACAGGAAGAGCTCACAAACCAAGGAGTATTGGAGGCCTCTAGAAGAGGAAAGGCAAGGACATGGATTCTCCCCTAGAGCCTCTAGAAGGAGCACAGCCCCGACGACATATTGATATTAGTCCACTGAGACTCCTTATGAACTTCTGGCCTTCAGAACTACAAGATAATTGTTTGTATTGACCTAAGTCACTAAGTTGGGGTACATTTTTATAGCAGCAATAGGAAATTAATATTAGTCTTGGGTGAAACCTGCATTTAGAGGGCAAGAGGAAGCAAAGGGAAGGTGGTTAACAGGGTGAGAGGAAAATGAAAACCAATGTAGTGAGGGGATAACTGGGGGTGCTGGCAGAGCTAAATTGCTTCACATCGTTTTCTGCAGGGAAGCAGACAAGGGACTAGTTGGGTGGAAGGTCAACACAACAAGAGCCATTAGTTCTGACTGTTAGGAAGTCCTCGGTTCCTCTTGAGAGAACAGTCTCGGTAGTAGTGTGTTAGGGTGGAAGCCAGGTCATAAATGGTTGAGAAGCTGAAGGACTGAGTAGAAAGCAGTTTTCAAGCACTTCTGTTGATTAATTAGAGCATTAGGGTGGCAGGCTGGAGTGTAGAGTGGAATCAGAGGGGCTGTGGTTGTGGCTGATTTTTAAGATAGGAGAGACCCAAATATATATGTGTTCAGCAGGGAAGGAGCTAGTGAGAAGGGAAAATTGAAGACAATGGGAGAAAATAACCAAAAGGGCCAGGTCCTGGAGTTAGACCAGAAAGAAGCACATGATGGGTCTTCATTCAGCTGTGGACCTGAAGATATGATGAGCAAAGTTATGAAGCAGTGCTGAGTGTGGAGGAGGTTATGGTGGTCATGGTGGAGAAAGATGCTGGAGCACATGGGGAGTATCCTCGGGCCCTTAGAGGAGCAGCAGGTGGTTATGACGTGAAGGGCAGGGAGAGCTAAGGTGGCAGCAGAGAGTCTGGACCAATATGGTGGAAAGCTTTTCCAAGAGATTTTGTAAAGGGTGTTGCTGTATTACCTGAGAATATTCAGTTAATGCTACAGAAGAATAAGAAAAACAAATGGAATGAATGAAACTTACGAGGTGTGAAGAAGAGATTATGAATATGTAGTAGTTTGTCAGACATAAGTGAAACTGCATAAGATGGTTAGGGTGAGACAATGAGTAACCAAGTAGACAGAGGCAGCATTCACGATATGTATCAGTAAGTAACCTGGATGTGTTAGACATGGATCAAGCATTTGTGTCCAGGACACAGAAAGGAATGGAAAGCATAAAGAAGCACCTAATATTCACAACACTCGAAATAGCCTGAGGCATTGGATATTCATTAGATTGTACATTGACTGTCCACTGGTGACATCCATTCTGGCCCTATGTGTCCTCTGCCCAAGAAATGCAAATACAATCCAGAACTGCTCATCAGGAGAGGGGGCGAGCACAGGGGAAGCCAGAGGGACTTGTCCCTGTGTCTCTGATAAGCCAAGTTGCATGTCACTGGCAGGCACCTCTGTCTCATTGGGCCTCCCTTCTCAAACTTCAACCCTGGTTCACAGCCTTATCATCAACAGGGAAGGTAGCTGTGGCAGAAAGGCTGGATATAGAAATATCGTATAGCCCAAGATTCAGGTTATATGGTCTTGTGCCGTATTCTGTGTATGTCAGTGTGTCCCTGTTTCCTTGCTTTTTGATATGCATTTTAAATTGATTCAATGAACTGTGATTTGAGCATGTTAATTTGGTCTGTGACTTCTGGGATAGAGTGCCTATAAGGGACTTGGAGGCTCCTGTTGCATCAAGGTCATTTCTCACATGAGTTACTTCAAGGTCATTTCTTACCTTGTGTCACTCACATGACAGAGAGAATGCTTGGTATCAGAATATTCCCACATGCTCTCAGGCCCAGAAATGGGAAGTGTAGAAGTATAAAAATGAGGTAGGTTATAATTTTTTTTATCCTTGAACTATAAGGAACTTATCTGAGAGTCTCACAAACCATTGAAAACGAATTTACTCAGAAGTTTTGGACTATTCTGACCCTGGTTACCTTTGTTCCAGGCATTAAAAATTAGTTTCCTGAGCAAATAATCAGTGTGAATCAATGGTTGTCACGTTTTCCTTTCTTTTTTGAAGTATTAGATCTATTTTTTAAAATGAAAACTGATATGCAAAATAATAGAAATGTTTTTAGAGCAACATAAAATTTTTAGTTCAAATTTAGTTCAAATATTTACCAATTATATCCTTTATTGAGAACATGAGGCTGTTTTGTTGAACACAAATATTTGAAACTAGAGCTTATAGATGTCAATGAAAGTTTTAGTCCCACTGTATTTTTACATTTAGTTTGTTTGATTGCATCACATCAAGAGAATCTGGTTTCACATAGATAAGTAGTTGGAAATGGTAGCAGGCCTTTTTAATAACTTATGTTGCAATCTCTGATAGTCTTCATTGAACATATCTAGAAGCTTGAAAGCAAAGTAATAAGAAATTTATTTCCGGAGTGACCTACTAACAATACAGAGCACCTGCTCACATTTGTCATAAGGAACAGATAAGAAAACACAGAGTGCCCGAACTTCCAACAGGTCATCACTCTAGAACCAGACCTGCTCATCAGAGAGGTATGGGGCATTCACTCGGCATTGCGCAGTTTAGGCTTGATGAGGGAACATGCCCTTGCCTGGCACAGAACTGCGCTGGGCCCAGTGGGCACCTCAGATAATTCTTCTTTCTTGGACATGCACAGGCATGACTTTTTAGTAAGGCCAGTCCTGGGGTACCACCTACATAGGCACATGTAGGGCACATTTACAGGTTCAGTTTTAAGGACTGCAAAAGACTAATTTGCTGGGAGGGATAAATGAATATGCTGATGTCACAAAAGGGGTGGGGCAAAATACTTCACATAGATACGAGGGAACGAATCACTACATTTGGCCTGAAATGTTATATTCTTCTTACCACAGCTTCTCGAGACCACTCGTCCCCAAAAGCCCAAGGTCTCATAGACAATCTCATTTGTATATGTATTCAGAATTATTTTCACATCTCTTTAATTACCAGTTTGATTTTGGGGGGTGGGGACTGGGAATGAGGTGTTTAGCAGCTCCTAGAACAAGTGCAAGTGAGCCTCCAAAAATAACTCTCGCAACCCTGGGTTTCTACAGACACAGTTTGAAACCTGACGCGTCAGGCAGCACTACAGCAGGCAGCCTCCCTCTCCTTCTAGAATAATGTGATGGTTTATATTTCAATAGAATCTGCCAAAGTGCTTGTTTATTGGACCCAGTCCTAGTCCTCCCCCCATAGTATTTTCTGGCCAATGCTGACTGAAATTCACATGCTGTAGAAAAGTAGTAACTGACTCAGATAAATTTGGGTGAAGTCTACATGGTTTCGTCCCAAATTTATGTCAGTTTTTAAGGATCCCTTCTTTTCATCTGTATTTCCCAGCCTTTGGAGTCACAGAGAGCAGTGGTAGGAAGTGGAAGGTAGTATAAACCTGCCAGGGCTAACACAAGTTAAAACAAAAATAAAAATAAGTTGGTCTATCAAGAGGAGTCAAGCTAGAACTAGCACAAAGTGCACACGTGTGTGTGTGTGTGTGTGTGTGTGTGTGTAGGGGAAGCAGGGGGCACAATCCCCCTGCATCCCTCCAGGTTTTTCAGTAGCCCAGACAGCTTTACCTACCAGTTCATGTGCGTGTAGCTACAGCACCACATGGAATCCCCATGACAGAAAAGTTTATTTCTTCAAGGTGGTGGTGCTTGATTTAAAATTAGGTTAGCAGAGCATTAGGGAAGGGGACTGACCCTCATCTTGAAGAAAGGTGACCTCTAGTGGACAACAGTGTTTTTAAACCTCTTCCAATTGTGACTAGCACTAGAAAACAAAAATCATGTGAAAAGTGTGCTTTACCGTTTTATTGATCTTTCCATTTTTTAAAAAAGATTTTATTTATTTATTTGACAGAGAGAGAGATCACAAGTATGCAGAGAGGCAGGCAGAGAGAGGGGGAAGCAGGATCCCCACTGAGCAGAGAGCTGGATGCGGGGCTCGATCCCAGGACCCTGAGATTATGACCTGAGCCAAAGACAGAGGCTGTAACCCACTGAGCTACCCAGGTGCCCCAATCTTTCCATGTTTTTAAATACCAATTATAAACATCAATACGTAAGTCTCCAGTTACATTAAGGAAAGTTTAAAGTGCCACTAATGCTAATACATCCACAGTTCCCATCTAGGCTATCTTTGATAGTTCTGGACTTGATGGAGCCCTGGACCAGGAGTCACAGACTGTGCTTTTTGCTGGCAAATTCACGTGGGCAACAGCATCATATCTAAGAGACTCCACTTTCTGGGATGCCTGGGTGTCTCAGTTAGTTAAGAAGCCAACTCTTGACTTCGGCTCAGGTCATGATCTCTGGGTCCTGGGATCAAGCCCCCAGTCGGGCTCTGTACTCAGCCTGGAGTCTGGTTGAGATTCTCTCTCTCACCCTCACCCTCTGCCCCTCTCCACACTCTCACGTGTTCTTTCTCTAAAATAAATAAATAAAATTAAAAAAAAAATAGGAGCCTCCACTTTCTAATCTACATGAAACGTTTGAGTTTGGACTCAAACTGTCACCTTCCTGCACCCACTACCCCCACTCCTACTTTCAAGCTATCAGATAGCTATCATTTAAAATTAAGTTTATTTTATATCCTGAGGTTTCCAAATGAGCAACAACTACAGAATTAATACCACGGTACATATTAGCATTGGACATGTCAGCAAAAAACTATTGGATTTCAGTTCAAGGTCTTCTTATACAAATGTAATAAAGATAAAGGCACAGATTTTTTTTTTCCTTTTTACATTGTGGAAAAAATATTTCAAAAGCTACACACACTAGATCATCAGTTTTGATGACATTTTAGCTTATTATGAAAATTAGCCACCATTTTTAAGAGATTTATTTCTTTTTTTTTTTATTTTTTTTTTAAAGAATTTATTTATTTATTTGACAGAGAGAAATCACAAGCAGACAGAGAGTCAGGCAGAGAGAGAGAGGGAAGCAGGCTCCCTGCTGAGCAGAGAGCCCGACGCGGGACTCGATCCCAGGACTCCGAGACCATGACCCGAGCCGAAGGCAGCAGCCTAACCCACTGAGCCACCCAGGCGCCCTAAGAGATTTATTTCAAAGAACAAAACAAAGTAATGATGAAAAAAGAAACGTAATTTATGTAGTATATCTCTTCTGGAAACTGCTCATCAACTGACATATTTTCTTAGTGTGTCACTGAACACAGGAAAGAGGCATAATTTATGATTAAACTCTATTAATGTAATCTCCAAGGAACTATTAAAATTCTTTAGTGGTACTTAAATCTTATTGTTCCCGCCCCTCCCCCCAATATGAGTAATGCAGAGATGCTATTAGTTATAATGGGATTTAGTGCTTAAGAGCTTCCTTGGGTATATTCTCTAACTAGCTTTTCTAGGGCCAGTGCAGCAATAATCTGGAATTTGCAATCTTTCTAATAGTCACTTTTCAAAAGGGGGTGTTGGAATGACTTTTATTTGCTAAAGGGGAGGAAAGCAAACATTGGTCCAAACAGTTTTTCTGAAGTGTAATACAGATGCTAGCATGTCATTTAATGATTTCATACACCTACTATATCTTAAAGCTATTGAAATAAGAAAGTTTCTCATCTTCTAGGAATACATCTTTCCCAGGATAAAGGTACTGGTTAGGAAGTTATGCTCCTCCAAACACTGGACAGTGAGTTGACTCATTCTTGGTGACGAAGGTTAAAATCCACCATGGATTACTCATAAGCAGGAAAGGTAATCTGCACATTAATCTTAACTCTTCCAAAACTCCCTAACTTAAACCAGCTTTCCTCTGTGAATAGCAAAGAGACCCTCTTTCAGAAACATTGGTTAGGCCAACAAAATGTTCACTTATAAGCTCCTGGTGTTTTCATTGTTTTTTGAGAAAGTCAAGATAGGAATTAGCAGTTCTTTTTGAGGTCCAAGGTGTGGCAGAATCCCTACCCACCTCCTTCTGATACTCAACTCTCCCCTCATCTGAGACCGTGGCGTTAGCTTGTTTTCATTCTTAACAGTCAAGCAGAGCAAAAGAAGAAGAAAAAACACCATAGGAAAAGAAATACAATCCATTCTGACCAGACACCAGTGCTTCCTCTCTCTCTCGCACGGCCTCTGACTTCCGTGAGAATAGCATCCAGCGAAAAAGGCAGGCATCTGCTCTACAGATGGCAGTGGACACTTCTACTGATGGTTTGAGCTACCCGTGCTTTGTTCAGAGTTGTTTTTTTTTTTTAAAGATTTTATTTATTTATTTGTTTGTTTGACACAGAGAGACAGATCACAAGCAGGCAGAGAGAGAGGGGAAGCAGGCTCCCTGCTGAGGAGAGAGCCCTATGTGGGACTTGATCCCAGGACCTTGAGATCACGACCTGAGCCGAAGGTAGAGGCTTAACCCACTGAGCCACCCAGACATCCCTGTTCGAAGGTTTTAAAAATCCAATTCATGTTCCAAAGGAACGAAGCGATCTCTTCCACAAAGCTGTTGCTACAAGTCAGGTGATCAGAGCTCTGGCCTGAGTTTTAAACAGCACACATTTCCACGCATCCTTGTAAAAGAAATAAAGCCTCGTGCGCACCCCCGCCCCGTTTTCCTATTTGATAATTTTGATAGTTGCATGCTTTTTGATTTAGTTCCCAAGTCATTATAAAAAATTAAGTGCTCGCAGCCTTCCCCTTCGTGAATGAAAAGTACTTCTAAAGACATAAATCGGATTATATCACATCTTGGTCTAAAACTCCTGGTGCTTTCCCAGCACCACATTAGGATGAAACATTCAGCATGCAATAATAATTCCCTCTCCCTGCTGCTCCAGGTCCTGATCTGCGCTCCAGACTTCTCTGCACCATGCACCCAGAGCTCCCTTTACTCTGGGTGGACTGGCTGCCTTTCGGTTTCCTAGAAAAGCCAAGCTCGCCACGACCCCAAGCCTTAGTGTGCGCTATTTCTCAACCTGACCAAGCCTCCTTCTTTGCCCAAGTAACTTCTGCTGAAGACTGGGGGCCTTTCCCTAGCCCCGGATCTAAATAAAGTCCTGCCTCAAATTTAGTCGGCACATTATGATTTCTTTCTTAGCTCTTACCATAATTTGTAACTATCAGGTAATTTGTGGGTTTTGTAATGTTGGTTTGCTCCACTAGGCTGTATGGTCCATATGAAAGCAGGCCCATACCTTCGAAGCCTACCATTATATACCTGGCATATAGCATGGCGCCAGGCATATATAGCAGGTATTCAACGAATATTTGAATGAATGCATGACATTCTCGAAGTTCTCTCACGTCAGAGTGTTGGGCTTCCGGGCAGGAAGCATGCCTTCCCCCAGCGGGTATTAGCTCAGTTCACTATGGCAGGAACGCTGGTCAAATGCCCAACTTGTCATCTCCAGACAGCGACGCCTCACCTGGACAGCTGATGGCTGACTGCCAGCTTGCGAGCTCAACCTGGGGAGGCCTTTTGGCAACATTTCCCTCCTCACTGTGAATTACAGCTTTGGCAGGCTCCACGGGGCCCCCTCACCTGGCTGATGTGTCTCAGGGGGAGGACTGACTGGGCCAGCTGAAACTGAGGCCAAATAATCGTTTATAGCTCCCCATATAAGGTTAATATGTACTAAGCTGAATCCACTAAGCCTGTGATTTAATTCAAAATCAGTAAGGAGAAAAAAAATGGCCTGATGGGTTTCCCCCCCTTCTCAACTGGCTACCTTGTGTAATGGATTCTCGACTCCATAGGACAGCCTGGCAAAATAGCAAATAATTTGATATTGTTAACTCGTGCACCCCAAAGAAAAATATGGATAAGAGTACAAAGTCAGAATCCTCATAATTAAGGAATGCTAGTGTTCCAGCTCAAGACAATAGGATGCCAAATGACCAGTAGGAGGGCGAACTGAGTTTGTGAAAGATTGACACTTTCTAAAATTTCTTTAAAAAACATTTATTTATTTGAGAGTGAGAGTTCGAGAGAGAGCACAATGAGGGGAGAGGCAGAGGGAGAGGAAGAGGTAGGTGAGCCGGGAACCGGATGTGGGGCTTGATCCCAGGACCCTGGGATCATAATCCAAGCCAAAGGCAGACACTTAACCAACTGAGCCACCCAGGCGCCCCTACAGACCAATACTTTAAAATGTGCCCACTCGGGGTTTAGGCTGGAGGGAAAAATGCAAAAAGTATATTTTTTAGCACGCTTACTTTCTTAGAAGAAAACAACAAAATGACAGCAAAAAAGCAAGCAATAAGCTACAATTTAGGCTGCGGCTTTCCAGAAAGGGTTCTAATGTTTAAAAAAGAAATGTTGGATGTGGCTTGAGTCTCTCTGATCCAAACGCTCCCTCTCTGTAGGAAATACTTGCTACTGTGTATCACAGAATTAGGGATCAGGTCATTTGATTTATTTCCTGACCCCCTGATTTATTTCCTGACCCCCATCCTCTGCTTAAGACCACTTACCACTTACTGACTCTGATTTCCGCGGTAAAAGAACTATTACCTTGTCTGTATTATAGGTTCCTGCTTGCCCGGTCTTGGTGACAAATTTATCTTGAATCTGGGTCAAGGGTGCATAATCCAGAAAGCCCGTATGGACTCTTCATTTAACACCAGTCACCATAATCCGGGTTCAATGGTTTAATCTGTGGAAGGGTCTGCTTTCCTCAGACAGTGAGTGCAAAGAGGCAGGTCTGCCGTGCGCCCCCTGATAAATGATGATTCTGTCTATTCTGCTTTCTGGTCCTGCCCTGCCCTGCTCATGTCACCTCTTTCTTACGCAAGGCTACTGTTCTTGAATGTACACCCCAGAGGAAGTGGATGACTTCTGTAAAGACAAGCAGAGAGGTCCTACTTGCAGGCGTGAAACACGCTCAAGGAAGGAGTCGATCTTCTCTTTGGCATGAATGACAATAATTCAGTCATGCTTCACTGGGAGTTAAGAATAACTTTCAGATGTTCAACTCATTAATACATGGAGGTAATGGCAATAAATGAAAAATCCTTCTGAAAGTGACACTTGTTCTTCAGGTTGAAAAAAAAAAGATTAAAAACTGGGAGTTCATAGGTTTTAGATGAACTCAATTACTTTCTTATTTACAAATGATATGGTTAAAGTGCTTTTTATTATTTTCAAAATCCCCTTCATCACCAAAATGTTGACACATTGGTGAGATAATAAATCAAATGACCTGATCCCATCAGGGTCAAGTTTTATCTGTTATTTGCTTTTTTGGGGTAGGGCTGGAATAAGAACGGGGCCAGCTACATACTTTGCAGGGCCCTGTGCAAAACAAAAAATGGGAACTCTTTGTTCAAAAATTAAGAATTGCAGGATGGCAATGGCAGAGCATGAAACCAGGAGCCCCATGTGACTGTAGAGGTTACGGGCCATGGTGCTCGTCCTGGGCAGGTGGCGGAAGAGAAGGGAATCAGACCTACAGTAATGTCGTTTGAGACATGTCTGTCTTGTTTTTGGAAGAAAACAAGAAGAAATCTATGTTGGTTCTTGTTTTTGGAAGAGGAAAGTTTCTGTGCCTTTTAGCATGTGAATACCAATAGAAAGACTTAGCTTCCTTTGCTAGGGAGGAGCTCAGGAGATGAAACTGAAGAAGTTGCTGAGGGGGAGAGGAGGAAAATGACCCTTAGGAAGGACCTACCACAGGTCAGTGGCACGGTCACTGATCTCTCTTGCTCTAGCATAGGACTAATTCTGCACTAGAACCACAGAAACTAACTGAGGCCAATGATGAGTTTAAGCTTAACTGCTCTGAGTTTAGAAAGAGCAGGTAAAGGGATGCAGACATGGGACACCTGGGGGTTTTTGGGAACTCTGGATGGGATTTCTTTCCTGACCCCCATCCTCTGCTTAAGACCACTTACCCCCATTGCTATTAGCTCAAACAGAGCTCTTCCTTTGCCTTCAACACCAGCAGCCTCCCCTCCATTATTTGTCCTGGAGACCAGCCAGCCTTACCATAAATTCTGTCTGCTCTTAGTTATGCCCCCTCAACTCCCAGGGCAATGCTTATCCACCTAAGTGCCTTCTTATTTGGTGTCATATAAGACCCATATAAGACCTCAGACTGCCCCTCAGTCCTCCACAGACCTTCCAGGGGGCCCCCTTCTCGGAACATCCCCTTCACTGTCTGGCTCTCACAGGATCCTGAAGGCTCTGTCTCCCCTACAGCTCTTTCAAGGGTGGTTATTTTCTCTCCCACCTCCTTCTTGCCAAGGGCCTGTAGGATACCCATCTTCCTTTGTCTTCCTTACTACTCTCTTGTTTCCGACTGCCCTTGCTCCTCCCTAACACCCCATTCTGACTCTTCTACCATGAGACTCCTTACCCCACCCCTGAACAGCCCTCCTAGCTCCGGTCACCTCCTCCCAGCTTACCTACTTCGTACATTGAAGAGTTACTCTCTGACATGAGTTCTAATTTTTGAAGATTTCCATGTCAGCTAGACATCCTTCCAACATCTTGGCCTGTAAGTTCCTTGACTTCCTTCCTCTCCCATTCTGTCTCAGTGACACCAACTCCCATGGTCCTATCCTGATCTTGCCATCAACAACGATGTCATGACCTCCAAAATTTTGATCTCAATCCTCTTATTCTCCAACAATTTCGTTTTCTCATTCTAGCCAGCTCTCTCTAGTATTCTAATTCCAATGATTCTTCAACTGCAGCAGGCCCTGCACTGCCCATCCTTAGTCCCATAATGTCCTCCCTTCTCTCCTACACACCTTAGATTCCATTGGCCCTCATCATAACCAACTTCATACTCAGTTAGTTAGATCCCAACTGTGGTTAAATTTAGCTCTTTGCTACTCTGTGCCTCTTTTCAAGCTGATAAATGTGGCGGGAGAAAATTTTACAACCACACTCACTTTAAATTCATGACTGCTTACCCCAACTGCACCCTTGGCACTGCCCGGTTTTCTCTTTATTTCCCCAATCCATTCACTCTCACACTCTCCTAGACAACCACAATGCTTCCCGAAAGAGTCGTCCAGACTTACTGTCTACATTTCCCTCTACCCTTTATTCTCCTTTGAACACTCTCCAGTCAGTCTTGTCTCCTCCATGCTACTGAAATGGCTACACCTTCCTAAATTCAAGGTCAATTCCCAGTCTTCCTCATACTAGATCTATTAGCACCATTCAACTCTTCTATAGTTGGTTTCTGAGACAACATTCTCTTCTGGTTCTTTTCCTATGTTAAAACCTATCCTCTGTTGATCCCTTCCTACTTCTACTTTTAGCTACTGGAGTCCAGTATGGAAGCCACAAGGTATGTGTGGCTACTTAAACTAAAGTCTCAAAAAACTAAAAATTCAGTTCCTTAGTTGCACTAGTCCTGTTTTAAGTGTTCAGCAGTCATTGGTGTCTAGGGGCTGTCATACTAGATGGAGCGCATGGGGAACATTTCCATCACAGAAATTTCTAGTGGACACTGCTCCACTAGAATACCCAAGGCTCAGTCCTTGGATTTGTCCTCTATCTGGAACTCACTGTGTTGGAAATGCCATCCAGTCTCTTGACTGGTGACTCTAAAACTTATACCTCTAGCTTGGACTGATCTCTTAACAGATTCCTTCATCTGACTGTAAACTCGCCATTTCTACTTGCATGTTTAATAGATATATTTATTGTGTTTTAAATAGATATATTTATTGCATTTTAATAGATATATTTATTGTGTTTTAAATATATTTATTTAAAAAATAGATATATTTATTGTGTAGCCCCAACACCTGACTCCCACAAACTCTTTACCCACAGTCTTCTCTGGTTCAGTAAATGACAGCTCCAAGCTTTCAGGTGATCAGGCCTAAAATCTGGGGGTCACCCTTGACTCTTTCCTGCCTCTCACACCCTATAGCCAACCAGCAAATTTTCTTTGGCTGAACCTTCAAATATATCCATAATCTGCCCATTTCTCACCACCTCCACTGCCACCATTCTATTCTGGACCATCAACATCTCTCACCTGGATTACTGCAAAGATCTTCTATCCAGACTTTCTGCTTCTGTCCTTCCAAACTGCCTTACTTGGGTAAATATGTAACAAAATAACCAGAATACCTATAAAAGATAATTTGATTATGATTAGGAAAGTCTGTGTTCTAAGGTGGCCGACCAATCCATGAAAGTAGGGGGCCAACCAGTGACTTTTATGGTTGATACTAGGGCCGAGCACTCTTGTTGTCACCTTCTCAGTGGCCCCTTTCAGCAAAAGGACTGCAGCCATTCTTGGGGCCACAGGGACACAGGCCACACAGCAGCCTTTTGCCAGGCTTATCAGTGTGAACTGGGGGGCCACAAGGTCCAACACGAATTTATCTACCTGATTGCCCCATCCCCCTCCTGGGTCGAGATATACTCTCCAAGCTTAGGGCTCAAATAACTTTTGAGCCTACCAGGCATACCAGCCTCCAACTGAACCCAAGGCAAAAAGAGATGGGTCTCTAATACTAGCAATTACCAAACCAAAAGAAGACAAATAGAGGCTATTCTGTGCCCAGGGCCAACCCAGCAGCCTGCCACAGTTCAGGCTCGCCCTCCCTTCTGTATGGGCTGAAGACATGCCATCTGGACTAGCCCCAAATCAGGCCCCTAAATTAAAAAAAGACAGCGCTCCAGGTACTCACCCAGACTGTTGGGCCCTGGCAACGGCCAGTCACATATCTGTCAAAGAAACTGGACTTTGTGGCAGCAGAATGGCCCCCATGCCTCAGGGTATTAGCAGACACAGTCCTACTCAACGAGGCAGACAAGCTCACCCTGGGACAAAAACTTAACGTCAAGGTCCCTCATGCAGTTGCGACCCTCATGAACACACAGGGCACTGCTTCCTTTCTAGCTCTCGGCTAGCACGATACCAAGGGCTCTTCTGTGCAAATCTGCGGATAACCCTCGAGACGGTTAAAACATTAAACCCAGCAACCTTTTTCCCCATAGAAGCGGGGGAACCAGACTATGACTGCTTCAAAGTAACTGAAAAAGTCTACGCAAGCATCCAGATCTACCGGCTCAAGCCATACAAATTCCAGAGCTCACTCTGTTCTGCGACAGCAGCAGTTACCCACAAGAGGGTGCCCGGAAAGTGGGTCATACAGTCACCACAACCACTAAAGTCCTGGAGGCTACAGCATTACCAACTGGCTGGTCAGCACAATGGGCTGAAGTACACGCCTTAGTCTGAGACCTCACCCTCAGTGAAGGCAAGTGAGTCAACGTCCACACTGACTGTCAGTACACCTTTGCTACTGTGCATACACGAGGCCATCTGCAAGAAGACGGGCCTCCTAAATGCTGCAGGAAAATCTATCAAAAACAAGGAAAAAATACTAAAACTCCTTGAAGCCATCTGGCTTCCAAGAAAAGTAGCAATTCTGCTACTATAAGGGACCCCAGAAAGGAGATGACCCCATAGCATGGGAAAATCATCCGGCAGATGAGGCTGTCAAGATCGTGGCCAGAAAGGACGCGGACAGAGCCCCTTCCCTCACCATGGTCCTAACACCCCTGGAAAAAGTCCCTTTGCCCAGTTACACTAAGAGGAAAAAATGGGCCATGGTTGAGGGAACCACCCCGACTTTAAAAGGATGGTGGGTGATGCCAGATGGGCGCACCTTCATTCCAACAGCAACAGGACATCTAATCAAGAAATAGTACCAACTCACCCATCCAGGAAAAAACCGCACTAGAGGCCCTCCTCCAGGAGCTCTGCTACATCAGCCAGCTGCCAGCATTTTGCCGAGCAACGAGTGAGCAATGCGTAACACGTGCTAAAACTAATGCTCGATCTGCGCCGTGGCCCCCGCCAGGTGTCCGGAGGATGGGAGGAACCCCTTCCGAAGATCCAGAAATAGATTTCACACACACGCAGCCGAGCAGGGCGTTCAGATATCTCCTAGTAAGAACATGCATATTACTCTGGATGGGTTGAAGCTTCCGTGGCAAAACAAAGCCGGGAATTAGCCAAAGTCCTCTTGCGGGAGACCGTGCCCTGGTTTGGCCTGCCATTAACAATCCATAGTGACAATGGGCTTGCATTCGTAGCAGACATTGTACAGTCTCTCAACATTACCAGGAGACTCCACACTGCCTATAGGCCCCAAAGCTCAAGGAAAGTAGAGTGGATGAATTGTACTCTCAAGGGAACCTTAGCAAAGTTTTGTCATGAGACTAACCTCCCATGGCCAGATCTGCTATCTCTAGCCCTCCTGCATGCCCGCTGCACACCTGGGATGCTAGGTTTCGCCCCTTTGGCATGGGTATATAGACGGCCTCCCTCGTGCCTGGGGAGCCCTCCAGGAAACTTACATCAGGTTAGAAATAAAAAAATTGGGGCCTGAGGCCACCCTAAATAAATGACAAAGGTACACCGCTGAGAGGGCCCCAATCTTCCTAGGGTTCCAGGTGCACTCCTTCCAGACAGGAGACTCAGTCTGGATCAAATATTGAAAAAGGAACCCCCTCAAACCACAGGGGACAGGGCCTCACGCTGTTGTTCTAACCACCCCTACTGCCCTTAAAGTTTCACCCAGTGGGTCCACCACTCCAGAGTGAACAAAGCCCATCACCCAGATGAGGGGTTGCCCCAATGGAAAATCCAGCTAAACCTTATAGACCTGCTCTGGTTTCGCCTTCAGTAAGACCCCACTGACTGATAGACACCTCCTCCTCTTGGTTCCTAGCTCTCATGGCGTGATATCCTCATCCTAGGAGTCAGACTCCACCCTGTTGCCCCTTCTGGCTGGACTTTGCCCCAGAGACTTGCCATTGCTGTTGCTTATTGAGTGACCTTAGGGTGTATTACTACGCTTACCTGCTCATAGGTTTTATCTGCTCTCGGAGTAGCTACAATGACTCCCTCTAAGGTTGTGGACCCCACCTTTATGGGCCCTCTGCCGTCTCCTCCTAAGAGCATTTCACTATGGTTTTCCTGACCCCCGGTCAGTCCTGGTCTTTTGCTACCTGTTGTTCCTCCTCAATGCCTTTACCTTGCCCGACCCGGCCAGTGGGGGACAGACACCCCACACAATCAATCATGCACGCTTGTCAGTCTCTTACCCAATCCTTCAGTCCTCCTGGGAGCGATGCTCCACTTATATGGAAACCTCTTGACTGCCCCCCGACACTCCCCCACAGCCATTCCTCTTGTCGTGGGCCTGCTGGCTGCGTCAGGAGCTGCCCTCAGTGTCACTGGCTTGCTTCGGGATGTCACAGGTTCAGTACCAGAGGCTAACTCAACAACTGACAGCAGATTTTTCTGCCCTCACTCAGTCAACCCTAGCCCTGCAGCGCCAACCCAATTCGCTGGCCTCAGTGGTCCTACAAAATAAGCGTGGTCTCAACTTGCTCACGGCTGCACAAGGGGGACTCTGCCTCTTCTTACAGGAGGAATGTTGTTTCTACGCTAATAAGTCGGGGGTGATTCAAGAAACTCTGATCCAGTCACAGGATGGAGTAAATCACCGGTGGGAGGCACGTCAGCAGACGACTTATTGAGATTCCCTCTCACGATGGTTCCCCTGGTTCGGCCCCCTCATCGGCCCCCTCATCGGCCCCGTCCTCCAGCTCCTCCTCACAGTGGCATTTGGTCCTTGTATTCTTTTTTTTTTAAAGATTTTATTTATTTATTTGACACACAGAGAGAGATCACAAGTAGGCAGAGAGGCAGACAGAGGGGGAGGGGAAAGCAGGCTACCCCTGAGCAGAGAGCCGGATGCGGGTCTCGATCCAGGACTCTGGGATCATGACCTGAGCTTAATGCAGAGGCTTAACTCACTGAGCCACCCAGGCGTCTTGGTCCTTGTACTCTTAATGCCCTTATCAGGTTTATCACTGCGCAAATTGCCAAGAGCCGACACCAGTTGCTCCTTACTCATTACCACCCCTTAGAAAATGAAGGTGATGCCCTCTAAACTAGGTGTTTGGAGGGCATCAAAGGGGGGATGATAAAGAAAACCTGTGTTCTAAGGTGGCTGAGGTATCCAGCAGGGGAATCTTAGTCCCGGCCCCAGGGCCATTCTGGGTTTTCTCTCCTGCCCCTCTGGCCGCGGGGGTAAGAGTGGCACAGATACGGAAGTAAAAGTGTGTACCCCCTTATTAGTGCTCGGGGCTCAGACCTTGGGAGATTACTTCCCTCTGAGCCCGCTGGTGTTGAATAAACCTCCTATCCTCCAAGGTCTCTGAGTGCCACTTCGTTTTTCCATCGGGCAATCCAGTCCAGGTTCCTTCCGTAACAATTATATTATTTCTCAGGTTTGCTCAAAGCCTTCTCCATAGTCTTCATCTCATTAGAAGCCAGTAGAAGCCAGAGCCCTGCTAAAAACTCACAGAGATTTCTATCATGTGCTTCCTGGCACCCACAGGACCTACTCTTCCCTTCTCTGGTTCCTGCCACACAGCCCTCTTGACAATCCTTGGTCAAGCTCAGTATTTTCTTACCTCAGGGCCTTTGTACTCTCTGCTTCTGCTTGGAAATCTCTTATCCCAGATAGCCCATGACTTGCTATCATACTTGTCCACATATCTCCTCAGAAGTTGCCTCAGCATTGAGGTCTTCCCTGACCACCCTGTCTAAATCTGTAATTCTTACCTGATGCTTCCCCCTACCTCCACACGCCCTACCCCCTACCTCTGCTTTGTCTTTCTCTGTAGCACTTGCCACATTTAAAATACCACAAATGTTCTTGTTTGTTTATTGTTTAACTCCTGCTATCATTTCAGCTTAGAATAGCAGGGACTTTGCTTTGTTTACAAGCTGTCCCCAGCATCTAGAAAATGAACTATAGCAGTCACTTCAATAAACATTTGAGGAGTGAATGATCAAAGAGAGGCACATATTTTCTTTCTTTTCTTACTTTTCCTCAGGTTTCAGTTATTTTGTTCTAGTAACTACCTCTACCTCTTTAGGGTAAAATGCACTTAATTTCAGGCAAAATGAAAGCTAAAGGTTTTTAAATATTCCATACTGATAAACTCATTTGAATATTTGATAAACTCATTTGAAATATATATATTTAAAAATATATATATATATATTAAGCTTAACTTGTCTACGATTGTAATTTTTAGAAATTTTAATCATTTCCTCTCATAGGAAAAATCATAATTTCAAGTGTTGAGTCTTGATGTCTGATTTAAGTGGCAGAAGTTCCTAATACTTATTCTGATTAAGGTAGATGCACTGGGGGAAAGAAAAACACATTGATTCTAGAACTGGTTCTGCTCTCTTTTCCAAGAAAAAAATCACTTTAAACTATAGAATTAACCCTAGGGCCACCTTCCTGGAGCTACAGAAGTCTCTTCACAGAATGTCCACCTGGAGTCCGGTTGGAGAGCTGGAAATGGCCAACAGCAGAATTCTCCAGGTTGCCAGGTGACCCCAGTAATTAGTAGAGCTTTCACTGAAACCTTGAAATAGCTGGCTGATCCCAGTCAGGATAAACTGGCCCAGGGAGAGATGGCTCCCAGGACCTAATGACCTGAGCCATCTGTCCTGAGCTGGGAATACCAGGCAGCAGCTCATCCCGCCCAGAAGCCCAGGCCTCATCTGGGGCCATAGGAGGAGAAAAGTATGTGGGGGGCCAATCTGTGCAGAGCCCCAGGTACCAGCTCAGCCTTCTGGTGGCCTCCTTTAGGTCACTGGCCTGCAGGATGAAGAGTGGGAGACAGACTCTGGATTGAGTGCCTGGCTGAAATCAGAGCTTCATCGGAAGGATTATTTTCCAGTCTCTGTAATTTCCTTAGATAAGTAAAGATATTTCGCTGTGCAAATAATCATTTCCTTAGGAAGCAGTTCAGGGGTGGGGAAATGTTTTCTTCACTGAAGCCCCTGGGTGGTAAGGACATGCAAGTGACAGTCAAACAGAAAAAGCAAAGGGATTTACTTTTAGAGGTTGTGGTTTTTGTGTGTGGTTTTTTTTTTTCCCCCTTTTCTGTTTTGTTTTGTTTTCCTCAGAAGAGCAGAGAAAGTGGGGGTGGTTTTAAATATATGTCCAAAATTCTAGGGCGCCTGGGTGGTTCAATGGCTTAAGCCTCTGCCTTGGGCTCAGGTCATGATCCCAGGGTCCTAGGATGGAGCGCCACATCGGGCTCTCTGCTCAGTGGGGAGCCTGCTTCCCTCTCTCTCTCTCTGCCTACTTGTGATCTCTTTCTCCATCAAATAAATAAATAAAATCTTAAAAAAAAATATGTCCAAAATTCTTTCATGCAGTGGAACCCAATTCCCTTCTTTTTGAGGAAGGGCCAGACTTAGCGACTTTCTTCTCTAGAAAAGAAAAGCAGAAGAGACACACCAGGTACTATGTTTAAAAAGACACATCTGCTTTCTTTCTCTCTTTCTCTCCCATCACTTGTACTGGGGGAAGTTTGCCACTCTGTTCTACGACACTCAAGCAATGTATGGAAAGGGCCACATGGATGGGGAGAAGTGGAGGCCTCTGGCCCTTGGCCTCCAGCCACGTGCACAAGCCAACTTGCAAGGACTCACTCAGGTCTTTGGAGGATTGCTGCCCTGATGGACATTCTGACCGTGACCTCATGAGAGACTCTGGGCCGGAACTACCCAGCCAAGCAGCTCCCAGATTCCTGATTGTCTGAAACTGTGAGATAATAAATGTTTGTTGTTTTAAGCTGTTAAATTTTATAGTAAGTGGTTACAAAGCAATAGATAACTAAGACAGAGGGTAAGGACCACACAGTTAAGCTTTTTTTCATTTTTATTTTATTTTTTAAGATTTCATTTATTTATTTGATACAGAGAGACACAATGAGAGAGGGACACAAGAAGAGGGAGTGGGAGAGGAAGAAGCAGGCTTCCTTAACAAAATTATGTAATTTGCAAAAAAGGAAATTATGTAATTTGCAGAAAGGACTTAAGACATCTCCATAGACCTGGGCAGGACCTCTAAGCGGGTCTCACCTGATCCTGCTGAGGGACCTTTACCCGGAAACTCAGCTTCTCTGAGCCTCAGTGCCTCCTCACAGTGTGATTATGAGGCCTGCAGGAGTTCGTGAGAGCAAAGCCCCTAGCACCAAGGGGACTGATGGTGGTGGCAGGGATTCCTGAACCCCAGGCTGGCCTACAGCCATGCAAAGGCCCAGCGGACCCCCAGACAAGTGCTCTGCCAACAGCTCCAAAATGCCCCTTCCTGGGGAAGAAGACATGAACTTGAGGGGATAAGGATCAGAGAGGAGATGGCAGAGAAGGGCTGATGACAAGTTGTTCAGGGCGTTCACAAGTGGTCAGCCTTGCAACACTCTTTTCCACTTTGCTTTTGAATCTCAGCGTGTTACTGTCCCTGCTTTAAAGGATACCCAGCTATGGTCCCCAGCTTTCCAACTGCTTTCCATCCCCAGGACATTATTCTCAGAGCACTCTGACCGGGGGCGCTGTGATAGGAGCACAGAAGGTACTGCTTTGGTGTAAAATGCTTTCTTCATTTGCCACCATCTGAGGATGGGGGACATTTTCACACAACGGCCACTCACTCCTCTGCAACACTCCTGCGGTACTTGAGTGTAATAATTGCTCATCAGCATGGACAGCACTGTCTGAATTTAGGGTATATGTCTAGGCTTCCGCTGGCCTCAGCTGCTGAAGGTCTCACCACCAGGTGAGTGAGAGGGAGATGCACGTTTATTTTAAATTCGGGTTCTTAGACTGTAGCATGTTGGAAGTATATGTGTATAAAAAAAGAAAATCTAAACAATGGGGGCACAAAACAGTCTGCAAGACCATATTCCCAAGGCCCTTCAAAACCAAGGTGTCGAGGCTATGGCTGGCAGAAACCACAGTGACAAAAGTCCAGTGAGGGGTTCATCCAGGAGCTGACAGTTTACACTCAATTCCTCCACTGTTGTCATCTGGTTGAAAAGAAGTATTAATCTACTCAGTAATTCACCATATAGGGTCACTTGGGTTAACTTAAATCTGATCTCCTCAGTAGTAAGAAGGCGTTCTTCTTATAGCAATCCATGAAGAAAATAAGCCGAATTGTAGGCATTTTTAAAAAGGCAGCTATGGAAGTACAGATATGGGCTAATACCCAGAATGGCCACACACAAAAAGTAGGAAAATGATTTTCAACCCAGCTAAGCACTTCTTAAAGTGATTGGTTTTCAGGGAAAGAAAGACACAACTCAAGTGTCCATGTTACTTTATAGGATACTTAAGGTTATTAGAATCTTCTTGGTGCTGTTTTCACTGATGACGCCCTGTTGCCCACTTTGCCTTTTCAGACCTCACCAGTCATGGATGGCAATCATTCTTAATCCACAAAAAGAATTCTTTACCTGAGCACAGGTTACATTCTTGATGTCCATGAGCTGCTGCTGGTTTAGTTTTATGTATCATATATATTTAATTCCTTCACTTGGTCCATACCCCTCCTTGGTTTATTGAGTGCTTAAGATAAAGCAGGTATGTTAACAGTACAAGGAATACTCACTTTCAAGGGGCAGACAGACACATAAACAGAAAAGTATACATTGCAGATTTATATTAGTTCAACATATATAACTGGTTACGGTATCTAACCAAGTCTGGGAAAGGGAGAGGTCAAGAAAGATTCTCTAGAGTAGGTGATAGAGTAGAGTAGAGTACTCTATTCTTTAGAGTAGAGTGGCTGAGCTCCAGTGATGGGCAGGAGTTAACCTGGCAGGTAAAGGACAGAGTGAGCAGGGTACAGAAAACATTTAGGATAGAAGGTACGGCAAAGGCATGGAAGCTAAAAAAAGCACGAGTTAGGCAGTTCAGCAGATCGGTTTTGGTAGAGTGCAAGAGAATAGCAAGAAATGAGACCAGACATGAGAAGGATCAAGACATGGGAAGCTTCTAATGCCAAATTTAGGAGTTTAGGCTTTCCCCTGAGGAATTCATTAGAGCGTTTGAGTAGGAAACCCATCTGAACAGGTAAATAGGTGGGTAAGTTGGGGGAGGGATTAAAAGGGTACAGGACTGGGGTGGGGGGCAGGAGGCCAGATGGGAGAAGCTATAGCACTTGGTACACAATTGATAGCATTTGTAGAATGGTAGGGATAGCTGTGATGGGGAGGGGGATGATTTGCGACACAGAAGACAAAACTGGCAAGACTTGGTGACTGAATGGTCATGGATATCATGATATCCATGGATATCATGGATATCATGGATATGATGGTGGAGGCCGCTGCCATTATCTGAGATGAAGAGTACTGGCATAGACTCAAGTCAGAGAAGATGATGATAATGAGTTAGTTTTGAACGTGCTGCATTTGGGATGGTTTATGATTTATTTATTCTCCCACTGTCTTTAATAGGTCAAGGAATGCATTAGTTAAAGCATAGTCTAAAATAAAGTTAGCAAGTATTGTGTTAATGGGTGATGTCACAAGTCCATCAGAGCACCCTTGCTCAGACAGTCCAAACACAGCTTCAGCATCCTTTTCAACACATTGCTCTGTTCTTGCAAGTCAGCCGCCATCTGTTTCAGCACGACAAGGTGGCCACTACCCATTCCATGAAGATAGCATGGACTGGAAACCCATGCTTCTCCCCAATCTAAGCGCCTGAGAGAGTATCATTCCTGAAAAGATATATGTCATGATTTGGAGATATCTTTGAATTGAATTATACCTATCCAGATTAAACAAGCAAGATCACATTGACCTTGAGTACCAAAGTCAATGGGAAGTCTTATCATATTTCTGAGAGATTCCTAATTTAGTTAAAGGTCAAGGCAGGGCAGACCATGATAATGGTTATCATCTGATTCAACATTTACTAACTGCTTGTGCAATGGACCAGGTCTTCTCAATATGACTTCAGCAGGACACAAGCACAATAGATGCTCCGGGAAGATGCCAGGAGTGGGGAAATGTTGTCCTGATGAGTTAAGGTAAGATTCCCTTCCTTGAGACCACAAGAGACAGCAACATATTAAAGACTAAGAAATCTTATGGTAAAGATATCCATTCAATGTTTATAGGCAGCAATGTCCACGACAGCCAAACTATGGAAAGAACCTAGATGACCATCAACAGATGAACGGATAAAGAAGAGGTGGTGTATATATATACAATGGAATACTATGCAACCATCAAAAGAAATGAACTCTTGCCATGTGCAGCAACGTGGGTGGAACTAGAGGGTATTATGCTTAGCGAAATAAGTCAATCAGAGAAAAACAACTATCATATGATCTCCCTGATATGAGGAAGTGGAGATGCAATGTGGGAGGCTTGGGGGGTAGGAAAAGAATAAATGAAACAAGATGGAATCGGGAGGGACACAAACCATAAGAGACTCTTAATGTCACAAAACAAACTGAGGGTTGCTGTGGGGAGGAGGGTAGGGAGAGGGTGGTGAGGTTATGGACATTGGGGAGGGTATGTGCTATGGTGAGTACTGTGAAGTGTGTAAACCTGGCAATTCACCGACCTGTACCCCTGGGGCTAATAATACACTATATGTTTATAAAAAAATTAAAAAAATTATTAAAAAAAGATATCCATTTAACTTAAATTTTTTACAAGATTTTATTTCTTTTCTAGAGAGAGAGAGAGAGGCAGAGGGAGAAGCATGCTCCTACTGAGCAAGGAGACTGATGTGGAACTCGGTCCCAAGACCCTGGGATCATGACCTGAGCCAAAGGCAGATGCTTAACCAACTGAGCCACCCAGGCATCCCCATTTAGTTTAGTCTAGAATCACCCAGATTTATCTTGGCATGGAAGCCTCTCATCACATGATACCAACGAATTGCCTTGGAATTCAGGAGTATTTCAATCTTCAAAACATACCCATTTTCCAAATGAGCAACTGAAGCTTAAAAGTCACACAAGAAGAAAGTTGGCAAGGGAGATCTTAAATACAGACTTTCCTTTTTTGGCTTCAGGGCACAGTTCAGAGGATCAGATGAATGGGGCAGCAAAAGTCCAGGGTCTGGGGCACCTGGGTGGCTCAGTGGATTAAAGCCTCTGCCTTCGGCTCGGGTCATGATCCCAGGGTCCTGGGATCGAGCCCTACATCGGGCTCTCTGCTCAGCAGGGAGCCTTCTTCCTCTTTTCTCTCTCTCTGCCTGCCTCTCTGCCTACTTGTGATCTCTGTCTGTCAAATAAATAAATAAAATCTTTAAAAAAAAAAAAAAAGTCCAGGGTCTGGGCTGATACCCTGGTGACGCATTCACTTCACCAAGGGAATGTTAGGGTCAGCTCCAATATTCTCATTGGGCATATGGCTAAGCTAAGGCTTTCTCCCCAGAAAGTTCTCTATCAAAGCTGATACCTCATCCTGTTTTTCAAAGTCCTCCACCACTGGGCCCTGTTTTCTAGCTTCTATAAAACACTCTACTCCATTTATTCTCTGCTATGGCCTCAAGAATTCTGGCCTTCATTCTGGCTTTCATTCATGCTATTTCGGCTCCTTGGAAACCTTAGAGATCATGTGGTACAGAGTGGTTCCCCAGGAAGTGGACTAAGGTGGAGGTCACCAGCAGGAACTTGACCAAGGAGCACGCTGGTGATCCACAGCTGGGAGGGACCAGGCAGAAGGGGAAGCTCGCTTCTGATGCAGCTACAGCAAAGCCTAGCTGATCCTGTAAGGCAGCTCTGGGGCTTGGCTGGCCCATCAGAGTCAACCCATGTTGGGAGAAAGAGGCCAGGCCTTTATGTCCCAGCATCAACCAGGCATTCGATAAGGGCTGCCCTTCAGAAGGGCATGTGACCTTGGGCAAGGCAGCTCTCTTTGGCCATGGGCAATCCCCAAACAGGTTCCCAGATGAGAAATGTTGACTGCTAACCTTCTCAGAAGCTGGGAGGAATGAGTGCTCCACTTCTGGAGGTGGGGTGGGCTGGTGTCATGGGTCTGGGCTGGATGACAGTCTCCCTCTCCATCATTCAGCTCAGGTTTTCCTACTCAATTCCTCAGGTCCAGAGAGTTGTGTGCATTCTGCAGATGTCAACAGAACTTAGTTTCTGGGTTGTGGGCTCTCTCATACTAACTTTACTTTTAGCACTTTTCATGGGTTTTACCTCCCTACCTAGGTTGCAAAGCCTTCCCAAAAATTTCCTATTTTCCTTGTGTCCTTAGCAGGGTTTTAGAAACTGATCAATAGTCACTAATATATGTAGCAGAAAGGGTAAGGGATTTGGAGCCTGAACTCCAAATTTTAAATCCCAGAATTGCCACATATAGATGTATAAAATTATACACATCACTTACTCTCTGTGAATTTTTGTTTCATCATTAACATGGGAATAATAAAAACCCTTATTTTACTGAAGCTCCAGGGTTGCTGTGAGAATAATAATATGGTAAACTGAAAATGCTTTGTAAACTAATAAACTAAATTCAGTGTTTTCACATGTTGAATACTAAACACCCATTAAAGGGAAAAACATTGGGTCAATAAATGTAAAACTAGGTAAAAATTCTTTATGTTGATAATACATGAAAGAAACAAACTTACAAATATAAAAAAATTATATACAGTCAACTAATTACAGTGAATAGATACTGAGTTATTGTAACAGATGATGCTGCTTTATTGTCTTTTACACATTTGGTACTAATTGTAAAGTGAAGGTTCATTTGGGTTGCCGGTACGGCTGTCCCTCGCGCCGGGTGCTTACTCAGTTTTCTCACCACCGTCTCCATTGTCCCCTGTGAAAGTGACTGTTCATCTAATGCACCAAGATGGCATGCAGGCTTCACAGAAAAGTATTATATATGCATGTAAGTCTACCTCTATTCCTGTAAATTTTCTATTTTAACAGCCAATTAGAACACGAACCAGGACTTTGATTTAGCAGAAGAAAGTCCATAAAACAGTGACTTTAGAAACTAAGGAACAAAAGATGTATGAGATTTATACACTGAAAACTATAAATTATTGCTGAGAGAAATTAAAGAAGACCTAATAAATGGAAAGACATTCTATATTCATGGGTTAGATGACTCAATATAATTAAGAATGACAATTCTCCTCAAATTGGCCTGTGGATGCAAAACAGTTCCCATCAAAATTCCAAGAGACTTTAAGGCAGAAATTGACAAGCTGATCCTAAAATCTACATGGAAATACAAAGGACACAGAAAAACATTCTTAAATACAACACCCAACAGCATGATCCATAAAAGAAAAAAGTAAAAAAAAAAGAACAGATTTCTTCAAAATTAAAAACTGTTGTGTTTAAAAAGTTATCAATAATAAAAATATAAACCACAGTCTGGGAGAAAATATGTGCAGATATTATTTCTGATAAAGGATCTGTATCCAGAATATACAAAGCTCTCTTACAAACCAATAGGACAGATAAACCCATTAAAAAGATGAACTAATAAGCACGTGAAAAGATGTTCAGTATCATTAGTCACGAGGGAAATAAATGCAAATTAAAGCAACAGTGACATCCCATTTCATGACAACTTAGCATGGGTATAATAAAAAAGACAATAATTATTGGTAAGAATATGGAAAAACTGAACCCTCATACGTTGTGGGTGGGAACATAAGGTGGTGCAGCAACTGTGAAAAACAGTTTGGCAGTTTCTTTTTAAAAAAATTAAACATAAATTTACCATATGACCCAGCAATTCCACTCCTAATTATCCACCCAAGAGAAATGAAAACACAAGTCTCACAAAGACATGTACGAGTTCATGGCAGCATTGCTCACCTATCAGTGGAGTAGAAACAATCCACAAGTCCATGAACCAGTAAATGGATAAAAAAAACCATGGGAGAGCCACATGATGGCATATTACCCAGCAATACGAAAGAACGAATTACTGATATTACCACATGGATAAACCTCAAAAACAGTAAGCTAAGTTGAAAGGAGCCAAATGTAGAAGAATATGATTCTGTTTACATGAAATGTCCAAAGAAGGGATGCCTGGGTGGCTCAGTTGGTTAAGCGGCTGCCTTTGGCTCAGGTCATGATCCCAGTGTTCTGGGATCGAGTCCCACATCGGGCCCCTTGCTCAGCGGGGAGCCTGCTTCTCCTTCCGCCTCTGTCTGTACTCACTCTCTCTGACAGATAAATAAATAAAATCTTTAAAAAAAAAATGGAAGAAATGCAAGAGACTTCTGTTAAAAAAAAGAAAGAAAGAAAAGAAAAGGAAAAAAGAAATCTCCAAAAAAGGCAAATCTACAGGGACAGGAAGCAGATGAAGCCTAGGGTCGAGGGTGGGATTGGGCAAGTAAGATCTTTTGAGGGTGGTAGACTTTTTCTAAATTTGGATTGTGGTGATGTCTGCACAAGTTTGAAAATGTACTAGAAATCACTTAATTGCACACTTAAGACAGGTGAATTTCATGGTATGTAAATTATTATCACACTAAGGCTATTTTTAAAATCAGCTTATTGTTCCCATATAATAAGTTGTCTGTGGAAAGTCAGGTTGTTGTGATGTTTGTTGGGCCTTTTTGTTTGTGTTTTGTTTTGTTTTGTTTTGTTTGCAGTCCTTAGAGACTCAGACTCATTCCATCTGCAGCCATCCCTAGCTTGTTTTCCTGCCCTCGTGGTCATAACTTTCCAGGCTAGGAAAGAAGAAAGAATAGAGAGTGCAATTAGCCTGCTAAGTGGCTACCTTTAAGAATCTTTCTGGGAAGCCCCACCCAGTAACACTTACATATCATTGGCCAGAACAGTGTCACATGGCCATTCTTAAATTCAAGGGAGTCTGGGTAATACAGGAATACTGCTGCCTGCAGTCAAATCAGGCTTCTGTTAGTGAGGAAGGAAGAGAGACCAGATGTTGGTAGGGCAGCTAGCAACCTCCGGGGCGGAGAACTATTTGGTGTCAGTGTAAACATAATTAGAACCAGAATTGCTTACGTAATAGCATAGTACTGGATTATAAAGTTATAATCCACGGGATCCAGAATATGCTTATTATTAATAGTTTCTTTTCAAAATGAATACAAAGCAATCAAAATCTCAGTGAATATATAAGGGCTCCAGAGAAACCACATGTCACTGTTGAGAAACACTAACTGGAATAAATGCGTGTTGTTGTGTGTGTTTTTTTTTTTTTTTTTTTTAATTCAGAGACAAAAACTTGAGTACAGCACCATTTGGTATGGTAGAAAGAACAGGGTCTTTGAGTTTAGAAAGGTCTGGATTCAAAAGTTGGCTACACCCTTTAAAAACTATACCTGGGCGTATTTCATAACTTCCCTAGGCCTCGACTTCTTCATCTCTGTAAGGAGAGTAATAAACCCTACTTCAAAGGGTTATTTGGGGACCTAATAAGAGGGCAGGTATGAAGCACGTTCCCGGGCACTTGCTTCCATCTGTCGCAAATCACACTGCAGCATGGTACAATGTTGCCTCAGACACGGGAACAAAGAAGAACTCCATTTTTTTTTCTTGCCAGAATTAAACAGCTGTGTCAGAATTCTCCAGCCATGGTTTCCCCACATTTCTCAGGCTGAGGCTTTTTCTCAAGGGAATTCCTAATTGGTTATTATCTATTCAAAACACACACACACACACACACACACACACACACACACACACGGTGGTATGAGGGAAGCAAAAACCAAACCAAAGAAAACACACTGAAGCTATAAGTAAACCTGTGGATAACACAATTCTAAAAATACTTTTGTTTTTCCACCCAGTGTTGTAACCTTCCTAATAATTAATCCTCCTTTTAGAGAGTCACAGAGAACTCTTAGAAAAGCACACCAACCAAATTTCTGTACTTGGCACCTTTAAAAAATGTAGAGCCTGTGTCAAGCGCTTGTGAAAGCAGATGTGCAGGAGGTTCTGCTGGCACAAACCCTAGGTCGCCCGTTACTCGCCCATTATTCATTCACGAACCCCACGAAGCCAACATGGAGCCCTTCCATCACTTTCTCCCTGAAGCACAAATACAGCTGAAAATAGGGCTGTTCAAACTGGCTGATTGGGATTGGTTTGCAACGTAAGTAGCTTTCTAAGTCTCAGTGAAACACCAACTGAATAAAATCTGTATTTCTGTAAGAACACTGTGGATCTTAGGAGAGAAGAATGAATCTGAAGTGGAATTAAGCAATTTTCAACTGAAAGTGAGAATATTTAGTATCTATCTATCTTCATTCTCAACAAAATACCAAAATGGTATTAATGATGGTCTTGGCAATCACTAGCCTTGCTTTTACCTAAGAGACAAGAGGAGGAGGCTAACAAAACTGGTATAATACCGCAGGACACAATGATATCGTTTGATTTTTTTCCCTATCCGTGACTCCCCTGACCTCGATGACATGGACCTGCCCATTTCCCTCCCCCCCATGCAAAGGGGCAGAGAGAGACAGAGCATGACTCCTCTCAGGAGAGATCTTTCACGCTGCGTGTCAGGAGAGCCCCTGGACAGGAGCAGCCCCGCTTTCTTCAGTCAGCAGCAGCCGGCCTGCCAAAACCAAACAGCTGTGGGAACTTCCACAGCTGTGGCTGCCACCATTTCCCAGAACTCACCCCTGGACCTCAGAATTGGGAAATCCTATCTGTCCTTCGGTGCCCTCCGTAGCCAGTGGCAGTTCATTTCTCCTTGGTGGTTTGTGCCAAATTTCTCTCATCCTGAGAACTGCCACATTACACTTGAATTGGAAGTCAGTTAAAACCAAAACAAAAAAAATTTTTTTTTAAAGATTTTATTTATTTATTTATTTGAGAGAGAGAGACAGTGAGAGAGCGCATGAGCGAGGAGAAGGTCAGAGAGCGAAGCAGACTCCCCATGGAGCTGGGAGCCTGATGTGGGACTCGATCCCGGGACTCCAGGATCACGCCCTGAGCCGAAGGCAGTCGTCCAACCAACTGAGCCACCCAGGCGTCCCAAAACCAAAACAAAATTAAGACAACAACATTATTCAATTTTTCTGGAGATCCATCGTAGAATTACCATTTTCCTGCCTTTCCTCTCAGCACCTACCCCAAAACATGGACCCCAGGAAATACCATGTTACTTCAAAAGCACAGACCAAGGGAAAGCCCCCTCTAACCCAGCTTACCCACGGCTCAAAAGAGGGCTCCTAGTTTGCAGATTTGGTTGAAATAAAAAGATCCGCATAATCAATGTCTTCTCTGCTATCCTACCATGGGAGTGGCATCCCGTATCACAAAACATGAGAATTTGGGATGGCTGGAATACTTTCATATTTATATGCACATATTCCAAATACAATCGGTTGCTCAGTAGTTGTTTTGTGAACACAAGCAGGCTGATACATTTGATATTTACAAGTGAAAGCAGTGGCTAGGGAGGGGGGCAGGAGTAACATCTGGGTTCTTCCTTTACTCACACAAGTATTCACTAAACATCAGTGTGCCAGTGGCTGGGGGCTTTGTGCTCATCAAAGTACTTCTAGAAGCTTCATTTTGCTCACACCCTCATTGTGCGAGGGGACGGCGTTGGACCGCACAGCTTTTGCGATTCTCCTTTCAAAGGTGGAGCCAAATCTCTGGGATTCTCTGTCCAATGCTCTACTTTAAACACTAGGGGTCAGCAGCCTTCCAAAAGTCGCGAGTCAAGGGCTGAGCCCTAATTCCTGGGGTCTTGGGGTGCTGCTAGAAGTGGGTGGGCACTGATTCTCACAAAGGGGACAACCCAGTAGATACTAGATGCTCTCCTGTGCCCTATTCCCAGTGTTTTACAAACATAACCTTTATGTTTATGTGGGTACCCACAGCTTCTAATGCAAAGCCCAGGTGCCAGGGGGAAGTTAATCTGGGAGTGGGATTTGTGGTTCAGAGTTAACTTGTGTTAGCCCACTTCCCAGCTTCATCTATTGGGTCAGGGACAAACACCTGACCCTATTTGGACTAATACAGACTGAGGAGAAATTTGCTGAGCCTGGTAGGGAAAGTAGTTTCTTTGCTCTTCTTTCTGTAACCCCTCTTCCCCTCTACTCCATCCCTACCTCCCTCTCTCCCTCACCCCCGCATACCCTCCAGAAAGATGAAGAAACCCAAAGCCCTAGAAACACAGTCATATCTCTAGGTAACTAGGGACAGCTATAAGATGAAGGCGACTGAGAAAACAAAACAAAATAAAACAAAATACCAAACAAAAACAAACAAAAAACCCCAGCAGAGTGGTGAAAGCAAGACCTTTGAAAAGCAATAAACTGGGAAAAAAACAGGGCTCCAGCCCAGCTCTTTGCTACTGACCCCCTGCCCTCCCACCGCTGGAGAGCTCTAAGCTCTCCTCTCTTCTGGCTCTCTAGACAGAGGCAGTTCTAAATTCACTGGTTCAGTAAAGAGCCAGTGAAAGGGTCCAGGGAGTCCCCATACAAGTCCAAGGACAGGAAAAACCTCTTTACTTTCCCTAGGCTGTTTATACAAAAAGAAACATTGAATGGGTCCTTGTACCTTCATGTGTTTTTTAAAGATGGGGGGCTATGGTGATAAAGGGCATGGATTTTGGAGTCCACCAGATCCCAGTTCAAATTCCTGTAACTTCCCTTATTAGTTATGTGACTATCTCTGAGCTTCTATGTCTGTAACAGTGAGAGGGAATAAAGCCTTACCTTTCGGAGTCGTTCTGAAGTTCAAGTGTAATGACATGTGTAATGGGCTAAGCATTCAAAAACTAGTTGCTAGGATTATTATTTCAATATTCCTTGAGAGGAAAGAGCACTAGGACAGGAGAAAGCAGAAAAGCAGCCAGCTCCCTAAACATTCTTTCCAATGCCTCTTTTTACGTCCCACCCACGGTGAGACGCCCTGAGTATGTGTGCGCGCACGGCAGAGAGCAGGTCGCAAGAACCTCAGAATCCATGTCCCTCGAGCAGTCTGTATCTATGTCTGGGAGCTCAGACCTTCAAATGGAAGTCGCAAGCTTCTGAAAGTAAGTGCAGGTTTTGAGCTAGTGATTCATTAGTGATGTAATTCCTCAGGTAGGTCTTATTTGTAGTGAAGCAGCACAAAAAGGAGCTACTAAAAATGATAAAGTTGTCATCTTTGTTTCTTTTCCTTTACCTTTTTTTTTTTTTTTTTTTTTAAGACACAGGCTCATGAAGATTTCTATCATTCATTCAAAGGCGGGCACTCAGCTTAAAAGGGTCAAACCCACATCGGCACATTTGTTCCAGGATTCCCACCCTGGCATCCTCCAAGAGAGGACCAGAGGCAATCTTTCTCTGTTACACAGTGATCTCCTTTCCATTCTTTCTGTGGCAGACTACTAGTACCCCAGTATCTGTTCTCTCCCTCTTCCTCATTGAGAGAATATCTTCTCATCCCCACACCCCAGGATGAGACTCCATTTCCTAGTCTCCCTTGCAACCAGGTGTGTGTTCCACACGTGTGAGTGCATTCTAGCCATGTGAAGCACAGCCCTGTGAACACATTCTAGCTCCCTGGATCTAGACAAAGGTGTCAGGTGTGACTTCTGGCAGGTATCCTGAAAGGAAGGGAGATGTGCCCTTCTTCCTTCCCACCAGCTGGATTACAATGTGATAGAAGGGTTCAAGCAGCCACCTGGACCATGAGGAAGGAAGGCCTTTATTGTGGATGAAGGAGCAGCAAAACTGGAAAAAAACTGCAGTCATCTTGAAACTGCCTTCAATTCCTGACCTCCACATTTCTTTTACATGCACGAGAAATAAAATTCTACCTTGTTTGAGGAACTGGCATTTGAGGCTTTTGGGGGGGGGGTTACTCACAGCTAAACCTAATCCGAACTGATATTTTCCTATATCCATCGTTTATGTTTTCCCCATTCATCTGTGAGACCAGAACTACACTGTTTTTTTAACAATGACAAGCCACTTACGAATGGGGTATGGATTCATCAGTCATTCCCATCATACTCCCCAAATCCCACTCACATCCTACAGAATGAATTCTACCCACAGTGTAACATTTGAAAGGTCACCTCACAGACACGGAAAGAAATAGATCTCTTTTTTTAAACCAAGAACAAAACCCTTTTGTTTACTTTACAGAAAATCCTATCCAAGATGACTGCTTTCTCCTACAATTTTATGAAACAAAGACTATTTTCTTAGTGACCTAAACCTCTCAAACGCTTACTATCAGTTAAAAATAAAATACCTGCTCCTTGAGAGCATCAACTAGATACAACGTAGTAAGAGACAATATACTCTGGAAGAAGGTCAGGGGCCTTGGCTTTGGGTCTCGGAGCACTTCTTGGCTCTGCCACTTGCAGTATGACCTTGGTAGGTGATTTAACCCTTTCCTACTTCCAGTTTCTTTATCTATAAAATGAAATGTCATACAATACAGCTGACCCTTGAACAACACTGATTTGAACTTGCGGGTCCACATACACACAGATTTATTTCTAATAAATACAGTATCCTACTGTAAGTGTATTTGCTTTTTAAATGATTTTCTTAACATTTTCTTTTGTGGCCAACAGTAAGCCATTAGTAGTTAAATTGGTGGGGGTTAGCCAAAAGTTAGATGCAGATTTTCAACCGCAGGGTACTTGGCACTCCTAAGCCCTGTATTGCTCAAGGGTCAACTATATTTGCAAAGAAAATCAAATAAGCTAATATGTGCAATGCACCCAGCACATTAATAGGTGCTCTAATAACAAAAGGTTATTTTTGTTTGTTCTTTTTGTTATAAATGACAGTCTATGGAGTTTAGGTCAATAGAACTGTGCCTTAAAATTTTTTAGTCTCTTAAAGCTTACTAGTTTTATAACAATGATGGACTTCAGTTACTTCAGACTCAGTTTTTTCATCTGTCAACCAGGCTTATGACAGCAGTGATATCAATAATGATAACAGTAACTGTTGACATGTTGCCTGCCTGTCGAATTTCAGGCACTGCACTAAGTCCTTTATTTTCATTACTTCATTAAAACCTGTATATTCTACCTCCAAGAGATGTTTTTAAGGATTTAAACAAAAATGAGAAGCTGATTATAAGGATATTGTGTGTAAAACAAATTTATGACACTGTAAGGTACCTACTAACATAGTAGTATTGGTCAAATAGACATTTTCTTTTAGAAGCAAATAGCTTAATTTTTAGAAAGCAAAATATTACAATCATAAAGGAGATATAAAAATGTGTTCCTTCCTGAAACTTGTATTTAATTTATTTATTAGTTAATTTATTTGTTGAATTTGTATTTATTTTTTAAATTTTTCAGTGTTCCAGAATTCATTGTTTATGTACCATACCAAGGGCTCCATACAATACGTGTCCCCATAATACCCACCACCAGGCTCACCCAACCTCCCATCCGTCTCCCCTCCAATTTATTTATTTAAAGAGTTTATTTATTAATTTTACAGAAAGAGACAGAGAGAAAGGAGACACAAGCAGGGGAGTGGGACAGGGGGAAGCAGGCTTCTTGAGGAGCAAGGAGCCCAATGCAGGGCTTGATCCCAGGGTCCTGGGATCATGACCTGAGCCGAAGTCAGAGGCTTAACAACTGAGCCACTCAGGAGCAATCTAAAGCTATATAACGTCAGAATAGAGGCACCTGCTTTTATTATTCCTTGACATAAAAGAGGTAACAAAATATCCATGCAGACTATATGAAGTTTCTTTCTTTTTTACTTTAAATAGTCCTCACTATTTGATGTAGGAAAAAGTAAGTATCTGACAATTTCTAAGAAAAATATATTATTTACTCATATGTTCTGTGTATAAATATATATTTAATATATTTGCATGTACTGTTTTCCATAAAATGTTTGTGTTCCATAATGTGTTTGTAAATTGAAAAGAATTCAGAAGTTTCTCCCTTCAGAGAAATGTTTACAACTGTTACTTACTTATAGTTAACTGTTACCACCCCAGCTGAAAATTCTTCCTATATAAAATCCTTGTACATACATAAACTTACTTTGTATGTAACTTTTGGGGAAATGCAAGAACATGTTGCCCAATTTTGAGACACTCCTATTGGACATAATGAGGGTCTCAAGGATTCAGTGAGGATTGAAAAGGGGGAAAAAAAGTACATGCCACGAGCAGAGGTTTTTGCAGGACAGCCTTTTCCAGCCCACAGAAGATTACATACTGTTGGGGTACCTGGGTGACTCAGTTGGTTAAGGGTCCTACTTTTCATTTTAGCTCAGGTCATGATCTCAGGGTTGTGAGATGGAGCCCTGAGCTGGACATGGAACCTGCTTAAGATTCTCTCTTCTCCCTCTTCACCTCTCCCCTACTCACTCTCTCTCTCTCTCTCTTTTTTAAAGGATTTTATTTATGAGAGAGAGAGAGAGATCACAAGTAGGCAGAGAGGCAGACAGAGGGAGATGGGGAAGCAGGCTCCCTGCTGAGCAGAGAGCCCAATGCGGGGCTCGATACCGGGACCCTGGGACCATGACCTGAGCCGAAGGCAGAGGCTTAACCCACTGAGCCACCCAGGCTCCCCTCCCATACCTCTCTTGAAGAAGAAAGAAGAAAGAGGGAAGAGGAAAGAAGAAAGAAGAAGTAGTAGTAGTAGGAGAAGTAGAAGAAGCAGGAGATTACAAACTGTATGTTTAAAAAAACATGCCCTTGGTTGCCAACATTTAAAAATGGAGATTTTCACATAAAAATCCCATGACTTACACTTCAGCACAGCCCCCAAGGAGCTGGCTGTTCCCTGTGCTATCTAGGTCCCCTTAGATTAAGTCCACTGTCTTCATTTGTCAGGGCAGGGTAAGGGTTCCCTTATTTAAGGCATATGAACTTGCATATATGATTGGAGATATCTTGAATTTGAGCACACACACCTCTGTCCTGGGTAAAAATAATAGCCTGGAGGCCTCCAGCAGCAGAAGAAAGACCTGGGGGGCACCTGGGTGGCTCAGTGGGTTAAAGCCGCTGCCTTCGGCTCGGGTCATGATCTCAGGGTCCTGGGATCGAGTCCCGCATTGGGCTCTCTGCTCAGAGGGGAGCCTGCTTCCCTCTCTCTCTCTGTATGCCTCTCTGTCTACTTGTGGTTTCTCTCTGTCAAATGAATAAATAAAATCTTAAAAAAGAAGAAGAAGAAGAAGAAGAAGAAGAAGAAGAAAGACCTGGCATGGTTCAGTTCTCCTTCCATTGCTGGGACCCTCCCTGCCCACCAGTGGTCAGAGACCAAACATGGAGAATCACTGCCATATTGTCACAGAGCAACAATTACTGTGGAGGCCGGGGTTTCTTAGACCCAATGGTCTCATGGCAAAGTTGACCTTCTAGAAGGTCTTCTAGGTACCTTCTACCAATAGATAGCTGAGTTGATAATGATATTCTGTCGCTGTCCATAGTTTAGTTTGTGAGCCTGGCTTTGAGTAGCTTTGAATCAGTCCTTTTCCTGGATCTGTTAGTGGGGGGGAATGGCAGCTGCAAGAGTGGCTCTGGGGTAGGGGGTGGGGGTGGAAAGAACAGAAAATTCTGGCTTTTAGGACTCAGGCATGCCATCATCATAGTCAGAGCTATGCACTGACCATGCACTGGGGAGGCTGGCCAGAGAAACATGGGTTCAACTATACTCAACCTTTCCTTCCAAGAGTGAGATAAGGGAGGTGAGCATCAGCCTGGTCATAAAATTAGGTGTCATGTGTGTTTCATTTGTACTCATTTGTGTTGTATGCTGAACGGAAGTCCAAGAGGCAGAGGCGGTTCACTATTGTATCCATGGCAGTTGGAGCAGCGTGTGGCATACAAGAGATGCTCAATTAATATATGTGGAGTAAGTGAATTAATGAAAATACCACTCCTTTCTTCCTGGAGGCCTCTTCTTCCTAAGTCCTAAGTCAGACTCCAGGCCTCCATGTTTCTTCCACTCAGGTCCAATCTCTTCCTTGAGTTGTCTTTCTAGAATCCAAATCCATTGTATCACTTCTCCATGTAAAACCCTGCAAGAGGTTTCCTATTATTCTTGGGCTAAAGTCCAGGGGTGCCTGGCTGGCTCAGTTAGTACAGCACATGCCTCTTGATCTTGGGTTTGTAAGTTCAAACCCCATGTTGGGTGTAGACATTACTTTAAAAGAAAATTTAAAAATCTTAAAAAAAAAAAAAAAGGATAAAGTCCAAAATTTTAAAGATTTTATTTTTATTTATTTGAGAGAGAGAGACAGTGAGAGAGAGAATGAGCGAGGAGAAGGTCAGAGAGTGAAGCAGACTCCCCATGGAGCTGGGAGCCCGATGTGGGACTCGATCCCGGGACTCCAGGATCACGCCCTGAGCCGGAGGCAGTCGCTCAACCAACTGCGCCACCCAGGCGTCCCAAAATTTTAAATGGAACGTCAACCCGGCCCTCTTAACATGGCCAGCCTTACTGAACTTCTCCGTGTGCCTTAGCACTCTCATGCAGGCAGGCCCCTTCTTCCCATCTCCCACCAGACTGGGAGCAAACTCCTCGCTTATCTTTTGGGTCTCAGCATGAGCCTTCCAGGTGTTTTCACCGCTTCTTATTCCCCATTATTACGCCTACCATGTTCCTCTGCTACAAGCTATGGGGCCATCTGTCCGCTGGCCAATTAACAAGGTCAGGCTCGTCTGCCTGGTCACCTTGGTCCCTGGCACTTGGCTCAAGGAGGGCCTGGCACTAAGGAGGCAGCGAGGAAAATTTCTGGATAAGTAGGTTTCATGTTGTGCCAGATTTGGTGCCATGTTCCTTGTGATCCTCCATTTCATGACCTCAGACATAAAAAAGCTGAGGCTCAGAGGGGTGAAGAGATTTGCCTGGGGTTAGGATTCAGATTCAAGTCAGTGGACCACAAGCCTGCTTCCTTCCCACAGTACCATGCGGTGGCACTTAGCTTTCCTTTTCCACGAGAGCAGCCCAGACAGCATACCTGCGTCTGAGTGCGCTTGACCAGGCTTGCATCTATTACCTAAGGAAGAAGGAATGCCTGAGGAGATGGAATTTTTGGTGGTTACTCAAGACTGCACACAAATATGAATAAAGCCTCTTAAACACCAGAGTAAAGGAATGTAGGTCAAATAAATTGCCCTGCCCAGCATTTCCCTCTATTACCCAACTTTTCTCACTGCACGTGTAAGGCCACAAGTGGAAGATAGCTAAATGGAAAATTCCAGGAGCTTTGTAACAGCATTAAAAACAAAGGCTCAAGAAATCGAGGAAAGGATTTTAAAATCACTTTCCTTTTTTATCATTCCAATTTGCAAGTTCAGATTTACTAATTTATTAAGAGTCAACCAGGTATAGAAAATGGCGGTAGGCCTTTGGAAAAATAAGCTTCGTTTGGCTGTTATGAAAATTGAGTAAATGATGACGACAATGACACAGAAAACTATGATTAGTAATATGGGTGTATATATACATTGCCATTCAATCCTCTAATAACCCTGTGAATTAGGTACTATTAATAGCCCCATTTTATAGATATACAAGTCAAGGCACAGAGGGGTCAAGTAATTGGCTCAGGGTCACAAACTAGGAGGGACAGGAAGGATTAGAACCTAGCCCAGCTTGTTCCAAAACCTGCCCTGCTCCACTGCACAGTACCAACTTTCTGGTTCGTGTAAGACTCATATAAATGACACTTCCTAATAGATGAACATTTTTAGAAAAATGTGGTACAGAATTGGCCTAACAACATTTCAGTACCCAATCTGTATCCTACATATGTGCTGTCTACAGTAAGAAACTTCACAGAGTTGATATGATGCTTAATTTCTTCTAAGGTAACAATAGAAGAAAAAGAAAAATCCTTCAGAGGAAGAATCTGAAGGAAAGACTTAAAAAGTAAGTAGATGCAGGAGTTCCCACTTTTTAACCTAAGAGACACTCAAGGGCATCTAATAAAATCAAGTTTTATAGTGAGCTGCTGGATACCATTACCAATGGAAGCAAAATATGCAGGTTCAAAAACATACAATGACCTTACCAACTTATCAATACCATGGCTACAGAAATAAGTGGCCCCATTGCCTCCTGCCTGCCAATTTAGAGGAATTTAAAAAATAGTCCTTCATGTTAATAATTTTGCAGGGTTTAAGGCTGAACACCAAGATGTGGGTCTCCTGAGCAGCAGAAAGCCAAAGACCAAACATGACAGGAAAAGCCAGTTAGTCATGGAAAAATGGACAATTCAGTAGCTGGTCGTTTAAGTCCTTATTCTAACTGAATGACATCATCTAGAAGGAAAACACTGTGGTGCTTGTCCAGAAAGTTTCAGTCACTTCTCTCCTTGATATACAGAATGCATGCTTTTAGGTTTTATCTCCCTTTATGATTTCATAGCCTTGGTACGCTCTCAGAGTGATTATTCATCTCTCCATGGTCAATGTAAGGCTTCTTCTTCACCAAAGTGTTTTTGTTCTTGTACATCTGTTCTTTGCTTTGGCACCATGACTCTCAACTCTTTGCATTGAGATTTATATATCACATCTCCAAATTCCCTTTTACTATTGTATTACCTAGCAAGTGTCACAGAAGAGCGGGTACTGTAGCTGTGCAGACGGCTCTCTCCCTGTTGCCCCCACATGTCATTGCCCAGTCATGCTGTTTTCATCTCTGCTCTTCTCTGGGGAGCCAGGGAAGAATGGGTGCATAATGGCTCCAGCGCGGCAGGCCTCCTTTGCAAGTAGCAGCTCATCAAAGACTCACTGGATTCCAACCAATCACTTCATGCCAGCCTACTCACCCAGACTCCTCTCTGAGTCCCCTCCCCCACCCACAGACCATCTCTCACTAGGTCCTGAAGATTTTGCATGCTTTATATGGCTTGTATTTCTGCCTATTCTCTTCCACTACCACCCTCTGTCTTTATTTGGGAGGGTTTGCCCTGCATATCCAGGGCTCCTAATACACACCTCATGCAGCACAACCCTGGAGAAACACTGCTCCACACACATGCTACTCCACGGCCATGTGGTCCCCACGCAGTCTCTCTTCCATGCCTCCATAATTTTACACATGCTGTTCCTGCTGCCTGGAATGCACTCTTCCATATCCTCCCAGCAAACCAGGGTTAATTATTTTTAAAGATCTAGCCCAAGATTCTCTTCCTCTGACCTACTCAAATAAAGTAAATCCTTCCTGTGGACCACTGTTGTGCCTAACTGCATACTTCTAACACATATATTAACCAATACCGAGATGGTTTTCATGGTAAACATCCCTATTTAGGAATCAAAATATGGTTTCCAATCCCAGCTCTGCCCCCTTACCAGCTGTTTTAGTTCATTTGGGCTACCATAACAAACTACCATAGAATGGGTGACTTAAACAACAAACATTTATTTCTCATAATCTGGAGATCAAGGTGCCAGTATATTTGGATATAGGAAGGCCCTTCTTCCTATATCCTCACATGGTGGTGAGAGGAGAGGTCACTAATCCCATGATTAGGGCTCCACTTCCATGACCTCATCTAAACCAATTACACCCCTCCCCTCCAAAGACTCCATACTTGCTAATACTGTGACATTGGTGGGTGGGGGGGAGGGATTAGGGCTTAAACATATGCAGTTTGAGGGGGGACACAAACATTCAGTCCAAGACACCAGCTATGATATTAATATCTCTAAGTGCCATTTGCAAATGGCGTGAATAAGAGTACCTACCCCATTCAGCTGTTGGCACTATCCCGGGAAGTACTGATGTTAGTGAAGAAACTAAAGCAAAGAGATTAAGCACATTTCCAAACATCACAGAGAAGGAGGGCCTTACCCCCCAAGCAGTCTGGCTCAGGCCCACATTCTTAACTACTGGAAACCTATATTCCCTACTAGGAAATGGACTGGCTGAGTTGTTGACTTGCCAAATGTCTAAATTTGGTTCTCTCCTGCTCAAAGGTCACAGAGTTGTTAGCAGACAGTGTTTGGCAGAAGTTCTGGGGCAGAGGCAGAATGAGCGAATGGACTTAGTGCCCATGTCAGTGTCCCAGCTCCTTAGAACTATTTCTATCTCCTTCAATGAGCCCTTGACTTTAGCTATACTCTGGTAGGTCTTCCCATCCTACTTCACTTCTACAAGACCAAAATCAACATCACTTATTCTATGACAGATGTTAGAACTCTTCGGGGAAAAATCAAATCAGAATCTATTGGTATGTCCCAGGCACTGGTAGTTTTAATGGGCACACCCACCTTCTGCTCATCATCTCAATAAGCAGTTAGAATTAAAAAACCATTGCCAGGAGCATCCCCTTCCCCCAGGCAGCTTCCACCATCTCATGATCATCTTTTTGGTGACACCCACCAGTCTATGAGGATCCTGTTTGTTGGCCTGTCACTGGAGTTCTTGATCATTTTAATGCCATAAGAACTCCCCTTTGGCATTCTGGTGAGGTCTGCAGACTCCTTTATAGAACGATGTTTTTATATGCATATAGCAAAAAACATAGGATTACAAGGAAATGTTTTATTGAAATACAAATATATTGACCATTAGGAGTGGCCTGGTTTGACCCTGATCTTAGGGTCAGAAATCCAGACTTCTCGTTTGTTGGGGCTGAACACACACTTGGTGGTCAGGAGAATAAATTCAGGAGTAAGTCACACTCTGTTGAGAATTATTGTTCTAGTGGCAGAAAAGTACTGTATGTGGGGAAAACTTTAGCAATGCACCATTTCAGAGCTGATGAGATTCAAATGTTATGCAATCTATTTCTGAAACAAGTTCCTAGGCATGTGAAAATTTAAAAATTGGTAGCCTTTTAAAAAGTCAATAGAATCAAATTTCTGAATATGGTATCATCACTTACAGCCGTTGGAAATGTTCTTCTCTTGCCTATCAGGAACTGTAGAAAAGAGATGTGGCTAACTCAGATGTTTCTGTACTCTAGTAAGAAAAATGGTATTTGAATTCTTTTCCCTGCTGCAGTAGACAGAATAATGGCCTCTCCCAAATATGTCCATGTCCTAATCCCCAGAACCTGTGATTATATTTCTTTACCTGATAAAAGGGACTTTGTAGATGTGATTAAGTTAAGGGTCTTGGATGGAGAGCTTATCCTGTATTATCCAGATGTCTAGTGTAATTACCATCATTATAAGATGACGGTAGGTGAAGTCAGAGGACGAGATGTAATGACAAAAGCAGAGGTAGGAATGGGGGGCGGTGAGTCAAGGAGTGCAGGCAGCCTCTGGAGGCTAGAAGAGACAAGGAAACAAAGTGTCCTTTAGAACTTCCAGAAGGCAGCACATATACTAAAATTAGAACTTCCAGAAGGAATCAACCCTGCCAACAGCTTGATTTTTGCCCTTCAAGACCATTTCAGACCTCTAGACTCCAGTACTATAACAGATTGTGGCAATTTGTTATAGCAGAGGTAGAAAACTAATACATCTGACCATACCAATGAGCAACAAAATGGCCAATAGATGCAATGTAAGAGAAAGAACCAAGCACACAGGTTTCCTTTATGCTAGTGTTTCCCAACTGGTTGCATGTTAAGCCCACCTGTAGAGCTCGGACAGATAGATACATACATAGACAGCCGGACAGGTATAGATACAGATACACACACACAAACACACACATGCAAGCTAATGTTAGGGTCCCAACTGAATCAGGCTCTTAAGATAGGAGAATGATGACTTGGATTTGAATATTAAAGGCTCTCGGGGTTTGTGATATACAGGCAAGGCTAAAACCCCTACCCCATACCAATAAAAGTAGGATAAGATATAGTTTACATACAGTCTTTTTCATCCAAGGTAAATATATGCTATGTATAAACATTCTTATTAATTCTTATAAGCGACTGTGAATCAAGGAGATGGCAAATAAAAAAATAAGCAAAGAATCAAATAATTTGCCTCCAGTTATTGGCAAATCTCTGATGTGGTTAAACAAAGAATCAAAGTTCTTTCTAAAAATTCAATTCAATGCTCTAGTCACTAGAAGAGAACACATCTCTTCACGCCAGCCCGTATCAAATCTCCATTCAGATTAGCAAACTGTCAACCTGTAAGTAAGGCCTAAAAACCCCAAGGCCTGAAAAATGGTTAAGGCACTTGAGTTATTTATTCTTAATTCTCTTATTAAAACTTTAGGAACGGAAAGCCAATCACCTAAATCCTTTCTGGAGGTAGGAAAGGGAGTTGCATAAATCCTAACTGCACTAATAACTTTAAAAGAAAAATTCCCTTCCAAGCCAATGACAGCTAAGATGCTGATTAACTGTGCAAATGAAACACAAATATCTCAACAATGAAAACTTTACTGTTAAATTCACTAATGTCCAAAATGCCTCCCCAAGCTATGAATGATTACCAGCATGGTAATAATTAATAACAACAGGAGCATCCAACTCCTGTTTATGGTTCCAGTCACGATCTCCAGATCCTAGAATCCAACCTGCCTTGGGTTCCCTGCTCACCAAGAGTCTGCTTGAAGATTTCTCTCCCTCTCCTCCTGCCCCTCCCCCCAGCTGGCACATGTGTAAGTACATACTTTCTTTCTCAAGTAAATAAATAAATCTTAAAGAAAATAATAACAGCATGCTATCATTTATGAAGAACTTACTACCTCCCAGACCCCATGTCAAGTGCTTTCACACCACCCTCTAGCAGCCTTGTGACTCTAGTGTTTATTCTCACATCATAGACTAAGAATTGAGCTCCAAGAGGCGTGGCAGAGCTGGAACTCAAAGCCAAGTCTGTCCGATGCCCAAAGTCACGGCACTTGACAGGCCCTTAAGAAAGGCTGTTGAACTGCTCTGACTAGGATACAAGGAGGGCACTCTCATTACCGACTCCATCAGCCACAAAGGAATTCTCTAAAGAGACACCATGGAATTTTAATCTTTAGAAAAAAATGAGTCATTTTTTCCCCCAAGACACAAGACAGACACACTGAGAGAAGAACAGTTATTATGAGGACAGACTTTTACACCCAAATATGAACATGACGTCAAATAAAATCTCAAAGTGAAATGAGATTATCACACAGCATTCTATTCTCTGAGAAACTTCAATGTGGTATTAAAAATAAGTTGAAATTTCGGTTTCCTTCATTAACATAAAAGTTATTTCTTAACGACAACTGGGGACCAATCTGTAGGCTAATCTAAATAGATTAACAGATTCCCTCCATTGTTCTTTATCACAAATACTACCCTTCCTTGTTTTGTTTTTTTAAATAGAAACAAGTGAATAAAACTGAGAATAAAGACCAACACAGGAAGGGAGGGATACCAAAAAAGCCATGAGCCTTTGCTCTATGATGCTGAGGGGGACTCTGTAAACCACATTTCCCAGGCTCCTTTGGCACCTGGCTCCCTGCTAGGTCCTGCCCATGGGAGGCACCGGTGGACTAACCAGTGAGAGCAGAGGAGGGAGATGTTTTGTGAAACCCAGTTCCTTTGCAGCATTCCTCCCGCAGACACAGAGAGCAGCAGTCCTAGGATAACCCTTCTGTGACCTGACTGTGGCTGCCAGTTGTGCCCCAGGGATGGTCCCCAAGCATGGCTCTGTCCCCCCACCCCTACCACCACAACCCTGGGCTCTGGCCCAGCCACATGAGGCCCCTCCAAGGAAGATTCTGGTAACACTATCTCTTCCCTTTTGTTCCCTCAACCCTCAAGGTGGTGGCTGGCGGCTCCTTGTAATTACTAGTCTCCGGATTACCTTGGTGTCTACTTTTTGTTCTTCCTTCTCTTGCGTAACCAATTCTCTGTACTAAATCTACTTCCTGAAATTTGTAGAAAGGTTTCTGTTGGCTGACTGGACCCTGGGATGGTAGGACAGTGAAAAGAGAGGTTTAAACATGAGAATACACCTGCTTTGTACCGTGTCACAGAGACTGGTGTGGATCTACATATGGTCTGTACTGAGGGCCACGTACCAAAACCCACAGGCAGTTTCCAGTCCGTCCATCCCCATGTGCTAAAGCTATTTAATAAAAAAATTTTTTACAAGAACTCATGGCAGGCATGGTGTGCGGGGTTATGCAGACACAGCCCACATTCTGATTTCTCAGAACCAGTTTTAAGGGTCTTTCTTTATTCAAAGGGCCAAATTTTTAAAGCTGGTAAAGGCAATTGCAGGATTCCAAAATAAGAACACTAAAACAAATAATATAAACGTAACTTTTTTACAACACAATTTGGTTCAAGTGTCTTTATTAAGAAAAGAATCCCATTCTTAATGTAAAATCTAAAAATAGCATGATGGAGGCAGGAAGCCAGAGCTCAGGAAAAATGACTTCTTAATAGACTTGGAACATTGTGAAAATATGAAATGTATAAATGTTTTTTCAAAGTCAAGTTCCCTTCATGCGCAAAGAAAGATGGAAATAATCTTGTAAGGGGAGATTGTACCTTTACTCAAATTAACCACCAAGAAAGGAAACTCAGTATATAAAGGACACACATTAGCAAACTCTAATGTTGCCCAAGTTCCTCTTTCATAAAAACAGTGTATGTTACATCTAATGAAAAGTTACTATAAAAATTAAATGTTTAATGATTCGCTAAAAGTGTTTCCAATCTCTGTGGACTCTGTGCCCCCCTGCTGAGTAGGGTTTGCAGTGCAGAGAGAAGCATTCTTACAGACCAGTAAAAACTGAAGCTTTCCACTTAGAGGATCCATTCCCCAGACAATGGCCCTGTCTAATCCTTGTACAAAGTCCAGGGAGGCAGGGCCTTGGCCGGTCAGAACATGACCATCCTTGGTGGGGGTGGGTCTGGCAAATAATCAATCATCTCATTCCTTGGCTGATTCTGCATCTCCTTCTGCTCAGCCGTTCCACGGAGCTGCCCAAGCAGGGCCTACCCCTCCTAAACTGATGTGATTATTCTGCTCACCGTGCTGGTTTTAGTTCTTATTATAAATCAGTAAATTTGCATTGATATCGTCAGCCTGGTAATCTGGATTTGAGTCCATCTCTGAAAAATAAAACTACCTTTCTTAGGATCACAAAAATCAGTTTCTGTGCCGTGAGGCTAAGGGGAAGATCCTGGATAACATAAAGGATAATTCTCAAAGTGTGGTCCTTGGATCAGCAATGTCAACGTCATCCTGGGACTTGTTAGAATTGTGAATTCCTGGCACAACCCAAGATCTCCTAAGTCAAGGGGGCGAAGGCCAGCTCTTTGTTTTAACAAGGGCTCCAGCGGATTCTGATGTCTGCTCAACTCTGAGAGCCATTAAATTGAAACGACAATAGTTATCTGAGGGTAGGTGGAGAATGGATGGTTAATTTTAGGTGTCAACTTGGGTAGGCCAGGTGCCCAGTTGGTTGGTTAAATACCAGTCTAGCTGCTGTTATGGAGGTATTTTCTAGGTGGGATTAACACTTAAATTCTTAAGATGATCCTCCACAATGTGGGTGGGTCTCATCCAATCAGCTGAAGGACTTAAGGGAAAAGAAGAAAGGTCCCCTGAAGAGGAAGGAACTCTTGCCTCCAGACTGACTTTGGACTCAAGATTTCAGCATCAACCCTTGTTCAAATTTCCAGCCTGCCAGCTTGTTCTGTAGATTTGAGACTTGTCTGTCCCGGCAAGAGCCAATTCCTTAAATCAATCAATCTCTCTCTCTCTCTCTCTCTGACACACACACACACACACACACACACATACCCCTACTGGTTTTGTTTCTTTGCTTCTCTGGAAAACTCTAATAATGGTTTAATATGTGTGTACATTAGAACTAGGATTCTGTTTTTTCCAGTACTGTATGCTTCAGTGCCTGGAGCGTAGTAGGCTCTCTATATGTTTGATGAATGCATGAACTGTGGTAAATCCACTGAGAAAAGGAAGTGGATAATTTGGCCCTGTGAGGGGCCTCTTGGAAAACAGCTGACCCTGAGGACACCTCCACTAAATTCCTGCGAGCAATAAACCTCTCCTCAGGAATCTTCTAGAGTGTCTCAATAACCAACGGGAAATCACATTCAGGAATTGTATTTAGTGTTTCTGAGTTTAATTTCTTACCGGTGAAAGAATGGTCAGCACTCAGCAAGCCATTCTTAAGATTTTGTTCGATCCACAGGACCCACGTTTTAAGCGGTATGAGCACACTGACTGCATCTTGTCACTTCTGTTATGCTGTACGTTGTAATCTAGGACATGATTCTAGAGCAGATTCTTACCAGTACATTGGTTTTTTGGAAAGAGTGAAATTGAAAACCTTGCCTCAAATCCTGTCAGTTTTAGTGTCTGCCCCAATACATTAATCTAAATAATGTACTTTCCTGAGCGATGGCAATAGGGCTCTCGAACAGGGGACGCTGCTCTCCACCTCCCCGTCAGACACTCAGCAGAGGCCGCCAAGAACAAAGGCACAGCTTAGTCTCCAGGCTGAGGAGATTGTTTCTGAGGGTCAAAAGTCATCTTGATTAGACTATTTGAAAAGTCCGGGATGGTCTTTCTATCTGCCACATGAAATCAGAAAAAGTAAACATTCTTTGGCTAACCTCCACCCCCAGGCAACTGAAGCCCGAGTCAAGTTTCTTTGAAAACATGCCAGATGTTCAATGCTGGTGGACCGACTCAGAATGAGTGAGGAGCTGGTCCAAAGTGGGCAGAGGCGGCAGAAAGGAGGGCGAGGGCCAACAAAGTAGTCAGTCCTGAGGCTGTTAAACTACAAAGGTATTATTCTCTTTGAGGGAAAAACACTAAGAATTACTTTGCTGGATCTGCTCTCTGTTCACCTAAAAGAACAACAACAACAACAACAACAACAAAACCCACCCCAGAATTTGAGGAAACTGAATCACATTTCACACAGCATCCCTTCAGCTCCCTAAACTCTCAGCAAGGGCCCGACTCTGGGGCAGGACCTGGGGCGGGCTGACAGTCCCTTAGCTCCCACAGACTGAACCTACAGGCCTGAGCCAAGTTTGTGTGAACAGGCATGAGCTAAACAGGCACTGGAAAATTACAGGAAGGTGCCACAGCAACGTCCACTGTTTAAAAGACAAGCCAAACAAAAAATGGTTAGAGGCTAGGCAGAGACTCACACCTGACAGTCAGCCCAGGTGGGAGCTACTCTGAGACAAATTCCAGGTATTTGCTGCAGAGTTTAAAAGTCTTAGGATAAAAATCATCACATCTGTAATGAACCTTATTAACAAGAAAAAAATGGAATGAGAACTATTTTCTTCTCGAAACTAAGCAAAACCATCTCATTTTGCGACCCCCTCCCCCAAAAGGGAGAGAAAAAAACTCATTATTCTAAATCTTCAGACTGTCTAAAACAGTTTAAAACACAATAAAAATGTAAATACGCAAACAACAAAAATAGAGATGTATTGAAATTTTCTAATCAAATGGGTGTCACGAAATATCACAAAATAAGTCTGATGATTTCAACTGGTTTGTTTCACATAAACTAAGTCGTCATTGTCCGGGAGAGAATAAGTGGTTCCAGTGACAGACAGCTCTTTTGTTTCGGCAAGCAGCAGTGTTTGGTGGTACCCTGGATGTTTTGTTCAAACTTCTGACTAACATCCTCTTTATTCAGACTGATCAGGAAAATATATTTTTCTTTTGACAGAGTTGGGTTGCTTTTAAAGGAATTACTTGTTTCAAATGACATCCTTCTACTGGAGCAGATAAGTTTTGACACCTCCTGCAGAACTTACAACTTGCCTCCTCCCCACCTCCCGACCAAAAAAAAAAAAAAAAAAAAAAAACCCACTGGCCTGCAGGGATGGCTCTGTATTTACATTCAGCCACACACATCAGCATTTACTAGGCTGAGGCCGCTGGCTGTCAACTCCTAGCTCTTAGTCAATATTTAATCACTGTGCAGTTACACAGGGAGAAGGAAACATTCCATCTCCCCATACATGCCTTTAATATGAAAAAAGCTTTCATTACATTTATAGAAGCATGGTTGCGTTTTTAAGAAAAGCTATCAAATTGAGAAGTTGCACAAGAGTTCTGCTACGGCGTTTTAAGTGTATTGCCATTAATAGGTGTTTAAAATGAATTATACATAATTGTGATTATTTTTCAAAGTATTACAAGCCTTTGGGTTCACTCTAAAACCTTTTTTTTTTTTTTTTCCTAAATGGAGAAGGGTTAGAGAAAAACCATGCGATCCTTGCATGGTTCATAACCTTCAGCCCTTGTTCAGTCTCAAGGTTACAAAGCAAAGCAACCATGCCAATGCGAAAATTCAAACTTCTTTTGGCTTTTACTTAATGTTAAAAGCTGCCCAGTTTTGTGTTTTGATAGAGATTTGTAAATAATTTTCTTAGACCCACCATGATGCTATTTTAAGGATAACTAAAGGAACAGAAGCCAAAGGTTAAGGAAAAATCATAATAGAAACTGATGGGCGCCACCCACGTTACAGGGAACCCTAAGGCTCCAACCAGACGAAAACATTTCATGTTTCTTGTGTAGCAAATGGCTCTTCTATCTAACAAGATGATCACCTGAGCTGGAGACGTTTTTACCATTTAAACGAGATCTGCAATGTTCCATAGGGAAGGCTCATGCATTACTTACAGTGTCAAGATAAAAGGAAACCGGCAGTGAAGGTGAATCAGAGTAATAAGTATTTAAAATGCCTTAGCTCAAAGGCACACGGTTCTCTTTCATTCCTTCTGCTAACCAGCGACAAGATAAACGGGTGTGGACTTGCTCAACTGGATGACCTGTGGCAGGAAACGATTCACTTCAAAGTTGCAAACCATATTTGACATTTAACAGGTTTTCATTGTGGGTGGGTAGATGAGAGAATTCAGCTTTACTGTGGCTCCTACATTTCATTGGTCCTACGCTGATGGATGGAGGAAGGGAGAGGGTTCCCTGACTTTCCTGCACCTGCCTGCAGGGCACAGGAGGTTTCTGAGAGGAAGTCCCAGGACTGAGTGCTCACGTGGCTGACGTGAGAATGCCTGACTCTTTGCCTCCAATTCTGTCAGCATTTGGCATTTCAACATCTCTGCTCAGTCTCGGGTCAGTGTGCCTAAAGCTTCAGGTGAATCACAAGTAGCTCATGAGGAGAAAGGCTGGGACTCTGTTTTAACATATTCCCAGCCCACAGCATCCAGGAGATCTGATAAGAAAACCCCACAAATACGCCAACCCCTTTAAGCCAAAACACCCAAGAACTTTCTGGAGCCTGAGAAGTTTAACATTAATTCACTACTGCATTCAAATAGCTTCTTCCCACTTAATTCCCTAAAAGTCTCCATTCCCCACAGTACCCCAAGTCTGTGAGTATAAGGAAATGGCATTTCAGCATTGTGTCTATCATTAAACTCTTTGCAGCATTAAAAAAAAAAATTAAATTTCCTACAGGAAAATTGCACGGTTATTTTATTGTATAAAAGATGGCTTTTAGAAGTAGAGGTGGAAAGTTCCATAAATGAGGTGCAGACTCAGATGCCTGGGCTGTGTTTGTTAGGAGAGTAATTTTCCTCAGGCTAGCCCTGACTTGAGTTCCACAAACCTTTCCAAACTCCTTCCCTGTGTGCTGGCTGCTACCCTTCCTGCCCCTCCTCCCACCAAAAGTCTCCCACCTTGCACTGGGCTCCTCCCCCTCCAGGTCTTAGGTCAGTGGACCTCCCGAAGCTGCCTCTGCAGGTGGCTGAGCCGGAGGCTTCCAGACTCCCTGACCTCCCTTCCTAGCGCTTACCTCGGATATTAAATAACCACCTGAGGAACTTATTTAATGTCCATCTCCCTCGCCAAAATAAATATGTCACTTGGGCAGAGCTAATAGCCTCTTATCTCCCTTAGGGTCCAGCAACATGCAGCTACTAAATATGAATGACTGTTAAGTGAGTAAGTACATGAACGGGCATGAAAAAAATCACAGGAGGCACTGGCTTCTGCTATAGCCTGCGCACTTTCTACTTCACCCTACCTGACCTCTCCCCTTCCTGGGCCTTCAGATGGCCATTTCTTTTGCTAGACCGCCACAGGTGATTATGCTATTGCTGAATGTGGTCCCAGGAATTCTGCAAGGATAGCTCTCTGGGTGTGTTGCCCAACACATGGCAAGGACTCAGGCATGCCCCACTGTTCAGGGCTGTCTATAACCTAAACAGTCTATAAGTAAAACAACTCATGAGGAGTAGCTAGCTCAGGATTGGGTGTCAAGAGGGCAGGAATGCACCATTTTCTCTCTCTGAACCTCCACTCAACCAGAGGATCATTATGACTCCTTTAAACCAACATGCAGGGCAAGTTTTTGACTAGTCTTAATGGATTAGCCAGATTCATGAGAAACAAGCATAAGGGTATCGGTGGGGACCTTCAAAGTGAAGGGAAGAAACATAAAGCCATGCATTTATGTTTGAATGAATTTATTTTTAATTTTTTACTTTCTTTTTTTCCAGATTGTATTTATTCATTTGCGAGGGAGAGAGAGTGTGCAAGTGCAGGGAGGAATAGAGGGAGAAGGACAAGCAGATTCCACGCTGACTGCAGAGCCCAGCAGAGGGCTCAATCCCATGACCCCGAGATCATGACCTGAGCCAAAATCAAGAGTCAGACGCTTAACCAACTGAACCACCCAGGTGCCCCTTGAATGAATTTTTAATTAATCAAAGTTTCCATGTATGAAGAATTCTCAAATAGCCGCATGTGGGTATAAGGAGATACTGTATATCCAGAGATTCCAGATGTTCGGATATGGCCGCAGCCATCAGCAAAGATGAGCAGTTGCTATGTAATGAACATCAGAGATGCTAAATCCCAAGTATCTGGTGTAACAGTCTTACTAGTTGAAAGTGGAAAGCATGTGGCCCTTGGAGCCAGTGAGACCTGTGCTAGCTCTGTGATCCTACCAGAAGCCTCAGTTTCCTTGTCTATGAAATGGGAGTTACAGCATCCACCCTCCCTCACCATGAGCATTAGGCACAGTAAATGAACAGCAGCCAGCTTAGTCCCTGTCCATCATCGGCACTCGTAAGTGATAGCTATTGCTATTATCACCAAAACAGGTTTAACGCATGTCTCTCCAGTTCTCACAGCATCATCACCCTCTCCGACAGCATGTGGCATACTGGTGTGCTTACGGGATTCGGGTCAGCTTCCCCCACTGGGCTGCAGGCTCCAGGAGGGCAAGAAGCCCCATACATGACAGCTTCGTGTGAGCGTCTGCTTATCCTTATCACCACACCTAACACAGAGGAGGCATTCAGTACATCTTGACTGACTGAATAGGTGATGAAGAAAAAATAATGGCCTGTCTTAGGGAGAGGCTTGGCAGACATCATGGTGTGGACTATGCTTTGCTGAAAAGCTTCACATAAGCAATTTTAAAATCTAGCTCTTACTACAAAATGAACTCAGGAAATTTACTCCTTCAAAACTCAAGAGACTTCCTCCACTTAAATCATATAACGGCATAGTTTCTAGAAAATAAAGAATGGTTACAAGACATTCTTTAATTCACATTAAAAATTTATAGATTTATACCACGGTACTAGTTGTTTTTATCCCAGTAATTATAAGGAGGCTATGACTACTATTTTGGGCCAGGTCTGTCTGATTCCAGAGTCTACAGATAACCACCTCCTTATACAGTCTCACCTGCATCACAAGAACACATCTGGACCAGCAGCAGAGGGCCCTGGGGTAAGGTCCGCTGACATTTCAGCCTCATGTTTGAATCTTGGTATTAACATCACCAGCCATAGGTTGAACCCCAAGTGGTGCAGTCAGCTTTGATCCTTTCCAAGGCCACTGATGTCACCTTTAGATCTGCCCAGTCAACCCATAAATGGGTGCCATGAGTCCCAGGAGAGAGTGAGGGTGTGTGGACAAGATGTCCAGGGCTGATGAGCCATGAGGTCTCCGCATAGGATGTCAATGTTCTGTTTATGACACCTCCAAAGTCTCTCCTGCTCTGTGTGCCTCATCTGTAAAATGAAGCGGATTGGGGGACGCCTAGGTGGCTCAGTTGGTTAAGCAGCTGCCTTCAGCTCGGGTCATGATCCCAGCATCCTGGAATCGAGTCCCACATCGGGCTCCTTGCTAAGCGGGGAGCCTGCTTCTCCCTCTGCCTCTGCCTGCCATTCTGTCTGCCTGTGCTCGCTCTCTCCCCCTCTCTCTCTCTGATAAATAAATAAAATCTTAAAAAAAAAAAAAAAGAAGCGGATTGGGCCAGAGGAGCTTTAAGGTCCATTCCACCTTTGATATTCAATGATTCTGTGAAAGACTCAAAAATATTAGAGACTTCTATTTAGTGATATTGGGCTCACAGATATGATATATGAACTTGATCCCTAAGTCCAGAGACTGTTTGCTGTTATCAATTAAGGTTCCTGATTTCAAACCAATAAAACCCACCCCAGCTGACCTAAACTCAGATTCAACAGGAGGTAGACACTGGAGCAGCACAGAGAAAGGAAGGGAGGCACTATGAAGCCCACTATGGCCCCTCATGGGAAGGGCTTGGCAGCCATCATCACTGTGAGGGTCTCCAGCTGTCTTAAGGGCTTCAAGGGGAGTGCCCTAGACCCAAAGTCCCAGAGAAGCTCCTCCACCTGCCGCAGAACCAGGGAAGGGAGAATCTGGGGCTGAGGTTCTAGAACAGGAGTCAGCTACTTGCAATTATCCTCCCACCAAAATCATACACAGCAGGGAAGGGGTAACTCCCTAAAAGGAACTTGGGTGTTGTCAGGAAGGGTAACTCCTGCTGGACGCAAAGCCCATGAAAACCCCCCATAGGAGGAAGAACCCAAGAATATAGAGGTCAGTGAGGCCAAAATATCCTGTCCTCCAGCACAGTATCTAATGAATTTTAAGAGTATATAAATTGAAGCATTTATTCAAAACATTCTGGTCTAGAAAGCACAATTTCCAATGTGACATTATGGGTTTCGCTAAAAGAAATATTTATTTAGTATTATCACAATCCACAATACATTGAACATGTAATTAGCAAAAGAATTCTGGGAAATTTAAACAAGTTTAAGAGGAATTCACTGATTCTGTCAGCCAAGCCCGGCCACCAAAGGCAGGGAATGACTAACTGGGAAACCCTCTTCAACGAGAAATCACTGAGTCACGGGGACATCCTGCTGCTGACAAAACTCTGTCTGGTGCCCATTAGTAGCTTAGTTTTTTTTAAAATTCTGATGATTCAGGTAACAAAGACTGAACATCTTGATAGGTCGCTTGTCTTTCTTTTTCTACACTTCCAAGAGTCTCCAACCCCCTTCCTGGGTATTTCTAATCTGTGAAATCTCCCATACGTGTTCCTGGAATTAACACTCATTTCGCCTCTTGAGTGACATTCATCCCCCAAGTCACTTACAGCTCTCTCTAGTCAACTGTAACTTACTCCCTTCCGCCTGAAATTTCATGCCATTCACAGAGCCTTCACAATTTCACCAGAAGCTTAATTTTAAAGAAGAATACTCCCTTTAAATCATGGAACACTATGGAAATGAAGGAAGTACTGTGACTCACATATGACTAACATAACCATAATAAAATGAAATGAAATGACATAAAATAAAATAAAAGAAGTATACTCCCAAGCCAAAGCTGTTTCCTAAAAACAATCAAACAAACAAAAGATCTGGATGTTGGTGAGCCAAATAACATTCCCAAGAACAGTGACAATTTGTGGCCGTTCATAGCCCACAGAAAAGAGCTGATGGGCAAGTACTTAATTTATGCTATCCTCAGGAACGTCCGACACAGCTCCTCACACCCGTGCTCCCCATTAGAGGGCCTGTCCTCTATGGGTCTGCACGTGCTTCTCTCTCTACCTGCCCTGTTCTTCACTGCACACGCTTTCCCCACAGGGCAGCCGCAGAGTTTCCACCGAGGAAGGCAACCCGATTGGCAGAGGGGCTAGGAGAATGGTTTTCAAAATACACTTAAAGCCAACACATAGTGGAATATTTGCTTAGGTTCCCTTGAGATGACTTTGTGGGGAGGTAAGGGAGACTATGGGGGGACATAGCTCTCCCCTCTATCTAGCCACAGCCTACAAGGATATATTACTTATTACTTTAGTTGACTTGGTGTAATAACTTTTTAATCATAAAAGCTAATGTAAATCCAAATAAAGCCTGTAATGTAGGTAATTATACTGTGTCCTTGTTCATTTCTTAGTTTTGACAAATGTGCCACAGTTGTAGGAGATGTTAACATCAGGAGGAGCTGGTTTGCAGGATATGCATGAACATTCTGGACTATCTTTGTGACTCTTCTGTAAATCTAAAATTATTTCAAAGTAAAAAGTCATGTTTAAAAAGTGAAATGAACAGTGTTTCCTATTTTTCTAAAGGAATGTGAATCAAGACCCCAAACTTGACTCGTTTGCATGAAATTTGTGTTGACTTTTTACTTAGAGCCAGTAATTCTAAAAAGGAAGCAAAAACAAAAATTTCCCAACCTCTATGCTTCCAACAGTATATTATGTCGTAATAGCTGGAATTAAATAAAATCTAAACATGATTCAGCAATCTTGAAGTTTCATTAGATTCCATATAATAAAAAATTTTATCAAAACTCACCTGTACTACCAATCCTTGAATTAATGGTCTCAGATGAATTTCTAGAAGAAAAAAGAATTAAGACCACATATCCGGTGTGTGTGTGTGTGTGTGTGTGTGTGTGTGTATGTGTGAGATTGTTTAAGGTAAAATTTTCTTTAAGAATTCCTCCTTGCTCATTATTTATAAATGAAGAAAAATAAATCGTGATACACGTCCCTGAATGCAAATACAAAATCAGTTTTTGAACTGCTTTGAAGATGAAAGAGAAAAGTAAATTCTAAGTAATGGGATATGTATAAGAATTAAGTGAAACAGAATAAGGTGTATACAGTTATCTCTCCCTCCCACCCCTGGAAGTTACTGTTTCAAAGGAAGTTACTCTGGTGTCAGTAAATCAGAACATTTCCTCATGAGTCTTCTTCCCTAACATCTCTCGTTTCTAGTATCTCACCAGACTTCTCAGCAAGCCACACCCACCTCGCCCACCTCACCTCCACTCAGGAAAATCACTGAATCTCTCTGGGTCTCAGTTTTTTCATCTGTAAAATGAGGAGATTGGCTTTGGTGTGGGATGAAAAGTTGGTAGCCCAAAGGTCATATTTTGAAGAACTGATATGCTTGTTACCCCTACAAAATTATGTTGTTTTTTTTTTTTTTTAAGTTACTTGCCAAAGTTTCATACTTAAGATATGTCTCGTAAAAGTTTGGTCTGGGACTTCTCCTGACATATCAGAATGTTGACTATATTCTGACATGGTAACAAATCAGGCAGAATGTTAGAACAGCCCCCCTTTTATGGCTGGGACACACTGTCCAGCTCACCCCGGTCCTGCTTCCCCCTGACTCACAGTCCTCATTAGTTACCTACATGGCTCTGGAAGCATCTGGCTTTGCCATCTTTGCTATGGAATCTCTCCTACCTCTAATATTTGGATTCCTAGTGTGATTGCTTATTAGGAAAACAGAGTCCTAATGAGGCCGCAAGCACACTGGAATTTCTGCAGGGGTCTTACTTATACGTTAGTACACACAACAGTTATACATTGGCTCTGTCGAGTGTTTTTGTATGAAACAAGAGAAACATCAATCCAATATTGAAACCGCCATACGATAGTAGAGCAGGAATTCAAGAAGTCTTAAAATTACTGCTACATAAAATTTTTCTTCTCGAACAGGATCTGACTTTAAGGGCTATTTGGGTCAGACTGTGGGGCCACAGTAGGCTGAGTAACAACTTTAACAGGAGATCACTAGTTACATAATTTCAGTATTCAAAAATAAAATCCCAGTGGTCTTCTCTCTTACTCCTTACCAATTTTAGAGTGGAAATAAAAAGGACGGAGCACTTAAGATGCAGTTGCTCATAATAAAATGTCAGACCAGGTCAAATGGACCAAAAATTATGTAAGATTGCACAAAGAAAAAAAATTGTCTGCAATTTTCATAAGTGGTATAATTTTTAGCTACTGGTGCCATGAGGAGAAAAACAGAAGGCTAAATTGGTTTTGAAACTATTTGAAAACATGTTATTTTTATCGGAGTTGAGATTAGCCTTTAAGTTGTCTTCTAAGGAGACACTGTGCAGGTTCCCAGAGGTCCAGACCCTTCTTATTTTAGAAATAACTTTCACTCTACTCTTTCTTCGTGTGGGCATGGCGGGGGGGTGGGGGGGGTTCCAGATATTGTGCTGCTGGACTTGACATTAAAAATGCCCCAGCATTTCATAACACAGCAGCTTTTTAGGTTCTGTTTTTATTTTTTAATGCTCTAACCTCAAATCTAAATTTACAACACTGCCAGAGATCTTAGGCATTATAAGGAAATTACCTCATTGCCTTTAAACTTTTTTAGACAGCCGAATTCTTTCCATATATGGCAAACATGAAGGAAGCTGAATCAAATGATGTTAGTTTGGTAGTTGCCATGACTTACCTTTGTTTTGTTCTGAACATGCCCACAACCCATTTGTGAGTGGGGGGACCCCCGCTGCAGCTAGCAGGCTGGGGAGAGAGCCTGTCATCAGCTCCTTGTCAACACCTAGTCCATGAGGACGCCTGGCCATGGGCCCTGGTCATCAGAGGACAAGCCACTTGCATACAGACTTTGAGTTGGTTCTCTACACATAGGGGATGTGCACACGAATGAAAGATGAAAGAGAGGCGGGCTGCAGATCACGGTGGCGGGGTGGCCTGAGGGAGGTCCCAGTGGGTGTGCACAGCGGAGGGGGCAACACTGTGCCTGGCCAGCTTGCCCACGCTCAGGGAGTTCCTAATGGGTGACCTGCTGGCCGGAGGCCCAGCTGTGAGGCTAGAGATTACACTCTGCTCTCCACCCTCACCTAAGCCTGGGCAAGTGCAGCAGTGCCTAGAAAAGCCCAGCCCACACAGTTTCTTGCTGGATGCTTTTTGGGGAAGAAAAAAAAAAAAACCCACTCTGAATAACTTACACATTCATTTCTATAAGAGTTTTGAAGGCTCAATCATCTCTATTAGGACATGGGCGATAAAACCCTCTTGAATTGATATATTTGCAGAAATCAGTTGCTGACTAATGAATGCATGGCTTTTTGTGATCCACAATAAATGGAGCTTTTTAAAAACATGTATACTATGCTAATATCCCAAGGAAGAAAGATCCACACTTTTAAAAAGGATAAATACCAAGGAGTAACTTAGAGAAATGGAAGGAAATAAAAGAAGAAAAAAGATGAACTTGATATTTTTGATGATGGATATACCCAAAAAGGTAATTTAATTACAAATAAATATAAAATATTTGGGTGGAGATTCAAGGGTATCAGTAGAATGTACAAGTGGCAATTAGGAAATCTGATACACAAAACTGGACAGAAGAAAAGGGGTTAATTCTTTTGCTTCCAGTAAACTTCGCTGTAACTTCACATCAGTTACAGGCAACTCAAAAATATTTTACAAGTACTTTCAAAAAACCATCAACCTGGAGCAGAACATACATTGGCTGAGTTCATTCCTCTCACCTGAGTATTTCCTGGCCTAAACCATTATCTTTTAAATTATATAAACTTTCTAGAGAAGATACCACCAAAGTAGGGAAAAATGGGAATAACATAAAACAACACCCACGTTGAAAAATAGGTTAGGTGGAGACAATGAGACGAATTTGTGTAGTATGGAAACAGAGAAAGTACGTGCATAGGGGAAACAGAGAAAGTATGTGTAGTAGGGAAAGAGAGAAAGTATGTGCAGTAGGGGAAAGAGAGAAAGGCAAGTGATAAAGACTGGTGATAGAACATGCTTGACATAATGATTTAAGAAATATATAAGGAAAATAACATCACAAAGGTGAAGGGGTAGCCAAAAACGTAACAAAGTAAAGAAACAAACCAACAGCATCTGAAACAATGGGGCTCTTACAGATTTGATGAGGCTCGTCTAAGTGAAACAGAATGGTTATTACGAGTGTCCTGGACCTGACAAGAGTTAGTGATGGCTCAGTTCTCCGCATGTAAATGGGAAACTAAGAAACATCATATGGGGAACATAAAACCCAAACACATCTCCCTTTCAGGATGTCTACTTTTCCATTCCTTGTCATCACCCACATTCTGATGAAGCCATCCTAATGGAGGCTATCTCATGGGCTACTACCGAACTCCACAAATACTTTTCTTTCTAGTTTTTTCTTGGTTTTGTTAGTTCCCCCTTTGAGAGGCTTACAATCAGCTATTCACTTTAAGCTCCTACTTGTACTTGTGGGTGAGCGGCACAGAGATCTTCTCTCCCCTGTCCTTCTGAACCCAGGCTCCACCTCACGGCCTGGGAGTCAATGGAAGGACTCTGTCTGTGGAAGGGTCCCATGGAAGGGTGAGCATGAGCCCTCACTTCTCCCCTCTCCGCCTCCAGAACTCAGGTGGCTCTTTGCAAAGTTCTCAAGAGCCGGTCATTCTCTGGCCCCACGACAGGAAAGAACTGTGTGGCCCAGTGGTGGAAAGGAGGCTGGATGAACAGGAAAAGGAGCAACAATGGAACACATCGTCAACCCAGGGAGAGCACTGATCCGTTGGTAGAAATACACACAGTGATGAGCCAAAGTCTGCATGGAAGAAAGCAATTTTATAATTGTCTGGAAGTGCTGGTTTAACAAAAGAAAAAGAGAAACAAACAATAAAATTAAAACTTCTGCTCTAGTGCTAAAACATAGAATCTACTTCCAGACTCAGACAGGCCTGGGCTGAGGATGTTGAGGGAAGTTGAATGAAGATGTTTAATCTCCACAGACCTACTTCTGCCTTTGAAAATGGTGAGGGTTTGATGAAATGACCTCTCAGATCCTTTCTATCTTTAAAATCCTATTACTTTTCTATTTAAAAAGTTCAGTTTCATAATTGGCACTTATATTTCTACAGAAGTTGTATGCAAAATAATCTCCTGGTCACTGACAGTATAAAGCCTCATCTGTCCCACCTAAGAGCGGTTAAGAAAAGCATTTGCAAAAGCCCTTTTCGTTGAAATCCTTGGGACTGAATTTCAAAAGGAAGAAAACAAGACCACTCTTGTCTTCAGGAGCAAAAGGTCTAAAAGTAAAAACAAATTTCTATTTTTAAATGCAAATGTAATGACACGGAGTTTAATAAGCTTTTAAGAAAGGACGTGGAAAAAAAAAAAAAGAAAGGACGTGGAACTATGATTACTAGCACCTGGGTAGCTAAGAGACCTACCCATGAAAAGATAATTGAGGATATCAATGGACCGTATCACTGAAAAGGCCTGGAAGCAGAGTCAGAAATTGACAGATCTGGTCTGAGTTCTGTCAGGATGGAGGCTTCAGGCAAATCCCTGAATCTCACCGGGCCTCAGTATGACCATCTTTAAAATGGAAACTCCAAAGCAAAGGGCTTTGGAGGGCCACACAGGGCCTTCCAAGTGAAGCAACAAGGAATGCCAGGCAAAGGATCTGGAGTTGAAAGTGTGGCAGAGGAAGGTGACAGGATGTCAGCGGTGAGATGTTCAAAGAGCACCATGAATGTGTGATGGGAATGCTCACATCTGTTTTTCAGACATGCACCCGGAAAATTTTCCTTAGGACATTTTAAAGGACCCCAATGTGCAAACCAATCTGTTGGCAAAGATCTCCTTTAGCCCAACTACAACACTTTCAAATGTTCTGCTACAGGATGAACCATGGGATGGTAGCTTAAATACAAACACACAGCCCCAGAACCTGCAACCTAATTTTTTTTTAAACCCAATCATATATTTCTTTAAAGTCTTGAGTACACACTAATGGACAGAGAAATCTTTGCAGCTCTTAAACAAGTATCAACATAAATTAGAAAAACAGGCAATGATGGCACTAAACATTTCAAGGTAAAAGGTTGAAGCAGAGAGTACATTTAGTCCTGGTAGTTTCTGGTTATGATTAAAACACACACACACACACACACACACACACATATTTAACAACGTCCTGTAGCGCTAGTTTTGCGCCACATAGAACATTTTCACCGCTGTGCCCCAGAGTGCCAAAGCACATGACTTATTAAACTTACAAATTTTACAATATTTTGTAGGAGTAATAAATACCTCTTAATTCAGTCTATAAAAATGAGAATTCATTTAATTTAAACATAGCCCACATAACTACAGAAACGAGCTACTCAGCCATTTAAGCTACTTCAGTGGAATCGTTGACAGGGAAGGAAGACCTGGGCTGGAAGGCTTACAGAATAACACACTGAGAACAACCTGTAATTACTACCATTCCAGGAAGAAATGTAGGCAATTTAAAGTTTGCTACTAGTTAATAGTACAAACAAATAAAAAGACAAATTATTTTCAAGTACTTAGGAAGAAACTTCATCAGGAGAATTTGCTTTCCATTAACACATAAATTAAAATTATTCTTATCTTCTCATTACAAGAGGAAATGCACCTGTCACAGGCACTAAAAATAATGCAACCATAATCAAAATGTGTTGGGTCTACAACTTGAACTCTTCTCTAATTTAAAAATGGGTATTTTTGAACAATGGGTGTAATGACTCCGGTTGGGTGTAAGATGTGATCCTGGTACTCTCACTTTTTTGAGAGGGAAGCAATCACCCCAGGCACCTGAAGAGAGATGTTTGCAAGTCCCCAAAGACACAGATGGAACAGAGCAACCAGTGGGAAAGGAAGTCACGGTTACAGTGTGTCCATGAATAATCATGGTGACAGAAGCATAAAAGGGTACAGTTTCTTTGGAAAACAGGCAACCCCTAAAGCTGCTGACACATGATTCAGCCCTTCCACGCCTAGGTATTTACCCAAGAGAAATGAAAGAATGTGTTCCTACAAATAAATGAATACTCACAGCACTTTCATTAGTAATAGAAACTAGAAACAACTTAAATGTCCATCAACTGGGAAATAGGGTATCTCCATAAAATGAAACACTACCTAGCAAAAGAAAGTAGTGAGCTGTTGCTCTAGACAATAACACAGCTGAATCATAAAATAATGACATGCTGAATGAAAGAAGCTGGACAAAAACTGAGTACATATTATATGATTCTACTTACATTCATTTTAGAAAAAACAAGCTAACCTAGATAGTGATAGAAATAAGACCAGTGGTTGCCAAGGGGCAAGATGGGGAGGTTGCAAAGGGGCACGTGGATACTTTTTGGGGTGAGAGATATGTTCACAATCTTAATTGTGATGACGGTTTCACAAGCATACATATACGTCCAAACCGATCAGATCACACACTTCAAATGTGTGCAGTGGACTGTCAACTCTACCTCAACAGTTAGTTGTTGTTGTTGTTGTTGTTTTCAAGAATCGAAAGTGGGGAAAGTGGGAGAAAAAAGAGTGTGAGTTTCCAGGGACAGATGAGACTCAGCTTGGAGGACCACAGGCACTGAGGAGAGAAAACCTCACAGTCCTTGAGTAGGTAGAAGAGTGATCTGGAGACAAAGACCCAGGGGAAGCAGACAAAAAGAAATGAACTGCCTGGGTCTGTGCTGAGAAGAGGAAAACCGCGTATCCCCAGGATTGCCCAAGCCAGCTTACTAGTCACAGTAGGCAGGGAAATGAGAATTTAGGGTGAATATGGATATGAGGGAGCAGGTCTCCCTTAAACTTGCCACCGCTAGTTCTCAATCTGACATGAAAAGCATAGATCACCAGTGTTGTTCTTTACTCCTTAACTGTGCGTGACCCCTGATGCTGAGGCAGGCCCCCTGGAAGGACTGTGAGAAATAGGGGGAAACCAGAGGAGCAGGGGCTGGCCAGCTGAAGGGGGCACTTCTGGGAGTCGTTCTGGTTGTTGCGCTGAACAGTTCACCCTCCCTATGACTGGATGTCAGGCATTTGTGCCAAGCAGGAGGGAGATACTGGGGATAAGGCAGTGGAAAAAAAGAAACCTTGCTGCCTTCCAGGCTCTGACATCAAGACGGGGAGGGGTTGCTCTGTCAAGGAAGAGGTTGGGGCACCTGAGGTCAGGCAAGTTTCGTCTAACGGGATAGCAGGATGGAAAGTCACCGGTGTTTCCTTCAGGCCTTCCTCTGACACCTCAGAGCTCTGACCGCAAAGTTCCTGGCACCGTCCAAGCCCATCCTCCTCGGCTGACACTAAGGGAGAGAATAGCTGCTTAAACCCTTCCACAAAAAAAGGTCAGTCCTAGGATTTAAATGCTACCTAAATGTTGTCTGTTTTTAAATTTGTCTCTAAATTCTCCCTAGATTAGGAAGGCTGATGGTCAACATAATCTTGAGATCTCATCCTTCCCTTTGAGCTCTTGCTGCAGCCATCAGCCTATTAAAACAAACCCAAACTAAAGCAGGCCTGTGAGGAGACTCTGAAATAACGGGATTTTGATTATTTCCTAATTTACTTAGGTCCTTAATAATTACCAAGGAAGCATAAGACAGGATTTGTCATTAGGAAACCTAGGGAGGTGGGAGCCTCTTTTCTTCCCTTTTACTTCAAATTGTTTTTAGCCTTAAAATAAGGGAGGGAAAAAAAAAAAAAACTTAGCCTGGTGTAAGAAGAAAGCTTTCCCTAGGTTACTTAGTGGGTCCTTAAGCAAATCACTTAGCTTCAATGGGCCTCAATTTTCTCAGCTGTTTTTGGCTTAAGTCTGGGGCCTGTGAGCCTAATAAACCATTCATTCATTCATTCATTCATTGAGAACCTACATGCATCCCAGGCACTAGATTTTTTTTTTTTAAGATTTTTATTTATTTATTTGAGAGAGAGACAATGAGAGAGAGCATGAGTGGGGAGAAGGTCAGAGGGAGAAGCAGACTCCCTATGGAGCTGGGAGCCCGATGCGGGACTCGATCCCAGGACTCTGGGATCATGACCTGAGCCGAAGGCAATCGTCCAACCAACTGAGCCACCCAGGCGTCCCTCCCAGGCACTAGATTACAGCAATTAAAAGAGAGGCAAGACCTGTACACTACAACTCAATTCCAGAGAAACCAAAAATGAACGGGAACCAAACAAGATAATGTCAGGTAGTGATAAGCACTAAGAAAATACACCACAGTGCCTTACTTTACTTTGGGGATGGTGTTCAGGGCTGTGAGAGCTGAGTAGTCTGGAATGATGGAAAGGAACCAGCCACTTGATTCCCAACAGAGGCAACCCTACTGAGGGTTTTCCATGGGGCGGGAAAAGCTTATTTGGTTATCTTCATAGGTAAAGGAGAATATACCTGTCTTTTTCATTTTATACCTTTCCTCCCAGTAGTCTGCATTAATTCACTTATATACATTTTTTATTTTCACTTTTTAAAAAGATTATGTATTCATTTGACAGAGAGAGAAGGAGAGAGAGGGAGCACAAAATAGAAAGCAGCAGAGGGAGAGGAAGGAGCTCCCGGTGAGGAGGGAGGCAGTGTGGGACTCAGTTCCAGGACCCCAGGACCATGATCTGAGTCTGAGCCAAAGGCAGACTCTTAACTGACTGAGGCACTCAGGTGCCCCATGTATATAACTTTTTTTTTTTCAAGATTTTATTTATTTATTTGACAGACAGAGATCACAAGTAGGCAGAGAGGCGGCGGGCTTGGGGGTGGGGGTGAGCAGGCTCCCTGCTGAGCAGAGAGCCTGATGTAGGGCTCGATCCCAGGACCCTGACTGAGATCATGACCCAAGCTGAAGGCAGAGGCTTTAACCCACTGAGCCACCCAGGTGCCCCTGTACATAACTTTTTAAAGAGAAGCAAAAGTATTTGATTTGAACAACTTCTTCTAAATAGGATTTCTCTTCTGCAGGATTCCTTTGTTATTCTCAAGTTTCTGTCCTCATAGTTATAAATTCTCCCACTTATTCCCAGGCAGGAGTAAACAGGATTTAAATCAGTGTTTTTCAGATTTTATGATAACAACCTACAGTAAAATAAGTGTTAGATCATGACCCAGTGTATAAAACCAAAAGTTTTTAAAACAAAGCTTACAATAACTATCTGCAATGGACAGTAGACAGTAGTATATTCTATTCTATTTCATTTCTTTTTTTTTTTTTTCAGCTGAGGTACCTTTATTTCTCTCGGCCTCACAGGACTTGGCGCTTGCAGTGTCTCCCACTTAGTTCGGAGGCTGCACCTGCCAGGGAAGGGGCTGAGACCAGAACATGGGGCATGGCGAAAAAATATGGAATGCTTCACGAATTTGCGTGTCATCCTTGCGCAGGGGCCATGCTAATCTTCTCTGTATCGTTCCAATTTTAGTATATGTGCTGCCGAAGCGAGCACTCTATTTCATTTTTTTAAATGCTAAGATGATTTCACCAATAACTTACAGTATGAAAAACACTATTCTAAATCAATAGTGGCTAGTAATTTTGTTATTAACAAACCCAAAAATGGTAATATTGATTAAACAGACTCAAAGTCTCTCCTCTCCCCCTTCTTTCTGTACATACTTGCTTTAAAAGAAATGGGTTCCAAATTTCTCTGTATAACTTGTGGAGGAAATGCCCAGAGGGGACATTTTCAGGGGGACTGGCGTGAGGGAGGGGAGCCAAAATATGTAAATTGTTCAATAGTTGAAGAGATAACTTGGGTTTCAAAGATTGCTCAAGAAGGAAAGATTCATAGTCTTCACAACAACGAGGCTGTGGGTGGGTGTGTGTTGGCGGAAGTAATTTACTAAATTTTAAGTTCCTAGAGGGGAGTCAGTCTTTCTTCATTATAACTCAAGTCTTACATGGACAGATATGTAACTGCAGCACAGAGAATCGGACCTTGCATTTAGCACATAACACACAGGTGCTCAGTAACATTTTGTTTAATAACTTTTAAATAACGGAGCTCACTGTCATCATCAAATCCTAACTTCGCATGTGCACCAATTATTATGTTCTCCTGGAATGTAAAAATGTCATGCAATAGTAAATGAAATGTGTTTATCTTCAAGTCATTGTTTAAGTCCAGGGAGCTTAATCAGGCATTTTTCTCAAGCACTAAGTGGGAAACGGATGTTTTCCATTGCAAGGCATAAGAGAGCGGATTGGCTGTAATGGAAAGATTCCACATCTGCTAGTGGCCATGGTAAACAGCTGGGATTAGAATGAGTGTGTTAATTTAATAGGTAGTTTCTCAAGGGACACTAACCAGAGGGCTCTGTCAGCCAAGAGCTCTGTCTGATGGAAACCGTGCCAATTTCTCTGGGAATTGCGGTTACTGTCCTTACCCCTGAAGTCAGAAGTGCATGCACCCAATTTCCAGTAGCCCCAGGGCTCTGGAACAGAAAAATTACACCTGCAAGCAAGCGTTTTCCCACACTGCTGCAGGGCCGCCACACACAGAAAGCAGGCAGTGAAGCTGTGTGCCCTTCAGCCCCATTTAGGGACATCATTAACGATTTCAAATTACAACTGTTGCTTTAACTCACAACAGTGATAAGGAGAGGAGCTGCATTCATGATGTTTTTCTTTTAAGTCATTTATTTGCTCTCCTCTCAGGGGCAAGGAAGATGTTGAGACAAGTGCAAACCTGCCCGAGCTGCTGCTTATAGATGCAGCCCTCTTTTCTCTCCCTCTCTCTGTTCCACTTCAGCACCCCTCCCTCTCTGGATTTCCTGAACTGAGCCAGTGGCCTCCGGTAAGGAACTGCTAGTGGCTCCTTTTCAAAACAAGAGGGATTCAGCAAAGAGGCTGAGGCGACAGAGGCAACAACCACTCCCTCACCCCAGCAGGTCAATTCACCCCATTCCCCAGGTCAGCAAGAGGTTGGGTTTCTGAAAGGAACGAAGTCTTAGAGGAGGGCGGTCACCCATTCAAATTCAGGAGCATCCGCCGCTCAAACGCAAGATGTGCCAAATCCTGCTGCCACACGGGAGGGGTGGGCAGGCGAATGTGAGCGTGTGCTAGGGGACAGCCTATATATAGGCGAGACATCAGTGGTAACGAAGGGAGACCCGCCACGGTCGACAAAGCCACAACTATTACGACCTGAAATATCACCCGCAGGGCACCGGCTTCGGTGCCAAGCTCTCCCCGGATTTATTTTCAGGCAAGTGACTCACAACCTCGTCTCCATAAGTAATTCCATTAAAATGAGTCGCCGGTTCCACTAACCCGACTTTCCGCTGCCCTCTGGCTGCCCCTCCCTCCTCTCCGCCCATCAGGCAAACCCAGACAGCTCCCAGACTGAGGAACCGTACCCCAGGGGAGCAGAAGGCAGGCTCTTAGGCCCGGCCCCCACCCTCAGGGAAGGATGAATGGGGCCGGAGGCGGGTGGCAGCGCCAGGAGGGCGCGTGCGGGCAGTGCGCGGGGTGTGTACGCGTGTGTGCGCGCGTGGGCACGCACCCGGGCCAACTTACGGAGGTGGAGTTGGTCCTCGCTTGGCCCTGGTTCCGCACCTCCTGCTCCCGGAACTGCAGTCCAGCCAGATGCTTCTCCAGTGCCTCCCAGTCCATAGGGGGCACCGGGGGCTCCTCCGGGACGCACGTCCCGCAGTCGGTGGGCTGAAGGCAGAGAACCCCAGCTGCCGGGCCCCGGCCGCCGCGTCGACTCCGCGCGGGCTGGGGCTTCTGGACCGCCCGGCGGGGGCCCCGGGAACCGCTGGGCCGGCCGGCCACCACCACCACGTTGCCATTGTGCCTGAGGTCCTGGGGGTCGTGCGGGTGGAGGTTGCCATTGGGGATGGGAGGCGGCATGACAGTGGTGGCGCCCTTGCCCCCGCCGCCGCCGCCGCGGGTCCTGGCGCTCAAGTCCCCCGGCTCCCGGGCCGGACAGCGGTCATCCCGATACCCCCGCTCGTCGCGCTCGTCGCGCTCGTCTTCCTCTTCCTCCTCCTCCCCGTCCTCCTCCGGCGCCCACTCATCAATCACCTTCTTCTGGTAGACCGGGAAGGGCTCCTCATAGTCCTCCAGGGCAGACACCAAGTCCAGGCTGCCCCCCGGCGAAGACGAAGATTTGCACTCGGAGCAAGGGGTCACTTTGGTGGAGTTGGACTGAGAACTGGCGCGGCTGCTGCTGCTGCTGCTGCTGCTGCCGGCGTCACTGCCTAGATCCATCCCATCCTCTCGGTAATCCTGGGGAGGGGGGAGGAGGCAGAGAGTGAGCTGCCGGGCCGAGCCTGCTCCGGTCGCCCGCCGCCCGCCGCGATCACCCCGGCCCAGTGCCCCGCGCCCGCCTGGCCGGAGGTGCGCCCCCCAAGGAGGCCTGGGAATCGGAGCCGGCACCAGCCTGAGGCTTCCCTTAGCCCACTCCCCCCAGCATACTTCCTCCCAGGAACTAACCCTCAAATTAGCAAAGGGGGTGCCCAGCCATCAGCAAGGACACTTTCCGTAAGAAGGGCCCCGGGGCGCGCATGGACTTTGTTGTAACCATTTTGCGCCGGGCGCGCCCCGGCACCCCGCCCCAAGGATTCTCGGAGAACCAGACACTTTCCCAGAGAATTATAATTCCCTGGGGGCGGGACCGAGAAGAGGGTGGGCAGCCACTGAATTCGCACCTCGATCGCGGCGCCGAGACCACCCCCCACCCGGCCCCGCCTCGCCCCGCCCCCGCCGGCGACGGGGAGCCGGGCTCTGCTCGCTAGCTGAGCTTTACTTTCTAAGGAACCGCAGGCGGCTCGGAGGTCTCACTCCCGCCTCCGCGCCTCCCTGAGCGGCCCCTCCTCTGCCAGCCGGAAGCCTCGAGCGCTCTCAGCCAGCGCTGGAGAGGGTGGCTCTCGCGGCCCCCAAAGGTGTGCGGGGCCGGGGCGCGGCGGCAGTAGCTGCCTGCGCCGCCGCCGCCCGGGGGGAGGGAGGACGCGCCCTCCCGGCGGCGGAGCCGGTCCCGCCACCGAGCATGCCCAGAGGCTGCCGGGCGCGGCGTAGTCCGCTCTCCCGGTTTTCGCGGCAGCAGGCTGGGGCGGGAGGCCTGGCGGGGATAGGGTTGGAAAGGTCGGTAAAAGGCCGAGGGAAGGGGGCACAGAACGTTGGGCATGCAGACGCAGCCAATTAACTGGGGCGGCACGCTGGGGAGGGTGGCGGATTTTAACCTCCAGACGCACTAATATTTTCTGGGCGCGTCTCAAGCCTTCTTTTCCGGGCTCGTTATCCAGCCCAAGCCTCCCGGTACCCCAAAGCGCGGGCGGCGCATCCTAGCCCACGCGGAAGTCCCCGAGTGATCCGATGAAGGACTGCCTCCACCCCCAACACACACGCACACAGACACTAGCCCATATGGGAGCCCGAAGTGACGTGTGCTCAGTGGTCATGCACCATCATTTCCCTTCCACCTTCCTCGGCCACTTGCTCTCCCTCCACCGCCCAGCTCCGGTCGCCCTGCTGGCTCCCCTTCCAAGTTCAGGCTGTGGGCGGAACCTGTTGCTTTAGCTCCGGCTTTCTTCCCCCTCCCGGCCGCACTCTGAGGTGGACCTCAGAGAGGTGTGTGTATGGGGAATGGAGGGGTTAAGTGTAAAATGGGATTGATACCTCGAATTTTAGAGGAGAATCTGTTCTAAAGGTTCACGCGAACCTCTCAAGTCCCCTTTGGCCACCTCCAATCAAGGAGACATTAAAGGAGGGGAAGAGGTGGATATCTGGAGACTTGCTCCTGGCTTGTGCACTGGCTCTATGCCCTCAAATTTTTCTGGAAACCGAGTCAAAGAAACATATGCTGGCTTTTTCAGAATATACACTGGTTCCCTAAGTTTGGCAGCTCATCTAATTAGGAACAAGTTTCCATGCAGAGAAAGATACCAATACTTGAAAAGCATGTATGTATGGGTCATAGAACACTTTTTCAGGATTAAGAATTTCCAGTGAACCAACCGGTTCTGACTTGTAAGAACTGGGAAACTAAGAAATGCCCTCTTCTCTGTTGCTATGAAAAACAGCACTTAGAACTTAAAGGTTCTCACAGGCACAAAACTGTGAGGTGACGGATGTGTTAACTAGTTGGGGGGAGGTTCCTTTCACACTCTATGCTTGTACCAAATAACCATGGAACACACTTTAAAATTTACAATTTTATATGTCAATTATACGTCAATAAAGCTGATCATTTTCAAAAAAAGAAAAAAAAACCCAACACTTAATTTTACAGCAGATTGGGGAGAACCAGTTTCCCTGGACTTCCAGATTTGGGCTGTTACTTATTATTCCCAGGGAATTCAAACCTGGACCAGGCCATTACCCTGGCAAAGTACCCTCCAGATGGAGGAACAGGGGAATGCTTGGAATTCTTTAGTAGGGAGTGGCTGCCACCCTGACATTTCTTCTAGGTCCTAATTGGGACTTGGTGCAGAGACCCTTTGTTTAAGTGACTTCAGTGAAATGTAACTCTTTCCTGTCCTAAGTAGGCCTGAGCCAGGAAAGATAAACTAATCTTTAAACTTGTCTGGCAACAGCAATCTTATGAGTACAGGAAAGGGGGCCTCTGGTCTGGCCCCTTTACAGCTCTTCTGTAAAACAGGACTGATTATAATTCAAAGTGTCTTTTATGGTAACATCTGTAAACAGCCTGCCTTGTGCTCCAAATATGAGTTGATTTTGAGGTTGCTATGAAGCACTGGGTCATCTGGCTACCCCCCCTGTGGGATAGAGGTGACCCTGAAGGTGTTCAGAGATGTGGGTAGGAAACCTCGTGTGCTGGAACTAGATAGCTGCTTTTCAAATCTCCATGTGATTTGGCAAGGTTTAGGTAAGAAGAGCTCCCTGCTCTGTGGCAGGATATAGGTAGACAGGTAAGTATTGATCATCTTGGGTGAGGAAAAAGAGTTGTGGGCTCAGTCCCAATTTTTAAACATTAGGACCTCCTCAGCCACCCACCCAGACCCCCTCTTGGGCTCCAATTCATCGCCCCCACCCCCTGCTGCCCAGATGGTCTGTGTTCAGGGGAATGCAAAATAAGGCCTTAGAAAAACATTTGGCACAAACCCACTGCCAAAAATGTGTGGCATTTCAAAGCCAAGTAGAAACCTCTTTGAATTATCTGTCCTTTTAAATTATTTTCTGACCAGATATTCTGGATCAGATGGGAAAGTACCAGGTTTCCTTTTTTTCTTTTCTCTTCATGCAAGGTGCCTGGCTAGCCCAGTTTCCATTCTCTTTCCAGTTTTCCATCTCCTGCCAAGAACTGTCCCATTTTGGAACAGGAAGCCCTGCCAATTCCTAGGCTGGTGACAGTCTACAGATATGTCCAGCAAGATGGAGAGATGATTTGGAAAGTGATTGAAAGGTCCTGTCTTCCAGTTTATAGAAACGTTTAAGTTAGAAGCTTGGGCCTTATAGACTTAGCTTTGTCCCCTGCAGTCTTAGTACATCAGACATCAGAGATGTGAGTCAAGTGCGTATCACGCAGACCAGCACCTTCTGCTGTCCCCCTCGAATACCCACTGCTCCCAGATTCTAGACCACTCTGTCCTGAAATTACTGAACGGTCTTCCCACTATCTGTGCCCGTTGTCTGTAGGCAAGCATAATGTCTTTCTGAAATGCAAATCTAAGCAGGTCTCTCCTGGCTTTCTCAAAAACCCCCTTAGCTCCTCATGGCTCTTAAAGAAACTGCTTCCTGCACACCTCCCCCACCTTATTTTGGCAAATTTCTAGCTATCCTTTAAGACTAAGCTTAAATGTCACTTCCTCCTGGAAGGCTTCCTGATTCTCTGTGCACCCCAAAAGAGATCAGATATCTTTCCTATGCTCCTGAGACACTCACCGCACTTTAGCGCACACACTGCATTGAGGTTACTGTTTAATTGCTTATCTTCTCTACTAGACTCAAGAAAACCATTTTATGTCAAGACCCAGACCACACAGACATATAAAAATACTGAAAAGCTTCATAAAACCCTTATTTTGTAAAATCTTATCCTTATTCATTAAAAACAAAATCTGCCCACATGTCACCATTGACTTTTTAACCCTTAGATTGATCAGGGTCTCTACTGCGTGAAAAAAACTCTAAATTCCGGGAAGAGGAGCTCTTTCCATTTTGTTCATGGTAACTGGAATGGAATAGAAGCTTCATCGATATTTGTTGCTGGGATTACTACTACTAATAACACCGAATCCATGCAATTCTCCAAAACTCTCATAAAGAAACTAGTATTCCCATTAACCAATATGGATGCTGAAGACAGTAAGGTTAAATACATTGCCTAAGGTCAAAAAATGGGAAAGCTAGGAGACATAGCCAGGATTGGGACCCAGATAGCCTGGCTTCAGAATCTTGGCTTAGTCATTCAGCGAAAGGTTCCGTGCCCTTTGGCCTGAATGCGTACGGACGCATTTACCAAGCAAAATTCCAGAAAGGGTCTCCTTCTAGCAACTTCAAAGGAGTCCTCAGTCTCCTGCCCTGCAGAGAATCCTTGGGCAGTATTTATAACTGTGCAGAGAAGAAGGCAGCTGGCAGGAGCAGCTGCTCTCCTCTGCTCATACTTGCCCCACCTCCTCAACTGTCAACAAGTTCAGCAATGTTCAGCAAGTTGGGAGCCTTAATTGTATACAGGCAGAGTATAGACAAATCAGAAAAGGAAATTTCACATTGTTACGAGCCACATGTTTTAAGCTCCCCCCCAAAACAAATCCTTTAAGAAGGTAGCAATCATGAGATTGGGATTTTCATTTTTGTCAAGAATAGAAAAGTGGAGTAATACTCAAAGGGAAGGGATGAGAGCACGTTTCTTAGAGGCCAGTGCTATTTATAGGATTTTAATCTGTCCAGGCAACATGTGAGAAAAGATAGGACTGAAATATTTAAATTATAAAGAGTGTAGATAGTTGGGAAAAAGGTTTATTTGCAAAATTCCCACACTAATTCGGAAATGAATGCTCCTCACACTGAACCTTCTATAAGTTGTGGCATTTAGAGTAACAAAGAAATAGCTGGCAAAGAGGTTTGTATTTCATCTTTATTACATGAATTACATGCAAGTCACATTCAGTACACAGATGCTCTCCCGTTTCATCACCTGAATTTAACTACATGGGAATATTTAACAGCACCATGGGGCCAAGTGTCCTGGATATAGAACATCTGGGCTTAGTTTCCAGCCTGGTCTCTAACCACCTTTGTGACCTCAGTTTCCTCGTGACCAGGCTAGATGGCACTATCATGGTGGGAAGCAAACAGAAAGGATTAATTGAACAAATGAATATGTGAATGAACTAATAGGCTTCTCCCAGCTTAAAGACCCTAGGGATTTCATCCTAGACATTATGGGAAATATGGTATAAAACTCTCTCTCAATGATTTCATCACCTTCCCTGTTGGGTGATAAAGAAGTTGGTTCCTCCACTAATTCAAAACCAAAGTCTACATCTCTGTTAGGCAGGTTGGACGCATGGTATTTCTCCTGTAGAGCTAACGGTCAATCTTAACTTTTAGTCTATGTATAGAATTTTGGAGATGGATCCTATATCCACCAAAAGTAATTTTTTCCCTTTCATTTACAGAGCTCTTTCTTAATGGAAAACATCCCTTTAAAATACATTAACGTCTTAAATGTTTTTAAACTCTTTTTTTTTTTAAGATTTTATTTTTTATTTATTTGAGAGAGAGAGACAGTGAGAGAGAGCATGAGCGAGGAGAAGGTCAGAGGGAGAAGCAGACTCCCCATGGAGCTGGGAGCCTGATGTGGGACTCGATCCCGGGACTCCAGGATCACGCCCTGAGCCGGAGGCAGTCGTTTAACCAACTGCGCCACCCAGGCGTCCCTACATCTTAAATGTTTTGATTCTCTAGAAAACCATGAGAGTGCATTTCTTTCCTGTATTTGCCTCAATAAAATTGAAATGGCAAAATCTAGCTAGGCAACCTCAGCCCTTAAAAGATAGCTCCAATGACCTATTTTCCAAATCTGAAACCAGGACACTTGGCTTTACAGATACTACAGTGCTTACAAAAACTAGGTGAATGTATGAAATGAAGATTACTCTAAAAAGTCTATAGGCATCAGTGAATAAGGCAACTCTAACTTCAGCATGGGATGGCTTCTTTATCAGGAAAAAGTCACACAGGGGTGTCAGTCAGGACCTCAACATATGGCCACACAGACTGTGCCCTGTCTGTTGCCAGGAGGATTGTGATCTGTCCCATGGGTGCCAGCTGGGAGGAACCATTTGGCACTTTTGCCTAGGTGGCAACGTAAATGGCGCCCCCTGCAGTTATGCAGTGCACAATCTGCACAACAGTACCCAGAGGCTCTCTATTGGGAATCCCACTGGAAGGAAATTTGTTCCCTGTTGATGAGTTTGGAAGAGGAAGGCTGCTACTCTTTTCCTAATAAAGTTATACCTCAGATTGGATGGCAGTAACAAAAATTCAGCTTATTTAAACTGTCATCTTCCTTTTTCCAAAAGTTCTTTGTCATCCTACTCTACTATTTCTTAAGTTCTTGGCAATGCTTGGAAATGCAAGTCTGTAAACAACTCTGAACTTATTTTTTGAGCTTCATTAAAGGGCATAAATTACATAAAAGGACATTTAGAAAAAGCTAGGGGTATGCCTGGGTGGCTCAGTTGGTTAAGCATCTGCCTTCAGCTCAGGTCATGATCTCAGGGTCCTGGGATTGAGCCCCACATAGGACTCCCTGCTCAGGGGGGAGCCTGCTTCTCCCACTCCTCCCCGCTTATGCTCTGTCTCGCTATCTCTGTCTCTGTCTCTATCTCTCAAATAAATAAAATCTTAAAAAAAAAAGCTAGGAAAGTTTGTAGACTTACTGCATGAGCTCAGGGAAGCACTACAAGTGATGGGCACTGAAACCATGGGCACATGACCGCAGGACGAGCTGAACTGCCTCTGAAACTGTGTGCCTTGTGCTTTGATGTGGGAGGCTTGTCAAAGAGCAACATCCTCACGGGATGCTGTAGAAAGTAAAAACCATGTTCTGGTCACTTCTCAACATAGCTTGGGAAGTGTTATCAAATCAGAAAATAACTGCTGGCATCCTCAGTCTCGTGAGAGCGGGAGGAATGCATCTGAAAGCGAAGAAGGGGGCGGCTTGGTGGAACAGGAGGGAACTCTTCCAAGAGCCTTGGCTCTGCCTCTGACTAGCTCTGCGTTTCTGGGCAAGGCAGTCCTTGTAGCTCTTTGGGCCACCGGCCTTCTCATGAAAGGAGAGTTGGATGAAATTGTCTAGCGTCTCAAGGGTTAGGCAGGTAAGGTAAATGAATGAAGTAGGCAGCGTGGGTGACAGGGAGTTCCAGAGTAAGTCAGCGAGTCACTGGACAGTACAGCAGAAAAGCATCCATATTAAAATTCAGAACAAAAAACATTTTCGTCTTTATCCCTGGATCACCACTACAACCTCTGCTCTCAGCTCTAGATGTCCAGAGTTCTGAGACTACATGAAAATGAAAGAGTTAGGGAAACCATCCATCTTGGCTTGTATAGGATGGTCCTGCTTTATACCTGCTGTCCTGGCATAATTATGAATAGCAACTTTCTTCACTCCCAAAAGTGTCCCAGTATACATAATAAGTTTCATGTAAATTTCAAATTCAAATTTCATATGATTGCTCAAGTAATGGGGAAAGTGAAAAATGTCCAACTTCACTGGTAATCAAAGAAATGCAATTTCAATGATAACGAGGTAACCTATTGTCTATAAAATTATTCAAAACTGTAATTCTCAGTGTCAGAATGAGTGTGAGCAAAGTAACAGTCATGTAATATTGGTGAGCTTATAAATTGGTTGATACAGACTTTCAGGAATACTATTTGATAATACTCTTTGACAAATGTCTTCCTGAAATTTATACCCCATAACTTGTTAATAATGCAATAAGTGTTTATTGAGCACCTGCTACATGCAAGGCATTGGGAGATATTGTGGAGAAAAAGGAGGAACGCTTTGCCCAAAAGGAAACATCAGTCTAGTAGAACAACAGACATTACAGGGGAAAAAAGATACACAACAATTTAGATTATAATTTGTCATAAGTACCCCAAAAGTAGACTCATACGACGCTGAGAGAGCATGTAGATAGTATGCCTGTTGGAGGGATGCATCAGAAAAAGGTCTGGTCCGTTGAAGGAGGTGGGTGTTCAAGGCAGAAGAAACCCTTTAAGCAAAGCTTTTGAGGCTGGAAGAAGCTTATCTCCATCGAGTAGCTGCAAGGAAAATGCTAGGTTGGAGCAAGAAAGTAAGGGGAAGAGTGGCAAGAGGAGCAGCTGCCATTAAGATCTTTATCCCAACAACCACTTTAGGATTGTACAAGCAGACTGATATTTTTAGAAATGCTCTCCTTGTCAGAGAATGAAGAAGCAGATAGAAGGACAGAGCAGGTCCAGAGTGGATGCAGAGAGATCCATTAGGAAGCCAATGTATAGACCAAGGAGTAGATAAATATGCCTTAAGTGGGGATCACAGAGATGGAGAGAAATAGAAATATTAAAGATATATTTAGATGAGAGAATTAACAAGACCTGGTGACTGAAGAGATGGGGGTAGTGATGGAGAGAGAGATGTCGCTGATGGTTTCCAGTTTCGTATCATAAGCAATTGAGCGGAAAGGTGATGTCTCTTTACAGAAACAGGCAATAAGGAAGGGAGTTGGGTAGGGAGCAGAAGAAGGGAAGATACTGAATCCTTTTCTGGACATTTTCTATTTGAGATGGTATAAGACTTATGAGTGGAGTTTACAAGTAGATATCTAAATATATGCGTCTGGAGCTTAGAAGGGAGATCTGGGGCTGGAGATGCAAATATGGGAGGTTGTATATGTTGAAGCTTGGGTATAGGTGACATCTTCTGCAGACAGAGAAAGTGAGAAGAGAAGGTCAAGTTTCTAGCCCCAAGGAACCCCATCATTTACAGAGCTAGAAGAATATGTATTGTAAGAAAGACAAGGAACAGAATGAGGGGAGGAGACAATAGTTACTCTTTTAAAAATCTGGCCTAAGGACACAGAGATGAGGATCTAGATTTATGCATAAAGACGCTCACTGTGGCATTTACAATAGTAAAAAATTAGTTTCAACCTAAATGTCAAAAAAATGGTAAGATGTTTAAATAAATTGTGACATATTCATCCTGTGGAATAAATGCAGTCAAATAAGATGTTTTGAAAATTATAACATTAAATGAACAAAAAAGGATATACTATCAAACATACAACATGATCCACATTTTGAAAAATTAAATGTTTATCTGCCTAGAAAAAGATGTAGCCACATGTCAACAGTGGTTAATGATTGATTTTTTTTACCTTTGTATCTATTTGGATTTTTCAGTTTCTTTACAATAATCACAAAATGGACAGTACTATTTTTATGAAACCAAAAAAATGTGTACATTTCTTTTACTTAAAAGGGAATGGTTCTAGGGTACCTAGGTGGCTTAGTCGCTGAGTGTCTGCCTTCAGCTCAGGTCATGATCCCAGGGTCCTGGGATCAAGAACTAAATCAGGCTCCCTGCTCCACGGGAAGCCTGCTTCTCCCTCTCCCACTCCCTTTGCTTGTGTTCCCTCTCTTGCTGTGTCTCTCCCTATCAAATGAATAAATAAAATCTTTAAAAAAAAAAAGAAAGAAAGAGAGAGAGAAAAGAAAAGGAATGGTTCTGAATTTGTTGAAAATTTTCATTAAAAACAATTGTTCAGGGGCACCTGGGTGGCATAGTCCATTAAGCCTCCAACTCTTGGTTTCAGCTCAGGGTACAATCTCGGGGTCATGAGCCCTAGCTGGGGGGTGGGGCACTGTGCTCAGCTCAGCTTGAGTTTCTCTCTCCCTCTCCCTGTGCCCCTCACCCTATCCTCTCTAAAACAAACAAATAAATCTTTTTATAAAAAAATGTTCAGATGAGTTAGAATTTATTTGTATAAATTCTGTGATGAGTCCACTTATAAAACAGATAATTATCTGGTTCCATCAATCACTTACTAATTTGAAGTTTTTGAATGTCATATTTTATTTCAAAATATAGATTGGATCAGCACACTTCTGAAAAAACGTTTGGGTTTTAATGGATTGAAGCAGGGGTCAGCAAACTTTTCTGTAAAGGGCTAAACAGTAAACATTTTTGGCTTTGTGGGTCATATAGTCTGCTGCATTTTTTTAAGCAATGCTTTAAAAATGTAAACATTCTTAGCTCAGGTCATATAAGAACAGGTTGCAGGCTGGATTTGGCCCCCAGGCTGGATGTGGGCCACAAGCCGTAGTTTGCTGTCCTCTGGACTAATGGATGAATGCACAAGAACAATGCATGATATTTTTTCATTAAACACTGGGACCATAGCTAGGTGAATCTTCAATTATTAGAGTACTAGAACCATTCATTTTCAACATGAAGCAGAATAAGTGGAAAAGGTCTAAAACAACCAACACTTTTTAAAAAAGTTTATATATCTTTAGAAAATTGATCTTATGCAAATATGCCAAGAAGTTGGCATTTTTCACCTAGAAAGTCAAAGCTAAGTGAAAATATATTTATTTGTAAAATGAGAATCTTTTCATATTTCTTCTGCAATCTTAGATTGTTGGTATTATGAGGGAAATGTTATTTACAAGAATCCATTCATTCATTCTATTCACAATCTATTCACTATGCCACAAACCTGGGGGCCGTCCTTGTTCCCTTCTCCCCCTCCCCCACCAACACCAAATGTACTTAGTCCTGTTAGTGCTCCAAGCAGGCCCCTGTTCCTGGCCACCACATCCAGCCCCCAGCTGCTGTGAGTGTTAGCTACAAAGGCTCACAGCTATCCTCTGTGGTGCAATTTATCCATCCACCTTCATCAAGCCAAGCTTACCATCTGATCCATATCCTGCTTCTCTCACTTCCTTATAGATTTATCTCTCAGTAAATCACCTGCATCCAAATCCCTCTCTCAGGCTCTGCTTTTGCAGAACCTGACCTAAGACACCAAGTCTTAGCGAATCTGCTTCCTAAATATGTTTTTCTTTCTGGCCATTATGTCTGCTTAGAGAAAGGCCTGGACCACATTACACTTATAATGCATACACTTATTCCAATCTATGAATAAATTTCAAGATTTAGTGTATGATGTCAGTAACTTTCATGAATACAAGGAAGTGATTCTTATACAATTATGCATCAATGATCTGATAAAAACACCCTTAAAGATAAACAAAGAACTTGGAAGAGGTTTAGCTTTCAATCGACATTACTATACAGAATTATTGCTAATATTATTAGCAATAATATTATTAGTGAGTGGAAACACCCACATCTCCAATACTATCAATTTTGCTAATTGTTACTGCTTATATTTTTAAAATTACACTAATAACTAATAGCCTATAAATAATCTTCTATTATAAGACCTTTCCTATAGTATAATAGGTTCATTGATGCTTAGTATGATGTGACTATTTGCTGACTCCGAAGAATACCTTTATTAGGGTATGCATATGTGTTCAATTTATCTTCTCAATTACGGCTACATTAAAACCTTCAAAATTAAGTTTGCAAAACCAGGCTCTGTACAAGCAGTGGAGCCTGAATGACTTGTGACCTCCTGCTCTATTGCATTCTGGCTAATGATTCACAATCACCTTTAAGAATAGGCACCAAGTAGATCAGAGGGTTTTGCATGGCTCTTGGGGAAATGTTCGCATCTGTGCCTAGCAGTCTGAGGACCAGACCTCATGCAGGGTGGGAGCTGGAAGTACCATGAGCCTCCATCCACACAACCATCAGGGAGATGACACGCAGAAGCAGAGCATTTATCTAATGGAACGTCAACAGTTTCCCCAACTCCATCTAAAATGATTCTCTCTTCACTTCCATTCTGGAAGCAGGAAATTAGCCACTTCTGTGTTTTGTCAATGAAATACAATTTGCTTCAAGTTGTTCATAATTATATCTGGTAAATTTATTATGAAAAACAAAGCAGACCATTCTTGGGCTTAATAATCACTGAAAAGGTTTCATGTTTAGTCAGCCATTATTGGTAAATAAATTACTCAGCAAGAGAGGCTAAAATGAGGGCGCCTGGGTGGCTCAGTGGGTTAAAGCCTCTGCCTTTGGCTCAGGTCATGATCCCAGGTCCTGGTATGGAGCCCCACCTTGGGCTCTCTGCTCAGCAGGGAGCCTGCTTCCTCCTCTCTCTCTGCCTACTTCTCTGCCTACTTGTGATTTCTGTCTGTCAAATAAATAGATAAAATCTTTAAAAAAAAGAGAGAGAAGAGAGAGAGAGGCTAAAATGTTCTTTTCTCCTCCTTATTTCATGGAGAATTGGTTAAAAACAAAAAAAATAGAAACCTCTCAGTATGCTGTTATATAAATAGAGGCAAATCTAGATTACTTCAATACCTGTAATGAGTCTATTTCTTAGGAATTTCTTTTCACTCTTATAAAATGACTTCAGTGAGTTATAGCCTCATTCCTCAGCCTGAGCAGAGACATAATTGCTCAAATCCCTCTCCCATGCTCGGTGGAGGAGACAGGATCTCCCTTAAGAGTGCGCAGTGCTGGAGAGCAGTGGGCTTGGCCTGAGCTCGTAGGTGGGGTCAACAGGCAGAATCTGGTTCTAGGCAGTTAGAGCAAGTCACAGGCACCTCAAGGATTTTCACAAAACACAATATTCCACATCTACTCCTATTTATGGAGTGTTTTTCTTTAAATCAACTCATTTTTAAATGCATTCAAAAGAGAGACTTTATATCACTATAGTAAACGGATTATAAGTATTATCTGGTAAATACAAGTGAAGTGTACATACACTGCATTTTATCAGTTTTAAGCACACTTTGAAAAATAACTTTAAAACTCCGAAATTGGGATGTCTGTTAGAATCAATGGCATCTTGCAATTATAATTAGCAACATGTCTGTTCTTAGTAGCACATGAACTAATGATGTGTTTTGCGTATTGATGGCATGTTAGGTTTGATGAAATATAGCAAATTCTATAAACACAATGTTATTAAACTTGTAAAAATGAAAAGTAAAAATGCCAAACAAAAAATAGAACCGGTCAAATTGATATATAAAATGTATGGCTGAAAATAAGTTTCTAATTGAGAGGAAAGGTACTTTTTTTTTTTTTTTTAAGATTTTATCTGTTTATTTGACAGACAGAGAGAGAGAGATCACAAGTAGGCAGAGAGGCAGGCAGAGAGAGAGGAGGAAGCAGGCTCCCTGCCAAGCAGAGAGCCCGATGTGGGACTCAATCCCAGGACCCTGAGATCATGACCTGAGCCGAAGGCAGAGGCTTAATCCACTGAGCCATGCAGGTGCCCCATGGCACTTTTTGATCAAAATAGCTAGATAACCTAATTGATGGTTTCAGATAAAGTTGATAATTCACATCAATGAGACAAATCTGTCAGTTTCTATGTTAACCCACAATAAAAATCTGAACTTGCATGATGATATGGTTCGACAGCTCAACAGATATTTGACGATTTCATCTGTAACAGATAACATATTTAAAAGTACATACACCCTGAAACCTCAGAAATGATATTTCAGTATATCCATGAATAAAAACCAGAGGTGCCCATGGAATTCAGGATTTGGGAATCCCTCCCTATTGGTGTTATTCCTGGCTGTCCACACCTCTAATGGCCTTGGTCGAGGGTTCAGTTCCGGAGGGCTTGGAAGATTGATGATGATGTTTGAGCACCCTGTCTCCGGTCTATGAGGTCCAGGTCAAGTTGATTACGATGGCACTACCTGTATTTCATCCTAGGTGATATTCTCTGTGATATCACGATTTTATGTCCTGGTTTCCCCCTCCTCAAATATACATGAATATAAATACAAGACTATCAAAAGACAGTTGTCTGAGTATCACCTCAAAATTACTGTGTACCACACTCTGGGAAACAGTCACCTGAAAGTAGCACCAAACAGGAAGGGCTCAGCAGAAACAGGGAATATTGGGTTACAGCTAGAACCAGATGGGTTAAGAAGAGCAGTTAGGAGGCAAAGACTAGAGGGAATGCAAAGAGCATTGACCTAGACCCCTAGAGAAGGCGACCACGTAGGAAGGCGCTACCTTAAGGAGATAACAGCATTCATTTATCCATTCCTCTGTGCATTCCACTAAAGACCTACTAGGTGCCAGGGACTGGGTTGGACTTTGGAAAGAAAGAGATGAAAGAGGTTAAAGAGATTTACAATTTAGAAAGGAAACAAAGAATACCCATGATTTCAGTTGGGTTTCAAAGTATTTGGGTGGGCATAGTCAAAGAGTGCTATGAAAAAAGGTATTTGAGAGAGAATTTAATTCAATGTGGAGAGCTCAGAGAAAGCCTTCCCAAAGGAGTAATGCTTGAATTGAGTTTTGAGGTACAATTAAAAGTTCCAGAAGTTCCCAAGGGCCAACCGATAAAAGGACATTCCAATCTCAGGGAATAGTATGGTCAAAATTTTGGAGGTATAAGAAAGCATGGTCTATTAGTTACAAATAAAAGAAATTTGGTATAACTAGAAAAGACAGCATGAATATATACAAGAGAATAGCAGAGAAAGAGGCTAGAAATGGTAGGAAAGCAAGAGTTGGATGTGAAAAATACTAAACTTGGATTTGAACTTGAAATTGAAGTATGGTAAACCAGAAGTGGCAGGATTATACGTGTTTCATGTTTTGACTGATGTTCAGAAAAAGTGAATTCTGTATTAAAACATAGCCTGAAAGCCTTAGCTAGAGTGCTAGACAGTCGGCACACAGAGATCTGTATCATTTTAGAAATGATTTAAAATATAATCAAGGGATTATGCTGCTGACAAAGAGTAGAAGAGTAGAAGTGCCGGCGATCAGCATTGCAGATATGAGGCCTTGGACAAGCTGCATACCAGCACCGTGAAAGCTCCCAGGTGAGAATGAGAGTTTGGAAAGAAAGGAAGAGGAGAAGCAAGTGCTAAACCTCACAATGAATTTAGAGGGATGGCTGAACCAAAAAATGACAATGACAAGGACAGCTGGAGTCCTAACATAATCCATAGGATCAATTCTATATCTGTCTATATTCTTTTAGTTTTTTAAAAATAAATTTTTATTATGAAACACTTCAAACACTTACATAATTGAATAGTAAAATGAACCCTCACATACCCATCACCCAGCTCCGGCAACTATCAACCCATGGCAATCTTACTTTCCCTATAACACTCCTACTCCCCCTACTCCCACTAGATTATTTTGAAGCAAATCTCAGACATTTGAAGACAATGGTCTTTTTTCTCAACCCAAATCTGTGTTGGAATCACAGGATATGATGAATCTTGTACTGTGGCTAATTAGGGAAACTCTGAAAGTTAACAAATACAGAAGCAAAGTCAATCTAATAAACAAAAATTAAATATAAGACTATGAAAATGATTATCAGTTATTTAAAGAAAGGGGTAAAATAGAATAACTTATAAGTAACGCTAATTTGGTGATCAAGGTTACTAGCAAAATCTTATGACATGGATTAAACTAGTGAAGCTAAATATATGAGCGGGAAACATAAGGAGATTTAATTTAAAAATGTGTAAAGCATCGAAGAAATAAGCTATGAAATAACTATGAGAAGAGAAAAAAAAAAAAAAACCTGAAAACAGAAAGGGACCTGGGCTGTGTGTGGGATGGGGAAGCAAATTAAGTGTGAGTTCGAATATAGCCTAGCCTATTTAAAAGAGATCCCAATTATTTTCTCCATTCCGTAATTACTTAGAGAGCACCTGCCATATGTAGGGCGGTGTTTCCTTCTCTGGAATGTCAGGTGCCTTTAGTAAACCATCTTCGCTGCTTAAAGAGGAGGCAACAGGTGACCTGGGGGCGAGCAGCTGCATCTACCTGATTCTGCCAGAACCTCATCCAGATTCTTAATAAACACCTGGCTTCTTGAGACATGGAGGCAACTGGAAGGCGTTCAAAGAAGTGGAACAGAAAATAATTAGAGGAAGAGATTGATTTTAACAGAAAGATCAAAGGAGCCAAATATAGGGAACTTGGCTAAGGTAGGGTTCAAGAAAAAATAAGCTATTTGAGGCATGTAAAGAGGGAAGCAAAGTAAGAAATACTGAGCTGGTGCGCAGAGCGTAATGGAGAGCAGCACAGGGAAAGGCAGGCGGAGGCCAGGGCAAGGGGCTCACGCACAGCGCGGTCCCCCAGCCCCACCGAATACATTCTGACATTAAACAGACTTCTGTCCAATGGCTACCTTGGGTTAGAACAACAGCTTCCAGAGAGTACACGTTATTTTTAACCTTTCAACTTTGGAAAAGAAAGTGTGCTAAATCACTCCTGCCCTGGCAAGCAGGATGGGGGGGGCACAGGGGATTTATTTTCTCTCCAATGTAATTCATAGATAAGTTCTAATGCTCCTCAGTCCCACAGTTTTTCTCCAGTCAGCAAAAATTTTACCAGTGAAGGCACAGAGATACAGGAGAGAGGTGATATGAGTGAGGGGACGGGGGAGGGGGAGGGGAAAGTGGTTGGGGGCACAGAGAGATTGACATCTGTACTGGGTCTATGGTTTCTGTTTTAAATTTTCACTGAAATTCTTACTGGCTTTATTTGGGCAACTATCTTTAGTTCCCAATTTCTTTCAGACACTGGGTTTTCATTTATGGGAGGGAGTTAACTTTATCTCTTTACTTTAAAATATATCATACATACGAAGCAGAATATAAACACGTATATGCACAGTTCAAAGAATCATGATAAAATGAACGGCAGCCTTCCCCACCTGTCCATTTTAAGTCAGATCATTTTGGCATCTTGAAGCTCTGTGGGTATCCTACCCACAGATCACATTTTTCTCTTTGCTTCTCTCTCCCACTTCATGACACTATCCTAAAATTTAGCTTAATCCCTTGCCTTCCCTTATGGTTTAACTGTAAGGTATTGTTGAGAGTTTGGCTAAGTTACCCCACAGTATAGCTGCCTTGTTATCCATTTTGTTGGCCAAGTGGCCTGTGGGGCCTTCAACGGACACTGATTACTTGGGGCAATCACGTGCCCTAGCTAGCAGCCCACAGAGTCACGAGCAAATATATGCTCCTGATATGACATCTCTAATAGCCCTTGTGGTCAACAGTGTCTCCTGCTTCCCAGGGCTTTTCCTGCCGTGCCCCTTAGGTAAGACCCCATGGAGCTTACCAAAATTCTGCTCTTTTTGGTTTGAATGCGGTTTATCATTGCCATTAAATCTATAAATGAATACTCATGGTGGTCCCATCCCCCACCCCCAGGACAGCACTAATAAAGGACTTGCTTCTTTATACAGTGGACAGAAAAATTAAAAATTATTGCGATCATGACGCTTGTTGCTCAAGATGGAAACAGGGCTTAGGAAAATGGATGGATGAGCCATCCGTGGCATATCGCCGTGATGAAGAGGAGATGTTCTGTACTCTTGTCTTGTGGACAGTATCTTGGAATTCAGAATCTTTTGGGGACAGCACTATTAATGCCACACTTTTGGGGGCAGTGTCTTCTTGACCCAGCCTTGGGATAGATCCAGTGACAGCATCTTCTCCTCAGTGCCTGGTTCGAGAAAGAGGCACACTCAACTGTGTTTCCTTTTTTTGACTTTTCTTTTACTTCCTTCCTTCCTTCCTACCTCTCCCTCCCTTCCTTCCCTTATTTATTTATTAGATTATTTATTTATAATATAGAGAGAGCGTACACGCAAGCATGGGGGCAGGGCAAAGAAAGTCTTAAGCAGACTCCATGCTGAACATAGTGTCCAATAGTGGGCTCGATCTCATGACCCTGAGATCACAACCTGAGCAAAAACCAAGAGTCAGTGGCTTAACCGACAGCACAATCCAGGCACCCCTTGACCCCTTTCTTGAGGCTGGAATTACTTGTGCATGGTCCTCCCTGGTTAGTCTGAACTCATCAAACATTTGGCCACTGACCTAAAGTTTTGACAATGCGCCCTATCTCAATTCTCTTAAATCCAAACTCCAGGAACTAGAGCAGGCTTAGCTTTGTCCTATTTCAGGCCCCCTCTGCTGTGAGTCCCTATCCCCCTTCTCAGCACCACCCCCTGCAAGGCTTAACTGTGTTAATGATTTGGCTAGACAGGCTGGCAAGCCGGGGGTTTCATCCCACGTGGCCCTCCCTAGGTTCTTTAGCAATTATGAGGCCATGGAGTTTACAAGTTTTAAATAAGTGAAAGGATCAAAGTTTTTAAAGACAGGATGCAGGCAGTTTTAAACTTTCTGATTTTTTTTTTTTCTGGAAACAGCTTAAAGAGGCATGAAGTTATAGAGAGAGACATCTGGAAATTTCTACTCAGCATTTTTTTAAATTGGGGTAGAATTGGATATAACATTATATAAGTTTCAAGTATGCAACATTGTAATTAGACATCTGTATACACTACCCAGGGATCACCGTCTAATTACCACGCACCGCCATACAATTGATCCCCGTTTCCCACCTACTCAGCAATTTCATACTAGCTCTTTATAAATATATGACATTCCATAAAGGCTAAGTAAAACTCTAGTATTTCTAAAATCCTGTGTAACTAGTATAGCTCAGTGGAGACATAGGGTATTAGAAGCTGTGATACCTGAAAATTATTGCTATAATATCTAAAATTCCCTCTTTCTTCTCTCTCTCCCTTTCTTTCTCTCTTGCTCTCTTTCTCTTTTTAATTCTAAGAAGTCCAGGATGTTGGGGTGCCTAGGTGGCTCCATCGTTAAGCATTTGCCTTCAGCTCAGGCCCTGATCCCAGGGTCCTGGGATCAAGTCCCGCATTGGGCTCCTTCATTTGCAGGAAGCCTGCATCCCCTTCTCCCACTCCCTCTGCTTGTGTTCCCTCTCTTTTTGTGTCACTCTCTGTCAGATAAATAAAAACAATTAAAAAAAAAAAAAGAGGTCCAGGATGTTATGGGCAGAATATATGGCTTTTAGAAAAGTTGGCTCTTGAGCTTTAACTTGGTTTAGTCCCATTCTTCTCTATTTTGATATCCTTTCTTTCCCTTCATTCAACAACAAACATTTGTTGAACATCTAATAAGTGTCAAGTACAGTGCCAAGCACGGGAGACTCTTTTTTTTTTTTTTTTAAGATTTTACTTATTTATTTATCGTCAGAGAGAGAAAGCGAGCATGCACAAGCAGGGGGAATGGCAGGCAGATGGAGAAGCAAGCTCCTGACTGCACAATGAGCCCAGTGCGGGACTCAAACCCAGGACCCTGGGATCATGGCCTGAGCTGAACGCAGCCGCTTAATCAACTGAGCCACCCAGGCGTCTCAGTTTTGGAAATTCTAAAGAAAAACAAAACTGTGGCATTAGTGGCTCTCTTCAGAGGAGCTTAAGAGCTACTAAAGGGACAGAGATGTACAAAGAAAGATAGAAAAGTAATAGTGTTCTAGTTGTGTTACAGGAGCCAATGAGGACAGCATGAAAAAATGTTATTAATTCAAGAAGAAGAGAACTAAGACTTGGGGAGGTGGATGGTTTGGTTTGCAAGAGGACTTAGGGAAGTAGTGAAGATCTTGAGCTGAATAATGAAGTACGTTCTCAGAGCCCATCAGAGTCTGAGAGAAACTTTGATCAACCCTATTTCTCAGGTTCAAGAAAGTGACCTTGCCCAAATCTGCATGGCTAGTTGGTAGCTGGGACAGGACTTACTAATGCAAACCATTTGCTCTTTCCTTCCCAATGCATGATTCTGGTTTCCCCTTTTGTGGCAGGCAGCGGTGTGTCCCACCTCTTATAGGACCTCACGTATGCCCAGAGATGAAGGCAGAAATTCCTCCTTTTTGGTTTTTATAGGTAAGTGAGATCATTTTAGGTAAGTGAGATATTTTATTTTATTTCCTGGGAGCTTGGCTTATGGAGATTGGGTGATGGATTTAAAGATCTAATGGGGGATGGGGATTCTTATCTGGTTTCTGATTCTTTCTTCAGTTTCATCTAGAAATTGGCAGGCAGGATGTGTTCAGGGACTACTTGGCTTCATCAGCTCTAGCTGGAGGCTGTGATGCATTGTTCCACTCATCCCACAACCAGTCTCCCAAGTTCCTTTGGTGACTACCCTCCTTGGTTCTCAGAACACAAGATGCTGGTGGGAAGATCCAGCTCCTGACTTCCATACTCAGTGAAACTATTCACTAGTGTGGGTATGGCCTCCAGCAGCAGCCTCCTCGTTTCCTCCAGCCAGCCCCTTCAGGTCAACCTGGAAGCCAGGATGTTCCCCACCCCCCCCTCCAGTACATGAGTGGTGGGTTCCTCTGGAGATGAACCCTGAAGTATTCTGGGGGCCACTTGCAGAGGGGGTGCAGTGAGAAGAGATGGTGATGAGAAGAGAGAAGAAGAAAGCAGTGAGGGGCCTTCTCGAAAATTCTGGAAGCTGACTTGCCTTTGTAGGGGGAGGAGATGATACACCTGAAAACTATCTGCAAGGCTTTACTGCTCAAGTAAAATTAGTACTGCAATGCCTGTGATCTCTTCAAGAGATTTTGATGTTCACTTAATGTTTCTCCTTCAACAGAATAAATATAGACTTGGTCCCTGTTATTCATGTGATTAGGCACTGGTTTTGTAAAATGATATAGGTAGGCTAATTCCTATTGACCCTTCAGAGAAAGAAATCATATATTGTTATTCAAGAAGCACGTGTAATTTTATCTCTTTTTAAAAGCCCAAATCAAAGAGATTACTTTTCTGAGCTATGAACAACTTGAAATGCACACAGATCTGCAAGGTTAAAGAGCAAGAGGATAAGGACTTGCATTTGAAAGAGCAACATCTTCTGTCATTGGGTGCTGCAAAAAGTCTCTTAAATCAATGTAGAGGAAACCAGCTGATTTTGAAACTGAAAACTCTCTCTCTCAAAAAAGGGAAAAGAAAACAACAGTTTAAATTTGTCTAGCAGTCTTCTCGAGGGTGAAAATACTTCCCCAAACCTCACCATTCCACCCTGCCCAGGCCGCCGTCACGTCTGCTCTGGACTACTGAGAGAGCTGCCCACTGACCATCCCTGCTTTCACCTTTGCCGCTGTAGGATTCACTTTTCACTCAATAGCCAGAGCTATCTTTTAAAGATCATTTTTGAAAGCTTACAAATCTTCAAGAGCTTCCCAATATAGTTAGGATACAATTCAAACTTCTTATCTGGGCCTTAGAGGCCCTTGGGATTTCCCAATAGGGACAACATGCACAGCACAGCATGAGCAGGCCAAGTCTCATCCCAAGCAGTGCAAGATGGTAGCATCCCTGGTCCTTGCCCATTAAGTCAGTTGTGCTCAACCCCAGCCTTTTGCATCCAAATCACCACGTGCATCTCTTCAATCACCCTCCAGTCAGGGTTGGGAGGTGGTCCCATCACCCCCAGCTGAAAACCCCTATTAGCCTACTTGATCTGGCCCCTGCTTACCTTCAACCCGGAATTTTTGCATAGACTGTTCTCTCTGCCTGGACAGCTCCACTCCCAGACTATCCATATTTGCCTCTTTTTCTACTTTCAAGTCTTAGCTTAAATGTTACTTCCTCAGAAAGGGCTTCCCTGACCACCCCATCTGAAATAGCAGCATACACATACATACACACACATGCACACACAGAGTTACTCTCTTACCATGCACACTTACCACTATGCACAATTTTCTCTTTATTTGTTTACTGTCTGTCCTTCCTTCCAGAATGTAAGTTCTACAAGAGCAGCCTATTTTGTTTGCTGCTATATCCCAGCACCCAGGCATAAATTTTTATAAATATCTATTGACTGAATTAGATGCCATGAAGTTATAGGTCACTTAATCACATATATAATAAATGTTAGGAAGAAGCAGAAAAGCATTATCAAACTCATTTTTCAGATAAAGCACTGAGATACTAAAAATAACAAATCCCACATGGAATATACATGATGGAGGGAGGAACAAAACTAGAAATGTCATTACCTCCTTATGAAGTCACAGCGGATTATTCAGTATAAGACAATCATTAGAGAGGCCACACAAAAAGACACACAACGTACAAACCCCATAATTAACATAGTCCCCTCGTCCCCACCACTTTAAAGCTAAATGTCCATGTGAAAACCACTATCTATATACCGGTTGTATTTCATTTTACTTTAAGGGTTATCACATCTTCTCACATCTAGGCTCAAAGACTTACATTCACCTTCAGAGAAGAGGAGGAAAAATATGTTTCATTTTTCCCTACAGAACAGATTTAAATATTCATCTCTCACCTAATCCTCGTAGCTAACAAATGACCCATGAATGAAGCATAGCGTAGGGATGGGAAACACAAGGTACCAGTGTTGCCTCCTCTCCACTCCTGCACCCTCCGTGCACGGGGCTCACCGATTCCAGAACTCCCTCCCGTTGAGCACCCAGTCCACTTGGTGGGCTCTTCAATCCAGTGCTCCAGGCAGTGGCTACCAATGAATCAGAGTGGACATACAAGCTAAACATCTTCTTCTAGCCTTGGAATAGCAGAAAGGGCCGATCTTTCCAGATAAATCTGAGTTTAAATACCATATCTGTTCTTTGTCCCCTATGAGACCTTGTTTTTTTTACCTTCTTTCTGTTTGTTTCATGATATCAGACTTGTAGGGTGGTTGGGGACATAGCAAAGAATGGGTATAAGGTGCTTAGCACAGTACTTGTTACAATTAGAATTCAATAAATAGTAATATTTAACTGTGGTTCAGAAAAGGCTCTATTTCACTTGCAGGAATGGAGCAGGTATAATTTTAGAAGGTGGGAGGAGTGCAGGTCACTGGAAACACTAGAGGGAGATTTAGTATTGGACTAGAAGAGTGGGTCCCAAAGTGGTTCCCTCACGATCACCTGTGAACTTGTTACAAATTGCAGATATTCCACACCCAGCCCAGACCTACAAATCAGAAGCTCTAGGGATGCGTCCCAGCATTCTGTGTGCTAACAAAGCCTCCAGGTAATTCTGATGCACACAGTCTCTCGTTTAAGAACCACTGCAATAGAGAGAAGGGTAGGGAGGGAAAATAGAATAGAAGTGATGAAGCCGGGGGAGAAGAATGTCTGTTCACTGGGATTAATTAGAGGGGAAATAAGGAGTGCTGCCCCTCAAAGAGGCTGTGACCCTCTCAGCAACACCACCACCCTCCCCCCAGCCCCCACCACCTCCACTAGTGGCAACTTTCTCCAGGCAGGCCAGCAATTTGCCATAATACACACAACAGAGTAGAGCTTGCTAAGAGAAAATGGGCTTGTATTACCAAGTTAGGGAAAGGGATAACTTCCCAAAGGCAGCCCCAGCGCTGGTAGACAATACACAGAACTTGAAAGGCTCTTTCCTTTAGCAGAAGTGGGTGGCCATTGTTTTTGGTTGTTTCAGATGCAGCTTTGACAGAGAGAGTGAAGTTGGTGTAGACACTTCCTCAAGCTTTCCCAGCTTGGCAATTTCTTGAACAGATTACATCTGACAGTTCAGGGTGAATGGGGGTCAAGGGTGGTCATGATTATTGAGCACTTACACTGCCAACTTTCCTGCCTTTCCCACAATTGTGTGCATACGGACCACTGTCATGTCCATACTGCAGCATGTATCGGCTCAGGCACAGGAAGTAACTAGCCCAGGGTTCCACAGCTACTCTAAGTGACCAACAGTGGATCCTCAACACCAGTGTCCTGACAGAGGTGGTGGGCAATCTACAACTAGAAGATCAGCTACAGGGGTGACCTTCCCTTAATTTAGTTAAAATGACACTTCTCCATTCCCAGCTGATGTATGTGCTGTGGTTTGTACTTCCAATGAAATGTTTCTGCTGCTGAAATTTATCACCACCTTTCCAAACTGGTGGAAAGCACGTTCTCATTTCAAAAGTATGTGATGCACAGCCATCTTGCAAGTAAGGCAAACTGTTCTTGGCTTGACGTGAACAAGGAAAACTGTAAAACTAACACTAGCCATGTTCTTAAAGACAGCGGTGTGAATGTGTTAGGAAATTTTACAAAAAAAACAGCAATTGGTTATTAGGGAAATACTGGGAACAGGTGCCTCATAACAACAACAACAACAACAACAACAAAAATGTCCTTCAAAAATGCTTTTAAACTTACTTACTTTTGGATAGATCACCTTTCCTGAGATTCTAAGAGGGCTTGCAATTATTCTTCAAACATATAGAATATTTTTATACCAAAGGAAACCAACCAACTGTTCTTTGTATCTCTGAATGCAAAATATGTGGAAGTGGGTTTGCTTTAACAAGAACTTCCACTGAACCTGGTTAATAACTAGGAGTGGGTTTCCCAGGAAGATGGGCATCCTTTTTTGAAGGAAGGTGAGAAGAGGGGGTAAACTACACTTCTAAAGTTATGCTGCGGAGCTGGTTTCCATTCTCATAACACATTTCCTCCCTCAAGGAACAATATCATTTCCTAAGTCATAGAAAAAGAAAAAAGAAAAATCACATTTATAGAGGATCTTCTGAATTCAGTTTCCTCTAATTCTTTCGATATTGTTAATCATTTACTCTCTTGACAAATAGGAAACTGAGGCTCAGGCTGGCAGTGTAATTCGCCTAAGCTTACGGAATAAAAGAAGAGACTGAAAATAAAAGAAGGGACAGATCTGTTTAGTTCCAGGTTTAACTGATTTCTCCACTCCACTGAAAGTCCCTCCCGATAAGGCACAATTTTAATGGTGAGGAAACTGAGGCACAGATAAAGTAAAAAAGTTGCCTTCAGTCGTAAAGTCAACATGGAGACTGAAGGTCATTGTGTGAAATGTTCAGGAAGCCACATAGTTTTTCCTTTTACATGCCTTGATTTAGCTTATGAAAGATCACAGTATGTTACTTTCAGAGATTTTCCAGCTTTGGGGATGGGCCTTTTGTTTTTCTTGGCAGCATTCATATTTGAAAGCAGTATATTTGACACTGCTTTCTGGATTTAGCTTGATACAAAATGAAGCAAAGTTAGACCCACGCACCCTGCTCTCTTCCAGATTGTGAACACGTTAAGTTTACTTTTTGCTCCGGGCATCAGAGTTTCTAAAGTAGTAAGGCCCGAGTGGAGTCTTGTGATTTTGAGAATCAACAGATCTTGCTATTTGGCAATAATCCCCATTTTGCCCACCCATCAGAAGCGAGAAGAGAGGGAACTCTTGCATTAAAGAATCCCTGTTGATAAAACAATCTTTTTTCATGAACATTCTGTCTTCAGGAAACAAGGGATAGAGAGCACTTGTTAGTTAATAATGAAAAGAATTTGTCAGTGAATACTCAGATGAATGAATATTTTTTAAAAGCATGGAGTATGTAAAGAATGTTAATCCAGCCTCTGCTGTTCACTCCCCTACACGACAACTGTGAAGCAATCACTGGCCTCTGAATGATGAATGGGCCCCAGACTCAACTAGGAGGGAAGACAGCCCCAAGCCCTATAATTTAGCATCTCCCTTTGTAAATTTCTGGGTAGGCTTCCTTTTTGGCTCTAGCTGATGTATGGGCTCGGTTTAAAGGCTTTGAGATACACTGCAAAATGACCATCAAGCATTGCTCTTCATATGCCATGCCCACCTCTTTTCATCCTATCAAGAAAATCTCAGCCCCAAGTGTATACATCTCAGCCTTTTCCAGACACATGCTGTTAAAAAGTTCTATTGGTTAATTTCAAATTAATATCTTAGGCGGCTGGAGGTGGTGGGGGGGGAGGGGAGGAATCAGGAAGCTGAATTAGTAAATGACAGAGCAGTATTCAGTTTAAATGAGACTTCTTCCAGCCCTTTTTCTTGCCGATGACACAGAATTTGCAAGCCTAGAAAATCTCTCTTCTCGGCAGGTGGTACTATGGTGATGCCAGAGATTGCCTCCACAATCACCGTCTTATTCATTTATTTCGTCTTCTGCTGCAGTCCTCCATACATGCACCCACACCCCCATCCTCACTCCAGAGCTCTGTGCAGTCCAACCCTACCTGCTAAACAGCCCGCTGCACGAAGGGTTAAGGCTGCAGCCTTCCTTTCAAGTAGGCATTGCAAACATTCGGATGTACTTTCTCATCTGCAGTCAGCCCTGTAGCTCCGGCTCCTGCAAAGCCTTTAGCACTTGCAGAAACATTATTTCCTCCCAGCTATGTTTGGTTTAAACTTGCAGTTGACCAGGTTCTCCTGCACAGGATCTTAAACTTAACCCTGCAGGCTTTTCCCTAGAATCTGTCCATCTGCCTAGGCTGAATTTGTTTCCCCTGCCCTGTCCTGGAATGCCTAAGGGCCTGTGTAACCTTGATGCCTCCTTCCCACTGGAAGTTAGAAGCATCCTTGCCTGCTGCATTACTGCACATTACCCTAGTAACCTTGTTTTTTCCTTCAACTCAAACTTCTCCAAACACCATCCAGCTGACCCTGAAGTTCTCTAGCTGTCAATTATGGCTTTTCAACCCACTCTGTCTCAAGAGATATTGTAGAGGGCAAATTGTGGAAAGAAGGTTTGGGAACTCACCTGCACAGCTGCAAGGATCAGACACAAGGATGGGGCTGCCGGCAAACTTCCCAGGGACTGTCTGCAGCCAAGTCTCTTGGCCTTAAAGGCACAGGGCACTTTTCACCATATAAGGAAGACAGTTTCACTTTTCTGCTTTGGGGCCTGTTGGGGCAAAGCAGCTCCTTCTCTTGATGATTGTAGAGGCTTAAGCCTTCTGGGGAAATCTGCAGCCTGTCAGTTCTCAGAGCTCTGTACCTAGTAGGCAGCTTTAGCAACAACGGTATAAGGCACAAGAATGGTATCCGGCAGGCCATTTTCAGAGGCCAGAAAACCCTTTATATGGAGCTTTTCTCCCTACAGGAAAGGTTTAAGGTGACCGCGAAGACTTTCTCAATTAGATGAAAGGGCTTCTGCTTCTATTTCAGGTTTGGCTTCCTGGAAGCCAACCATCCTGCTCATCTCAAAGGGGAGAGCAGTTTTATCCCCTTTGTCCTGACTTTGAGACAAAAGAGAGGAGACTCAAGAGTGATAAAGCCTGTAGAGTGAGATTTTGATGAAGACACATTAACAGTGCGCCCTGACAATGAGGGAAGTGGAGATGATTTTTTAATTTCAGCTGGTGGAGGCCCTTCCTAAATAGATGAACACACACAAACCTCAACCAAGGCCATGTCCACTGCTGGGGGGACCTTGCTGGGCTCCTGCAGCTGAAGCCCAGGGCTGAAGTTGGAAGGCTGCTTTATCTCTCAAATGTCAGAGATGAGAAGGTATTTTAGCAAAATCAAACATTTTCTGCTGATGATATTCAAACGCAAGTCTGTCCTGTTGGTTTGGGGTGGATTAAAGGCAGTTATAAAATGTGAGATTCTAAGAAAAAAGTGGAGCTTAATTTAGTTATCACTTGGATGGTTTACACTTTTTTCTTCACTGCCAACTGGATATTGTCTCTTTATCGCCTGGCTACTATGCCTAATACTTAGCATCTGTATAATATATTTGGGATTTTTTTTTAAAGGTTCTATTTATTTATTTGACAAACAGAGATCACAAGCAGGCAGAGAGAGAGGAGAAAGCAGGCTCCTTGCTGAGCAGAGAGCCCGATGTGGGGCTCGAACCCAGGACCTTGGGATCATGACCTGAGCTGAAGGCAGAGGCTTTAACCCACTGAGCCACCAAGGTGCCCTATTTGGGATCTTTTTAAAAATTCAATTTGGCACCTGATTATATAGTCTGATACTACTCTCACATCTTACCTTCTTACAGAGATTTTGATTCTCTAAGGACAAATACCATTTGTGTTCTTCCATACTCTGCTTAACACCTAGCATGGAACAAGCATATAATAGACTGGGAAATAATTGCTGAATTAAATCAATTGGATGGGGGCACCTGGGTGGCTCAGTCAGTTAAGCAACTGCCTTCGACTCAGGTCATGATCTCAGGGTCCTGGGATCCAGCCCAGAGTTGGGCTCTGTGCTCAGTGGGAAGTCTGCTTCTACCTCTCCCTCTGCCCCTCCCCCCGCTTGTGCTCTCTCGCGCGTGTTCTCTTTCTCTCAAATAAATAAAATCTTTTTTAAAAAGTTAAAAAAATTAATCATTTGGATGAAATCCAGGGTTTTTGCATGTCTTCATAGTTTTATGAATAAAATGGGTTTTTACTAAATTTATTTATTGTCTAATATATCCATGATTGCTTTATCATTGCTTTTGTATGGAGTAGTTATTTATTTTCCATACCATCAAATTCTCCTCAAGGGCAGAGGTTAAAAGAATTTCTTTAAAAGGTAGTCATTGTGATAAACTCCTTGATCCAGCAATCCGATTCCAGGGAACTTAGTCTAAGGGAATAATTAAGCGGAAGCAAAACATTATCTAAACAAAAGCACATTGCACTGGTGTCTGTAATAATAAAAATAAGAAATGACCTGAAGGCTTATTTAACATAATGATAGCTCATACCCATTGATTGCTCCCCCTGTACCAGGCTCTGATCTAAGAATTTCATGTAGATCATTAGCTTATTTGATCATGCCAAACCCATGTGGTAGGACTTGTCATCATCCCCATTTTATTGACTAGAAAACTAAGGCACAGAAGAAATTTGCATTTGAATTGAGGTATTCTGGCAAAGTACTTATAGTGCTAGCATCATTCTAGGTTCTTACCAAGACTCACTGAGCATTATAAGAGGCACTAAGGATAGACAGAGTAATAAAATTAATAATGGCCTTTGTGCGACCATTAAAAATAATTATGAAAGCTTCATAGAAACATGGAAACATGCTTATGCTATCTATAGAGCTGAGAGGAGCAGAATATAAAATATCTATGACTGCTACTAGCTAAAGATCTATAAGGGATGGAAAGCAATGCACGAAACTGAAAATAGTTGTATAATAGTGTTGGATTATGATATGAATTTCTCTAAAATTATCTGAAATGTTTTTACTGTTTTTATTTAAAAATTAATACAAAGTTAATTATTGCCACAAAAACTTTGATCTTGGCATTCTTATTGCCTTTCTTTCTTATTTATTTATTTATTTATTATTTTACTTATTTACTTATTTTAGTTTCAGGGGTAGAATTTAGTGAGTCATCAGTTACATAAAACACCCAGTGTTCATTATATCAATAGTCCCCCTTGAAGCCCACGAGTTACCTCATCCCCTCACATACGTACCTTCCAGCAACCTTCAGTTTGTTTCCTAGAGTTACACATCTCTTATGGTTTGCCTCCCTCTAAGTTTTCATCTCGTTTCATTTTTCCTTCCCTTCCCCTATGTTTATGTTTTGTTTCTTAAATTCCACATGAGTGAAGTCATATGGTATTTGTCTTTCTCTGACTGACTTATTTCACTTAGCATAATACCCTCCCAGTTCCATTCATGTCATTGTAAATGGTAAGATTTCCTCCTTTTTGATGGCTGAGTAATATTCCATTGTGTATATATACCACATCTTCTTTATCCATTCATCTGTTAATGGATATCTAGGCTCTTTCCATAGTTTGGCTATTATGGACATTGCTGCTGTAAACACTAGGGTACATGTGCCCCTTCAAATCACTATGTTTGTATCATTTGGATAAACACCTAGTAGTACAATTGCTGGATCGAGGGATAGCTCTATATTTACCTTTTTGAGGAAACTCCACACTGTTTTCTGGAGTGGCTCTACCAGTTTGCATTCTTTTTTTTTTTTTTTAAAGATTTTATTTATTTATTTGACAGAGAGAAATCACAAGTAGACAGAGAGGCAGGCAGAGAGAGAGAGAGGGAAGCAGGCTCCCTGTTGAGCAGAGAGCCCGATGCGGGACTTGATCCCAGGACCCTGAGATCATGACCTGAGCCGAAGGCAGCGGCTGAACCCACTGAGTCACCCAGGCACCCCACCAGTTTGCATTCTTACCAACAGAGTAAGAAGGCGCCCCTTGCTCCACATCCTTGCCAGCAACTGCTGTTTCCTTTTAGCCATTCTGACTAGTATGAGGTGGTATCTCATTGTAGTTTTGATTTGTATTTCCCTGATGTTGAGTGATGTTGAACATTTTTTTCATGTGTCTGTTGACTATTTGTATGTCTTCTTTGGAGAAATGTCTGTTCATGTCTTCTGCCCACTTCTTAATTGGATTATTTATTCTTTGATTATTGAGTTTGTTAAGTTCCTTATAGATTTTGGATACTAGCCCTTTATCTGATAAGACATTTGCAAATATCTTTTCCCATTCTGTCAGTTGTCTTCTGGTTTTGTTGACGGTTTCCTTTGCTGTGATGATGACGTTATAATAGTTCATTTTTGCTTTTGTTTTCCTTGCCTCTGGAAACATGTCTAGAAAGAGTTGCTGCAACTGAGGTCAAAAGGTTGTTACCTATGTTCTCCTCAAGGATTTTGATGGGCATCTGTCTTACATTTAGGTTTTTCACCCATTTTGAGTTTATCTTTTTGTATGATGTAAGAAAGTGGTTCAGTTTGATTCTGCATGTGGCTGTCCAATTTTCCCAACACGGTTTGTTGAAGAGACTCTCTTTTTTCCGTTGGATATTCTCTCCTGCTTTGTCAAAGATTAGTTGACTATAGAGTTGAAGGTCCATTTCTGAGTTCTCTATTCTGTTCCATTGATCTATGTGTCTCTTTTTGTGCCAGTACCATGCTGTCTTGATGATTACAGCTTTGTAATACAGCTTGAAGTCTGGAACTGTGATGCCACCAGCTTTGCTTTTCTTTTTCAACATTCCTTTGGCTATTCAGGGTATTTTCTGGTTTCATACAAATTTTAGGATTGTTTGTTCCAGCTCTGTGAAAATGCTGATAGTATTTTGTTTGGGATTACATTGAATGTATAGATTGCTCTGGGCAGCATAGGCATTTTAATAATATTTATTCTTCCAATCCATGAGCATAGAATGTTTTTCCATTTCTTTGTGTCTTTAATTTCTTTCATAAGTGTTCTAAAGTTTTCAGAGTACAGGTCCTTTATCTCTTTAGTTAAGTTTATTCCTAGGTATGAGTTTTAGTGCAATTGTAAATGGGATCAATTCCTTGATTTCTCTCTCTGCTGCTTTATTGCTAATGTATAGAAATGCAAATGACTTCCATGCATTCATTTTATATCTTGCGACTTTGCCAAATTCCTGTATCAGTTCTAACAACTTTTTGGTGGAGTCTTTTGGGTTTTCCACATAGAGTACCATGTTGAATTTCATTCTTATTGCTCTAAATTCATCCATCCTTCCATAGTCCTCTAAATGATGGTATAGTTCTTATATCAAGAGGTTCCCTTGATGGTGCCATTATCCTGAGGTTACTCTCAGACAGCTGAATGTAGAGGTGGGGCCCGTGTGCATCACACAGTGCACATCTACATTATCACCTGCCCTTGAATTAACTCTATATCAAAGTGTTATCTTACAATGTCCATTTTTACCTAATATTTTATGATTTGTGGACCTGGATGGGATAAAGCATTGTGCTAGAGTGATGGTGAGGAAATGTGTCTCACCAAATTTTTCCTTATGTAGGAAGGCTTCCAGCAGCAAGGGTTCTAAATCTGAAAATGTTTATTAGTAAACAAACAGATATGTTTCAGAAGATGAGCTTATTCGATGAATAAAAGAGAAAACTTTAGTATAAATTAATAAGCAATTAAAAATTATATAAAATGCTCACAGCTGTTGAAGGTTGTATTAAATTAATGCATTTATACCTTGTATTGCAAACTCAAAGAAGGGAAGCTGTAAAAAGCAAACTGAAAACTTGCATCAGGAGGTATTAATATTTTTATAGCCTTTGACCCAATACCATATTTTCTTTCCTAAAATTATTTCAGAAATTGGGACGCCTGGGTGGCTCAGTTGGTTAAGCAGCTGCCTTCGGCTCAGGTCATGATCCCAGCGTCCTGGGATCGAGTCCCACATCGGGCTCCTTGCTCGGCAGGGAGCCTGCTTCTCCCTCTGCCTCTGCCTGCCTCTCTGTCTGCCTGTGCTCGCTCTCCCTCTCTCTCTGACAAATAAATAAATAAAATCTTTAAAAAAAAAATTATTTCAGAAATTTTCTCTTACAGGAGAAAGGGAGAGAAAACCATGTGAATCAAAATGAATGGATACATGAACTAAGATTTTAATAAGCTTAATAAATGTTTAAAGGAAAGTAATTGTTCTTTTTCCTGATTAAATGTTAATAATGTAAACTAAACTTTATCTGTTAAAGATGTAAATTGACCTAATTTAATATTCTTTTTAACTAAATACTATATAATAATATATTACCCATTTTGAAAAACCGAAAACAAGTATAAGAAAAAAACTAATCAAACAAAACAGACTAAACACTAGGTTTAGTATAGTGGTTATTAATCCTCTTGTGGTCACAAATCTTTTGAACATTATGGTGAGAAGCATCAGAAAATACCATTTTACATGTGTTATTTTTATGTTTATGTTTAAGGTTGTTTATTCTTAGGAATGTCACAGTTTCTTTGTGTTCTTACATTTACTTTTTGGTTTCACAAATTAAAAAAAAAAATACATAGATGCCGATGTTAAAAGTATAAGTGAGAAGGTGAAATCCTTCCTAAAAGGACCTGGAATTATCTGTTAGAGGTTACGGTGGAGGCACAGAAACACATTAATCCCATCATTTCTCTCTTATGCAAAATTCCCAGGAGCCCATACACAGGAGAAGCTTCAGAATGGGAACCAGAGAATAATGTTGCTAGTGGCTATAAGTGAGTTCTGTACCCCAGTGAGGAGCTGCAAAAGGCCAGGTTGGAGCCAGGTTACATCAGCAAATGGGCTGATTCACAGCCCAGATCAGAAACAGCTATTCCCTCAGGAGACAGCATGGAAGGAGATGGGGAGAAGCAGGTTTGGCTTGGAAGTAAATAAAATACTATCTGACTCAGGCATGTATTATTTATGGCGTTGTATGCTTCCTTCCATAATTTTCTATGCTTATGCAAAAAAATTACTACTACTACATACATTGTCCTATCATTTGATTTTTCACTTAATAACATTATAACATGAACATCTTTTATGTTATATATGCACTTATTGCCTTCCTTTTAACTTCTGCAAAATACTTAGCTGTTCCAAAATTTATTAAACATCTCTCTGCCCTGACATGAACAGACACTTCTCCAATGAAGACAAACAAATGGCTATCAGACACATGAAAAAGTATTCATCATCACTAGCCATCAGAGAGATTCAAATTAAAACCACATTGAGATACCACCTTACACGAGTTAGAATGGCCAAAGTTAGCAAGACAGGAAACAACATGTGTTGGAGGAGATGTGGAGAAAGGGGAATCCTCTTACACTGTTGATGGGAATGCAAGTTGGTGCAGCCACTTTGGGGAACAGTGTGGAGATTCCTTAAGAAATTAAAAATAGAGCTTCCCTATGACCCTACAATTGCACTGTTGGGTATTTATCCCACAGATACAGATGTAGTGAAAAGAAGGTCCATCTGTACCCCAATGTTCATAGCAGCAATGGCCACGGTCGCCAAACTGTGGAAAGAACCAAGATGTCCTTCAGCGGATGAGTGGATAAGGAAGATGTGGTCCATATACACTAAGGAGTATTATGCCTCCATCAGAAAGGATGAATACCCAACTTTTGTATCAACATGGATGGAACTGGAAGAGATTATGCTGAGTGAAATAAGTCAAGCAGAGAGATCAATTATCATTGGTTTCACTTATTTGTGGAGCATAACAAATAACATGGAGGACATGGGGAGATGTAGAGAAGGGAGTTGAGGGTATTGGAGGGGGAGATGAACCATGAGAGACTATGGACTCTGAAAAACAATCTGAGGGTTTTGAAGGGGTGGGGGTGGGAGGTTGGGGGAGCCTGGTGGTGGGTATTATGGAGGGCACGTATTGCATGGAGCACTGGGTGTGGTGCATAAACAATGAATTCTGTTACACTGAAAGAAATTAATTAAAAAAAAAAAACAAAACCCAAAAAGATCTCTCTGCCCTGCTGATGGAGATGTTTCCAACTTCTGTTATTATAAATATTTATTCACAATCTAAGTAGTAGGTACTATAGAAAAAGATAACATTTTAGTTGCTGTCCCCCACCTCCACCCTGCAATGCCATGTCTTTCTGTCCCTGTACATGCTTATTTATGCACATGGGCAACAGTTTCTCTAGGATGGGGAGAAGTTGACCAGCTAGTAGATATGGTAATGCTCACCTACATGTTAGTAGGTACTGTTAAATTGAACAAGTGCTCTTTTTTAAGTCTATGCTTTTCGTTCTTTTTTTACTTAAAAATGATTTTTTTTCTCTTGAAAAGTTAAGACATATACATAATAAAAACACCAAATGGCATAAAAAGGATATATGGGGAAAGGTAAGTCTTTTTTACCCTATTCCTCATTCCACATCTCTACTGGCAAAGGTTCCTGGGTGCTTTTTGAAGTGTGTCTGTGTGTGCGCACACACCCGCAAGCACACAAATGAAATCCTCTCTCTCTGTATATATCTCTGTGTGTGTATATGTACACATACACATAGATATGTCATTTGTATGTGTGTTTCTGCAAGTTGATCTTTACATTAATAATATATCTTAAAGATTATTCCACATCCAGGCCTGTAGATCTCCCTTATTTTTTGAAATAGGAGGATACCATAATGGCATCCTTTGGGAATAGGCCATAGTTTAACCCATCTCGTCTTGACGTACAGATTGTTTCAAGGCTATTGCAATTATAATAATTCTGTAATGAAGATCTTTATTTGCCACCAGAAAAATCTAGTTGACATTTTTACAGGTATTACATTCAGTTAATAATTTAATTTTAAGAAGGCACCTGGGTGGCTCAGTTGGTTAAGTGGCTGGCTGCCTTTATCTCAGGTCATGATCTCAAGGTCCTGGGACTGAGCCCCTTGTCGATCCCCATGTCCCGCTCACTGCTCAGTGGGGAGTCTGCTTCTCCCTGTCACGCTCCCTCTGTGCCTTCCCTCTCTCTCTCAAAAAATAAATAAAATCTTAAAAAAATTAATTTTAAGAACGTTAACATCTTTATAATACTTATTTTTTTTTTTTTTTTTTTTTTTTCCCAATTTATTTATTTTCAGAAAAACAGTATTCATTATTTTTTCACCACACCCAGTGCTCCATGCAAGCTGTGCCCTCTATAATACCCACCACCTGGTACCCCAACCTCCCACCCCCCCGCCACTTCAAACCCCTCAGACTGTTTTTCAGAGTCCATAGTCTCTCATGGTTCACCTCCCCTTCCAATTTACCCAAATTCCCTACTACTCTATAATACTTATTTTTAATTTAAACATAGCAAATGCCATTTTATTCTCTCAAGATTCAATCATATACATCTTGCATGTTTATTATTACTTCTACTTTAAGGTATTTTATTCCTCTAAGTACTGTTTTATTTATTTACCTATTTTTAAAAAGATTTTATTTATTCATCTGTCAGAGAGAGTGAGCACAGGCAGAGGCAGAAGCAGGCTCCCCGCTGAGCAAGGAGCCTGATGTGGGACTCGATCCCCAGACGCTGGGATCATGACCTGAGCCGAAGGCAGCTGCTTAACCAACTGAGCCACCCAGGCGTCCCTTAAGTACTGTCTTAAATGGGACTTTTTTCAATACACTTTTCTAACTTGTGGTTCTTATATAGTAAAGTTACTGGTTATTAGTTACCGCACTTAACAACTAGTTTTCCTACTGTGTTATTTTATTTCCAATCGTTTTCCATGTGGCTCTCTTTTAGTCATGTGATTATATCATTTATAAATTGTTATCATTTTGGCTCATTCTTTCCCATTCTTATATATATTTTTTCTTTTCTCTAATTGGGTAGTACTTAATATTAGTTAAATGTGTTAACAATATTATCTTTTTGTTAAAAAATGTTTTATTTATTTATTTGAGAGACAGAGTGTGGGTGTGCTAGAGCACAAGCAGGGCGGAGAGGCAGAGGGGGTGGGAGAAGCAGGCTCCCTGCAGGGAGACTGATGGAGGTCCAGTGGAGGCTGGGCTCTATCCCAGGACCCCGGGATCATGATCCGAGCTGAAGACAGACGCTTAATCAACTGAGTCACCCAGGTGCAGTTTAATGGGAAACCTTTTTGTATTTTACCATTAATCAAGTTACTTTCTTAGAAAAAATTAGAATAAATGGAAAGCTCCTTGCCACTATAAAAATAACATGTATAAAATTTCAATTTGACTAAAAGTTTTTCTGGAACAAGTTAATTTTTAATGACTAAACTTGGTAGCTCAAACACCCCATGTCCTGACTGCAAGGGAAAATTCTGCTTCTAACTGCCCCTCTGCGTTTTCTTCAGGTTTCCAGGTGCTCTCAGAGGCCATTTCAAGCATACCCAAGGCAGGCAGGATCTCCTTATTTTCTGTGCCCTGCTATCATTACCACAAACGGCTCTCAGAACATGCTGTTCAGCATGGATATCCTCTGCTGGTGACACTGCAGCTGAACCCACGCTGGTCTCACTGAAGATGACAGGGAACCCTTCTCCCTTCTGTCCTTCCAACCAATGCGAGACAGATTCTCCCCTTAATCTCACTAGACAGCTGATATCAGGATTAAACATAACAAGATGTTATTAGACTACGAAATGAATGGAAGAGAAATAGTATCACATATTTCAGACTGACCTTAGGGGTTCTCTATGGGGCTGTTAACCTGCCTCAATCCCCATCTGCTTCCAGATGTCAAGAGAAACTTTTCCTCCTAGACTTTGGACAATACTAACTACCTGCCTAGAGAGAGAAGGAAGGTAATCTCTGACATAAATGTAGGTCCACTTCCAGAGTTCTTATTTTCTATCCAAGATTGATAACTTCTAGAATGATAGTCAGAAGATCCATTCCCTTCTAAGAAGCGCTCATACCCCATTCACAGACATGTGGCCTATGCCCAAGGCACTGGCAAGACAATCAGTGTAACCAGACATCACGAAGATTACAGAATTTAGAAGTGCCCTTGAGAGTTAACACCAGGTGAAGGTCTCTTTAAATTACTTTTAGATTATAGATTGAATTCTTTTTGAAGACTGGATTTTTAAATTCGGTGACCTGGGCTGAGAGGGCAGAACTGGGAACGATCTGGACACCCGTTTGGAGGAAGAACTGACCAGTGCATGCCGCAGGGTATAGGAAGTGCCCTGAACAAAGGCTAATTGACTTATTGACTACCATGAAGGCTTTAGTAGCAACAGTGCATTTCATATAAAGTCATACACATGGAAAAAATATTCCCTATATGTATTCCACAGTGTGAGCTGCCCCCTGGTCCCACAGTAGCCAGGAAACTGAGGTCAAATCTAATCTCTTCTAGGAAACTTGATTCTTTCCCTAAGATCCATCAATTCTTCGGGGTGCCTGGGTGACTCAGTGGGTTAAGCCTCTGCCTTCGGCCCAGGTCATGATCTCGGGATCCTGGGATGGAGCCCCACATGGGGCTCTCTGCTCAGCAGGGAGCCTGCTTCCCACCCCCCCCCCACCTCTCTGACTGCCTCTCTACGTACTTATGATCTCTCTCTCTCTCTCTCTCTATCAAATAAATTAATTATTTAATTTAAAAAAAAATCCATCAATTCTTCGAGGCTCTATTACTTTGTTTGAACTCCTTTTTACTGAATAGATACATGAATATTATTGATCCTTGGGGCTTCATTTTTCTGTCTTTTGAGTCCACGGTCTCTCTGAGAGTAGGGATTTACTCATCCTTTGACAAGATTGTTGGAAAGTCATGCTGGACTCTGTTCAGAATCCTGGGGATACAGCTATGGACAAAATGGTCAAGGTCTCAACATTCCAGGAGCTTACATTCTTTGGGAGACAGACCAATAAAGAAATAGAGGAGAAATGTCAGGTAGTGATAAATTCCATGATGAAGAGAAAATAGGGTATGTGAAGGGAGTGACTGCATGTTGATCAGGAAAGGACTTTCTGAATTCTTGATTTGTAAGTTCATCACTTCTTTCTTCTTGTTCCCCATAGCACTTGCAAATGGTTGATACCCAAGAAGAATTAGAGAATTGTTTATTTATTTTTCAAAACCTGACACAAGTTTCAGAAAGCAGAATTTGGTCTTTAATCTCCAAATCAGATGGCATTTTCAATGGTTTTTTTCAAAAGTAATTTATTTATCCATTTATTCAATAGCCTTTTCATGTAAGCTTGCCATCCTGTATTTCCAGTATACTGCCTGTTGTCACTTACACTAAAAGGACATATGCAAAAATAAAGTGATCTCAAATTCTGGTCAAGAAACATCTGCTAAATAGTTGGCATTATTCTTAGACAATCTTCTCTTGGAGCAATTTTGGAAACTCCCTAGTTGTACTTCTGTAAAGGTTTGCACCTGGGAAATGGCACAGAGGCTTTTATGAGGGATGCTATTATAGGCCTTTCGCCAGTGCTGAGAGAAGAGAGGCTGTCGGGAGCTCTATTTTATGCTACAGTAAGGTGAGCCATTTACTGTTCCCATAAGCTATTTCACTTGCAATAAAGGTCAATGGGCCTTTTTAGGAAGGAGAGCTAGACCCCTGTTGAAAACTGCTGTCTTCCATAGTCAAAAAGACAGGCTTCTTTAGATTCTTCTGAAAAGTTGTAGGATGTTTATTTAGTTGGCAGAGTGGTTCAATATGACCTGCTGATGAGCAAGGTAATAAGAATTCGCTGACTTCAAGGTGGAAAACTTCAATCCTCAGGGAGATTGACCACAAAGCGAAGCAGGGTGTGGACAGCAGTGTGTCCGGCTGTCATCTTGACATGTGAACTCTACAAGAAATGCATTTCTGTACCTGGAACTCCCTATCCCTGGACTTCCTAGGAAGGTGGCATTATAAATGACCGCAGTGTGCAGCCCCCAGCAGCTGCAAATCCACTACAGCAGAAACGGTCCTGCTAACGATGTATTTTTCTTTCTTTCTTGTTAGCTTTTAAATGAAATCAAATTGGGCAGGCGTTTCCCTAAAAATAGTGCAAGGCACTGGGCTTCAACATTTTTGTTCACTATTTCTTAAAGGAATTTTGAAAAGCTATCCTTTTTCAGTTTTATGTTGTAATGTAAAAAAAAATAATAAGACTGTTAAAATAAAATTCATCTGGATTGAGCCATCATTACCATTATTACCTGGAGTACCTGTGGCAGAGACAATGCTGTGTTCACCACTCCCTCTTCTCTTCCTACAGGTATAAGAAGATTATACTTCTCAGTTTCCCATTGGAAGTATGGATTAAATGATATATTGCTTCCTGTCCTAGGCAGTTAAGAGTGGCTTGAGTTATGCTCTCTTTCTCTTGTCTTCCAGTTGGAAGTTAAGAACTCCAAGACCGCAGAGATGCAAGATGGAAGCAGAGTTATCTACAGTCAAGGAGAGCCTCCTTGTCTCTGCCGGACTATGATATGGATGAGCAGTAAATACTGTTGTGTTAAGCCACTGAAGTTTTAGGTTTCTTACACTATCCTGATCCATATATGGCAGAACTGATCAAAACAACATGAACATATTGCCACTTTTGATAGGTCATTATTAAAAAAAGAATTTCATTGTAGATAATGAATCTCTTGGGCGCCTGGGTCGCTCAGTGGGTTAAGCCGTTGCCTTCGGCTCAGGTCATGATCTCAGGGTCCTGGGATCGAGTCCCGCATTGGGCTCTCTGCTCAGCAAGGAGCCTGCTTCCTCCTCTGTCTCTCTCTCTCTGCCTGCCTCTCTGCCTACTTGTGATTTCTCTCTGTCAAATAAATAAATAAATAATCTTTAACAAAAAAAAGAAAATGAATCTCTTAATAAAAACATTCAGAAATTTTGCTCATGTAGATGGGAATGAAGGCAGGTATAGCAAACGTCACTCAATTCCCATTGAGTTATATGCATACCTGAGTGCAAATCACCATAGCATAATTTTATAAAATGGGAGAAACACTACTGAAAAAGGGAGGTAGGAAAAGATTTCCTAGGCAGTCAATCTTAGGCACAAGTTACATGAAATTTGGAGATCTGGAAATTAGTTTCCTTAAAAAATATCCATGTCAGGGCAGCTGGGTGGCTCAGTGGTTTAAGCCTCTGCGTTCAGTTCAGGTCATGGTATCAGGGTCCTGGTGATCGAGCCCCATATTGGGCTCTCTGCTGGGCAGAGAGCCTGCTTCTCCCGCTCTCTCCCTGCTTTCTGCTCTGCCTACTTGTGATTTTTCTTTTTCTGTCAAATAAATAAATAAATAAATAAAATCTTTTTTAAAAAAAAATCTATGTCTATATACCCTTTTGAAAGTCTGTGAATGCCCTGTGTAACACTTGTACCCCACATTAAAAATAAGTCTAGAAGGAGGGTCATGAGATGGAGTGTCCCTTGACCTGATCCTCTTTTGGTTGCAGACATTCAACCCAAATCCTTGGTGCCTCTTTTCCTGACCTTCCTTCTGATTCTACCAGCTCACAATAAAATAGATCAAGATCAAGATTAAAGTCTGTAACATATAAAGTTATTTTAAATCGATAAGAAAAATATGACTACTTCAACAGAAAAAGATGGGCAAATGATAGGAACAGGCAATTCACAAAAGAAGAAATACAAATGGCCAGTACCTACAGAAAATGTTAAAGCTCAATTAGAAATTGCACATAGATGTGCAACTTCAAACAATGAAATGTATAAAGTTGAGCTAGAATCCCACGTCTAAGAGTTAACCTTTTAAAAAAAATTATTCATTTATTTCAGGGAGAGAGAAAAAGAGAGAGAGCAGGGGGAGGGGCAACGGGAGAGAAACCTCAGGCAGACTCCCTGTTGAGTACAGAGCCTGGCACTGGATGTGGGGCTCCATCCCACAAGATCAGAACCTGAGCTGAAACCAAGAGTCGGATGCCCAACCAACTGGGCCACCCAGGCACCCCTTCTAAGAATTATTCTAAAGAAATAATCATGAATAAGTAAAACAAAAACAAAAGCAAAATGACTCAGTCTCAAGCTTTTATCACAGTGTTTTTTAGTCAAGTTTCTTTTGGTTGCAAGTATTAGGTTGTAAGGCATCTTTCATTTAAAATGCCTCCTCTCAGCTACATTTTCTGTGTTTCTTAAGTTAAAATTATTGAATGATTTAGACTAATTGCTTGCTGAGTGCCAATAGGGTGGCTTTATCCAATCGACTGTTGCTTTCTGTGAAGAGAACCATCATAAGGATGCATAGGATTACTTCTTACAGGAGCTATATGTGGGGTTAGGTTTCAGTGCCCTGTGCTCCATGAGAGATAGGAAATGATATGCTATGCTTACCCAGAATGTTAAAGAATAGAAATAATTGAAAAGCCCGACCAGTATGTGAACAAAGCACCTGACACCATGTAGTGAGATAGTCATCCAAGATGTTCTTGTAGAAAACTATTTAATGACATGGAAATGTACTTGTGATATATTTTTATTTCTGAGAAAAAAAAAAGCAAGTCCAAAGAGAATAAACAGTATAATCTCATTTTAAAAGTTTACATTTATAAAGGAGCAAAGTGCTATGGATAGAATGTGTCCCCTCTTTCCACTCCAATTCATATACTGAAGCCCTAATCCCCAATGTGATGGTATCTGGAGGTGGGGCCCTTGGGAAATAACTGGGTTTAGATAAGGTCCTGAGGATGGAGCTCACATATTGGGATTAATGCCCTTATAAGAAGAGAGAGAAACCAGAGCTCTCTCTTTCTCCACACATCAAGAAGGGAGTTTGCAAACCAGAAAGAGGGTTCTTACTAGACAGGGAATCTGCAGGTACCTCAATCTTGGACTCTCACCTTCTCAGTTCCTCCACAGCTGTGAGAAGTAGATGCTTATTGTTTAAGCCACCCGGTCTATGGTATTCTGTTGTGGCAGCCTGAACTGACTAAGAAAAGCTACATCAGAACTTCAGTGGTAGAAATATTTGGATGAAACCAGCATTACTGCTGATTTCTATTTTTTTATCTTTATGAAGGTATTTTCTTCTAAATTAATTACAATTAACATATAAAAGAATCTTAATAAGAAAAACATTAAGGTTAAGGAGTAGTTCTCCAAATGCAAAGAAGACTGAAGAAAACCAAATCAGAACCTAATTTTTGGATGGACTAAAGAGGCTGCAAAATATTTACCCTGCTCCTGGAGTACTGGACACACACAGGCTTTGGTCATGAGCAGATTCTAAGCGCCAGAACTGGAAGATGAAGAGATGCTACTGAGAGAAAACACCTCACCTATTCTTTGTGCTCCCCACTTTCCAGGAGCTGGGATGTGAACTCTAAAGCCCTTCAGGTAAATTTTTTGACTTCTATATCAAGGCACACAGTTTAGAAAAAAGAGGACTGGACACAGAAGACCCAAATCCAGTCTGATGGTTTACTAGTTGGGTTTCCTTAATGAAGCCTCTAAACCTCTTTGAGCCTCTTTGGAGATCACAATAAGTAAGCTACTAAGCATCTGACTCTTCATTTCAGCTCAGGTCATGATCTCAAGGTCTTGAGCTCCATTGGGCTCCATGCTCAGTGCAGAGTCTGCTTATCGCTCTCTCTTTGCTCTTCCCTCTGCCCTCAGCCCCATGTGTGCTCTCTGTCTCTCTAATAAATAAATAAAATCTTTAAAAAAAATAGGTAACCTGCTTTTGTGACAACTGAATAAGATAACATGTTTAAGTGTTTGAAAAAATGATATGATACAAATGTGCATCTGCACTTATGCTCACAGGTCACTCTCTCTACACACACGTGTGCACACACACACATATATATATATTACAAATATATTACAAATATCTCAAATATATATATCTATATATAGATATATCTATATATAGATATATCTGTGGAAATGATAATTAGAAGCTTAAACCCCTGCTTTGACTTTGGCTAAATGTAAATGAAATTATAGATCACTATGGATTTGATGAGTTGCCTTGAGAAGACAACGTCTTGTTGACCCAAGTACTTTGAGAAGTGCTGAATATTATTCTCCTCCATAAGATAGGAAAGAGAAGGTTAGAGAATATTTACTTGCTGGTGAAAACAGGAGCACAATAAACAAGGAACATTGTTGAAAAATAAGCTAAAGGAACAAAGGTCTTATTTAAATTTAAATACTTGCCAACAGTGTTTTAGATAAATTATTGTCCCCTTCTTGAATGTTGAGAAAAGGATGACACTAAGATATTCAAGTATGAGCAACAAATATGACCATTAACCACAAAGTCTAAGATTACCACAAGGCTTGTAAAATACATCTGATATAGGAAATATATTTGTTTGCTTGGTTATAAAATGTTACGGAAATTATATTTGTTTCCAGGCTGAATATGTACTCTCTGCTTTGGACAGTAAACCCATTCCTCAGTCAACAGACGTGCCAGCAATATATACTGGATAGATTCTCATCAGCAGTTAACCCCCTCCAGCAGTGTATATCAGGTAGATTCTTGCATGAGTTCAAACGCTTCAAATACTTGGTTCTAGCTTTCTCTTGGCAGACCACCTGGCAAACCCCCAGAAACAGAGTGCTTCTAGAATATTCAAACACAGCAAAGTTTGATTTATTTCACAATGTTCCTGAAGGTTACGTCTGAGGAGTTGACAATGTGAGTGAGAGGAGAAAATTAAATTTTTACTGTATTTGTGTATTGTCGGAATCTTATTTCATCAAGAATTTACTAGTAATAACTACATTTAAAGCGTTCTCACTGGGGTGCCTGGGTGGCTCAGTTAAGCAACTACTTTTGGTTCAGGTCATGATCCCAGGGTCCTGGGATCCAGCCCCGCATGGGGGCGCCCTGCTCGGTGGGAAGCCTGCTTCTCTCTCTCCCCCTGCCTGTGTTTTCTCTCTTGCTGTGTCTCTCTCTCTGTCAAATAGTAAATAAAATCTTAAAAAAAAAAAAAAAAAAGAAGTGTTTTCACTATAGCATAGCACTATATAAACTGTTATTCATATATCGGCAGGTGGGAGGGGGTAGGGCTTTAGCCTTTCTTCTTCTGTGAGCTGAAGTGTATCAAAACCTACCCTCCAGTTAGTTCCCATGAAGCTGAATCTGTTCACAGATGTATCTCATCAACTCCCACATTATTGGCCTGCCCATTAATTTAAAACTAATGATTTAATTATAGCATTTAAGAGCTCAAGTGATTTCTGCATAAAAATACAATATGATGCTAAAATGGATTCTTGCTCTGCATATGTTCCACATGTCCACCACCTCCTTCCTTCACACCCCCGGAGGGTGAGCAGTTAGAATTCCTTTTGTAATCTGGGCAACCAGAAGCCATTTAGCTTTAGCTTTGAGTGGGCAGATGCATTCAAGTGAGGTTTGAAAGGTCGAGATCCCCACTGCCCCTGTGGCAGGCATGATCAAGGATGCTTTGGGATTTTCTGCAGGAGCATTCTTGTCACCAGCTTTGTGAGGATCAACAAGTGAGGTCAGCAGCACCTTTCAGCTGTTGTTATTTTTGTTATCAGTATGGACCTAACAGATGAAGCTTGGCTCCAGGGCCAACAGTAACAGCATCAGTAGCTTCCTGATCTCTACATTGTTCCTAGAGTTAATGGTGCACGGGAAACTTCCTGATTTCCCATCTTCCTGACCAGCAGAATTGTCAGCTTCCTTGGGGGCGGGTTCTTCATTGTTCCTCTGGCAGTCAGCCTTGCAAGCCCAGCCGCAGTACACTGTAAGCACCTAATTCCTTGTTGGAAGCCCTTTGCCCTTTGTGCTGAAAATAGCCAGAGTAGTTTTTATTTTTTGTAAGAGAACTCTGACTAATGCAAAGGAAAAATAAGAAATCTAGTAACATCTGGTCCTGATTTTGGTTACGGTAACAATAGGCTGGTAGTGAGCAGGAGGAGGCTCCAACTTGCAGAAATCCTACCACACCTCAGTGTAGCCCCCAACTGGAGGCCATTTATAAAGCACCATTTTCCACTATTTGTAGTGTCTGCATGGTTTTTTTTAAAGCAGACATCCCATCTTTCTTAGTTATTGTACCTCTCTGGACCCGGTAGGGACTTTCAGTTTGCCACCCCACTAATACTCACCTAAAGCTAGTTTGAAAAACATTTTTTGATTTTCTAAAGAACACAGTTTTTCCATTTTAAATATACTCCAAAATGCTCCTAGGTCAAAACTAGAAAGCTGTACCCCTAACTTCATTTTTTAGGTCCCTAATAGAACTGTTTTTGCTCAACTCTGAAACTAGTTGTCTTATTAACCTTAAGGATGTTGTTGAGTAAAGTGTAATGTCTCTACTATGAGGATGCAGCAAAGAGGTTTCTTCCAAGTCAAGGTTTATCTTATAACCATGTAATAGATCATGCTTTGCTTTTGCATTGGCTTTTGAAAAGGTGAGGCTAAAGGCTACCTGAGTGACTCAAAGCACATATGATGTCATACTTGCTCAGTGTACTAACTCTACTCCTGTGTCTCATGGTTCCTACTGTGATTTTCTCTTCACATATATATTTTATTTATTTATTTATTTTAGAAAGAGAAAGAGCACATGGGTGGGGGGAGTGAGAGGAAGAGAGAATATCTTTATTTATTTTTTATTTAAATTTTTTATTTTTTATATACATATATTTTTATCCCCAGGGGTACAGGTCTGTGAATCACCAGGTTTACACACTTCTCAGCACTCACCAGAGCACATACCCTCCACAATGTCCATAACCCTACCCCCTTCTCCCAACCCCCCTCCCCCTAGCAATCCTCAGTTTTTTTTGTGATATTAAGAGTCACTTATGGTTTGTCTCCCTCCCAATCCCATCTTGTTTCATTTATTCTTCTCCTACCCCCTTAATCCCCCATGTTGCATCTCCACTTCCTCATATCAGGGAGATCATATGATAGTTGTCTTTCTCCAATTGACTTATTTCGCTAAGCATGATACCCTCTAGTTCCATCCACGTCATCACAAATGGCAAGATTTCATTTCTTTTGATGGCTGCATAGTATTCCATTGTGTATATATACCACATCTTCTTGATCCATTCATCTGTTGATGGACATCTAGATTCTTTCCATAGTTTGGCTATTGTGGACATTGCTGCTATAAACATTTGGGTGCACGTGCCCCTTTGGATCACTACGTTTGTATCTTTAGGGTAAATACCCAGTAGTGCAATTGCTGGGTCATAGGGCAGTTCTATTCTCAACATTTTGAGGAACCTCCATGCTGTTTTCCAGAGTGGTTGCACCAGCTTGCATTCCCACCAACAGTGTAGGAGGGTTCCCCTTTCTCCGCATCCTCGCCAGCATCTGTCATTTCCTGACTTGTTGATTTTAGCCATTCTGACTGGTGTAAGGTGGTATCTGATTGTGGTTTTGATTTGTATTTCCCTGATGCCGAGTGATGTGGAGCACTTTTTCATGTGTCTGTTGGCCATCTGGATGTCTTCTTTGTAGAAATGTCTGCTCATGTCTTCTGCCCATTTCTTGATTGGGTTTTTTGTTCTTTGGGTGTTGAGTTTGTTAAGTTCTTTATAGATTTTGGACACTAGCCCTTTATCTGATATATTGTTTGCAAATATCTTCTCCCATTCTGTCAGTTGCCTTTTGGTTTTTTGAGTCTATTTTGTGTGTGGTGTAAGGAAATGGTCCAATTTCATTTTTCTGCATGTGGCTGTCCAATTTTCCCAACACCACTTATTGAAGAGGCTGTCTTTTTTCCATTGGACATTCTTTCTGCTTTGTTGAAGATTAGTTGACCATAGAGTTGAGGATCTATTTCTGGGCTCTCTATTTTGTTCCTTTGATCTATGTGTCTGTTTTTGTGCCAGTACCATGATGTCTTGATGATGACAGCTTTGTAATAGAGCTTGAAGTCCGGAATTGTGATGCCACCAACTTTGGCTTTCTTTTTCAATATTCCTTTGGCTATTCAAGGTCTTTTCTGGTTCCATATAAATTTTAGGATTATTTGTTCCATTTCTTTGAAAAAAAATGGATGGTATTTTGATAGAAATTGCATTAAATGTGTAGATTGCTTTAGGTAGTACAGACATTTTCACAATATTTATTCTTCCAATCCAGGAGCATGGAACATTTTTCCATTTCTTTGTGTCTTCCTCAATTTCTTTCATGAGTACTTTATAGTTTTCCGAGTATAGATGGAAGAGAGAATATCTTAAGCAGGCTCCACCTTCACTGCAGAGCTGGAGGCAGGGTTCTGTTCTAGAACCCTGAGATCATGACCTGAGCCAAAACCAAGATTTGGATGCTTAACCAACTGAGCCACCCAGGCACCACCCAGATTTCTTCACATATTAAAACAAATCTTATTGTACTAAGTTTGAAATCCATTTTAAGTCCTTCTTGTAATATAATGAAGAATAAATAAATATTCAAATAAACTGCCTTCACTTCTGCTGCTCTATTCCTTTTTTTTTTTTTTTTTTTTTAATTTGACAGACAGAGATTACAAGTAGGCAGAGAGGCAGGCAGAGAGAGAGAGAGGAGGAAGCAGTCTCCCTGCTAAGCACAGAGTCTGATGCAGGGCTCGATCCCAGGACCCTGGGATCATGACCTGAGCCGAAGGCAGAGGCTTTAACCCACTGAGCCACCCAGGTGCCCCTGCTCTATTCCTTTTATTACAGACACCTTTTAAAACAGACACGTGTTCCTCAGTTCTCTCTGCCTTCATATGCTTGGTGATGTACTTCTGCCAGTGTCTTCACAGACCAAAGCTATTCACGGGTCTGATCAGGATTTTGCAGTCTAACAAAAATTTTAAAGATGTAGTGAAGTCGAAGAATGAGGAAATTTTAGCAAAAACCAATTTGTTCAGTGGTATTTCACTGACTAGGAATCCCAGGCAATTTCTGTATAAACCAAATGGAAGACAGTCTTTCTGGGAAGCAAAGGATTATACTTCTCTTGAAATATCCAGTATCTATTTGATTTTAAACTCACCTGATTTTTCCACTTTAATTTAACTTCTTATTTTGAGATAATTATAATTCACTAGCTGTTGTAATAATATGAATAATCTCATGTACTTCTTACCCAATTTTTCCCAAAGGAAGTATCTTACCAAACTATAGAACATCACATTTAGGATACAGATACTAAAACAGTAAAGATACAGAACATTTCCATCACCAGAAGGATCTCTCTGTTGCCCCTTTATAGCCACTCTTCCTTCCCTCCCACCCCCACCTCTGAGTACCACTAATCATCTCTCCATTTCTACACTTTTGTCATTCCAAGAATAACTAATTTCTTTCGATGACATAAATGTTCCTCGAGGTGAAAACATGACATTTACCACCATCTACCCCCAACTTTGATTCCTTATCTGCCCTTCTTCAACCTACTCTGTGCTTGAGAAGGCTGACCTTTGAGGACTATATTTGACTCTCTTGTTCTGTGGCTTCCAGAGTCAGTCGTGAGAAGCACTGGCAGAAGATGGAAGGAGTGGGAGAAGAGTGATGTAAGAATATTCATTCCCTTGTGTATTTACCCTTCCCCCATGCTTTATGGTGGTGGTGGTGGTGGTGGTGGGGTAATGATGGAGGAGAAGGGAAGGAGGAGGAGGGGAAGAAGGAGGGAAAGGAGAAGGAGAAGAAACACTACCACCCCCATCAGAGAGGAAAGTTCCCAGGTGGGGAGATGGACAGAGACTTTAGCCAGTTGAGTTGCCTGCCTTCAAGGGTTGAGGCTTGGATAGTGAAATAATCAAATGACTGTGATGGACTGAAGATTAGAATTTGAGATTGAATTCCTTGATTTGGCACAATTCTTTGATCTAACAAAAAAAATTCTTGATCTAGGTAAGGGTAAGTTTTAATTAGATTCAAAGCAAAATGGAAAATCTTTTCGGGATTTCCTTTAAAGTTTGTAGACGACAGTTCATACTCCCTACCATTAATGGTTTGGTGCTCTCCGCCTCACTGCTGGGTTACTCAATCCCAGAATCTACTGGTTTACAGTTTTTGAAAGGCTTATGTTCTGCCTTCAGTGAATAAATTGTCATTGTCATGTCATGTATATTTATGGATTATAGCCAAAGTTTAATAAACAGTAGGTATAAGGCATGGGATGAGCATTTTCTATTCGTTATTCTATTTATCTTAGCCCACAATCTTGTGAGGTAGATATTTTCCTAATTTGACAGATAGGAAAACTTAAGTTCAGAGATCCTAAATAATTTACCCAAGGACACACATCTCATAAGTGGAGGATATGCAATTCAAGTCTATCTTTTAATAATTGTGCCATATTGGCTCTCAATGAGGTGTATTGTTTTCCACCTGGAAACAGAAAGAGGGGGCTGCTGCTTCCAGTGATCCTGATTGCTCTTCCCTTCTTCTCCTGGATAGCTCCTACACTTTCTTAATCTCTGATCAAGAGTCATATCTTCAGGGTGTTATCCCCATCTTCCTGCCTAGGTCTACTCCTCATAAACACTCTCATAGTGCTGTGGATTTCTCACTTGTAAAAGTTGTCTCACAGAAATTCATATTTGCTTGTGTGATTTTTTTTTTTGGTCAATGTCTATCTTCTCTCCTCTAGACTATAAGCTGCACGAGAGAAGCCATTTTGCTCCATTACATCTTTACCAGTTATAGCACAATGGCTGACAAAGAGTGAGTGACCAATAATGCAATAGTATTATAGATCCTCAGAGTCAGAAGTCACCCCAACTGCTAACTATTCTACTCATCCATCAGAAGTCCTGTGGCATTATTGTAAACAAGTGCGATGGTCAACCAACTGTTCTTGAACAATCTTTGGGCCACTCTGACTACTAGAGCTAGCCATTGTTTTGGAGAGCATACTAATGAGTTCCAACTCTATCTACTTCCTCCCCCTGTCCCCCCAAAAAGAAAACTTCATCCAAGTCTTCTCTTCTTCAGGCTGCATGTATCTAGGGTCTTAGACTATAAGGCCCTATAAGACTATAATCATAGACAAGACTATAAGGACTTATAGGAACTATAAGGCCCTATAAGACTATAATCACAGACAATTATAGACAAGACTATAATCATCTTGTCCACATTCTTCTGAATGGGTGCTTCTCATGCTCAGTACTCAGGATAGAGATCTGAACTTTAGATATGTTCTGACCAGATTTAAACTAAGATTATGCTAACTGAATCACATCTCTGACTGACACAGAGAGTGAAGGAAACTTCAATTCCATTTAAAATATGTGTAATGGAGGTAATTATTTAATCACTCTATCTAGTGTTTCCCAAGTACCTGTGCTGGGCCTCTCTCTTCTATGCCACGCTATTCCCCTCACCTCCCTAGAAGCCAAGGATTCTCTCATGCACCTATGTAAAGGATGAGTAGGAGGTTTATGGGTATCTTGAACAATCAAGAAATGGGATTTACTTACATGGGACAGTAAAGATAGAATTCAGAAAAGTCTTGGGGTATAAGTGAATGTTCTCAGGCTGGACAAACCACAGGTGGCATGAAGACACCTGCTGATAGAAGGAATAGCAAAGTAGCTCTTCTGTCTATGCCTCATGCAATGGTCTTTAAAGTTATTAGTGATCTCAGCTTCCTCCTGGTTCTGGACTCCAACAATGGTGGGCAGTCTTCTGATGTTGACCAGCCTCACCTCCCCCAAGCCTCTTCCTGTTGTACTTCACGGGTACCCCAGGTCAGGTACTTTTCTCTTTCATTTCTTGACCTCAAGTGCTGTCCCATCTCTATCTGTGGTCCTTCTTAGGAGCGGTGGGGGATGGTGGCTTGGCCCTTCAGTTAATCTCTTTCTACTTTAATGTCATAATCTCTGGGCTCCCTCAAGATAGTCCTTTGATTTTCAAAAGTCTGCCTCAGAGTTGCAAACCTGAATATGTACAATTCTTCTCTTTTATTCACAATCTAATCATTCTACTTTCTTTGAAACATTGTGGTCACATAAAAGGAAGTTGAGAAAAGAAAAGCAAGAAATTAATTTTTAAAGATATTATCTTGTTACAATTATATTGCTACTAAGCCCTATCTGTACTTGTGTCATTGATTCTTTTGGCTTCAAGACCAGGATCCAAATACTTTTAAATGTAGGTCCTTTTGGTGTTGAAGAGATTATTTTCTGTAAAAGAAATCCTATTTTAATTTCCAACAGAATTGTCTAAGACCAAAAGAAAAGCCAGTCTTTCACTTTAAATTTCACTTTAAAACTTGCTCATTCATTCAAGAAATATTTATTAAGTTACTGCTGGGTGCCAGGAAGTTTGTTTTCCCATTTCTGTTCTTTAAAGAAAGAGGAGGTACCTGGGAATCATAGGAATCAATATACTGGTTGATCATAAATAAGACAATCTCTGTTCTGGGAACTAACACCCTAGTGGGATTTATGGATATGGCTATACTCATTCATTTAGTTGTTCATTCGACATCTTTTCTGAGTCCCCGCTCAACATGTGATACTAAATGCAGGAAAGACATGTCACCTGCGCTCACTAAGCAACAGTTAAACAGATAAAACAATAATTACTTCAAAGTATATTTAAGGTTATTTAATGCAGAATAAGAAGGCCTTGAGAGAGGGCATCATGGAAGATCTTCCAGAGGAAGGGAAGCTTGGGCTTTACTTTCATTGATGAGTGGGAGCTTCAGAAAGTAAGGAAATGTGGAAGGAGCTAGAATATGCAAAACACAGATGCAAGAGAAGCAAGACTATGTTTGGAGAGTGACAAAGTACACAGATTTAGGTCAAGTAGAATGGCTTTTGTCCCAATACATTTCAATGCACAAGAAAAAACTCAAGTTCTCTGAATTCCTGTGTTCCCTCTTTCTTGAGAGTAAAAGCTTGACTGTGCAAGTGGAAACCATTCAAATAATTGCTGGTATGGATGACCTACATTATGCTGAGAGACACTGGTGCCTCGGAAGTGTTTCAGAGCACTAGAAAGTAGAGAGGCAGGGGTTGGCTCCAATACTACTTGGGGAATCCAATTTCTGTAAAATATGGTGGTCTTGGCTTGTGTGATCTTTACGTCAAACCTCAGGTTTTTTTTGTGACATAATTTACCCATATCTCTAGGGTGGTTCAGCTACAAATCTTGGACAGAATTCATCCTAAGCTACTGGCAAACATCACTTACTGTCAAGCTTTAATTCCACTTCTCCTCTACCATGTATTCTTAGGTAAGGGAGAAACGATTTTGGAAAGAGAACATTTACAGAAGAAAATTTGAAACACTTTCCTTCAATGTAAATGGTTAATGGAATAAGGTTTTTCACTCAATCTATAAGCACGCTGGTTACTGCAGCTCAGGTTCTTTATTCACTCAGTTCTTTTGGGCTGAT